>NC_136072.1:1095773280-1096973280 GCF_964261635.1 Lissotriton helveticus | reverse complement strand
GGTGGGAGCTGTGGCCTGATTGGCTGCAGTTTGGTCTAACATAACGACTTTGATGGTCACTAATGTGGAAGTTTTTTCATTGGTAGCTGAGGCTACTGTACTTCCTGGTTTATTATAACTGTTATTTGCTATGTACAAATGGCATATTACTGCTTTTTTATATACCGTGGGACTCCTACTCCGACGACGGGGAATGATTCAGGCATGTGAATCTATGAAAGACACCCCTAATACTGGAGAAGAAAACAAGTTACTTACCTGTAACTACGGTTATCCAGTATTGGTATCTTTCATAGATTCACATGCCTGAATCATTCCCCGTCGACGAGGCGGGAGTCCCACGGTAAATAAAAAAGCAGTGCAAAAAGCACTTTGTAGTAGTAGTAGGCCCTAGGAATAGGCCTGAGGCCTAAATTATAGTAGCCTATCTACCTCATTATGTAAAAAAGACCAAAGTCTTTGCTCCAACCAATCAGCTCACAGCACCCTCTAGAACCCTCTCTGCAGAGCCAGCTCTCCTCAGATTTTCGTAGCACAAGTGGGAACAAGTATCCCAATCTTAGAGAACTGACTCTCCGGGGAGGAGGGTGGGTGCATGTGAATCTATGAAAGATACCAATACTGGATAACCGTAGTTACAGGTAAGTAACTTGTTTTCTTATCCAGTATTGGGGTATCTTTCATAGATTCACATGCCTGAATCAGAATAGCAAGCAGTAAACCTGGCAAAGTCGGTTGCGGATGGTGGGAGACTTATTGTAGTGCACCCCCATGAATGTACCGTTAACAACCAACAATCGCCTAGAGATTGACCTATTAACAAGTCATCTTCCGAACCAACATAGAAATCATGCAATTTCCTACAGGAAAGGAACCTTAGTATCATAGAAACTCAGTATATGATAACATATGTCTGTATATCATAAACAACAACTTGAATTGTATGTACTTTTTCAGAAATAAGCCAACATTAGAACCTGAATGTATGGAAACATGTGGCGTAAAAAACGGTTTGGCCCACTGCCGCATCATTCTGCTTTGCTGATTGTAGGCAGTAATGTTTTGTAAACGTGTGGACATTCTTCCATGTCGCAGCACGGCAAATGTTTTCAAGCGTCACACCTGCAAACAAAGCTGCAGACGCTGCCACAGCTCTTGTGGAATGAGATCGAACAGACCTGGTCAATGGTCGGTTAGCCTTAATGTGACAGAACTGGATGGCAGAGGCTATCCAGCTAGAAAACGTAGCTTAAGTGACCACTATAACCAATGTAATCCGGCCATAAGTCGCAAACAGATGATCTGATTTTCTAAAAGTCTTGGTTCTCTGGAGTAGAAGTTTAAGCATCTTTTGATGTCTAAAGAATGCAATGTTCTGTCCGCTGGGGTTGAAGGATTTGGAAAGAAAACATGCATGTCCTTAATCTTACCGGTTCGTTAGAGTGAAATTGTGTCGGTACCCTAGAAATGAACCCAGGATTCGACCAAAGGGTGACATAGTTCTGAGGAAAATGTAAAAGTGAGGTGTTCCTTCTAGTGAAAGCTTAGATTTCACGAACCCTTTTTTCCAAAGTAAGAGCCAGTAAAAGAGCAACCTTCCAGGTGAGGAATCTGAGAGCTGGTTTATGGATCAGCTCAAATGTACACTGCATCAGCTGCACTAGCAATGCAGAGTGCTCACCCTGGGAGGGCGCTCGCACTGGAGAGAAAGGCTCGGAAAAGCCCTTTCATAAACTGTCTGACAAGCACCGAAGAGCAGAAAAAAGAAAATTTTTAACTTTTCCTAATTCTGGAAAGAGCAGCAAGACACATTTTGTTTGTTGAAGAAAAACTAAGCCCAGACTTGGCTAGAAGAGCAGATAATGGAGAACTTGTTCTGCAGTAACTGTAATTGAGTGAATGGCTATCACCTCACACTAACCGCAAAATCGCTTCCATTTGAGGCGAGAAGCCTTGATTGTGCCTCGGGCACGAGAATTTGCCAACATTTCACAACAGTTCTTTGAAACGTTGATGCCCTTGAACTCTAATAAATGATAAGCTGTGCGTGCAATAGTAATGACTGTGGATCCGGACGAACCACTTGATCTCCGTCCCCTGCCAATATCGTAGGACCAAGCCGCAGCCGAATGGGCTTGTCTATATATAAACAATAGCAGACGTTCCGAGAACCAAAATTGGCCAACAGGGTGCAATCTGAATCAGATGGTAACCTTGCAGCTTCATCTTGCAGAACACCTTCGGAACCAATGGTATTGGGGGAAAACTCATACGCACAAACCCCTGACCCTAGCATGGACAGGGCATTCCCTCTTGATTCCTGTTAAGGAAACCTGCTGGCATAATATCGGCCGTCCTTGTTCTCTCTGAATGCAAAGGGATCCCGTGCCAGATTAACCCAAACTTGGAAAAACTGGGTTACCTGTCCCTTTCCCGGCGTCCACTCGTGACAGTCCGACTGAGACATGCTCAGAGCATTGTAGAGAGCCCTGACATGTGCGGCTCTCAAGACATCTTGTGCAATGCAACTCCTTCGCACAAATCCTGAACCTCGTGCGAGAGCATAGCAGATTTTGTTTCTCCTTGTGTATTGATATAATACATGCGGATGGTGTTTGCGGTCTGTCCTGGCACAGACGAACCCTCAATCCTCAAGAGGAATGCTAGGGGGGACAGAACAGCGTTGTGGAGCTCAAGCCTGTTGATCTGCTGTTGTCGTCTTTGAGACTATGTTCCTCGAATTCTGCAAATCCTGCTGATGACCTTCCCATCCTTCCATGGAGGCATCAATCGTTAAAATTAACCCTGGAATGGTTTGCAGGAACGTGCGACCCTGGGCTATATTCTCTGTCTGCGACCAGCAATGTACAGGATTGATCATGCACGGCGTAACCTTGATGGTATCGTCGAACGAACCCATAGGTTATTGATCTTGAAACTGTAGTTCTATCTGAAAAGGTGTCATTTTGAGCCATGCTAATGAAATGAGATGTATCGCTGAAGAGCACATCTTCAGGAACGAAACAAACATTTGAACTGAAACTGACCTTATGAAGTTAACCTTGCCCATTTTTGAAAACACAACTGTTGGTCGTGTGACAAGAATGCTTTGTTGTGGATTGTGTCTAAACCTGCTCCGAGAAAATACATTTACTTGGAGAGGACCTAAGTGCAATTTGCTGTCGTTGAGAATCAGCCCCAGAGAAAAAATGAGATGGGTACATCTACTGTGGCAATCCTGATTATGTTCAGAAGGACCTGTAAGCAGCCAATCGCCTAGACAGGGGAACACTTGCATTCCTCAAGATCTCAATGTTGCTGCCACTAGTACCAAGTACTTCGTGAAAGGCTCCTGGTGACGATCTCAGCCCAAACGGGAGCACTACGCACCTATAATGGGCGGCAGCCGCGTGAAAGCGAAGATATTCGTGCTGTTTGGGATGGACAAGTATGTGGAAATTCGCACCCTCTCCATCCAGAGAAGCCATAAAATATCCTTTGTTTAAATAACAAGTGTTATGAAAAACGAGGGGGAGGGGGACCCCTGGGCGGAGTAGGATATGGCTGATTGATGAATTCCAGGGAGTGGCCATTGGTTACTAGGTTTAGAACACATTGGTCCGATATAGTTCCTTGTTGCTTGGAAACAAAAACCTGAAACCTTCGGGAGAAAGTAGACAGACTATCTACGGAAAGATGCCTGGCTGCAAGACTATACTGAGATTGATACTGTTCATCCGATTGGGTTTGGTATGTTTCTCTTGATGAAAACCCCTTTATTCCGCTTCTCTGAAAGATCCGCGCCCATATTGAAGGGTGCTTAATGATCGTGCATTATCAGTGCCCGGTTTTATAACTAAGGGGGCTTCATTCAAATGTTTAGCAAACCGACAACTCTTCATCATAGGCCATGCCTAGAAACTTCGCTCAGGGCTGAAGGTAGCGGCTTTAAGCCATTCCTGGCGTGCACCTTCCAACAGAATCTTTCCTGCATCCCGCCTTCGGTTCTCAGGAATGAGGTCATTGAAATTCGCTATGTCCAACCACATTGGACGATCATAAAAACCGATGAAGGATAAAAGATTGTCAGCTCTACTAGAGGCCACTGCCAAAGTAGAGAAATTAGTTTTTTTTTTTTTTTTTTTTTTTTTTTTTTTTTTAATAAGGTTCAGACGACATCCTTCTTTGTAAGGCAGTGTGGAGATAGGTATTGCAGGATTTTAGATTGCTAATGAACAGTCTGTGAAGTTACTTAATCTGGTCGAACGATGGCCTATCAGATCGGAGGGGCTGCTAGTAGGTATACATAATTTCTATTCTATGCGCAGAAACACTGCTGGAATAGACTTAGTCTATTACACGTACCACTCTCGTGATGCATACCTCCTCGAAACCATGAAGGATATATTCTGTTTGCCTGTAGCTGGCAGTCATAATCTAGCTGCTGCCCACTACATTAAGAATATATATGATGCTCTTACCGCTGAAGCCATCTCAGCCAATCTCATCATAGACTTTGTCGTAGACATGGTTATGTAAGCGGGGTAATTGCAGACTAGCACGACGTCATAGATGACCGTCATGAGCAACCCTTCTAAACGAGGCTGTCAGACGACAGCCATATACAATGCCATTGAAGATTAAGCAATCATAAGTGAGGGCATCCGTAGATGAGGGTAACAAATGGGGCCATTTGCCCTTCGTAGATGCGGCCATCGGTAGATGCGGCCATCGGTAGATGCGGCCATCGGTAGATGAGAACATCAGGAGATGAGGCCAGTGGAAGATAAAACCACTGAGACAGAGCCATTGATAGACTAGGTCATAGGTAGACGAGGCCATTATTAGACACGGCCATTGGCATACAAGGCCATCATTCAAGCAAGCCCTTTACAGAGGAAGCCATTGGCAGACGAGGCCATAGGTAGACGAGGCCATTGTTAGAGAATGATGCTGTCATAGAAGACAGTCATAGCAATACCATCATAGATGAGGTTAAAATAGGTGATATCCTCCGTAGATGAGGCACTCATAGATGAGGCAATTGAATGATGGTCAGCCATAGATGATACCATGCATAGATGGTGCCATGTGTATTGTAGACCATGCACAAATGAGGCCATATGTATATGAAGCTACCTTGATAAGGCTGTCATAGATGTCCGTCGAAGCTAGGCATTGCCATTGTAGATGACACTATCAAAGATCAGCAGTCATAGAGATGAGGCCGTCATCAATGTGCGGCCGTCGTCGACGACCATCGTAGACGAGGCCCGTCGTCGACGACCGTCGTAGACGAGGCCCGTCGTCGACTACCGTCGTAGACGAGGCCCGTCGTCGACTACCGTCGTAGACGAGGCCCGTCGTAGACGAGGCCCGTCGTAGACGAGGCCCGTCGTCGACGACCGTCGTAGACGAGGCCCGTCGTAGACGAGGCCCGTCGTAGACGAGGCCCGTCGTAGACGAGGACCGTCGTAGACGAGGACCGTCGTAGACGAGGCCCGTCGTCGACGACCGCCGTAGACGAGGCCCGTCGTCGACGACCGTCGTAGACGAGGCCCGTCGTCGACGACCGCCGTAGACGATGCAGTCGTCGACGACCGTCGTAGACGAAGCCGTCGTCGCTGATCGTCGTAGACGACCGTCGTAGACGAGGCTGTCGTCGACGACCACCGTAGATGAGGCGGTCGTCAACAACCCCCGTAGAAGAGGCCATCATCGACGACCATCGAGGAAGAGGCCGTCGTCGACGATCATCGTAGATGAGGATCAGTTTGGTGAGGCAGTAATATTAGAACATGGAGATATTTGTTATATACTCCTAATGTCCGGTCAAAAGGTCGTCCCTGATGTAGTGTCAGGGTTGAAAAAGGGAGTTGTATCCTCAGTTAGAAATGCCTATAAAGACTCAAGGTGAATCTTATGGCTTTAATGCGCGCCCTCAGTAGGCTCCTGGCGCGACTTCTCCCTTCGACCTCACCTCATCCTCCTCAGAAGTGGCAGGTTTTTATGCGCGCCCTCAGTAGGCTCCTGGCGCGACTTCTCCCTGCGACCTTTCCTCATCCTCCTCAGAAGTGGCAGGTAAAAGTCTCTGACCCAAAACGGCCTCAACTCTCAGAACGTGAGAGTGATTGAAGAAAAGGTTAGACATAAATCATAGTCTATTACCTTGGTCACTGCCATTCTGCCATAGTACCGCCTTAATTGGGTCAGAGAAATGAAGTATGTAATCCAAAAAGAAGTAAAACTGAAGAAAAAACTGAGCAGAGCTCAGGGAGACTCCCTTCACCCACGACGTGCGGTGAAAATCTGAGGAGAGCTGGCTCTGCAGAGAGGGTTCTAGAGGGTGCTGTGAGCTGATTGGTTGGAGCAAAGACTTTGGTCTTTTTTACATAATGAGGTAGATAGGCTACTATAATTTAGGCCTCAGGCCTATTCCTAGGGCCTACTACTACTACAAAGTGCTTTTTGCACTGCTTTTTTATTTACCGTGGGACTCCCGCCTCGTCGACGGGGAATGATTCAGGCATGTGAATCTATGAAAGATACCCCAATACTGGATAATCACAGTTACTGCTCACAAACTCACACAGAATTAACATCTCAGCACTGCAATGACTAGCACACAGACCCAGTGGGCTGGCTTCTGCAGGTCTTGCAGCACATAACCATACACATACATGTTCTCTCACACAGACAAGTTTCAGCTCCAGCAAGGCTCAAGTCAGCTGCATCTCAAGCCACCTATAACGTGGATCACCACACAGAGGAGATGGGCCACAAATCAATACCCCTGTTAGCTGTCTGGATCAGAGGACTGGTACTTACTGGCATCAAAAGCAGCTTTCAGAGCCTGGATATCGGTGGCAACCCCGGACACACGATAAATGCCAACCTCTTCCATTCCTCGTCGCTCAATCTCCTCCACACACTGACGAACAATATAAGGCACCTTTGATCGCTCTCTCCTGAAGAAAAAGAAGGATTTCAGTTGAAGGGTATTGCGAAATGGGGTGAGACCCTGAGAGGGATGTGTACAACTGATGCTGACCAAAGGAGGCTCCTTTCCCTTCGCATGAATTCCACTGTCTCAAAGGTTATGAGATATTCTGCCGGAATCTCCTACCCGTTTATGTCCAGACTACTCCCCATTTTCACTCTACTTGGCTTCCAATCTTTTTGGGCTGTAGTTTCTGATTTCAAGCACCCTGGAGGCTCGTTCGGAGTAATGCTGGAACTGAATACATTCTTCAATAAATCGACCAAATAATGCTCCCAGCAGCCAATAACAATCTCAAAAGGGCAGAATTCCGACCACTGTGGACTGTCTAGGAGAACCATGTAGAAGGTTTCTCAGGAATGGAAAGGAGCCTTGAAGGAAGGCATGGAGGCCCCAACTATCCTTGTGACAAAGGAGCAAACTATAGGAGGTTATGGTGGTTTAAACATTCTTCACCCTGTCCACAGTACCACTGAAATTACTTTCATATTTCACCATACTAATTAACCACTAATCCTTTATGGGCTTCCAGAGTAGCGTGCTTCAACACCCCATCAGGGGTAACAAGCGCTGTATAAATACAAACCTTTTTTCCTCCTCTATCCTTCTGCTATCATTCTGAATACAAATAACGGACTAACCTATCCACAGCTTAAAATGTACTTGCCTATTTCACTATACTAATTCAACACTAATCCTCTATGGGTCCCGAAGTAGCAATTACAATACAATACAAATACAATATGCGAAGAGCAGGAACCCTGATGACAGCTTCAGGAGAACTGCTGCTCTGTGTATCCCTGAGGACTTTCAAGAAATGGTCAAGATAATGGAAAATACACTTGCTAGAACTGCTGCGGGATGTTAAAGGTTTTGTTGCCAACTTATATATACAGATAATCCACATCTTCAACAGAGAGGAGGTTTGTGAGAAACTGGTTCAAGGGTCCTCCAGATAACAGAAGTTGTGAGATAAAAGGGGGCAAGTTGAATGCACAAGGGGAACAGATAGGCCAGTGTTCATGAGAGCAGCTGGTGGGGTATTAGATATGGTTTGCTGTGTGATAAAGGGGAATGAAATTATCTTTAGTGAAAAAAAATATGGTTTCGGGTGATGGGCTAAAGAGACCCTAAAAAGGGAATTGTGCTAGAATGACTACAGAGGAACCTGCCTGAAATGAAGGTGAAGGGAGGAGTGGGCAGAAAGTATAGGGAAAGAAGTCACTGAAGACAGAGGTTAAGGTTATGTAGAGACTTGCTTACTTGGTTACTATGGCGATTTTGACCCCAAATACTCCAGTTTGCTTTCGAGATGGCATCCTCTTCAGGCTGAACTCACGACTGGAAAACTTCACTGATAGCTTGACCTCAATCTAGTGAGAGAAAGAAGAATACTTAGATGTGGTTACACCAAGGCAGGATGTATGGGCAAAGGCTGGCATTAGAGCAAGACAAGCATCAAAGAGACAAGCAAGTACAAGGGGAGAATCTTGGTGGGTAAGAAGGGCACCAAGGCTGGCTTGTATTAAGGTAGATCAACACCATGGTAAGCTAGCACGAATGAAGGATTCAAGGACTTAAGGCGCGATGAAGCCAGAACATGTTGTCATCATGCCACAAACCAAAGCAGGGCAAGTTGGCATCCAGGAAATGAACCGTGGAATTAGGGTAGACAGACACCAAGATATGATGGGTCCGGGGCAAGTTGTTTTTACGGCTAGTTTGAGCAGGGGAGGGGGGAAGGAATTGAAGTAGGACAGAACATTAATTATTGATGATCCCAGAGCAGAGAAACATACCACTGACAATTTTACAGCTAGAATACACTGGCCTAACAATTCAAAGATGCATGATAGACAGCACTGAGTGGCTTAGTCAAGACACAGAGCACAGATTACACAGTGCCAGGATACACATAAGTCTACTGATTAAAGAGGAGGGGCACAGCCCTCCCAACCCAATGGCAAGGAGACAGCACTCAGATTCCAAGTGCAGGAGCACATTTGGCGCAGGAAGCAGGGGAGTCAAACCAGCATCGACACACAGCAAGGCCAGGGACACAGCACTCACTCTGTAAGGGGAGGGGGTGCAATGCTCAAACTACAAGAGCAAGGATGCAGCAATCCTATCCCAATGGCAGGAATCCAGAACTCATCCAAAGGCTGAGGCTAATGCACTTGCCCTGCAAAGGAAGTGACGAAATACTCAAACTGAAAGGGGATTGGCTGTGGTCATACAGGAATGCAGCACATCCATGCCAGGGATGCAGCTTTCCCATCCCACGGGCAGCGGTGAGGAGAAGAACACAACATTCTCCTTCCTGGGGTAAGATACTGTATTGAGGGCTGGGCCTTGTTTGGGCACATTACTATGTTAGCATAGGCTTATTAGAAGTTTAAACGCCATTTTACCTTTTGCTGTTTTTTGCACACAACACTGAATAAAGTTGTTGTTGTAAGTTAGGCTGCGTGAATTATTTCACATGAGAAGGGCTTGTTTTCGGCATCCCTAGACTTACATCGCGAACCTAGTCTGCACAGTGAGTGCTAAAGCCTCCAAGGTTATCATAACAAGGAGCTGTTGTTCGAGCTGTTCGGCTCACGTTTTAGACAAAACATACATGCAGCTGCAGTCTACCGAGATTCTGGCGCCTTTAATATTGCACTGTAGGCATGATTTGAGGCACTTGGAAGAATTCAGTTTCCAGAGAGACAGAGAGCTTTTGCAGATCCTGATGTGATTCACTCTTGCTGATCTTGGAGGTATGGTGTCCCCCACACAGGCCTAAGAGACCTTCTCTATTTTATAAAACATAGTTCCTAGCTAGGGAGGGTGATATAGTAGGCGCTATAAGACCTGTTTTCACCATCATTGTAATATGATTGCTCCTTTGTGTTTTATGGAATTGTAACAATGGTGATCATATTATTTCTAATCATATGTCTGCTTGTGTTAGCAAAAATACTGCATCTTAGAGCATGTTGTTAAAATAAATATTTTAACCTTTCCCGTGTCTCTTTTTACTCCTGTTGTGGACTTGTATGAGAATAACAAACAAAAGTGTGTTCTTGATTCCCACCATTCCGGAGTATAACCTAAGTCGCATGTTCTGGGTTGTCTAATCATTGGTTCCTTTGCTATAGGATGAAGAACTAATGTGACACTGATGCTAGTCGGTTAGGGATTCTAGGTACTGAGGTGAGATTTTTGGTCCACCACAATTCACTGAGGTCCTGGGTCTCTGTGCACAGTTCTGTGTCTGAGCAGAATCCCTGCAACAATACCAAAACTCAGATTCCAAGTGCAGGAAGAAAGAATTCATAATCCTAGGTACGCTGCGTTCACAATCCTATGGCAGTGATAGAGCACTCGCTCTTAAAGGTCAGGGACAAAGCACTCCTATTACAAATGCACGGACACACCACTGAGAATCCCTGGGACTTTACATTCACAACACAATGGCACGGTCAAGCTCAGGACAAGGTCACAACACTCCAATTCCAAAGGCAGGAACAAAGCACTCAATCTCTGGGGCGCTGCATTCAGCAGTACAAACTCTTCAAGTTCAGGGACAAAAGATTCACATTCAAACTACATGGAAATCTTTCTCAGGTTCTCAGCCATCATGTGGATACTGACAAGGCACCACATCCAGACCAACATCTCACAGTGTTCACTTACTCCACCCATGGAAATCACCGTCCGCTGCCAATCTCGATTTGGGAGTGTCTGTGGGTCAAGCTGTGAAAGACAGACGAAAGCAGATAATTACGGATATGTTTCAGTGATTATGTTGCATCTGTGCAGCACACAGTCCTAGTACATCCGTTTTAAGAACTAGAACATCAACAATAACCAGTGCAAAGTGCAGTGCAGTTTGCCAGGGAGGTGAACAGATAAAGCTGCAAGTGCAGCAGATGAGGCGAGGTGCACAGGAAGCGGGCGCTTGGGGATGGCAATGGTTCCAGTACAGCAATACCAGTGCAAGCTACAATGGTGTGCTGGCTGAATGGCGTGTGGGTCTCAATATAGTATGCCAGCACAGCGGCTGGTGTGAAAACTTCTGAGCTGCGGGCACTGGCAAACCTGTGTGGATAATATACTGATAGAACAGCACAACAGGTGCTGCCAGCCGGCCTGGAGGCACACTGGCACAGCTGTGTGGGATGTTGTACTGTGTATCACTACAAGGGTTACCATAGTCTGCAATGAATGAGTACAGTCCAATGGCTCAACGGTGTGGGTGCAGTACTTCTATACAATTCGTGACATGCTGTCAGTCACGGGTGAGGCATACTGACATAACTATGTGGGGAGAAGCACAAGGTGCGCTGCAAGTGAACTTACAAAAGAAAGGCATTGGCAGAAAACTGTGCAGTGCAGAATAGGTACATCAACGCAGTGTATGCTTGCAGGTAGGAATTAGGTCTTCTGGAACATCTTCAAAGAGTCAGTAAATGTATTTCAGGAGGTGGGTGAGACACAAGTTAGGGGTTTGGTGCATCAACATAGCTGAAGTGGTGCAGTACTGGTACACAAGTGTAACATAGGCCACAGGGCAATAGTAAGGCAAACTAGCACATTTTTAAGTGGTACACACTGCTATACAAGAAAAGGGGGTGCTGCAGGTCGTGAGTGGAGTGCAGTCACAGAGATGTTGAAGACTCGTGTTTGATCATTTCAGGGGTTGATGTGTATCAGAAGAGACATTTCTGGGTGTTGCAAAACAATCAAACTGTATGTGAATATTGAGCTATATGTACAGGTTCTAGATAATCTCCTAGTAATCATATGATTCGGCCCACCTGTCATCCTCCTACAGATGTGTGTCCACGGAGTGTGGCTGGCAGAGCCATGGTCCTTGAATGAGTAGGCTGGGCTGAGATTGCAGGAGGGTTGGAAACAACGGAGGATTATCTCTTTCGGGAATTCATGATAACAATCAAGGTCACAATATCCTATGTTGAACAGCTGTCGGGTGCAACAGGGCACCACTCAGACTGGAGGATTCCCTCGTACCATGCTGGAAGGATGTGATCTACACTGCTCCCCTCTTTCATTTCTGGTAGGTTGTGGTATGCACAGCCCCTTCCATCAATACCAGCAGGTTGGGATGTGTGCACTAGAGTTCTTTTCAATGCTAGCAGGTTGGGGGGTGCACTAGAGTCCTTTTCAATGCTAGCAGGTTGGGGGTGTGCACTAGAGTCCTTTTCAATACTAGCAGGTTGGGGTGTGCACTAGAGTCCTTTTCAATCCTAGCAGGCTGGGGTGTGTGCACTAGAGTTCTTTTCAATACTAGCAGGCTGTGCTATGTGCACTAGAGTCATTTTCGATGCTAGCAGGTTGTGGTATGTGCACTAGAGTCCTTTTCAATGCTAGCAGGTTGTGGTATACAATCATCCCCTCTTTCATTACTGGAAGATGCTGGTGTGCTTACTCCGCTCTTTCAATACTGCCAGGTTGTGGTGCGACTTCTCTACTCTTGTAACACTGACAGTTTCTGGTGTGCACTGCACCAGTCTTTCTATATAGGCAGGTTGTGGTGTGTACTGCAGCCTTATCAGTGCTGGATGGTTGTAGTGTGCACTGTGATCTGTTTTCAGTGCTCGTAGGTTGTGCACAGGTATGGCATGCAGTGCGAGGTTGGCTTTAGCATAACATAGCTGAATGTGTCTCCTTCTCGCCAGGCTTGCTTTTAAAATAGCACTGCCAAGATGTGGCTGTGCAAAAGCTAGACAAAGTTATGTTTTCCTAGTGGAACAAGTAAGGTCAACACAGGTACATGATGTTGTTAGTTGGTATTTTTAAGGTGCTCGTACACATAAGCCTCCGGAATCTAAAGTGTAACAATTTTCCTTCAAGCCATTGAGACAATTTTATGGTCTGGTTGACATGAAAGGCTGATATTAGTATTGGCGAAAAACGAGAAGGAGTGCGAAGCACACTTCTGTTTTTGTGAACCTGTACATAAGGCTTCTTAACTGACAAGCCTCGAAGTTCACACCCTTTCCTAGAAAGGTTTTTGTCCCTAAAAAAAAAACTTGCTTTCTAAGATTTGAACTATAGTGGGCACAAAGGGTCGAAGGTTGAGTCAAGTGAGGACGACAATGTTAAGGTCCCAAGACGGAACAGGGGTCTTGCTTGGTGTTTGGATGATTCTTTAAGCCTTCTAATAAATACTTTCATCACATAAATTTTAAGTATGGACTAATGTCTATTTTGCAGATATGAGGTAATTGCTAACGTGCAGTCATATGGAAGTATAGGGTAGTCCACAATTTTTTTTGTGTAACAGCAAACAGACAATATGTTGTACTATTGCTAATGGAAGGACAAGGTGGTAACTGGAATAGTACACAATAAAAGGTTTCCATTTTGCTGCATAACATGCATGAGTCGTAGACTTTTTAGCTTCTACAAGAATTTGTATGCATTCCACTGGAACTCAGGAAATACCAATAATCTAAGATTTCAGATGCCAAATTCCAAGATTGAGTGAGCTGGAGTTGGGACTCAGCAGCGGCATGGATTGTTGACTGTTGACTGAGAAGTTCTGGGAGGTGTTGTCGTTTTCGATGAATGGACGTCTCTAAAAGCAGGAAGTTCCATTGTTGCCATGCCTTTGTAAGGGCAATGAGAATTAGTGTCCTTAGTGCCAGATGCATTTTTAGTACTATATACGGAATCAGTGGCTGCAAGCAAATGTTCCTGACTAGCTTATTCATACGCCGTTGCTCAGGGACCGGGCTTGTGGGTATCTGGAGCCTAAGCGTTGACATTCTGTGTTCTTGTTTGTGGTGAACAAGTCTACTATGGGAATCCTACAAACAAAGAAGAGATGGAGGCAGAGGCTTGGTTTATCATCCTGACAGTTATGTAGAGAAACAAAAAACGAGTAATTCGAAGAAAACCTGCCCTTAGGGAATTTGATAGGATACAGCGAGAATCTGCTGTAATCACTCGTCTAGAAAAAATACTTTTTTCTAGAGACCCCTCACCCATCAGGATTGCCCCTAGGTGGCATGCTTCATCACTGGGGTTCCTCTCAATCCTCTACGGATTGAGGCCTGCTGCGACTTGCGAAATACGTAGGAGCACTTACTGGTTCAGGCTATGTGTTGATCTCCCAGTCGTGCGATTCTTAATGTGTCCTGTTGAGGATGTTGGCAAATTCATCGTCCACCTGTGGTAGATGTTCTGTCAGCAGGTGTATTTGATAGCTTAGCCAAATAATTTGGGCAACCATGACCAGTTTTGAAGAATGTGTGCCTCCTTATTTTATATGTAGTTCACTGTGTTTCTATTTTTTATTTCCAAAAAGGACCATCTCGTAGTGTAGTGTTTTATGGACAGCTAAAGGGCTAACCACTTCCATGAGGTGCTACACACTGATGTGGCAGATGTACTCTTGTGGAGACTATTGACTCTGAATAGTGAGAATGCAATTGTGCTGTCCTTATTCCTGTCTTGGACGAGTCTGTGTTGGTGTTACGTGCAGCTGAGGGTCGTGAAATGATTGGCCCAGTAAAAAATTATCTTTGGTCCACCATTACATTTTGTGTCCAACACTGGGCTCCATCATCTCTAAAGTATAACCCCAGCCTTCAACAGGGGGGACAGCGCCAAGACGCCTCCTGGCAATCAACTGCTTTATAAGGAAAATGCTACTTACCCAGTATGCATCTGTTCTTGGCATAAAGAGCTGTAGAGACATATGCTTTAGCATAGATCGCCATCTGGTGTTGGGTACGGATGTTTGCACTTTGTGACTCCTCCTTTCGGTGATAGTGTGCATGGGCATCGACTCCATCCCCTGATTGTTTTGCCGTACGGGTGATGGGAGTAGAAAAAGATGTCCATGCATAATGTACCTAAGTAAGATGATATTGAAACAGATAAAGGTACCCAGGGAGGTGGGTGGGCACATATGGCTCTACAGCTCTATATGCCAAGAACAGATGCACACTGGGTAAGTATCATTTTCCGTTCAAGACATATGAGCTGTAGATCCCAAGTGGTGGCTAACCGGTATCTGTTGAAGTGATTTGGAATAGTGTTTTTGAAACAGCCTGGTCCACACTAGCTTGTTGTCTTGATAACATATCCACACAATAGTGCTTTGTGAATGTGTATGGTGTAGACCATGTTGCAGCTTTGCAGATGTCATCTAAGGGTATGTTCCCTAAGAATGCCATGGAAGCCCCTAGTGTGCGTGTCGAATGCGCCCTAGAGGGAATTGTTAATGTGCGCTTAGCTTTAATGTAGCAAATTTATATGCACTTAACTATCCACCTTACAATACCTGCTTTTGATATGGGATTACCTTTATGCGGTGGAGATAAAGCAACAAAGAGTTGTTTAGTTTTTCTAAAAGACTTAGTTGTTTCAATGTAATATAGTATTGCTCTTTTCACATCTAATGTGTAAAGAGCACGTTCTGCTACTGAGTCTGGTTGAGGGCAAAAAATGGTAACTCAACAGACTGATTGAGATGAAAGGCAGAAACAACTTTGGGCAAAAAGTTTGAATTTGTCCTAAGAACCACTTTGTTTTGATAATTTTGCAAAAATGGTTCTTGTATGGTTAGTGCCTGGAGCTCACCAACTCTTCTAAGAGATGTGATGGCTATAAGGAAGGCTACCTTCCAAGTGAGAAATTGTAGTTCACATTTGTGTAGAGGTTTAAATGGTGGGCCGGGAGCCTTGTAAGGACTATGTTAAGATTCCACACTGGAGAAGGTGGAAGTCTAGGAGGAATGATCGTTTTGAGGCCTTCCATAAAGGCTTTGATAGTGGGCACTCGAAACAAAGACAAGTGTTGTCTGTTTTGTATGTAAGCCGCGATTGCAGCAAGTTGTAGTCATATAGATGTATATGCTAGGTTAGACCGCTGTAGGTGTAACATACAGCAAATGATGTTCTGGATCGAAACATCTAGTGGTAAATTACAAATCGTTTCCACTTTTCTGCATAGTATGCTCTTCTGGTAGGACGTCTAGCCTCTTTAATGATGTTCATGTAGTCTGGTGGGAGATCAAGATATCCAAACTCTATGATATCAGGTGCCAGACCGCAAGGTTAAGTTGATTGGGATCTGGAAGTCTTATCTCTCCATGGTTCCGAGTGAGATACTTGGGAGAGAGGTGTAGTTTTTGATGAGGAACTACTGATAGTTCCAATAGGGTTGTGAACCAGGGTTGTCGAGCCCATGTGGGCGCAATTAGGATCATTGTGAAAGAGTGTTGCTTGAGCTTCCGAACTACTAATGGAATTAGCGGGAGAGGTGGAAAAGCGTAAGCAAATTTCCCTGACCAATTCTTCCATAGCGTTTTGCCTTTGGACAATGGGTGTGGATACCTGGACGCAAAGTTTGGGCATTTTGCATTGAGGAGTGTGGCGAACAGATGTATCTCTGGATAGCCCCACATCTGGAAGAATGGGAGGATGTAGTTTCCATTTGTGAATTTGTTGTATTGACGACTGAGCAGACCTGCGATCGGATTGTTTACTCCTGGGAGGTGTTCCTCAAGGAGAAATATCTTTTGAGGTATGGGCCATCTCCATATGCTTTGAGCTAGGTATGAAAACTGTAGTGTGTGTTTCCCCCCCCCGCTGTTTTTGTATGTAGCACATTGCTGTCATGTTGTCTGTACGAACTAGAGTACAAAAACAGAGCTCCTTTTCCTGATTTTATACCTTATGTATGGTGTGCCTAACCCCACCGGGGTGACCACCTTCGTGAAAGAGTTTTTGCGGTATTGTTTAGGTTACCAAATTTACAACTTAAAATATCAAACCCATCGATGTCATGGAGGACCACATATGAATCAAAGACTTATTAAAAATGTGTCATACATTTATTTATAAAATTTGTTAAAAAGATCATAGTACCACAATTCTGTTACACAAAAACAATGCAAAATATATATTCAATTAATACAAAAATGCTTATGACACACTCTCTAAAAAATTTTATAGTTTAAAAATTGCTTATGCAGCAATGTTTACCACAAACATATTCATACATCATAATTGTAGAGCAATATATTAATAGGAACAAACTGTTTGTTCCTATTAATATATTGCTCTACAATTATGATATATGAATATGTTTGTGGTAAACATTGCTGCATAAGCAATTTTTAAACTATAAAATGTTTTAGAGAGTGTGTCATAAGCATTTTTGTATTAATTGAATATATATTTTGCATTGTTTTTGTGTAACAGAATTGTGGTACTATGATCTTTTTAACAAATTTTATAAATAAATGTATGACAAATTTTTAATAAGTCTTTGATTCATATGTGGTCCTCCATGACATCGATGGGTTTGATATTTTAAGTTGTAAATTTGGTAACCTAAACAATACCGCAAAATCTCTTTCACGAAGGTGGTCACCCCGGTGGGGTTAGGCACACCATACATAAGGTATAAAATCAGGAAAAGGAGCTCTGTTTTTGTACAATTGTTGACCCAATCCTTTTCCTGACAGAAAGGGTAGCTCCCTACTCACAACTTTTCTGATGTCTGTACGAACTAGGACAGCTTTGCCTACTAGATGTAGTTGAAAAGCTTTTAATGCTAGCAAAATTGCTAGTAGCTCCAGATGGTTTATGTTGAGTCCGAATGCTTGGTTTTAGCTTATTTGGGCTCTGAACCTTTGGGAGTATGAGGTGTCCGCTCCGAAATTTTCGGTGCGGAGGGTTCCGGTTCCGAGGCTTTAGGTGTTGATTTTGACTCCAATATATTAGGTTTGGAGGCTTTCGGCTCCGAGGTTTTGTCTTTGGAGGCTTTCAGCTCCAAGGTTTTATCTTTGGAGGGTTTCGGCTCCGAGGTCTTTTGTTTGGAGGATTTAGACTCCGAGGGCTTCGGCGTCGAAGTTGTCTTCAGTGCCAGTAAAGTCTTAGGTTGTGTTTCGCTGCCGAGGGTGTTGGTTCGGCGCCGGAATGGGATAGGCTCGAGTCCAAAGGCTTCTGTTTCTGTTTCGTAGCCGAGCTGGAGGGCGGGGTATCCAACACTTTTTCATGGTGTCGACCTGAGCCCGAGGGCGAAGGTGATACCGGAGCCTTCGATTTGAGGTGACTGGATACATGGGGATCAGTACTCACGGTAAGTTGACCCAGAGTGATGTCCAGCTCTTCCTCTATGACGGCTTCGGACACGGAAACCAGTTCTTCCTCAGCTTCGAGATCTGGGCAGTGGGAATCAGGATCTTTGTCGAAGATGTCTGGTATGGAGCCGCTGCCGCGTTGCATCTCGTGGCATCGAGCCCGACAGTCATGAATGGTTTTCTTCTATCACAATGATCGACATGCTTCACAGTTGTTTTCGCTGTGTTCCGGGGATAAGCATAGGTTGCAAACGACGTGCAGGTCGGTGCGTGGAAACTTAGCATGACATCCGGGACATAGCCTGAATGGAGTCCGTTCGACGGCCTGCCTCGAAGTTCTCAATTGAAGGTTTTCAGAATTTACACGATGCACGTCTATGAAACCGCGATCGAAGACAATACGGTTGAGGGTAAAGGATTGCACATCAAAGGGGTTCGAAAACTATACTGAACCGGAGCGCAGCAATACACATCCGAATCCGATGGCGGAAAAAAACTATCTGGGGATGGAGTCGATGCCCATACACACTAATACCGAAAGGAGGAGTCCCCTACCTCGTGACTGCAAAGACTTCTTCGAGCAAAAACAAAGTGCAAACATCCGGGCCCAACACCAGATGGCTATCTATGCTAAAGCATATGATCTACAGCTCATATGTCTCGAACATATAATTTCCATTTAATTTCAACAGGTGTTGCATAGTCAAGAGGAACGTGAGGAAGGTGAATACTTGGTGATAGAGATGACTCTTACTTGTGCACTTCTAGCCACAGAATGACCATTGCCATGAAATACTCCTCTAGAAAACTGTCATTGCCTGGATTGCTTGGATCTTCCGGAAAGAAGTATACAAAAATGTTATGGATGTAATGCTTGAATTAATCCTCAGTACCCACTCGGCTGCACCACACTCCACTGTTGTTTTGCACACCATGCTACCTCCGTTTAAATCAAGCCAAATTAAAATCAATCTTGAACCTGCTCTAATTGGAGAAGTACAGCTCGAACTGCCAGGCCAGGTCCTCCCTAATCTGAAACACAAGAAATTCAAGACAGGCTTTGCCCTTATTGTGACTTGTCAAATAGGTACAGCTTAGTTCCAGTGGCATGGTGAGCATAGGGCCCACGTCTGGGCACACCTGTTGCACTGAAGTAAACAAACAAAAAAGTGTAAAATAATGATGAACTGTGTGATGTGGCCCAGAGTGACTTAGATTAATTCAAGTATTACATACATCACTTTTTTTGTATACTTCAGACCTTCTGGAAAGGACTGCCGTTACTGGTAAGGTGACCTGGTTCTACTATTTTCTAGCTTTGAAGTAGAGCGGGATTACAAAAACCTGCTTTTCTTCTAGAGGACACCCATTGCTTTGATGTGTCAACGTCTTTATTTATTTTTTCAGCAAATCATAAACCTGCAATTGAAAGTTCATCAAATCAAATAAGGTACTGCTGGACTTCAGGTCACAATCCTGAAATTCTTAGCGAGTTATGTCTTTGCAAAAGAATACATGCATTGACTTGCCTTGAGGCCATGTCCACTGCATCTAATTCACACCATATACTAGCGTTGGAAATTAGTTTAACCTCTTCTATGACCTCTCTAGGCCTTCTTTTTGTAGGAATCAGTGCTTCTATCTCATCTCATATACTCCTGTCATAACATGCTAGCAAGTCAGCGGAATAGACTATACATCACTGTATTGCGGCCTCAGCTCTATGCGTTTTCCGGTCACATCAATCTTTTTACTTATCTACCCAGTAGAAGTGTCTTTTTTCTAGCTGTATGCATTAGAAGATAATTTGAAGGAAAATGCTCATGGTCGAGCAATGTGTCATGGGTTTAACTTCTTTTCAAACCGTGCCACTACCACTCTAGCCTTTATCGTTCTTTAAAGTTTACTGTGGAACACTTTAACATGGTCTTTAGAACAGGTAGGAACTGGGTGCTCTTTTCCATTTTAGATAAAGTATCCACACAGAAGTCGTCCTATTCCACTCTGCGATGCGGCCCTTAAAATAATGATATGACTGGTAGAGGTATCATCAAGTCGAGATGCTTTTACTTGCTGTGTTCTAGGGCTTTGTCGTCTAGAGCATAAAGTCTGTAATCGTGCCATGCATCATTCTGGTGGTCAGTTGACTCAGGCTCTTGCTCATTGAAGGGTCAGCAAAGGCTCTTAATTTGATCCTGGATTTACTGATTGTGGTGGTAAGTGCAGTGTTTGCATCAATTTTCTTAGAAATTAAGAACATTCTGATTACCTTTTTTCTTCTGCTCAGTTTTGAAGCCAATGTTGGTGCCAAAGTAAAACTGGCATGATCATCTTCGATAATCCTTTCTTCAAACTTTTGCCTGTATTGAGGATGCCTTTCAGGGTCGACTGGACTAGAGTACAGTGGTCGCCATCGACTGTTTATGGTCAGTTTTTGAGATATAGTAATGTTAGAGCTGGCTCTTTCAGTGGAGATGACACTCCTTTTGAGGTCAATCCCAGGTGGGAGTATCCTCTGTGTGTGGAGGTGTATTGTTTTTTCAAGGCAGTAGGGAGTTGCAAACTGTCCTCGTTGTTAACCCCTGAAAGCTGAGATGTGGTCCTAGTCATAGGTGTCCAGGATTTGTTGACATGGTCTTAGTTCTAGGTGAGTGAGGTTTGTTGTGACCCCTGGATATTCAGCTGCTCCAGATTTAGAGTACTTGGGAGATAAAAAGTGACTTACCTTTGGTAATGCTTTTTTTGGTAGCTGCTCGATCTAACTGCAGATTTCCCACCTTAGAATACTCTCCAGATGCCATACTGGACCTGGAATTTCTTTTGATACCAGTGCTTTCTCACACCACTAGGTGGCTATATGCTGACCATACACCGGTAGGGCAGTGAGCATCATCTAAGTGCCACCCAATGTGCATACACCAGTTTCTTCTCTTTACTTTTTCTGGGGTCCTCACAGAGCGTCACCAATTTATATGCTGAATACAACCTTGGGGCTTTTTTTTTTAGATGTTAAAAAGATGCCACTCCACAGAACAGGGCGGAAGGAGGGCAGTGTGGATCCTGCAGTTAGACAGAATATCCACCAGAAAGAGTATTGCCTAAGGTAAATAACTTGTTCTTCTGAGGAACACTTTTAACCACATATTCTTCACCTTAGAATAGATACCACACTGCACCCTCCTATGTGGCCGGTCTGTGGAGTGGACCAGATAGTCTTGCAGGACTAAGCAGGTGAAATGTCCTTCCTCAAGGCAGTAGTGCTTCATGAATGTATGCATGTACACCCACGTCTCAGCCTGACAGATGTCACTGAGAGGCACTATGCAGGCCAATGCAGGGGGAGCAGATCTAGCCCTGGTCAAATGGGCTCTCAGACCTTCTCAGACGGTGTGTAAGAATCTTAATGCACTGCACTATCGATCTCACAAGACCCTCTTCTGCAGAGCCTTTCCTTTCTTTGCTCAAGAGAATCCTACAAAAAGCTGATTGTCCACCAAGCCTGTGTTACGATCAATGGTGCAGTCGATAGAGCATCTCCTTTTTGAGGGGGGAATCAAAGAACGTTGGTTGAGTGATGCACGGCCTAACGTTGAAGGGGGTGATAACTTTTACAAAGAAACCTGCCAGAGTCCTCAGCGCTAACTTGTTCAGGAAAAAGGTGGTGTAGGACAGCTGCACTGAAAGAGCCTGAAATTCATTCATGTGATGAGCTGATGTAATGACAACGAGGAAGACAGTCTTAAGGTCAGGAGACTCGGAGAGAAGCTATGCAGCAGCTCAAAGGAGGCACTCAAGAGAAATGTCAAGACTAAGGTAAGGTCCCACCGCAGCATCACAAACTGTTAGGGATGGAACATGTGTGTCACACCTTTAATAAATCTCAATACAACTGGAGATTTAAACAACCATTGTGGCTCCAGCAAACATAGAAAATCTGAAAGGGCAGACAAATAACTTTAAACAGTGCCCACTGTTAAGCCTTGCTGAGCCAAAGAGAGAACAAACAAAATGATGTCTCACAGCTTTGCCTCAAAGGGGTCATCCTCGTGAACAGGATACCAGACCACAAATTTGTCACAGCGCCCTGCATAACTACATGTTGCGGAAGGGCGCATGGCAGCAAGGATATTATCCACCACTCTAGACAGCAGATAAAATACAGCCAATTGTCGCTGCTCAACTTCCACACGTAAGTGTAGATTGAGCTGATTCGGGTGGAGGACCCAAAACTTCAGCAGACTGATGTGCAGCCTGCCCTCCACAGGAGACCAGAATCCTCTGACCACCACTTCCCCCAGATGACCTTCCCTCCCAAGCAGGCATCCATACGTCACCACTGTCAACTCTGCAAATGAGGCATTATCTTCCCTTGGCGGCCCAAGTGGCGAGTCAAGATGTGCCTCCTCAGGCAAGGTGTCAAGCGCACTGGCATTCTGTAAACCAATGTATAAGTCATCATCTGTATAACAAGGGGCAAGCAAGCTATCATCAACATCATCTTGAGCTGCCCCCTTATCTGAGTCAAACCCAAAGACATAATGGAGCCATTACTGGTAGGTGCAACATGGGAGAGGCATTGGGTTAGAGTCAGGCGGTATGACAACTGATTTCACTTTCATTATTTCGTAGCACATCTGTCGGGTTCAGGCTGAAGTTGGTTTAGGGCCCAAACCTGACATCGGCAGTGGAGACATCACAGGAAAACAGACAAAGCAGGAAGCTGAGCTCCGGATCTGCATCGGAAGATACAGTAAGAAAGAAGCTAACATAAGGGTGCAGTCGGGGTTCTTATATGCGTCTACACTCCATCAATTCCAGGGTAGTGTGGAGCCAGACAACACCACATAGCTTCATGCTGGAGCACTGCTATGAAAAGTTTCCTGATCCCGTCTGGCACCTGGGAAGGATTCTAAGGTGAGGAATCTGCGGTTAGAAGTATCTATCAGAAATAAAACTCTGCTTCCAATTCTCCTTCTGTGTACCAGAGGGTCCTTGCCCTCGAAGCCTGGCATGCTGGACAGGGACTAGGTAGAGTCCTAGTGCTGCATCTCTGCAGAGTGCACCCACCTCCTGTCCCACTGGTGGCAAAATCATGTTCTTGTATCAAAAGAAGTTAGACGAAAAACAGGTGGGCTTACTGTAGTCCCTAAGTAAACAGAGGGACATCATATTTGTCTGACCCTGGAAAACTTGCTATTGCAAGAGGGGTAATAGTAGAGCAAAGTACTTTCCATACCCACTCCCCAAAAGAGTCATTCCCATATGACCTGATCTTGGCAGCTAGAATCACAGGACCTCAACACGATCATTTTTGTTTTGTTGTTTAAGATCTGCTCAATGCCGTGAAAGAAAGTCATTCTTATTCTAGTTGTCTGACTTCAAAAGCTTTCTTTGATTTACAACAATAAACACTTGAGGCATGTCTCAGCAAGTCCGAGTCTGATGGCATTCTAAGGTGGAGTCTGTGTCCTGGTGCACTGTGGGCTTCAGGGCAGGGACAAGGAATCACTTTAAAAAAGCCTAACTATTTTTTTTTTAAGAAAAACAACTTGCAAAGTTCTGAGCCAAAACCTAGATGGTGAGATGCATAGTATATTACCGATAGCTACATATGCTGCAAATACTCTATTTCCACTGGAATTGGGTATTACTTCAGCCTAGGACCTTGGGCTTCAGTATTCAATTGCAGCATGAGTTAAAAGCGACAATTCTGTGGTTCCCTGACAAGAAAATCATGTGAAGATGGTACCAAGTGGATTTGATAGCAGACCCAATGTGCGTGCTTCCTGCTTCTATCAACACTTGTCATTATTAGATATGTCTCCTTAAGATAACCTTTGTGTCTATTTCAGTAAGCAATTCTGAAAACTTTCAAACTCTATGAGCTCATGACTCTCATAGGTCTCAATCCAACAGCATAGTCATGTAAATGGACTTAAACCACAAAATAAATATCCTTGTGAAACCACCTGTCGGAAAGTGGGTTTCTGTTGCAGTAACCCCTCCCCCCAACACTTTTTGCCAGATTTCTGATGCACTTTTCCTTGGTGTGCTCTGGGTCCCTGCCAATCTGGTTCCCAGGGTCTGTGTTCTTCCCTCAAAAACTAACCCAATTGGCATCTCTGGCCACATGTCAGCCCCTGGTAAATGGTACCCTAGGTACCCAGGGCCCTGTGACCAGAGAAGCCCCCTAAGTGCTGCAGCACTTATTGTGCCACCCTTAGCGGCCCTGCGCCCTGACACACACACACTGCCTTGGCAGACTGAGTGCCTTGGTGCAGAACAAGACAAAGAGTCGACATGGCACACATCCCTGTGTGCCATGCCCACAACACACTGCTCTGGCATACCTCGGTCACCCAACTAGCTGGGTACCCTATGCCAGTGGTGTGGGTACAAGTGCACAAGCCCTGTACCCCTACAGTACCCAGGTCCATTCCTGGGTACTGTAAGTGCAGTGCTGCCATTAAGAGTATATGGTGCTGGGAGGTCGTCATCACAAACTCCACATCACCATGATGGCTACACTGAAGACTGAGAAGTTTGGTATCAAACTTTTCAGCACATTACACCCACACTGATGCCAGTGTGGGATTTAATGTAAAATGCACGACAGAGGGCAACTTAGAGGACCCCTCTGAAACTAACCCACAACCCATGTCCTGACTGAGAGGCTGCCTAGGCTGCCACCCAGCAGACATGTTGCTGGACCCCTGGGTAGAGAGCCATCCACTCTCGTGTGCCTGCAACAATGCACATCCTGGGGTAAGGTGCTAGGCCTCCTCCCCCAGGATGGGCAGGGGAAGCTTCAAAGGCATGCCACCTTTGTGAGCTTCTCCAGGCCACTTGCTGTACTCAGCAACTGGCCCCCACCGGTTCTGACCCCCACTCTGGCGGGAAGACAGGCGGGAAAACCCAAGTGAGGAAAGGGGGTGTGCCAGCCTCTGCCAACTCCACCCCTCAGGTGGGGAGGCGACGTGAAGCACAACTCAGGGCTCTCGCCATCTTGAGGATGGGGAGCCCTACCCAATCAGAGACAGGCTCCTGCCCCCCTCCCACTGGAGAGTGGCAGGATAGGGGGTGTACTCACCCCAGGGAAAGGACCCATTGGTCCCGGACCTTTCCCTACCTGTAAGGCCCCTAAATTTAGTATTTAGGGGCACCCTTAACCTTCTTTCCTCAGATCCCGATTCCAAAACTCCAAAGAAGAACAAGAAGAAAGAAGACCTGCCGTGCAGCTGCTCACAAGAGGACGACATCAACTGACTTGGCCCCAGCCCTACAGGACTGTCGACCCTGCTCCTGCTAAACCCCGGCATCTCCTGTGGTCAGCAACCTCGAAGACACCGGAGGACCTGACTGCCTTGCTCATCCAAAGACTGGGACTCCCACAAGCAGTGGTTCTGCTCAAAGATCTACAACCCCTGGTGCCAGCCAGGAACTGCCAATCCAGCACACACTGCACCCGCCGAACCCGGTCCGTGCCTGAGTGAACAAAGACCACAAGAACGTCCTTCCGGCGACTGTGACCAAGAATCCAGCACCCAAGGACCCTCCTTGATGCTCCTGACTACGCCTGCAGCCTCACAACCAGGGACCCCTCCAACCGCGACCAGCTGGGGGTAAGATTTCCCGACACCAAAAGACACCCCTGCAGCCCCAAGGCGCCCTGTGCCCAACTCCCCGGTGTCTACCTAACCCACAGCTTCCCAACTAACCTCTCGAAGTGATGGTTGCACCTGAAGAATCTCCGTCCAAGAGCTTGCAGCCTTTCTTCGTCTGGCAGCTTTCCCACTGAAATACATTGGGCGCCCGACGGCCCAAATGCACCCTGCACCCAGCCGCCCGAGTGCCACTGGAAGTGCAGCATCTGTCCTATTCTACTTCCCCACTTGCCATAGGCATAACATTGGGCCTACTCACTCTGCACCCGGCTGCCCCTGTGCCGCTGAGGGTGTAACAACTGTACCTACCTGACCCGGGCAGACCCCTGAGTCTGACCCCAGAACCTTACCTCTGCCAGTCGAGTACTTACCTGAAAACCAATAACTCACATTTTCTCCATAGGGTAACATTGGCTGGTTTACACTTGGAAATTCTTCTAAGTGTCGAGTTTTGAAACTTTGAAATATTCACTAAAAATCCTCCGATCAACGAAAACGAAATTACTCACCTATTACCAGGAGAGATCCCAGTGCTGGATCTTTGTGCCCAGCACTGACCCTAAAAAGTCATTACAACTGTGATTTTCCGATAACCTGATTTTCGCCCATGGGAAAACAATGCCTCGTTTTTACCAGAAATTCTTCTAAACGTCGATTTTTGGAACTTTGAAATATTCACCAAAAATCTTCCCATCAACAAAAACAAATATTCCTTAAAAATCACCTGTGTAACAAAAACGATTTCTTTCAACTGTTTACAGGAGATGCAGCAGGGTTGAATCCAGGATCCAGCCCTGAGTAAGAAAAACCTATGCAAAGTAATTGATATTGCATTTACTTGAAATTCCCATTGAGCTCAATGTTATTATTGTGTTAAGTTTATGTTGCATATTGCAAAAACTGTATCTATTGCATTTAAAATTCTATTGCTCAATGAAAGTATTCGAATGCAACATCTCATTCGGAGAAAGTATTTTTATACCTACTTGTGGTTCTAAAATAAAACAACAATATATTTGTATATACAAAACAATTGGCCTAGAGTTCAGTTCTTGAGTGTGTGAGACCATTTGCTGACTAAATGTGTACAACAAATGCTTTACACTGTCCTCTGATACTGCCGTACTGCTCGACCAAGCTACCACCTTAGAGAGTAAGGTTATATCTAACTTTAGCCTCTGCCAAACCTCTGGGGACTGTGGACTCTGTGCACACTGTACCTTACTTTGGAACAGTATATACAGAGCCACTTTCTTACACCACCCCATGATCAAGCGCGTCTCCAGGTATTTCTGCATCAAGCACTCTCACACAAAGCGTTTCAATTTCTACTGGTCCCTCAGAAAGCATCACAACTTCCACTAATATAGGCTGCACTCCCAATGAGCTACCTAAAAGTCATACATTTACAATAATCCAAATGAATGGTCTTTACTTCCAAAGTTCCATCCAAAGGATCTCCCTCTCAATCAAAGGGCTTTAACCTCCAATGATACAAGTACTAAGTCTTCACTTTCAATGCCTCAGTCAATGGGCTCCAATGATCTTATCAAAACAACAACACTTTCAATGATCCAAGCAAAGGGCTTCCTGGTCCAATAATCCAATCTAAGGACATCCAGTGATCCACTTTAAAATACCCAATTAATGGTTCTCCATTCCCATTCAATAAGGCGTCACTCTCAATTATCCAAAATACGTGCTCTCGCTGTAAACTATTTAAATGAAGGGTTTTCACTTCCTGGGGCACATTCAAAGGGCTTCCCTGTCCAATGATGAAATCTCAGCTACTCCTCTTCTAAGAAGTCAACCAAAAGAATTCTATGTGCAGTGATCTAATCGAAAGGTTGAACCATGCAATGATCCAATCAAGCGATCCTCTATTTCCAAACATAGCAGGTTTCCACTACAGCGATCTAATCAAATCCTGCCTCCATTTCCAATCTAAAGGCACACATTTCCAATAATCTAAGCAAGGGGATCCCGTTCCAATCATTTAGGCAAAGGATCTCCACATGCAAAAATTAGATCAAAGAGCTTGCCTGTCCCATGATCTCACATCACGTTTCAAGGTCTTCAAAGGGCTCTCACCCGGACTGATTCAATCAATGAGCTTCCTTTTCCACTGATCTGGAAATATTGAGAAGAGACTGATTGATAGGTGGCAATTAATTAATTCATTGTAACAAATGTATTAATATAGCCTTATAGCCTGCTGCAGAGGGCTAGATCGGATGTTAAAGGCCCTGAACTAGATGTATTAGCCTGTGCCTCCAGGAAGGGCCTATAAGGAGTGGGGAGTCTTTAACAGCCGCTACAGCCAGAGTCAGAATGGTTATAAAGCTATTAGAACATTTAGCCCATTGCAGATTGGATTTTCCAAATGAAAAATGGAACAGAGAAAATAATTGGAATGTTGGAGCAGAAAGGCTCATACCAGCCATAATTAGCCCTCAGCCTCTACATGGCCTTAAACGAAGTTCCCAACGTTCCAATGTTCTAATAACCTTCAAATGTGATGGACTGAAAGTTGGTCATGTCCTATGATTCATTCAAATGGCCTGCACTTCTAATGGTCTTACAGGAGGGCCTGAACGTCCAATTGTCAAAAACGCGACATTATCAATACTACAATAAAAAGGCCATGTGCACCTATAATGCTGGTAGCGGTGGGAATGGCAACAGCAAAAACCTAAAATAGTATTTACTCTGCCCATAAGAGAGACTGATATCGTTTTCTATCTGTGTCTAGGGTGCATGCTTAGGATTACTCACCTGAGACCTTGAGAAAGGACTGCCTAGTGGTTTTTAATTAATTATCAATTAATAAAACAGTTTGTTTACCTAGAAATTGCCATTTCTTTAAAGTGGATTTGATTCCAGCTCTGTAAGCGAGCAAAGGGATTAAAGAGATTTACTGGTACATTTTCAATGTTTTACACCAGTTGTTAAGTGGGCAGCATGTTCCATACCATTAACAATTTGCATATTTGTTTCAAACAAAGTGAATAGAGGCAATTGAAATAATGGAATACGGATTTAATCCGAGAACTCATAACAATTAACCAGTACACTGCTGAAAGAGAGTGAAGGTGATGAAGAGGAAGACTTCCTTTAAAGTTGGACACATTACAAGCACAATGCAGATCTACGATTCCAAGGCACATATATTATCATCAATAGAACTCTATGTTCACAGCTTCAACCACTCCCAGCTTGTCAGTATCCCACACACAAGGCACTTTATATAATACCCAATCGCTGTACTGCTAGTACACAGATCCTATAGGAAGTTGTGTCTCTCAAACAAATGTATCACCTGGATTTGGCCCTTGCCCATTATCCGGTCTGTTGTTTCACCATCCTCTTTGGTAATCTTCGTTTTGTTGTAGCATTTTTCGTAGCAGAGGACTCGCAAGGTTTGAGACCCTTCCAACTCAATTTCAAACTCCTAGAGCATGGAAGACAATAGCTGATTATGAAGAAGGCAACAACGTAGTTGTTTCATAGCACCATTCACTATAATTATGACTAAAAACAAAAGTTACTTACCTGTAAATGTCCAGCGCTAGTATTTCTCATAGATTCACATGCTTGAATTACTCCCTAAGTTCAGGCTAAGAACCCTCAATAAGTAAGGTTATTACATAGCACTGTACACATACACTCATACAACACTGAAAAAGCTAGACATTTCATGTAATCAATCCACCTCATTTATTAACTCAAACTTGGGTCAATTAGGTGGACAGACTGAGCTCCATTCCCTCCCAGTGGCTCTACTCCGATTTTTAAATGGCGTTAATTGTAATAGGAGCCTCATATATGAGGAGGAAGGCCTACGTGGGAATGTGTGAAAGATACCATTGCTGGAGAACAGTAGTAACATGTAAGTAACTTATCTTCTCCAACACCATACCTTTCATAAATTCATGCACATGAATTACAGCTACCAAAGAAGTTTATAATCATGAAGTAGATGGTGAGAAGAGGCCCACCTTAAGTAAAGAGACAGCGTAGCACCACCTGCCCGAACCCAGTCTTCAATCTGAAATGGATGTCCAAGTAGTAGTGCTTTGTAAAGGTGTGTGTGATGTCCACATTGCTGCTTTACTTGTGTCCATAAGGTGCACACCATCAGAAAGTGCTGCAGGATCTGCCATGTCTCTTACTGGGTGAGCTTCAATTTTGTGATGGAGTGTGCTGCCACCTTTAGCATGGTAGAAAGAACGAGGAGATGAAATCCAGCTTGAGAGGCTGTGCTTTGAGGCAAAGGTACCTTTGTTATTGTTGCTCAATTACAGAAAAAGTTGGTCCACTTTGTGGAACGGACTCCTCCCGTCTATGAAAAATATGAAAATATATTTTAACATCCAATCTATGGAATGCTATTCCCACTGGACTTAAAGGTTGAGCTTGTAAGTTGGTAACTGAATTTTTTCAGTGGCTTGGAATGATGAAGGGAGCTTTTGATATAAATCCCACGTTGATGGATAAAGAGACATTTTCCTCTGAGAACTTAATGAAAGTTTTTTTAACTGAAAAACTTCAATCTCTCAAACTTGCCAGGCAGACATTATTGTCAGCAAGAGTTGTTCCCAATTAGAGCAGTGATTAATTCCTTACAGAAGGCTGTTTGGTCCATAGGAGGAAGTAAGAATAATGCCTTCATTAACTCTTTTATAATTATGCTTGATGAAAAAAGAGACTGTTTATTAAGAGATCGTAAAAATCGGGATTTTGCAGCACGATGGACTGTTAATGAAGAATATAAAAGCCTCGGCTCAGCTAACAAACAAGTAAGGTAGACTTCTTGAGGGTGCATTTACAGTGGATTTAGATTATGTGTTTTTGACTAGATACCGAATCTCTTTCACTTCAAAATGTAGGCTTTATTGAAAGATCAACCCTTGCTGCTCACAAGACCCGTAGACACTCCAAATGAACATTTATTGATGCAAACTCCATGTCTGAAGTGGCCAGGCAGTTACGTTGGCTGGGTTGTAATGTAGCATTTCATTGTGATCCTTCATCAGGAGATAAGGGGCCACAACATGACATGGATAGGTTTATCAACAGATCCCACAGGTCCGTGTACCAGAATCATCTAGTCTACGCAAAGTAATTAGAATTAGACAACAGTGCCCTTGTTTGGCTTTTTGGCAAATACTGGGGGGCAATGGAACTGGAGGAAAAGCATAGGCAAATACCCCGGATCATGGCAACAAAACAAATAGTTTCTTACCCGTCGGTGTAGTTTTGCAGCTTGAAGAAATTTCTGGATTCACATGCTGTGCATTATTCCGTCATCTAGTGGTTGGGTCTGGAATTGTAGTATTTCTTTCCTTTTTTTTTTGTTGATGGTGGGCGTCGACATACCACCATTTGGTGTCCTCCTGTGACGTCGACGGGCTTCCTCCGGAAGCTCCCACCTTTGGTCGCCATCTTCGGATTCTTTTTTGTTTTTTCTTCTGCTCCTATTCTCATCCTTTCTGGCAGAGGAGGCTGGGTTCGCTAGTGAATCCAGAAAATTCTTCAAGCTGCAAAACTACGCCGACAGTTAAGAAACTATTAGTTTTGCAGCTGGAATCATTTCTGGATTCACATGCTTTGCATAGACTTTATAGCGGTTTGCTAGTCTTGTAGTGGCTGGGTGGAAGATGAGCTTTGGTTTGTGAATAGATGTTGTAAGACCCTTTGTCCTACTTGTGCTTCTTTATTCATTTGAATGTCCACACAGTAATGTTTTCTGAATGTGTGCACTGAAGACCATGTTGCAGCCATGCAGATGTCTTGAATTGGAGTATTAGCTAGAAAGGCAATAGTTGGTCCTTTCTTTCCTGTTGAGTGTGCCCGAGGGGCACCTTGTAAGGCATGTCCTGATTGCCTGTGGCATAACTGTATGGCTTGCGCTATCCATCTTGCAATGGTGTTTTTGGTTACTGGTCTTCCCAGAAAACTGTTTACAAAGGATACAAAGAACTGCTTTGTTTTCCTGTATTCCTTGGTTCTTTCAATGTAGTACATGACCGCCCTTCTCGCGTCAAGTGTATGCAAAGCTTTCTCTGCTTTTGTCCTTGTTTTTTTTAAAAAAACGTAGAATTTGTATACTCTGATTTATGTGGAATCTTGATTCCACTTTTGGTATGAATTGAGGATCTGTTCTCATGACAATCCTGTTACTATGTATTTGGAAGTAAGGTTCCTGTAATGTTAGTGCCTGGAGTTCACTAACTCTACATAAAGATGTTATTGCCACTAAAAAAGTAGTCTTTAGTGTGAGCATTTGTGGCGTTGCTTTGTGCAGTGGTTCGAATGGTGCTTTCATCATTTGTGCTAGAACTATGTTCAGGTTCCATGTGGGTGCTGGCACCATTTTTGAAGGTGCAGTTCTTTTTGCTCCTTCTAGGAATCTTTTGCCACATGAGAAGTGAAGACACTTTTCCCTGTTTCTCCTCTGGTATACGCTACAATTGCTGCTAAGTGCACTTTCAATGATGTATAGCATAATTTACTTTCCAGTAAATGTGTCAAGTACTTTAGCACTGTTCTTTCCTTTGCAATCTTCTTTGAAAGACGTTTTTTAAGACACCATTGTTGATATCTCTTCCACTTCGCTGAATAGCATTTCCTTGTAGTTGGTTTCCTAGGTTCTCTTAGATCAGCCATTGTGTTTTCTGGTAGTTTGAGATGTGCACATTTTAAGTCCTCAGGAGCCATGCCGCTAGGCCTAAGCTCTCTGATTCTAGGTGAAGTACTTTTCCGCTTTGCATTGTTAGCAAATCTTTCTTTCTTGGCAGTTTGTACATTGTCTCTTTTAACATCTCCATTATTTCTGAGAACCAAGTTTGTTCGGCCCACTTTGGTGTGATGAGAATCATTGTTATTTGGCTGATCTTGCATTTGCTGATCACCTTATTCAGTAATGGTATGGAGGGAATGCGTAAGCAAATATCTCTGACCAGTCTATCCATAGCGCATTACCTAGGGACTGACTGCAAGGTCGCCTGGATGCAAAGTTCTGGCATTTTGCATCGTGGGGTGTTGTTAATAGGTCTATTTGTGGTGTCCCACATTTCCTGAAAATCTTTTGGAGTTCTGCATGATTCAGTTCCCACTCGTGGGATAATGTTGTTTGTCTGCTCAGTCTATCTGTCCTTCCCTGGTAGGTGTATTGCTATTAGGTCTATTCCCCCTGGAATGGCCCATTTCCAAATCTCTTGAGCTAGAGCTGAGAGTGCTACCGACTGAGTTCCTCCTTGTTTGTTTATGTAAAACATTGTGGTTGTGTTGTCTGTTTGTATCGACACCCTTTTCCTGTACAGCTCTTTCTGAAAGGCTTTTAAGGCTAAGAATACTGTTTTTAACTAAAAGATATTGATGTGTTTCACTGCATTCTGCTGTGTCCACAAGCCCCTCACTTTGAGGTTGTTCATGTGTGCTCCCCATCCCATTAGGGACTCATCTGTTATGGTCACTGTGGGAGTTGGAGTTGTGAAAAGTCTGCCCTGTGCTATGTTTGTTTTCTTCCACCATGCCTTCTCTTGATGAACTGTCTGCGTGACAGTGGTGGCTCCCCCATTGGGGTGTGGGGGCGTCGCCCCAGTGCTTTCTTGCAGTGCGAGAAGGCAGAAACATAAATGGTAATAACTACCATTTTATGTTTCTGCCTTCTCGCACTGCAAGAAAGCAGAAGTGCTAGGTTGGGGGTGGGCGGTCCTGCTCAAGGGCAGGGGGGAGTGGCTTGCCCACTGTTGTGCATATGGACTGTTTGGTCAGCCCCAGGCCGACAAAACAGTCAGTATGCACAACAGTGGGCAAGCCACTCCCCCCTGCCCTCGAGCAGGACCGCCCACTCTCCCTTTTCTCTATGTATGCTGCTGCATGCAGCAGCATACAGAGAAAATGACCCAGGTGGGCCTCACCAATCACAACGCTGCCATTGCAGCGTTGTGATTGGTGGAGGGGAGGGAGGCTGCCTTCCTGATGATGAGGGCAGTAGGAATTCAAAAGCAGGACGGCTGGAGTCTTGGGACTGTTCCAAAAGCAGGACAGTACTTTTTTTATAATAATTTTTTTAATTAAACTTACTAACCCCTTCCGCCTCCACCCATCCCGCCCGCGACTACCCCATTTCCAAACCCCCACTCGCCCGTCATACTGGATGCGACTGCCTACTACCACCAACTGCTGATGCCCGTTTCATTTCAGCCTCTCTGCTCCTCTGCCTGTAGTTTTCCTTAAACTCCCTTCATTAGACCGTGGAAGCACTTTCTATTATTTTCCAGGCATAGCCATAGTGATTGGATTAGAGCCGCTTCCCCCATCTCCATACACACCGGAATGGCTGCTCTGGTCTTTGCTGTGAAACCATGACAGGTATGCCAGTAAATTGGCATCCCTGAAACACAAAAAAGACACAACAATGAAGAAAGGCCTTCCGCAGCAGAAAGGAATGTCTCCGTCCCGCTCACTCCTCCGGTGACAGCAGGCAGGAGGAAGGTGGGATGTCAGAGACAGTTTATGCTCGGGCCCCGTCTTGAGATAGCATCTCTGGGGTACCCGTGGCTCATTGCATATTCTAATTTCCATGTTCCTAACCGGGGCTGTGCAGTAACGTGGGGCTGTCCGGAATTTGTATGATTCTCGCCGAGTCACAGCCAGTCAGCATGCCGTGTTTGCAACCCTTTGCATCACTTGTCTTTTGGAACGCATAGAAGTGCGGCGTCACTGTATTTTTTTCTCCGAATTGCTAAGGAAAAGTTCAGGTCCCTAATGTGCATGCACGATGTACTTCCTCCTCAGTAACAACGCTACCACACCTACACTTCACACAGTAGCGCAAGCTTTCCGCCATTCAAACTCACGCAAACTCCAATCATCACTCATTGTCCCTGTTGCCCCTCCCTTGTTTCCCAACACACACAGCCCTGCAGGGCGCCACAAACTCGTTTCACACAAAGCACACAAATAAATGTACACACCTCCTCTCCCTTCTCGCAAAGCTTGCAGCCCCCTCCTCTCACGACAGGTCCATCAAACATACATAATTTAATCCCTACTGTCAACGCACACAGATGCTTCTTATCCCTTCACATCTTGCTTTATCACCTCGGTGCAGATAGCTCTTTGTTTTGACTCTAGTTTATCCAGCATTAAGCAGCTTGTGGGGAAAATGAGCAAAGTTATCTTAGCATGGTTATGTCAGATGCACATTTTGTTATAACTTCAGCCATGAGCAGGGCAAGTCAGGTTCGCTTGCTACGTTCCCTCACCATAGTGCACTCAGCCACAACTTGTACGCCACACCCCTTTCAAAGGTCACCAGCCGCCACTGCTGCGTGACAACCACTAGATCGGTTGCATGTGTAGGCAAATGTTGGGCACAAAAGGAATGCATTGAAGCCATCATTCCTAGCATTTTCCCCACTGTCCTCGTTGTCAGAGCTTGCCCCTTGTGGTATAGGTGTGTCTCCTTCAGCAGTGCTAATGTTCTCTTCTCGCTTGGGAACATCTTTCCTAATACTATGTTGATTCGTGCTCCTAAGAACACTTCTTGTTGTTCTGGTTCTGTTGATTATTTGTCCCAGTGTATTGAGAAACTTAGTTGAACTAGTGTTTCTATTACTTGTTGTATATGCTGTTTGCATAGATTGCTCTTACTAACCAGTCATCTAGATATGGGTAAACATGAATTTCTTGTCTTCTTAGGTGTGCGGCTACTGCAGCTAGGCATTTTGTGAAGACTCTTGGGGCAGATTTTAGTCTGAAAGCTAGCACCTTGAACTGGTAGTGTGTCTTGTTGACCCACAAATCTTAATAGACTCTAGTGTTTTTTGTTCATGGGAATGTGCAACTATGCATCCTTTAAGTCTATGGCTGCCATGCAGTCTCCTGTTTGCAGCTGAGGTATTACCTCTTGCAGTGTTGCCGTCTTGAATCTTTGAGTCTTTATGAATTTGTTAAGGAACCTTAGGTCTAGTATTGGTTGTAAAGTTCTGTCCACCTTTGGGATAAGGAAGTACGTGGTTAAATGTCCTTGTTCCTTTCCTTGTGTTGTACCTGCTCTATTGCATGTTTGTTCAGACGTTCGTGTACCTCTTGTGGTAAATGAGATAATTCATTGTTTGGAATGTATCTTTTTGCTTGTTCTTTTGTTGGGAGGTTTCTTTGCCAGTTCTATGCAGTAACCATACTGTATTATGTTTAGTATCCATTTGTCTGAAGTTATCTTTACCCACTCTTTGAGGAAGTATGTTAACCTGCCTCCTACTGGTGTAATATGTTGCAGGAACTGTTTGATTTTCTGTTTTTTGGTTTGCAGTGTTTTTCCTTTGTGCAGCACACTCCGTGATGTCTTTGGAGTGTTCACAAGCTTTTGAGTGCAGTCTCTTGGTGGTCCCCCTCGTTGTGGCTGGACTCTTCCCCGAGGGCGCCCTCGAAAGGATTGCCTACCCTGTTAGTATTGCCAATTCTGCTGTTGTCCCTGGCTTACTCCTTGGTAAGTCTGTTGAAAGGCTTGCTGCAAGGTTGTACGTTGGTGGTTACCTCTGCCTATTGGTCTCCATGAGGGTGTGCCTCTACGCATGCCTCTGAACTGCAGTGCACCCATAGACCTTGCTGTTTCATTGTCTTTCTTTAATTGGAAGTGTGGTGGATGAAAACTAAACCAAACAGCTGCTTTTCATTGAAAGGTAAGTTTAGAATGTTGTTTTGCACCTCCGGCTTGAAACCATAAATTTGCATCCATGCTTGCCTCCTTTCGGTGATATCGATTGCCATTTATCTGCTAGCTGTTTAAGCAGCGTCTAGGGCTGATTTTAGACATGTGTTTGCCATGTTCTTCCCCTCTTCCACTAAGTGGGTTGCCCTCTTTTGGAATTGCTCTGGCAGGTGTTTTAACAGCTCTCCAACTTCCTCCCAATGTTTATATGCATGCCTGCTGATCAATGCATTAGAGTTAGCTATGCGCCACTGAATTGCTGCACTTCTCGCCACCTTTCTTCGCATGAGATCCATCCTTTTGCTCTCTTTGTCAGGTGGAGGGACAATGTTTGTTGGTACATTAGCTATCTTTCGAGCCGTAGAAGCTATTATTGAGTCTGTTGGCACTGAATCCTTGATGTACATAGGATCCTTAGAGGAATGCTTATATTTTTTCTCTCCTCTTGGAGTGACCGCCTTGCATGTGGCTGGTTTTTTAAAAGCTTCCTTACCCTGGTCCCAAAAATGAGGCAACATGGGAAGGAATTGGCTCCTTGTTTGGGTAGGCAGTAAGGTATTTAACAGAAAACATGATTGGGGTTTTTCTTCCTCCAATTGCACTCCATAAGTGTCTGATGCTTTCTTTATGACTTGGTTATACATTCCAATGACATCTGGTGGTGAAGGCCTCGAGGGATATGTCTCCACTGCTTCTTCTGGCGATTCGGCATTGAGATCTTGCTATTACAGGTCTTGAACCTCCGAAGTCGCCGAACCTGCGGAGGTTTGCTCCTCTTCCTCTCCCTTGTCTTCAAAGAAGAATTCCTCTTCTTCTTCGTTTTGTGGTTCGGAAGTTGTTGGCGGCAATATTTCCTCGACCTGTTTTTCGACGTCAACCGAAAATGTCAGCGGAATTTTAAATAGTTTCATCTTTTCGTCAAAATATTTCCTGCATGGCAAGATACTTGCCATTTCTGCTTCGAGTCTCATTTTCTTTTTCTCCATCTCTGATGCGTGACTTTCGGCGTCGAGAATTCCGCCTTTCTTTTTGAGCTTGAAGGCGTCGATGCAGCTGTCGAAGCCTGTTTCGACCTCTCTTTTTTGGACGTCGGAGCGTCCTTTTCGTGACTGTCTTTCGACATCTATGAACTTTTTAGGGTCTTTTTTGTCGTCTCAGAGTCCTTGTCTAAGGAAACGACGGATTGTTTCTCTTGTACGCGCCTGCAGACGTCGAGTGTTTGGACGCCGAGGCTCCTTTTGAGGGCTTATAGTCAGGTTTTCTGGACTTGCTTATCTTTTTCGAGGTTTATGGTTCTCTAACCTCCTTTGGAGTCATCTTCTCGACCTCTACAAATTTGACGTCTGTGTCCCCTTTGACTTCTGAATCTTTGGTTACGTTGTCCTCATCTTCGCTTGAGAGGCCCAGGTCTCGAAGCAATGGTGGCGGGCCTTGACCCTGCATGGTATAATTGGCTCTTCTCTGCCTCTCTCTTACCCTCAACGTCTTTGGGGTAAAAGCTCAGCATGCGTTGCAATTGTCGCTTCGGTGATCCAGTGGCAGGCAAAGGTTGCAGACTGGATGCAATTCTTTTTGTGCGTATTTATGATTACAATTGTCACAGAATTTGAATGGTGTTTTGTCCATTACCGCGCACTGGGGGCCCCCTGCATGCGCGTTCTTCGTGTGTAGTCGAAGTTTTGTTTTTCCCTCTTCATCATGCTCAGGCTTCTAGGATCGGAGTCCGTACGTCGAAGAACCTTTTCTCGTGTTCTTAGGATAATTTTCGTAATTTTTTTGTCGACTTTTCTCTCCAATCTTCTTGAGCTCCTTTCCATCTCGATCCAGATCCAACTGCAGTAAAAAAAGAATCTGAAGATGGCGACCAAAGGTGGGAACTTCCGGAGGAAGTCCGTCGACTAATCAAGAGGACACCAAATGGTGGTATGTCGGCACACACCAACATCAACACAAAAAAAAGGAAAGAAATACTACAATTCTGGACCCAACAACTAGAAGGCAGAATAATGCACAGCATGTGAATCCAGAAAAGATTAACGCTGCAAACGTGCTTCTCCATGGGGTCCAGGAGACTTCTGTTCTCCTATGAGTGTGTGCCAGGGAATCTTCATTTACAATTTTGTCATGGGCAATCAGTGGCCAGTCATAAATAGCTTCCTCGTCCTCCAAAGGGTCTTACTTGCCATCAACCTTGTACTGCTCATTGATGGTACATTACTTGTTATCGGTGACTGCTTTGCTTGATTTTGACAGAGGTGTCGATGTAAGATATTTCATTGCCTTCTGAGAAAGTTCCAACCTGCTCATCAATGAGATGCTAGCAGGAGATGCTGCCATCAAAGACTTGTGAGACTTCTTAAGGGGGGATTACAGAAGATCTGTTGCTATTTTTTTCCCCCTTAATTGTGCAAGACATCTGCCTACTACACCAGAAGTCTAGTCCTGGCTGAAGGAAGCAGAGGACTTCTCACTTGAAGACTGGTTTGCTTTCACAGGATTGGTAGTATCAGAATCTTATTTGCATTTTCTTGGACTTCCAAGTGGCCTCTGGAAAGAGCTCTTGAATGACTCGCCAATAGACAAAGATGTTTTTAAAGCCAAATGAATCCTGCCCTCTCTATATTGAAGTGTTCTGGCACTGTAATTCTTAAGATATGGAGCACTTTGTTGCAGAATGTCCATCTCTGTGGAGACACTGTAAGTACTTTCGCAGGGTTTAGCCAGAAAAACCTTTCATCCAGGTTGAAGACTTGTCTATGGTTGAAAAAACAGATCTTTAGATCGTTCAATTCAGAGATGTGAAAAACTGGATTTCTACAACAGAGAACTCCCATCCCCATTCACCAGACATGCAGAAGAAAGCCCGGGCAACTGAACCTTTGGGAGGGAAAGCAGCTCAGTGCTTCCCACATGAATGGCAAAGTGCTAGTATAAAATGAGGGGGATATACTAAATGTAGTCTATGATTGCTTCAATGTTGTTTGAGTGTATGTGCACACTGCTAATAGTGATTACAGAGGACTCCCAGTTTAATGTTGGGGAATAATTCAAGCATGTGGATCTATGAGCGAGTAATGCTGGAGAACTGGAGGTAGGGAAATGGTCAGGCTGACAGGGTCAATAGTTTTCTGAGCACTTGGTTTGAAAGAGATTACATCATGTGGCATTGTTGCGAGTCTGTGACCATAGAATTGTTAAATATAGCACAGGCTGATGATGTCTACTAGGGCAGTAAGTTTTCGGTCAAGTGAATGGCAGATGTTAAGAGCCCAGGAATGTTTCCTTGGACATGCTGAGTTTGTCTCCTTGTTCAATCCAGCAAGTATGGGAACAAGGTTCAAAGATATGGCGTTAAAGTTGGTAGGCATTATGGTTGAGATGAGAATGCTATTTTTGAAAATAGTATTTTGAATCACATACAGGCAATCTTGGAGGAGAAAACAAGAGGAGTGCAAGTATTAAATGGATCCTGGACACTGACAAATTGAGGAAGAGGTTGGAAGGGGGGGGGAGGGAGAGAGAGAGAGAGAGAGAGAGAGAGAGAGAGAGAGAGAGAGAGAGAGAGAGAGAGAGAGAGAGAGAGAAAGTCAAAGCAGAGACTTATCAGGACACTGTAAATGTAAATGTAAATGTATAGGCATTTATATAGCGCACTACTTACCCGTAGGGTCCCAAGGCGCTTCGACCGCTGCGAAACCCTTCCTGGCTTCCCTGAGAGATGGTCCCTTAATGGGTATCTCCAGGGTGAGACCAGACATCCCCGGCGGTCTGGTGGGGCCGTTAGTGAAGATGAGGCAAGCTAATGCCCAGAGTTGCCGAGTATGAACGCTGATCAGAGTGGGCACCGAGGCGAGAGAATTATCGAGTCCGCTGACCCTGGTCCAGAAACCTGCCGCGCCGGGAATCGAACCCTGGTCCCGGGCCGTCCTCTGCTCTCGGGTCTGCCGCCTCTAACCAGTGAGCCACACTACTTCACTAACAGTTACGTGTAGGCGTGAATCAATTATGATGGCAGTTTTGAAAGGTTTTGTTTTATGCGTAAAATGTCCATGCATGTAGCAATTGGAGCTGGCTAGGAAAGAGCTACATGTGCGCATAATGCCTTAGATGAGAGAGGGCGCTAGTGGAAAGGAACGTAGATTAAAATCTCTTAAATCACTTACAAAGGTTAGTTTTGAAGTGTGGACCATTAAAGAAGAGCAGAAATGACAAACTTAAATCAAACGAGTAACCATGTATATGGTTCTATAATTTGATTTAGCGGCTTTGGAGGCATAATATTGCATCATGACACAAAAGGCAGATTAGTGAGCTGATGTCACCAGAATCAAGATATCATTTTAGATACCCTTACGTGTTGCTGTTTTTTCCCAAGTTTACTAACTATGTTTTTCATTGGTTGAAATATAAAATTTAAAGCTAATATGCGACTCAAAAGAAATATCAGTTTTACAAATACTGCAGTTTCTGGAGTGAGGGCAGTCAAATATGACCACATTAATGAAAGGAGATAATCAGAAAGGATTCATAATAGAAAATGGTGTCAAATGGTTATACAAGTATCTGGATCCCCAAAATGATATATGTTTCTACATCAGTTACATTTGAAAATTCATGGAGATGACAACATTGGAATGATTACAGTTTTTGAAACCACTGTTGACCACACACCAACAAGAGTCAAACATGTTAGTTAGACATGCCATGGTACTAAATGCTTTTTTGAAATTATTATTATTATGTAGCGATCTCTAATTAATCACTGGTGAAAGGGTTTTGTGAATGAGGGCTGCTTTTCAACAAGGCAAAAAATGTAAATCCCAGCTAAGACATGCAATTACATTCCTTATATTAAAAGGGAGACCAAGACTGTAAAATATTCAGACAGGGACTTTTATAATGCCACCCTCCCACAGGTGGAGTTCAGAAAATACAGAACAATGAAGCAAAAAAGGAAAGATAAGTCAGGAGCAAAGGCTAAAACTGCCCATCTAAAAGAGTTGGTGAGTTTTAAAAGTAAAGGCATACATACCGTATATGGAAACACAAACAAAATGGGAATATGGCTAAATCTAGTAACCTGTATTAAGAAAATAGCTTAGAATATCAGAGTTATATGCCAGGAGATTTCAATTTATGAAACAAACTAGGACTGACACATTTGTAGCAGGGAAATGGAAAGCTGCAGATATGACTATTAGGCATTGCTGGATAATAGTGAATTGGTACAATTCAGTTTTTGAAAATGTAATCTGAAAAAATATGGGGAAACACACTGTAGTAATTTTAATCATATAAATGTAATGGTGTGCAATCAAACAACATTTCAGGAGTTTGCTACAAGCAATATAATATTTGAAGATGGTTGTGAATAAATAGATACAATTTGGTCAAACTTTGGGATGAAGCATAAGTTAGTGAAAAACTAAGTCACATTTAAATAGGAGTACACAATAGACCGCATACTTTTCATGGTGACATTTGGTTGTCAGTTGCAATAATTAGCGGTCAGAATCACAAAGTAATATAGTAGATGAATAGAACCCAAATATACCTTTGATTAGAAATACAGTGGTATCTGACTTGAAGAGGCTGAATAACCTGCTATGAACATAATACAATGCTGATTGATATATATTATATATATACACACACACATATATATCTGAAAATGATCACTATTAAATATGTGAGATATATATATATATCTCAAATGTTTAATAGTGATCATTTTCAGTTCTTTTTTGGACAATGCACTTCCTGTTTAGCTCCTTTCTATCGAAAGGTTGTGGTTGTAAAATAGCTGGAACATTATCAACAACCTATCAGCCAGGTTAATAGCTAAAATTAGCTGGCAAAACATCAACTCAATTAGGAATATTCTATAAACAGTAATAGAGGATATTTATCTAGTCGTAGGATCCCCCTTTCAAAAAGCAACCCAATATCCCTCTGAAGGTTTGTTACTGTGACTTCTAGTTTTGATCACCTATCTTATCTGAAAAGATTGGAGGACTTCACTCTTAGGAAGAACAATATTTGAATGTTGTTGGGCATGTATGGCTGTCCCCTTATACAGAATCTTCACATCATAATCTTTATATGTTCTTCGATAATACCCTTTTACATGTTATGAATGGCGTTGTTCCATTGGCATGGTAGAGGAAATGGGTCTCAGAGGTTGATCACATTTTTACACTTTAGTACTTACCTAGGATTTCGCTATGTCTCGCTGCTAAGTCATTTAATATTTCTATGTGAGCACTGTGATAACCTCCAGGATACATGGACTGATACTGAAAGCGACCCTATGATGCACTTATGGCCATCACCTAAAAATGGTGGCACTCACACATGCAAGATCCTCTATCCTACAACTTATCTCTGTACCAATTTGTGTATCCTGTGGGTTTAGATGGAACAAAAATGGATGAACTCACTACGGGGCCAATTTTTACATCAGTCAAAGACCGAGATTTTAGGTAGGACACTGTGGGTAACAACTGAAAAATATCTTAGGTTTAGGAACAGTAAACTGGTGCCTGGGATCTGAGAACCAATGCGTAAGGTAAGAAAGAGTACAGAATAGTTAGATGCCATTGCTTCCTTCGAAGGGGGTGTTTAATTCAGAGGAGGTGAATGTCTGACCTCATTCCAGTTGGGCTCCGCTGTGTCCCGGTACACTCTCGTTTTGGCTTTGTTCACAAAATAACCAAATGAATCGACCTCCAGAGTGCAATATAAATCTAGGGGAAAAGGAGACAGAAGTCAAAGACTGCAGGAACACTGGTTCATTGATCAAAAGAGGAACAAACATATACAGCTGAAAGCCAAGTCAGTCTTGGATTTTTTGTTGTAGATGACCCCAAAAATAACCAGAATTCACACTGAGATACCTCACCTAACTCTCAAAATAAACTATGTTATGTCCCCATCAATATGCATGAGTCTTTCTACAAACTAGACTTCACCAAAGAAGTCCTACTTCTACCGTTTAGTCCCACGATGGATTCCACTAAAAACAGCCATTATCATGATAGAAACGAAACCATGTAAAACTCCCTCGAGTCAAAAATTGAGTGCGTCTCTCATGCACAAACTGCCCCTTCCCCCAGGCACTGCGATCCCGTAAGTGGCTCACTTGAACTTTGATGGAATCCAGCTGCATTGTGTACTATGACATTCAGAAATCCATACAGGCCTGGAGACTCGTCATCTATGTGGGAGAAAAGGAGAGGTGAAGGTTAAGATTACATCACAAAGGTAGAGGCATTGGGTGCTGCAGTATGCATCACTGGGAGAGCAGTCAATATTAAGGGTCACATCAAGTTGGTCAAAAGTAAGAGACCTGTTGGGACTGCCCCTACATAGTGCCCTATTGGACTAAAGTAGCACAGACCATGACGGCAGTGGTGGGATCATTGGTCCCGATGGAGCTGAAGTGGTTATTATTGATGATTAAGGGCACCACAGACTGGTCCAGGTATGACGAAATCCTATTGCTTGCCTATTGAACACTGCTATGTATTGTAAAAGTCACTGAGCAATGTTAATAAAAAAAAGATTTTTCAAAAAAAAAAAAAAAAGGAAGAGACCAGGTCATGACCATTTTCGTGGGGTGGGGGGGCATTCTACAACTGATGCTCCTAAACCTGTAGACGAAACCAGTCTACAGGTCAAGCGCTGTAGGTAGTGAGCACAGTAGTCATCGCCTATATGTACAACGGTCACAACCAAAGACTCAAACTACCAAAAGCAGCTTGGCATGTAGAATTAAAGGGGCGTTTTAATGATCACTAACGAGACAGTAGGCTCTTCTCAGTAAACAAAATAGAAGCAGGGTTAAGATTATACATTCAGAAGAGAAATAAGAGGTAAGGGGATGGTGAAAGTTGTAAAGTGTTGGGATAGTTGCAGAAGTCATTAGGATAGCCAATGTCCTAAAAACAGGATGAAAAATATCCTAGTACAGAGAGGAAAGTGAATACACAGTGACAGCAGTGACAAGTATTTTTTTCCAAACACAGAAAACTCTGAAACCTATAATAAAAGTTAGGTTAACACATGAGTTCCAATAGACGTTAGCGGTGAAGGGTGACCTGTAACTTGGGAGGGTGTTGTGAAACTCACCGTCCTTATTGATGGTCAGCGGGATGTGATGCACTGTCTGCAGCTTTACACATGAATTAGTCAACATCTGGAGCTCCACCGACGTGAGAGAGAAAGTGTTATAGCCTGGAATTCAAGTTAAAAGGTAAGAACATATACAATGATGGTAGCAGCAAAACACCTCCCTCCAAGATCACAGGTAAAATAGGCAAGACTGATACACACCATCAAGACCCCTCTCTCCAAGAAAAATAGCTTCTCTGCAACCTCTGACCATAGTTCTCCCTAAAGATCTGATAAGGTGCCTTGGAGGCTTAACACATCCCACTGAGATTATCTAGCAGAGTTTCCCAAAGCCATGCCAGGTATCCGGAGAATAGGATAATTCACCCTTTCAGTTGGTCTCCATTTGTTTCCTGTTTCTGGGCTGGGTTAAACACCTTCCAGTGCATGTGCTCTCACCCCTAATACATGTCAAGTAACTAGCTAAAGCTGATTGGTTCATTTACCTTTTAGGTACGACTGCAGTGAAACGTGCAACAATAGCACAAATATCATAAAAGTCAAATATCACACGTGGACCATAGAAAACATACTCACCACCCGTATGAGAGACTTTTAAAACAAAGCACAAGGGCAGTCCCGTGGCCCTGGCCAATCTGCCTACACATGTCTGAGTAAACTCTTCTGACTTGTTTGAAAGCCTACCTCTATTATTACATCACATACCAAATGTGTCTTATAGTCCACATGACCTAGTTGTGTGCAGAAGTGAAACATGGAAAATATGCACCCAGCTTGTCTTCCAGTAGTAGAAATCTAACATGCTGCCTGCTCCACAGACTGAAGCAGCCTTTCCATTTGTTAAGGAAAAAACGAGAACATTTGTCCTTGTGGTATTTTGCTGGTTATTAGTCCCTGAAGAGGAGATATAGGTTCCAGGCAAGGCATGCGTTTCAGGAGAAACAGTGATGAGAGATCAGGCACATGGCCCAAAGTTACTGCATGGCATACATAACCTCTCCCTCCCCAGATTACCACCCTGGCAGACAAATGAACACTGAGACTTACACTTCTTCTGCTGTTCCTTGATGATTTCTCTCCACTCCGCTCGCTCGTAGTCTGAAGAAATCAAGAATGTATAGCTCTATAAAAAAACAGAAAAGTACATCCATCCATGAGTAGTATTTCGAGCCTATCGATGGGAGGGGGGCAAAGAATATATGCCAATGGATTATACTGGATGCTTCTGAGAGTCAGGCACAGAGAGACAGAGTCTGTTGTCCCTTGGACAGTAGGGACCAGTGCACAAGGAAACAGAACTTTTCACATTTATGGCAGGGCAGATATTGTATTATGTACAGTGATATGAAGCAGGTCTCGAACTGGATGCTAAAGAGATGCACAGTTACTAATCCTGTAATGTACAAGCACCCATAATTATGAAAGTTGTACAAAGGTGAGTCTCTAGTACTGGCATTGAGCCGAGCCCTTTCAGTTAAGCACAGCTAAGGGAAATAATACTAGGTTATGTTATCGGTCGCCTAGAAGGCTGCACAGTTACGTTGATAAGGAATTGAGACACTGAACCACTGTCTGTGGGGCCAGGCAGCCAAGATCTGCACTGGGATACACAGTTGGTCAGTTCAAGGACTGAGGAGGACAGGGGCTGTGGGCTGTCACTCATTTACATTGCTTCTCATTCAAAGGACTGGACAGCTATCTGTCCAGAGGCAAGGCACAGCACCACTATGAGACACCCTGGTTAGCCAAGGAAGCCAGCACTGGGATACAGATCTATTCAGTTCAAGGACTGCATCCCTAAAGAGGCAGGCACTGGATCACAGATGCCGCCATCTGGGGCACAACAGCTACAGGCATTGGCATTGGGATAAACTGCAAGGACTGGGATACAGAACCATCATCCGGAGGGCAGCACAGCTAAAGAAACCAGTCCTGGGTTACACTACCTATTTCAAGGGTTCAAATACAGTGCTTGCCAACTGGACTGGGTAGCTAAATAGACTAGTATTTAGACATTGAGCATGTGGCTTAAATAATATGCACAAGTATATAGTAGATATCAGCTGTAGGACTAGATTACTGAAGAAACCGTCCTGAAGACTCCCAGTGAATCAAGTCATTGAATGGATTGCTGTAGACACTGGGGCAGGCTCCTGAGCCCCCTTTTGGTCATACACTGAAACACTGAGGAAAACAAAATAGAGATGGATGGATGGAATGACTGAATGAATCTCAGCCACTTATAATTTTCCCCGCGGTCGCATTCCAGTCAATTGTTTTTCTGCCAACCATGCCAACTCAGACAGAAATCATCCATATTGAAATCAGGCTTGATCTTGCTCCAGCAGGAGCAGTCCAGCACCAACTGAAAGATCAAGTCACCTCTCAATGGAATACAAGCTACCCCAGGCCAGTTTCAACCTTCTTGGGCCTCTTGAGTGAGTTGCAGTTTGAGCCCTATGGCACAGAGAGCACAGGACCCCTGTCTGGGCATACCTATCACACTTACAGCATTACACTGAGGAAAACAAAAAAGTGACGGGTAGAATAACTGAATTAATCTCCGTCACTGACAATTACTAAGGGCAGCATTCTAGTCCATTGTTTTTTGCCCACCATCTCATCTCACACAGGAATCAGCCATAAGAAAATCAGGACAGTCTTGCTCCAGTCCACACTGCCAGGCCAGGGCTCCTCTAAACTGAAATACAAACAACTCCAGACCAGTTTCAACTAGCATGGGCCCCTTCAGTAAGGTGCAGCTTGAATTCTAGGTGTTGGAAATTTGCCCTTTCTGCAGGGTCATCCCAGATTTTTTGCCCTTTTGCTGAACTCTATTTTTGCTGGTTGAGGAATTATGTGCACTTTACCTCTGATAACTAATGGCAACATGCCATTGATCCTCCTTTCAAATTGTTGAAATCAGAATACTCCTAATTGGCATATCTGACTTACCTATAATTCCCTGAATGTCACTTGGGAACTGCAGTACCCATTGTACAATCCATTGCAGTACCAATGCAAACATGACTGCAGGTCTCCCATGTGTGGCCTAGCTGTTGCAGTTTTAAAAACGTTAAATTAGTTTGTTTTTTTAAAAATCTTTTTATTAGAAGTTTTTTTAAATTTTTACATGCAAGGCACGGCAGCCTACTTCAAACAAAAGGAATAACAAAAAAGAAAAAGAAAAAGAAAAGACCCCAAAAGAAAAGCAAAAAATAACAATCCAGGCTCTAAAAACATATATCAAATCAAGAACATAACAGATAGTCTTCATATAAAGTTACTAGCAAAATACTTTTCTTTATATTACATATATTTTCCCTCGTATACAATTAAACCATAATCAATTGTCTAGTGATATCTTTCTCCCAAAGTTTCAGAGGTGACATCTGGGTACCTTTTAATCAACGTGGGTCTCGAGTTTTTACTCATGTCCTAACTTCAATCCATTCATTCGATTCCATCGTGTAATGGGGTCCCATATTTGCTTACCCAATCTCTTTCCCCTTCTTCCCTTTCTTGCATAAATCTCTCTCTCCATATTATACATTGTTATTAACTTGGCCAACCAAAAATGAAAAGTGGGAGGAATAGGGTCTATCCATGCAGACGCTATACATAGTCTCATAACTGATGTTGCTACAAATAAAAATTCCCCCCCGCTTTGCAAATGCTCATCCTCCTCATTCACTCCTAATAGGATTATTGCGGGGGTTGACAACATTTCGGTTCCTAATATGTTGTTTATAAAACCTTCAATGTCTTTTTTAAATAAATATAAATGAGGACACGTTGCAAACACATGCACCAGATCAGCTTCCGCGCTTCCACACCTGTAACACTTAATGCCCACTGTACCTCCCCATTGAGCTATTTTTGCAGGGGTGTGATATAGATGATACAGCGTTTTATAATGTTGTGCTTGTAATGATGCCGAACAAAGCAACGAATATCCTTTTTCTAAAGAAATACCAAAACTCTCCCCGCTAATATCAAGATTATTTTTCCATTTATCTGTCCATTTTTCAAGATCATCCTGTTTTGATTTAATCAGTTCAGCATAAAACCTCTTGATTGTACAGTCTTCACCTAACTGAATCACATCCATAACCGGGTCACACCCAAACCCCAATGGTCCCCCCCTTTTACTCAATAAGAAACTCCTTATTTGTAAATATTTAAAGAAATGCCTAGTATCTAACTTAAATCTTGCCTGAAGTTCTGAAAATTGACAAATCCCTTGTTCCCCCATTACATCCCCTATTCTTCTAATTCCCTTACTTTCCCATTCTGTAAATGTAAGCCCCGAAAAGATCTCTTGAGGAAAATTTGGATTATCTGTAAATCTAGTATATATGTTATACTTCCCCAAACCCGTTTTTTTGTAACATTTTTCCAAACTGTGCATGCTGTTATAAGCATCTTAAACCTTGTCCTTTTATAATAACTGGCCTCTGTATATCTCAGCAACACGTTCTCAGCTTCTGTTCCCAAGGCTAACCCATAGATTGCAAGCGTCCCAAACTCACTCCAATCTTCTAACTCTGCCCCTCCAAGTAAACCTACCATATTTTGAAGAGCAGCTGCCCAATAATAGAGCCTTAAATCTGGTACTCCCCATCCTCCCCTCTCCTCTTGGAAGTGTCATAAACCTAAGAGCCCTTCTAGTTTTCCCTTTTGCCCAGATCTGTTAATTATATGCTCTAATTTTTAAAATAAATTAACATCAAATAACAAAGGAATTGCTCTAAATAAATATAAAAATTTTGGGAGGACCAGCATTTTTATTATATTCGTCCGCCCCACAATTGACATGTGTAAATTGTCCCATCTATCCAGGTCCTTCTGCACTTTCCTGATTAGAGGAGAGATATTCTTCTCTACCAGGGAATCCAAATCAGCCGAGATAATTACACCTAAATATATTCCTGTCTGTGACACTCGGTTGTCTGTACACGTAGTGTAGGAGTTTTTAATTATCTGAGTTTTAGACGTATTTAATTTGTAGCCTGAAATCTTTCCAAATTTCGACGCCTCAATTTCAACTTGCTCTATGGATTCGGTAGGGGTTGGGGTGATTATGGCAACATCGTCCGCGTATGCTAGAATTTTACAATGCCCAATAAGTGTTAATAGTGGTGTAATCAGTTCACACGCCTCTATTTTGCGAATAAATGGGTCCATATATATGGCAAATAGGAGCGGTGAGCAGGGACACCCCTGTCTTGTACCTCTTTTTATTCGAAATTGTCCCGTATTCCCAGCATTCACCCGGAGAGTTGCTACTGGATTTGAGTATAATGCCTGGATCGCTTTGAGGAATCCCTGTTTAATACCAGATCTTTCTAATACATACCAAAGATATTCCCAGGAGACCCGATCAAATGCCTTTTCTGCATCTAGTAACATTACTGCCATCGGGTCTCCTGTGACTGTTGTGATATCAAGTAGGGTTATTACCTTGCGTGTATGGTGGGTAGTGCCCCTTCCTGGTATAAAACCATGTTGAGCACTACTGACCATTTTGTCAATCACTCTTGCAAGCCTTAATGCTAATACTTTAGAAAACACTTTAGCATCTGAATTTATTAAGGTGATGGGCCTGTAAGAGCCTGGTTCCTCCGGAGTCTTTCCTTTTTTCAGTATTACTACCATCTCTGCGCCCCCCCATGATTTAGGGATGAGCTCACCCAGCTGTGCCTGCTGCATTATCTTTATTATATCTCCCTCCAGAATGTCCCAAAACACTTTGTAAAACTCAATAGGTTTTTGGTCGGGGCCCGCTGCTTTCCCTGAAGGAAGTTTACATACCGCATCCTTAATTTCTTCTGCCTGCAAAATCCCCTCTAAACCCTCTGCGTCCTCCTCCTCTAGTATATCTACTGGAATCTCCTGGAGATACTCCAGGAAGTCCTCTTTAATTCTCTGGATATCTCCACCTACTAATTCATCATCATATAATTTCTCATAGAAAGTCCTAAATACCTCCCTTATTTCCTCCGAGTCTGTGTGCCCCCTGCCTGATACGTCCCTGATCTCTCTCACTGTTCCTGACGCTTCTTGCTGCCTAGTCCGGATAGCCAGAGTTCTCCCTACTGACTCGCTAAATTCATAACACTTCTCCCTTTTGGTTGTATATATTTTAGCCGCCTTACTAGCTATATCACTCTCTGCGTCGCCTTTTGCTTTCAAAAGTTCTATCGAGGCACTGTCCAGTCGTGTCCCAGTCAAGATGCATTTTTCTAGCTCCTCCTCAGCCTTGACTACTTTTTCCAGTAACTCTCGGTTCCTCAGTTGTTCCTGCTTCCGCTTATAAGAATTAAAGCTCATAGTTTCCCCCCGGACCCCTGCCTTAAAGGCGTCCCATACCACACCTACCCCAGCGCTACCCCTATTAACCTCAAATAAATCACTAATCCATTTATTCATATGTTCTATGTAAGTATCCTCTTTTAGCAGCCCTCTTTCAAAGGTCAAGTTTGTATATTGTCTAACATTTATTTTCGTTACCATTGTGAGCACTAAGGGATTATGGTCGCTAAAGATCCGTGGTAACCTGTCTATCCTTGAATTTGATACCATAGTGCTTGAAACAAAAAAATAATCTAATCTGGCACAAGTTCGATGTGGAGCGGAGTAGTACGTAAAGCCTTTATTATCCAGTCTCTTTTTCCCCCAGACATCTGAAAGTGCATTATTTAGGACTAGGCTTTGTAATGCTTGGTTTACTCTCTTCTTCCTACCTTGGTACTTTCCAAAAGAGCCCGATCCTAATCCATCTGCCACATTTATGTTAAGATCCCCAGCCAAAATAATTTTAGGAGCCCAAGTGGCTAATTCCACATCTAGAAATTGAAAAATCTCTGGATCATCCTCCGTTGAGCCATAAACAGTCACTAATGTTATCCACTCCCCATCTATCCAACATTCAATCATAGCCCATCTTCCCCATTGATCCTGTGCTTTCTTCCTAATCAAAATATTTTTATTCCTAGCTAAAATTGCCACCCCTCTCTTTTTTACCCCTTGTCTAGAATTTACTAATAAGTGAAACCCTAGTTGACTAAGAAAATATACTTGTGTATCCATAACATGTGTTTCTTGAATGAAAACAAAGTCCACGTTCATTTGCTTTAAGGCTACTGATATTTTTGATCTCTTTTGAACATCATTTAACCCACATACATTCCAAGTTACACACCTAATACCCATAACTAAATTTGTAAAATAACACCCACACCATTTAATCCCACATATACCCTAACCCCCTGTGACTTCCGATATCTTATATAGTCTCTTACATCAACGTATATCAGCTTTCTTCCTTGAATCCTCCGTCTCCTTGCCCCTTCTTTCTTTTCTCCTACTATTCTTTCTAAGATACTAGTTACTCTTATGTGTCGTGCCGTGCCTTGCACCCCCTTTGTTTCCCCCCACCCACCCCTCCCCTCCCTCCCTTACTGGCAAATAGGTCAATCCTGACCTATACGTGACAGCCGAACCCCCCCTAGGGAGCTTCCCTCAACCGCCCCTCCTTAATCATTCTTCTTAAACCCTTAAGTTAAAAGGTGTACTGGCCTCACCCTTTCTATTTATTTCTGTGTCATGTGTGCTGTTTGTCTTATGGCTATGACCCGATCGTCTTGCGTATTCCCTTCCCTTTGAGCCCTCTCCTCCCGAAGGAAGGTCAAATATTCCTGTGCTACTATCTCTGAGAAAAATACTCTGAACTGGCCATTACGTCCTACTTTAAGACGAGAGGGAAACATCAGGTACACTTCACACCCTACATTCTGAAATGGTGTTATAAGTTGTCTCATACGCCATCTTCTCTCCACTGTTGTATGGCAAAAATTTGGACGTGCAAAAAAAGTTATGTCCTTAAAAGTTCGTTTCTTCATTGGTTTTGCCTTCATGATTATATCTTCTCTTAATAGATAATTTCCCACATACACCAGAATAGCTCTTGCTCTGGAGCCTGCATTATTCTTTTTCTGTAGAAGAGGAAACCGATGTGCTCGTTGCACCTCCTTGTCCCAGTCCCATTTATCCAACTCTGGAAATGCGCCTTTCAGCAGCTCAACCACAAAAGCTCTCACGTCCCCTCCCTCCTTCCCTTCCTCCACACCAAGCAATCGTATATTGTTGCGTCTTTGCCTGTTCTCAAAATCTTCGAGTTTCCAAAGTACGTCGGACGCTGTTTTTTTCCTGTCCCTGTCTAAATTCTTGCAGTTTTACCACTTCGTCTTCCATCTTGCCAGTCCTCTGTTCAACCTCCGTCAATCTATCAGTAACTTCAGCATACATTTCATGGACTTTGTGGAGAGATCCCTGAATTTTCTTATTAGCGCGCTTAGCTCTTTGGCTCTCTAGACGTGCTTCCCCCTGTATTTGCTTCAAGGTAGAAAGTAGAAGATCAAACCTGTCTGTATATGTGTCTGGAGGACCTTGAACTTGTTCCTGTAACTGCTCCTGTCCCTTCGCAGCCTGGTGGCCACCACTAGCATTTTCATCCTGGTGTACCTGCGAAGTGACTGCCTTATCCCAATCCAATCTCTTGACTACTCCTCTTTGTAGCGTACTACCTACCCTACTGATTCTCGTGCGAGGTCTCCCTCTTGGCTTGTAATTTTTAGCTTTCGGGTTTCTTTTTAAGGCAGTATTATGTCCCGTCTCTAAATCTGAAGAGTCAATATCCGATTCTATTTCTTGAGCGTCACTCGATGAGGGATGATCTGACTCTGTAGATAAGGTGTTGTCTGCATCTGTCTCAACATCTTCGTCCTCCTTATCATCATCATTCCCTGTAAAGAAACATTCATCACTGGGTGAACCTGTGACAGATGGCTGTCTAAGGATATTTGTATTTTCCTCGTAGTTTGACCTCCTGGAGTCCCGTAATAAAACATTATTAAACCTAGCCGGTCTCACAGTCTTCTCTTTAATTTCCTTTGGAATAGCGCCACTGTTCGCGTGTACTTGCACGGTAACCAAGGGTATTGAAGGTAGAGGTATGTCGACTATTTCACTCGATAAGAGCTCTGGCATGGGGGCTACATTCATCTTCACCCTCCCTTCTGCTGTGATTGTCTTGTGATTTAAATGAGCGGTATAGTCCACTGTTGCTGCCTGCGCTTCCCCTTGAAGCACATTTTGCTGCTCAGAACCAGGCTTATTCGTCATTATATCCGAATTGTTTGTTTTTCCATGCAGCACCTCCGTCGGATTCTTGTCCCGAATCTCGGTCTGTAATGATTTTTCCACCAAGTACTGCACTCCATTGCGCATCTGTGTACTAAACTGTACGTCAGCCTCTGATGCCTGCTGTAATTCCTGAAGTTGCTGTGACGCGCAGACCGCGTCATTCTCGTCATTTTCCCCAATCCCTCCTTCAAAAGAAGCTCCAGCCATGCGCTCTGTAATTTGCGCTGCCCCGTCTCCGGCTCAGACGGCTCCCATAGAGGTCTCTCCCTCAATTAACTTTGGATGCTTTACGGCCCTTGTTACCACCGCTGCTCCCACCTCCATTGCGGTGTCATTATGCAGAGATGTCAGGTGTTCTATGGTCCTTGTCGATACGGAGCCTTTTGCGTGTTCTGTCACCACTACCCCTGCAGTAATGATTTAGACGACGGCTTCAGCGATCTCTGCCTCCCTCTCTGCCTCCATTACTCTCGCCGGAGCTGTTATCAACACTTGCCCCACTCAAGGCGGAAAAGACTCGAAAATCGATGGCTGCCGCAGAGTCACCTCTCTTTGGGGGTCAGTGCTGAGGTCCACGGAGAGCCCCCTACCAGGTAACTTTTTTCTCCTCCGCTCCGCTCCGCCTCCCGATCTTGTCTCCTTCTTTCAGTCGCTAAGGAGCGTTCTTCCTCTCGCTTCTTGACAGCCTCCTTCCGAGCCTGTGCTCTTTGTCGAGCCTTAACTCTTAGGTTCGCCGCTGGGCTACTGGAATCGCTTGATGGTCCGGGTTCTTCCTCTCTCCCGAGGTCTCCTTAACTGCCCTCTGCACCTTTGGGGCCATGACCCGCTTGACAGCTTCCCAACTCTCGAGGAGGTGAGTAATCGTCTCCTTAAGTAGCAGTACAGCTGACTGCCAGACGTCGCTCTGTTTTCTCCTGGATTGAACCACTGCTTGCGCAGCAAGCCATTCAGCAGTAGTCACCAGATTGTAGATATCCCCCAGCATCTCTTCTCTGCCCGATTAATTACTGCATACCCTCTTGGTCCTTTTCGCATAGGGCTTCACAGGCTTAGATGCGGGCAAGGCCAGTTCACCAGTATACCAGTGTGAGGAGGGTGGCTAATGGGCTGCTACCTCCTACGGACCGTCGGCGGCCATCTTGCCTCCGGGGACTTAGGCCTGTCAAAATGGGTTATATTAATAGGTCGAATTTAGCGAAAAACGCTAAATTCGACCTATTAATATAACCCATTATGACAGGCCTAAGTCTTCCTCTTAAATATTTCGAAGTCACCCCTAAGTATGGCTGACTGCCCATAATGCAGGGTGCAAGGTATAGCAAAAATAGAGCATGTGAAAGATTAATGTTACACATGTCCTTACAGGGAAAAGGCCCCAAAAGCTATTTTAACTGTAGCAAGGCTGGCTGTACCATAGGAAAACACTAGAATGCAATATTAAATACTAATACTGTATCTGAGAAATGGGTCTAGCTTAAAAAATAATTAAACAACTATTTTAATAGTTATTAAAAATCCAATTCAATAGTGAAGTCAGATTTTTACTACATATTAAGGAAAAGTAACTTTAAAAAAGTTATCTTTCCCCTGACAAAACCTCTGGAGGCCCATTTGTATTAGTTCTGCCACTTCTTCCAGCCAATAATTAGCCTTTGAATAGGCGTGAATGATCATGAAATGCTTCCAGGGAGCAAACAATAGGCTGGCCTGAATGGCAGATAAATAACTCTTCTGAGCCGGACAGAATATGCATGGTGGGACGAGAGTATATTTTTTTACGTTAAAGAGTCAAATTCTGCTAGAATGTCGTATTGTGCTTGACAGGACTGCTGGGGCTTTCATATAACACCTGGGGTGCATTTCAAAGAGGCCACCCCTGTCATACGCAAATGTTAGCTGACACCTGGGGACCTTCCTTTGTACTCCCAGCCAGGAGGGCTCGAATTACATTGGGAATCTTTAAGACATTAGTGTCTAAGCCTGCTTGACAGGTCTGCTGGGATTACATAAAACACTGTTTTGGGATTACATAAAACACTGTTTAAAGTGTGCTGGAGCACACTTTAAAGGAGGGAAACAGTAGGCCAAAACAGTTCTTGTGAATCCACTGTCTGATTGCTGAAAACACTACTTTTGTTCTACCAGAAGTCTGTCTCTGTGTTTATTGGGGGTATCTCAGATACTTTAAACTGGATTTTCATGTTCGATGAGGGAGGACACTAGAATTACCATAGGGCACCCTCCCTCCTCCTCCTCACACACACCCAGCCCTCAAAGTCTAAGTTTACCATGGTTGAAGACTTTTGCCCTCTTCAGAATGCCCAAAGTGGAAAGGGTTTGCCCCGGGAACCTTTACCCTATTGGCTAGGGGTGACCCAAGGGGTCATTCCCACCCATTAGCTCACGCCAGGCATAAATGTGGCATCTACAGGCACCCACTTCAGAACACTCCTAGACCTGAGGAAGATCAAAAGAGGACGGATCCTGTTGTCTGAAACCTGAGAAGAGTCCTAGAGGACTGGAACTGCTCTCCCTCCTGCACCCAGGACAAAGAAGTGGAATACAAGGATCATAAGGCTAACCCCTTGTTAAAGCTACAGAGATACAACAAGCTACAAGAGTTCTTTTCTGCGACTACCCAAATGATCACTGGCAACTGGACCTGGAATGGACCCTACTGTTGGCTTCTGCCTGACACCCAGTGAGTCTTTAAGTGCCTCCCCTAAGATCCCGGAGGGCTTTAGAAGTGTACGCTAATGGTGGATTGTGACTTTAAGAACTAAGGCAGTAGTTAAAATCTTCTCCCCAGGACGAACCTGGTTGGTGCATCCGATCCTCACTCCATTGCGGTCAGCGTCAAATTGTGCCTAGGTCCTGTCCTACAGCAACAACTGACTATCAATGGCACTTTGTGCTTTTTGGTGCAATTTCAACCTAAAATTTTAAAAATTCAAATGTCTGGTTCCTCTTATTGGACTTTTGTCATTTTGGTATCACTTTGTTTATTACAGTTTACTCTATGCTTCTAATGTGGCTACATTTGTTAAATTGTTTTGCATTTTGAATTCATTACTGGTATTGTACTGCATAAACACTTCATACATTGCCTCTAAATTAAGCAGGTCTGCTCCTTGCAATAGCTACCAGGGGGTTAAGCTCAGGTATATTTTGTGACTTTAGTCTGACAAGGATTGTGATTATTATTTGAACTGGGTACTTACCCCCTAAACTAATAACCACATTTCCTACGCTAGGACATACAGAACACAGGACTCGCATCTGGACATACCAGTAGAACCCAGGAAAGCAAACAAATTGAGGAGTTAAAAGTGTGCATCAGTTTCTGCGGTTGGTAATTACATGGGGCAGGCTGTACACATTAAAGCATTATCTTAATCTGTCGGGTTAAAGACACAGGCAGGTAATGAAGAGACAAGTTAACATAACATCAAAAAGGTACAATCAAGAAACGCACCTTGCCATTGCGGTTATGAACTCGGAAGGCCATATTCGGTGACATCAGCAGCAGCAGCGATTCCTGCTCAGAGAGTTTCTTCTTCAGCCTCTCGATCCCTTTACTTCCTTTGTTTGCTCTCTGGGGGAGCAATGCAGAAGAGTCAGGCTGCAGCTACAGCCACATACTGCTGAAGAACTCTGTATTCATACTCTGATACAGACACACACAGGCAGACAGACTAATAACATTTTGTATGAAGATAAGCCACTGACATGCAATGCTGATAAGCTGTGATGTGAACATTTGAGCCAAACAAATGTAGTGCACTAGCCTTATTTTACACATGCAGCATGACTTGAGCGCCTCCCTGTAAGGGCACATAATGTCTGACAACTCAGTGTATACACTCAGCATAAAAGAAATAACAAATTCTACCAAAAAGGTATGGCCACAGCCAGTAATGTGCACAGATATCTGCCTCAAGCTCATCTCTATTCCATATCCCTGCTTGTTATGATATATCAGATGCTAATTATACAGTGCTCCTCTCCCATCTTTACCACAGTGCACTGAAATTCCAATATCTCACCGCACGCACTAAATCTCCAAGGACAAACCTTACTCTTAAAACCCACAATGTACTCATAAAATTACTGTCCGTAGTAAAAACTATAATATAAGTCTTTCAGCCACATTCTTCATTCAAACCTCAAACTAATGGAACAGGGTCAAATGCAAAACACAAGACGGAAGCGCAAGTCTTTTGCAGCCTTGGCCATGATCGCAGTTGGTTGCTCTTTTAGCCTCCAACTTCAGTTCTGTTTCTCGGCATCTACCACAATGGCTACCTATGTAGTAAACTGCAGTAGGAAGGAAGATGGGAATGTCATGGAAAGAAAGAGGGACTGGATGACCTAGAGTACACAGCAAGTAACCTGTTCTTAGTCTCCAATACTCGACCACCTTTCTTTATATAAATGGGATGGTTACCAACCCTATAAAGTCTAGGAGGCAGAACCTGTAACAACACTGGTTAGCCAAAACAATAAGTGGGTTCAAGAAATGATCTTATCTTTCAAGAAAATTGGTCAGGGATTCTCAGTTTATAATGCCTGATGTTCATGGACCCAGCTAGCCAAGGATTACAATATACTAAATATCTACAAAACAACAAAATGTAATCACTAATCACCATTTTGGCCACCTTTCATGCCCCCAGTTTACTGTCATTGAAGGTAGGACAGGAGTCACCTGTAAAGCCAGAGTGTCAGAAGTGGACTCAGACACCCTCAAGTAAGCTGCTGTCATGACTTTCATAAGGGACCAGGGGGATGAATGCGGACCAGAGGGAAGAAAGATGCTCTGGTACTGAACCAAGATGAATTTCCATTGGTGTTGGTATTTTGTAGAATGACATTATTCATCTTGGAGGTCAATGACAATATAAATCTCACAGCCACAGGAAGGACAGCTTTTGCACCATGATCAGTATCGTGATTAACCTTAATATGTGATGGCTATTCAACCAATAAAGACTGAGATATGTGTGCAAACTTCCTGTTTTCTTGTGTACACTGGTAGATGTGGAGTGCAATCCCTATCCCCTTTCTGCAGCCATAACCAGATGAAACGGAAGATCTGCATCCTCTTACTGGAAATGGGAGTGTGGTGTGTGAACGGGCTCCAGGGCATGTGGGGAGCAGGGCTTAAACCCCTAACCCAAAATTAACGGGTGCAAAGGCTATCTTGTAATATTCTTGCCATATGTTTACAAAGCACAAGCAGACTCTAGCATCCAGCCTAAGTAGCAAGCTCACAGATATTATCATGCGGACTCAACACCTCTGCTTGATAATTAATTATTCTTATAAGGTCTTAAGTCGAGTATCAGGAAAATGAACTAATATGGGGGTACTTCAGGCACTTTACTGTCTGAGGAATGATCAGGCATTGGTTGATATGGGGCGACACCTCAAACATAATAAATGGACAATGAAGGCAGGGTGACCAAGTGTAATTCCTGACTGCCCTGGTGGAAATCAGACAGGATTTTGAGCACCGCTCAATTCTTTGCAGAGTGACAGCATACTCGTTGATAGGAGAAGAACATGCCTTCTCAGCGAAGGTAAAGCCCAACGCATTCTTGAATCAGAGGAGAGGGTTTGAGAGGGTCAAATTGCTGATGGTAATTTAAAGAGGTGTACACAAGATTACAGCATGTGCTCAAAGATCATTGCCATCCATCACACTGAAGCTAACATCTTCAAAAGTATGGAGAGCCTTTAGTTCTTAGATGTACAATCCTGAAAGTATGGTGCCTGCCTCGGCCGCTTTTTCAGATGGGGCAGTGGCAGAAGTAGCACGATTCCTCCCTTCTAGCTAGGTTTTCCAAGACTAAGAAAAACAACAAAGTCAGGGACTAGAATACACAATGTTTTGTTCCATACATTTTATACACGTTCCATGCCACCACTGATGAAGAGATAAGCTACTTGCAGACAAGTTCAGGAATAACTAAATACAGAGAAGGCCTTTACAGTTAGCTACCCTGAAAATGAATATGCTACTTACCAGTATGCATCTGTTCTTGGCATGTAGGGCTGCTAACATTCATATCTTAGCATTAGATCGCCGCCTAGTGTTGGGCTCGGATGATTGCACATTGTTGTCCTGGAAGAGTCTTCGAAGTATCCTGAGATAGGTGGCTCCTCCCCTGGACTACAGTGCGCATGGGCATCGGCTCCATCCCCAGATTGTTTTTCGCCATTGTGGCAGAAGATGGAGTGAAAAGTGTAAAGGATGTCCATGCTAATGAATAAATACAATAGTATATCTGCAGCTGCGACAGGCACCGGGGAGGAGGGCGGGCGATATGAATGTTAGCAGCCCTACATGCCAAGAACAGATGCATACTGGTAAGTAGCATATTCAGTTCGAGGCATGTGGGCTGCTAAATTCATATCTTAGCATAGAATACATAGCAGTCCCTCCATCAGCGGCGGTTGCACGTGCCAGCTGCAGAAACTTGAAAAAGTGTTTTGAGAACAGCCTGTCCTACAGCAGCCTGCTGTTTGGAATGCACATCAACACAGTAGTGTTTTGTGAAGGTGTGTGGTGTGACCCACGTGGCTGCTCTGCAAATGTCCTCCAAAGGAATGTTCCCCAGGAAAGCCATGGATGCCCCCAGTTTGCGTGTGGAGTGCGCCCTGGGGGGTATTGTTAAAGTGCGCTTCGCTTTCTGATAACATATTTGGATGCACTTAACAATCCACCTGGCTATCCCTGCCTTGGAGATTGGGTTGCCTTTGTGTTGTGGTGCGAAGGCAACAAAGAGTTGCTTTGTCTTTCGAAAGTGTTGTGTCCTGTCTATGTAGTACATCAACGCCCTTCGTACATCTAAGGTATGGAGCATCCTTTCCGCCACCGTTTGCGGGTTTTGAAAGAATGCTGGTAAGTCAATGGTCTGATTCAGATGAAACTGTGACACCACCTTAGGAAGGAATTTAGGGTTAGTGCGTAGCACTACCCTATTTGGGTGAATTTGAATGAATGGCTCTTGTATTGTGAGCGCTTGCAGCTCACTGACACGCCTCAGAGACGTAATAGCTATAAGAAAGGCCACTTTCCACGTAAGGAATTGGAGCTCACACGAGTGCAGTGGCTCAAATGGTGGTCCCATCAGTCTGGTGAGAACGACGTTGAGGTTCCACACCGGAGCTGGTGGTGTCCTTGGGGGAATGACTCTCTTCAGACCTTCAAGGAAGGCTTTAATGGCGGGCACTCTGAAGACAGAGAGGTGCTGCCTGTTCTGAAGATAAGCCGCTATGGCTGATAGATGTATCCTAATGGAAGTGTACGCCAGATTGCACTTGTAGAGATGTAACAGATAGCAGATGATGTTGGTGATAGATGCATCTAGTGGGTTGATGTCATTGGACGTACAGTAGATGACAAAACGCTTCCACTTAGCAGCATAGCATGCTCTAGTAGTTGGTTTCCTCGCCTCCTTGATGATACTCATGCATTCTGGAGGTAGGTTAAGGTATCCAAACTCTAGGACTTCAGGAGCCAGATCGCCAGGTTGAGCTGTTGTGGATCTGGATGCTGAATGTCTCCATGGTTCTGCGTCAAAAGACTGGGCGTGAGGCGCAGTCTTTGATGCGGCACCACTGAGAGTTCGAGGAACGTGGTGTACCAAGCCTGGCGCGCCCACGTTGGAGCAACCAGGATGAGAGTCATGGAGTGCTGCCTTAGCTTTCTTGCGACCAGCGGTATTAGAGGGGCTGGCGGAAAAGCGTACGCAAATTTGCCTGACCAGTTCATCCATATCGCATTCCCCTGCGACTGTGGGTGAGGGAACCTGGCGGCAAAGAGTCGGCATTTTGCGTTCTCCTTTGTTGCAAACAGGTCTATCTCCGGATGACCCCACTGCTGGAAGTACGGGTGGAGAACAGAAGGGTGTATCTCCCACTCGTGCATCTGATGGCTGTATCTGCTGAGCAGATCCGCCATCTGATTGTCCTTTCCTGGGAGGTGTTCTGCCATGAGGAAAATGTTCCTCTGAATGGCCCACTTCCACATGCTCTGAGCCAGATGAGACAGCTGTGGCGAGTGGGTGCCTCCCTGCTTTTGAATGTAGTACATCGCGGTCATGTTGTCCGTCCGGACTAGCACGACCTTGTTGCTCAGATGTACAATGAAGGACTTGAGCGCCATGAAGATTGCCATCAGTTCCAGATAGTTGATGTGCATCTTCTGTTGCTGCGTCGTCCATAGTCCCTGCACTGTGTAAGTGAGCACATGAGCTCCCCATCCCTGGAGAGATGCGTCCGTTGTCAGGACAATCTGCGGCACGGGCTCTTGGAACAGTCGGCCCTTGCAAAGGTTGTGTGGAGTCCACCAATGCAGAGAGTCGTATGCCCGACTGGTAACCAACACTAGGTCTGTCAATTGCCCACGAGCCTGTGTCCACTGATTCGCTAAGCACTCCTGGAGCGGGCGCATATGCAACCGTGCGTGAGGGACTATGAAGATGCAGGAGGCCATCATGCCTATCAACTGCATGAACACTCTCGCTGGCAGGGAGTGTCGTGGTCTGAATCGTTGGATCAGCGACTGAATGCTGTCGATTCTGACTTGGTTTGGCTGAGCCATGGCTGTCAGGGTGTTGATCGTAGCACCCAGGAACTGCCGGACATGTGCCGGCTGAAGATGCGATTTTGGGTAATTTAGGGAGAAACCCAGATCGTGAAGAAGGTGAATTGTAGTCGACATGTCTGCGGCGCACTGTTGCTCTGACTTGGCTTGTACGAGCCAGTCGTCTAGGTAGGGGTAGACATGGATATTCTGCCTCCTGAGGTGCGCCGCCACTGTCGCTAGACACTTGGTGAACACCCTCGGGGCTGTTGTGACCCCGAAGGGTAGGACTTTGAACTGGTAGTGCCTGCCTTGAATAGTGAACCTGAGGTATTTCCTGTGTGACGGGTGTAGTGGAATGTGGAAATAAGCATCCTTGAGATCTAAGGTTGCTAAGAAGTCTCCCTGGTTTAGCAAGGGAAGAATCTGCTGCAGTGTAAGCATATGGAAATGTTCTGACAGTATGTACAGGTTGAGGGGACGTAGATCGAGAATGGGCCTGAGAGAACCGTCCTTCTTTGGAATAAGGAAGTACAGGGAATATACCCCTGTGCCTTCCTCCCCCACCGGCACGAGCTCGATTGCGCCTTTTTGCAGCATCGCCACCACTTCCTGCTGCAATAAGTGCAAGTGCTCTGCGGACATAGGCCTTTGCCTTGGTGGGATGTTGGGTGGAGTGGATTTCAACTCTAGGCAATAACCATACTGGACTAGTTGTCGCACCCACCTGTCTGTGGTGATGTTTCTCCAGACGGGCAGGAACTGCTGCAGTCTCCCCCCGACAGGTGTTAGGTGGTCGGGGGGCAGTGACAGAAAGTCACTGTTTGCTTGGAGTAGAGGTGCGGGAGCTGTTGTTTCCTCTGCCGCGACCTCTGTTGCTGTTATTCCTGTAACCTCCCTTGTTCTGTTTAGTGAACGAGGATTGCGCCCCACCTTTGGAGAACTGGGATTGTTGACCCATTTGTCCTCTGGTGACTCCACGTGCACCTGAGCGACGAAAATTGCTGCCACGAAACTGTTGGGACTGTAGGGCCCCCATAGACTTAGCAGTTTCTGTGTCCTTCTTTATTTTCTCTAGGGTGGTGTCAACATCCGGACCAAACAGACTATCAGGATTGACTGGCTGATTAAGAATTGTTGTCTGAATATCCTGCTTAAACCCTGAGATGCGGAGCCACGCTTGTCTTCTCAGCATAACGCTAGTGTTGATAGCCCTAGCAGCTGTGTCCGCAGCGTCAAGTGCACACTTGATGGCTGCGTTTGATATTAGCTTTCCTTCCTCAATAAGCATTTTGGTGCCTTCTTGGAACTGTGGGGGCAGGTGTTGTATAACCTGTTCTAGGGTGTCGTAGTGCGCCCTATCATAACGCGCCAGGAGCGCCTGTGTATTTGCGATGCGCCAAAAGTTTGCCGCCTGTGCAGCCACTCTTTTGCCTCCTGCCTCTAGCACTTTGGACTCCTTATCCGGGGGAGGAGCTTCACCCGTTGTCTGGGAGTTGGCACGTTTCCTGGCATTGGCAACCACAAGAGAGTCCAGTGGCAATTGTCCCCGGATGTAGGCGGGGTCCGCAGGTGCCGGCCTGTACTTCTTTTCAATGCGAGGGTTGACCACTCTCGCCCTCGTAGGCTCCTTAAAAATGTCCCCAGCATGTTTGAGGACACCTTTCAGCATAGGAAGTGTTTTTACTGTCCTTTCAGATATTGCAAAGGTGTCGAAAAGGAAGTCTTCCTCAACCGGGTCGGCATGCATGTCCACATCATGATTGGCCGCCGCCCTTTCAATTAGTGCATGAAATCCTGCTGAGTCCTCAGTCGGGGATGCACGTGCATTAAAGGTCTGCGGGTCTTGGCCCACACCTTGGGTGTTCTGGTCACCAGTGTCGTCGTATGAATCCGGTTGTACATCAGGTTCATCGATAGGGAAATTGTACTGCTCATCCTCATCATACCCCTCACCCACAGAGTGCTCTGGGGAGGGAGTAGGGCTCCGTCTTGGAGGAGGCTGAATCGGTTCCGTGAGGCCTGAGGCGTCAAGGGGCACCCTCTTTTTCTTCAGTGGGATGATGTAGGAGTCCACCGGCTCAGAAGAGATCTTCCTTTTATAGAGTGTCAGCTTGCCGGTGGCAGCATCGATGAAATGCTCCGAATCGTCTTCCGATTCGAGTACACGACGCGGAAGAGGGTCAGCCAGCGAGGAACCCTGTTTCGGAGCCGATTTCGTCGAAAACGCTTTCGGCGCCTCCTTAGGTGGCAAGAGAAAGAGGAGTTTTCCAGAAGGCTTTGCCGGAGTGTCCTTTTGCGGCTGCGGTGATGGCATCGGAGCCGATGGAGCAAAGGCTTTCTCCCTGATTCTCTGCAGTGACTCCGCAATGGGGGACGGTACACTGCCAGTGGGTTTCGTCGCCGACAAGGATGCTTTGAGCGGTCCCTCGGATCCGACGTCCTCGTGGGCCTTGTGCGTTTTGGGCGCGGAAACCGTCTTCGGCACCTCCGATTCTTGAGGCCGGGGCGCAGACTTCTTGTGCGTAGCCTCTCTGGAGCCGACCTTGGCGGGCTTGGACGGCGCCGTAGCCGCTGATCCGTGCCGACCATCTTTCTTGGGGGCCCCTTCCTCGGGCGTCGGTTTCGATTTTGGAGCATCGGAATCGACAGACTTCCTCGGCTTCTGCGGACCGGAGGTCGACGGAGCCGATGGGGTGACGGGCACCGATTTCTCCACTGGCACGGCAGCCATCTTAGGGACACTCGAGTCCTTAGGTTTCAGTTTCGATTTCGGGTCGGCCATTTTAGGTGTTGACGACCCCGATGGTTTCAGTTTCGGTTTCGAAACAGCGTGCCCAGCAAGTGAGTCCGTAGCCGGGCCCGAAGGCGGGGCTGTGGCTTGCGGCAACGGGTCCTGGGTAAGGCCGACAGGCGATCCCGTGTCCCGGTCGGCATCTTCGTAACCTTCAGGGCAGAGCTCGTCCCCCGAGCTGTCTGCCGCGGCCCCATAAATCTCATCGTCGTCTCCTACCTCTTCGACGTATTCGAGGACTTGACCCGCGACTCCGTCGTCGTCTCCCGGATCCGCCTCGACCTCCGTCTGTGATGGGGAGACTTGTAGATGGTGACCCTGGACCTCTTCTTCCTGGTCACCGAAGATGTTCTCCGGATCCGGGGCCGCTTGCCTAGCTTCCAAGCGCACCGCGCGCCGAAGCTTGAGAGTTTTCTTGGAGCGGAACTGTGCACAGGCCTTGCACTTGCCGTCGTCGTGGTCCGGCGAAAGGCACTTGTTACACACGGGGTGTAGATCGATGTGTGGGTACTTGGACCCACAGAGCGGGCAGTACTTAAACGGGCTCCGCTCCATGTCCGTAAAGGCTTGCAGTCGTGTCGCGATGAGAAGGCCTCAAAGTTCAGAGAGCGAAGAAAACTCCGCTTATTCCGGCTCCAAGAGACGGAAGACTCGAGACCGTGCGCAGACAATACCGACGCAAGAAAATCGAGGCCTTTTGGCCGTTAAAACTTAGTTTTACTTGGTTCCGACAGTAAGACGTCGAGACCACATCCGAACCCAATGGCGGAAAAAAACAATCTGGGGATGGAGCCGATGCCCATGCGCACTGTAGTCCAGGGGAGGAGCCACCTATCTCAGGATACTTCGAAGACTCTTCCAGGACAACAATGTGCAATCATCCGAGCCCAACACTAGGCGGCGATCTAATGCTAAGATATGAATTTAGCAGCCCACATGCCTCGAACATGGATATTAACCCTTCTAAGAGAGGTGGTCCTTTTCTCTTTGGCCCCATCTTACCACTAGCCTCCTGAACAAACATGAAACAGATTGGTTGGTTGAGTGACCTACATCCCTATCACAATCTGCATAATGGAGTGAGGGTAGAAAGGTAGTCATGGACCTGCCCACAACAGGCAATGGTATCAATGGATTGGTCATGGATGCCTTTCTTGTGGCACAGTCGGAGTAGTGCAGTTTTTACCATCCACAGGTCCCTATGTATAAATGCATTACTGAGACCCGTTTGCCTTATGTCTTGCAACCTAAGTTGGGTAAGGACAGAATTAAGCTGGGGCACATTACTGGATAAGATGGACTATGAAGGCACAAGTAAGTGAATGTATCTTAGGGCTGCTCTGCTCCTGGCAAAGCAATAGAGGAACTGCGTAGCGTTGTGGCTCACAGAAGTCTATGGCAGAGACTGCCATTTATGGAGAACAACATGCTGGATGCTTGCTCATCTTTGCTTCTTGTAAACCAATTACTGGAATTAATTTGTGACTCATTGGTTGGCATATCCTTCCCAATAGAAACTGAAATTGTTAAATCACTTCCTATAAAAGGGAGGTACATATGCTACAAGTATTGATGGGATGAACAAAGCAGAAAACCAGTACCAGTAGGATCATAGACTGAAATCTAAGATGAACAGGACCTGCAGTTAATAACCACTCGTACTGAAAGCATAAACACAATATATGAACTACAACAAGCAAAGAAGGAGAAAACACCATTGAAAGTAAAACTATCAAAAGGGACAGTAGATGCCCTGTCAATGCGAGGCAAATTAAAATAAATTAAAAGAACACACACACCCGCTCAAGAGTGTTTTCCGGTTCTGATGATGCATTCTCATCTACTCACTTTGGTTAAAATAGAAAATAAGGTAGCCAGGCAAGAAGGGGCAAGGTTGGGATATTGAGCTGTGTGGGGATACTTCCTACTAGCTCTTTCCATTTCCATTTAAAGGTCCATGGAGTCCCTTAACTGAGCCTCTTGCCTTTATCATGTTTGGGACATGTATGAAGACGCATGCCTGAGTATGGGATGTGTGGTTTACGGGTGGAACGATGCAGCTAATTTGGCCAATCTGTGTGTGCGTGTTGCGAAAATGCTGGTCTGCTTATATATGTATGAATGTATGGATAGGTATTTGTGCAGCAGAGACCTAGCTAAAGAGCAACTGAGCAAGAAACATGGGTGCACACCCATAGATATGATCCAAAGTAGTTTTAAATGAGGCACAATATTTATATGTGTAGACTGTTACTGTGTAGAGAGGTTTTGTTCCATGAGAAGGCGGTCTTCTTTGTGTTTAAACTTTTCATTCCATTTTGGACATCCTAGTCCATGCAAACCGTATTTAGTCCCCACCGACAAAACTTGGGTACCTGGTGAGGCAGGTTTCCAGCCTATTCTCTTCGTCCAGAATAAGTCTCCCCTGGCGTGGGTGAAACTCACCCATCTCATTCAACGTGATATAATCTCTCAGGATAACAGCATCAGGTATGGGCCTGTAGTCTGAGGCAAATGCACATCAATCCTTGCCCAGTTCAAACTAGCCACACTATGACTACATTCAAAAGTAAGCTAAATCTGGACTGCAAAAGATTCTCATGGATTGATCTCAAGTGTTCTACATTTCTCTGAAAAACTGTGTCATCCTGTCCTTGAGTTGTTTCTGGACAGCTGTGCACTTTATCTCCAGTTATCCAGACAATCTTGTTAGTGCACTGACCATGTAGTTTTGGTTTGTTGACATCAGAGCTGTGATCCGGAAGGTGACAATTCCTTCAAAATGTAAATTGTATTTGATCAATTTCCTTATGACACAAACTTAAAAAGGTTTTTTCAGCATGGGGCTCTTTTATATTCACATGCTGTGCATTATGCTCCATTTATTGGCTGGGCCTGTATGTATGCAAATCCACCATTTGACTCATTATGATGTCGACCATTATCCCATATGTCCTAAAACATGACCTCCATTTTCTATTCTGTTCCATGCTATAGGTGGCTGATTTCTCATTAACAATATTTAGGGGTCAGCCTAAGTATCCCTGCATCACATGGGCTACGAAGAGAATACAGGAAAAAATTGTAATGCGGGAAAAAATGCGTGTCTGATGAGTTTAGCTCACTGTGTTTGCAGGCCAAGGGTGAGACATGAATTAGACGGCCCGAAAGGGATTGCACGACGATTCGGAAATACAAGGACCTAATTGATGTTGGACTAGTCTACCTATACCTCAGGGCATTTCAGTGACATCGAGCTGCTACTAATTTACATCAAGTCCCCGCAACAGAATGTGAAAACACTAATTAGCTAGACGCCCTCCTGGACTTGCCCTTTTAATTTGAAAAGCGTATTAATGGTTGCATCTTTATTTTACGGGCACTCTGTCTTCCGTTTGTCCTGAAGAGGCCAAAAGTCACAGGCTGAAACACATCGACATCTTTGATGGAGAAGTCTCTGTAAATTGAACCACATTTCTTTGATGATGGCTGGTATGCGCACCCAAGAGATGGAAGAGGATAATGGTTTTCCTCACGTGTTCACTATTTCCCTGTGGGTTTATGCGTAAAATGGATGAAAAAACACCCATTATTAAGTCATAAAGGAGGACAGAGTTCAAGTAAGGAATATGCTACTTACCAGTATGCATCTGTTCTTGGCATAGAGGGCTGCAGAGTGGTACATTTATGAATAGATCGCCATCTGGTGTTGGGCTCGGATGATTGCACTTTGTTTTTCTTCTGGAGAAGTCTTTGTCGTCATAGGTGACTCCTCCTCTCGGTGTTAGTGCGCATGGGCATCGGCTCCATCCTTAGATTGTTTTGCCATAGTAGGGTTAGATGGAGTAGTGTAGTGTAGTACATAAAGATATGCCCATGTAAATGTATCTAAATAAGATAATGTTGGGACAGACACAGGTTTCCGGGGAGGCAGGGAGGGCATGTACCACTCTGCAGCCCTCTATGCCAAGAACAGATGCATACTGGTAAGTAGCATATTCCGTTCGAGGCATATGGGCTGCAGATGGTACATTTATGAATAGATTGTACAGCAGTTACCTCCCTAGCGGTGGTCACCAGTGTCTGTCGCAACTGTCTGAAATAGAGTTTTTAATACAGCTTGGCCCACTCTGGCTTGTTGTGCAGCCTGTACATCAACACAGTAGTGCTTTGTGAATGTATGTGGTGTAGACCAAGTTGCTGCTCTACATATGTCATCTAGGGGAATGTTCCCTAAGAATGCCATAGATGCTCCTAGTTTTCTTGTGGAATGAGCTCTAGGAGGAACAGTTAATGTTCTCTTTGCTTTAATGTAACATATTTGTATACATCTTACAATCCATCTTGCGATGCCTGCTTTAGAGATACGATTGCCCTTATGTGTTGGGGAAAATGCTACAAATAGTTGTTTAGTTTTCCTGAAGTCTTGTGTTCTTTCTATGTAGTACAAAATGGCTCTTTTAACATCTAGTGTATGTAGAGCCCTTTCTGCCACCGTCTGTGGCTTTGGAAAGAAGACTGGTAATTCCACTGGCTGATTGATGTGGAATGCTGAAATTACTTTAGGCAAGAACTTTGGGTTTGTTCTAAGAACCACTTTATTCTGGTGTATCTGTAGGAATGGTTCTTGTATTGTTAATGCCTGTAGCTCGCTTACTCTTCTGAGTGAGGTAATGGCTATAAGGAATGCCACCTTCCATGTAAGGAATTGTATTTCGCACCTATGCATAGGTTCGAAGGGTGGCCCCATTAGTCTGGTGAGTACTACGTTGAGGTTCCAGACTGGGGAAGGTGGTAATCTTGGTGGAATGACTCTTTTAAGACCTTCCATGAATGCTTTTATCGCTGGTACTCTGAACAGTGATATGCGCTGCCTGTTTTGTAGGTATGCTGCTATAGCTGCTAGATGTACTCTGATAGATGTGTACGCTAGATTACATTGCTGTAAGTGTAACAAGTAGCAAATAATCTCCCTTGTTGATACGTCTAGAGGGTTGATATTGTTATTAGTACAGTGTATAGCAAACCTCTTCCACTTAGCTGCATAGCATGCTCTGGTGGTTGGACGTCTCGCTTGTTTAATTATTTCCATGCAATTTGGGGGGAGATCTAAGTACCCAAATTCTAGGATTTCAGGAGCCAGATCGCTAAGTTCAATTGAGTTGGATCTGGGTGCATTATTTCTCCATGGTTCTGTGTAAGGTGCATGGGTAGAATTCGTAGCTTTTGATGTGGCACTTGTGAGAGTTGCAGGAGCGTGGTGAACCACGGCTGTCTTGCCCACGTGGGTGCTACTAGTATCATGGTCATTGAATGTTGTTGCAGTTTCCTGACCACTAATGGGATTAGTGGGAGAGGGGGAAAAGCGTATGCAAATTTGTTGGACCAATTTATCCATAACGCATTGCCCTGCGACAGGTGATGTGGGTACCTGGACGCGAAGCTTTGGCATTTTGCGTTCTGATGAGTGGCAAATAGGTCTATCTCTGGTTGTCCCCATCTTTGGAAGAATGGCTGCAGTATTTGTTGGTGCAGTTCCCATTCGTGTATTTGTTCCGACTGTCTGCTTAAGATGTCTGCTATCTGGTTTTGAACTCCTGGTAGGTGTTCGGCTAACAGATAGATGTTTTGAGGAATGGCCCATCTCCAAATTTCCTGTGCTAGTCTGGATAATTGGAGAGAGTGCGTCCCCCCCTGTTTTTGAATATAATACATTGCTGTCATGTTGTCTGTTCTGATCAGGACTGCTTTGTGGATAACATGTATCTGAAAGGCTTTCAATGCTAGAAACACTGCCAGTAGTTCTAGATAGTTGATGTGCAGTGTTCTTTCCTGCACACTCCACCTTCCTTGTACTGTGTATTTGTCCATATGTGCTCCCCATCCGGTGAGCGATGCGTCTGCTGTTATTGTCACCTGTGGAATTGGCTCTAGGAACGACCGCCCCTTGGTAATGTTTGTTCTGTTCCACCACTTCAGAGAGCGGTGTGTGCGGTCGTCTACCAACACCAGATCCGTAATCTGTCCTTGAGCCTGATTCCACTGTGTCGCTAAGCATTCTTGTAGCGGACGCATTTGTAGTTTTGCATATGGTATTAGCAGTATGCAGGATGACATCATGCCTAATAGCTGCATGAACACTCTTGCTGTTAGTGAGTGTTGTGGCTGAAATCTCTGAATGATTGTAAGCATTGCTTGGACTCTGATTGGGTTGGGGTACACTTTGGCTTTTTCTGTGTCTATGGTAGCCCCCAGATATTGTTGAACTTTGTTTGGTTGTAGGTGTGACTTTGTGTAGTTCACCGTGAACCCTAGCTGGTGTAGTAGCTGAATTGTCTTTTGTGTGTGTTGCAGACACTCCTCTTGCGACCTGGCTTTTATTAGCCAGTCGTCCAAGTATGGGAAGACATGAATTTGTTGTCTTCTTAGGTGAGCTGCTACCACTGCCAGGCATTTTGTGAACACCCTTGGTGCCGTCGTGACACCAAATGGGAGGACTTTGAACTGATAATGTTGTCCTTCTACCACAAACCTGAGGTATTTCCTGTGGGCTTTGTGAATAGGGATATGAAAGTAAGCGTCTTTTAGATCCAGTGTAGAAAGAAAGTCCCCTTTCTTCAGTAAAGGAAGTACTTGTTGGAGCGTGACCATGTGGAAATGTTCCGAATTTATGTATGCGTTGAGAGGTCTTAGGTCCAGTATTGGCCTTAGAGACCCGTCCTTTTTGGGGATTAGGAAGTATAGGGAGTATACTCCTGTTCCCTGTTGGTGCTGTGGAACCTTCTCTATGGCATGTTTTTCTAGCAGTGATATTACTTCCTGTTTTAACAGTGTCAGGTGATCTTGTTTCATTGGACGCTGTTTGGGGGGGATGTTTGGTGGGGTAGCTGTGAGTTCTAGGCAATAACCATGTTGGATAATTTGTCTTACCCACTTGTCTGATGTGATGTTTTCCCAGACAGGTAGGAACTGTGATAGGCGTCCCCCTACCGGTGTTATATGGTCTGGGGGAAGCTCTATGAAGTCACTGTTTTGGGGTTGGAGAGTTGCGGTTGTTGTTGTTTCCGCGACCTCTACCCTTGTTGTTGTTACCCCTGTATCCACCTCTAGAATTACCTCTGGGTGATGTAGGTGTAAAAGAGGTTTGCTGTTGGTTTGTACCTGTACTTTTGGATCCTCCTCTATAGGTGGATCTACGAAAGGAACCTCTTTGTGTCGGCTGTTGCAATGCTCCCATTGATTTAGCCGTTTCTGTATCCTTTTTCATTTTTTCTAGGGCCTCATCTGTCCCTGTGCCAAAAAGTGTTTTCCCATCAAAAGGTTGGTTAAGTAATGAGGTTTGTACCTCTTGTTTGAATCCTGACACTCTGAGCCATGCATGTCTCCTTAACATGATGCTTGTATTTGTCGACCTTGCCGCAGTTTCTGCCGCGTCTAGGGCGCACTTTATTGAAGTGTTAGTAATTAACTTCCCTTCTTGTATAAGTTGATCAGCTCTCTTTTGATGTTCTTTAGGGAGATGTTTGATGAGTGTTTCTAACTCATCATAATGCGCTCTGTCATACCTTGCAAGTAGTGCTTGCGTATTAGCTATGCGCCAACTGTTTGCCGCTTGAGATGCTACTCTCTTGCCAGAGGCATCTATTAGTTTAGACTCTTTGTCAGGAGGTGGCGCTTCTCCTGTAGATAAAGAGTTTGCTCTCTTGCGAGCGTTTGTGACCACTAGTGAGTCTAGAGGAATTTGTCCCTTAATGTATATTGGGTCTTTTGGAGCTGCCCTATATTTTTTATCAATTCTTGGGTTCAATACCCTAGCCCTCACTGGGTCTTTGAATATCTCTGATGTATGACTGAGAAGGCCTTTTAGCATTGGTAGTGTTCCTGATGTTTTTTGTGCAGTAGGTAGTGTCTCTAATAAGAAGTCCTGTACTAGAGGTTCTGTATGTAGGTCTACCTTATGAAATGTTGCTGCTCTAGTAATGAGTTGTGCAAACCCAGTATTGTCATCAGGAGGTGAAGGTTTTGAGGGATATGACTCAAGGTCGGTATCATTACCTGATCCCACATTATACTCCTCCCATGGGTCTGCCTCCTCTGGGATTGTGTCCTCATCATCCCCAGGGTGTCCCCCCTCCCCTGTGTCACTCTCTCCATCTGTTGTAGGTGTAGATGGACGTGTGGGAGGAATATCTGGCCTATTGTGAGGAAGAGGCGAAGATGGTGTGTGAGGTTTGGGAGAAGGGGGAGGAGTTGTATTCGTCCCCATTGTTCTCTTCTTTGGATGAGCCTTGTCGTCCAAATGTTCATGTTTCCTCTTTTTAGGTAGTTCTGTGACTACCTTGCCAGTCTTTGGGTCAATAAACAAAGTCTTTTGTTTAGGATCCGTTCCGTGTTCCTGTGTCGGTACCGCAGTTTTCGGTTCCGAAAGGTGTTTTTTCTTTGAAATGTCCATTTGTATTTTCGGTGCCGAAGTTTTGTTCGGATCCGACTTCTTCGGTATCGAAGATGTCCCCGGTGTCGAGGGTGTTTTCGGCGCCGAAGCGTGCTTCGGTGTCGACATGGACTGCTTCGACTTCGAGCTTTCCTTGACCTGGTGCTTCGGTGTCGATGTGGTCGGTTTATCGGAACCGGAACCACTATGATGGGGGACCGAGTGTTTCGGTTTCTGTTTCGTTGCCGGGCTCGAAGGCGGGGCGTTGGAAACTTTTTTCGGTTGTCTGACCGGGCTCGAGGGCGGGGTCGACACCGTGCGGGGTCTGTTTTTCGGTAAAGGGACGTCGTCACTCACGGTTTGTTGGACGTCGATTTCCTCGACGTCGGACTCGTCCGCTTCTGACCCCGCCTCGTCGGCCTCTTCTTCCTCCTCTTCTGGGTGCTGGTCCTCGAACAGCTCCGGGATTGCTTGTGACTGCATTCTCGATACCTCGTGTCTTCGGGCTCGACGGTTTCTAATCGTCGACTTTGACGAGAACGCTGCACAGGCCTCACAGTCCCTGGATTCGTGTTCAGGGGACAAGCAGAGGTTGCACACTTCGTGTAGGTCCTTGTGTGGGAACTTAGCACCACACGTTGGACATTTTTTGAATGGAGTCCTTTCCATGGACCCCGGGCTGGACTACGTCGAGTTTCTCGTAGTCGTCGTCCTTCGAATCGCGTCGGTATGGAGTGAAGTCGCGTTCGATAACGATACCGTCGATTTGGAAAGGAATACGCGCCGGTTATAACCTTCTTTGTTGAAGTCGGTCCGGAGCGCTTCGATCCTCATCCGAACCCGATGGCGGAAAAAAACAATCTAAGGATGGAGCCGATGCCCATGCGCACTAACACCGAGAGGAGGAGTCACCTATGACGACAAAGACTTCTCCAGAAGAAAAACAAAGTGCAATCATCCGAGCCCAACACCAGATGGCGATCTATTCATAAATGTACCATCTGCAGCCCATATGCCTCGAACATGTATTTTACACAGCCCAATAGGGTCATTGTGATGTTAATTATTAATTTTGTAAATTGTGTTAATGTATAATAGTGGTGATCATTTTGCCTGTGTTTCCTCGTTGTGTAATACTTTCAGGATTAGGGCATTTGTCCAACTGAGTAAGGATGAATAGAATTCCTTGTGTATATGCAAACTAAATTGGCTATAACTAAGTATTAGCAGGTAGTGACTAATTTAGGTAATCATAGTGGTATTTGTGTTGCACACGCATTCTTTCCCACATTTCAATTTGTTCTTGTATTCTGATTTCTCAATAACTGCATGAAACCTCTTCAAGTAGCTCATGCTGTACCTAGATTGTGTAGTGCTATTTCTCCCGGTGGAGGGTGGTTAGATGAAGGGTATTACCAAATAAATGTTTAATACTGTAAGGCCTACTAGTGCCTCTTATTGTGTCTTAATATCTATGCAATAATGTTTTGTGAACCTATGTGTTGACAACCATGTGGCCACAACACACATGTCGTGTAATGAAACATTAACTAAAAAAGGTAAAGTTGCTCTCTTCCTTCTTGTTGTTTGTGTGTTTGGTTATCTTTGCTAATGTGTAAGACACTTCTATTGCTTGAACAATATATCTAGCAACTGTCCCCTTTGTAGGAGGCATACCTAAACGTCTGAGTGATATGTGCTATGAAGAACTGGTAAGCTTTCTGAATATGTGCAGTGTTTTTAAAAAAAACAACACAATGGCTCTCAGAACATCAAGAGAAAGCAAAGCTATTTCAGCTGTCTTTTTAGGTGTATAGAAAAAGGTGGGACGTTGAATAAATTGGTTCCTGTGCAAGTGCTATAGGAATACAAGATGGTGGGTTCTCAATCTTTGTATTTACAAAATAATATTTATCTTTTGATAGAACTTAAAATTCACTTACTCTGCTTGAAGATGTGATTGTAATTAAGAAGGCTGTTTTTATAGAAGGAAACGTTAAGTCTATTTTATGCACAGGTACAAAATATGTTCTCTTTTTTGTTGCTAGTCATAAAATAAAATTTCCCAGAGGGGTATCTGTTGAATGCGGAGAAGGTTATACTCTGCTTTGCTCCTTGTAGAAATCTTTTTATGAATATGTTAAAAATATCTGTGATGGATTCATTCCCTTGTGTATGCTGAAATGGCTGACAAATGTACATTTAAGGATGTGTAACTAAGGCCACATTCTGGTAAACGGATAAGATATTTCACTAACACTACTGGATCTGTTTTCATTTCCATAGCATCATTCCGTGTACACCAATTTATCAATTGCACCATTTTCCACTTATACACTGAAGGGACAGAAAAAACACCAATTTCTTCAACACGAGAATCTTGCCAATGTTCTCCTTGAGCCTAGTTTGCATAAACAACCTATTCAACTGAAGCAAATCCCAGGTCTTCAATGGTTGCCACCAGCCTCTTTTGAGTAGAGAGCATGAATTCTTCAGGTGATGCCATTTTAACCTAAAATGCCAAGATAATTCTGTCTCTATGTATCAACATCTTTGGCTAGGACAAAGAGCATGCATGGATGCCTTCACGTGCACAGTCATGAGAAAAACTGAACATGCGTACTGGCTGTTGTCGTTGGAAGTGAACTTACGATTGTAGTTTGGGCACAACATGAACAAACTGCTTGTGTTAAAAAGTGGTGTTGAAAACTCAAAGCAACTTACATACAAGCTCTTCATCTGTAAATCTGGGTGTACTCAGCCTAAAGCATGCCAGAGATACAGGGGCCTCCTCTAGACAACTACCACTTCAGGACTGATACAGCAAGCAGCTCAGCCACATGACCTCATCATAAGTTTAACACCCAAAGATCAGATCTCTTCTCAGTAAACAAACAAATACGTCTATATAAACCTCAGTAAAAGAGATTTTGTTGGTAAATGCTAGACTACTTTAATTTGCAGGATCTCATACTTTGTCAGTGCACCTGGGGATTCTCCATATAACACAGCCAGCACGGCTCTCACCTTTCACTGTCTGCACTGTGAATGATCCACACTTCTTGAGTGAATGGCTCGTACAATGTACACACATACACAAACACACTCTTCCCCTCGAATGGTCTACACTTTTGTGTGTATGGCTACACCTCTCGCTGTACACAGTCTGAATGATGCAAACATCTAAGTGTATGAAATGTGCATGGCTGGAACCCCAAACTTCAGACACACCCCTTCCCCCATATGGACCATACTGCTGACTGCAAAAAGCCAGCAATGTTTGCATCCTCAATGTTCATACCCATGTCCTACTGGGTACACAGATGCTGTAAGGATAAGCAGGAAGTATACTTACTTTCTCTCTCTGGATGTCACTCTTCAGTTGGGAGATCTTGAACTTCATGGCGTCCAGCTCTTCATCAGGCACTACGGGAATGTTGATCACGGACTCTGACTCATCCACAGTCTGGAAGCTAAGATCTGCCAGTGGAATGTACCATTTGCAGTCATATTGCTGGTTTTTACTGCAAGGGACCAAGGGAGAATGTGAGAAGAGTAGGGAAAATATAAATCAGGGGAGAAGAGGAATTCAGAACACATGAAGCTAAAAGGAAAAGGGAAGCCTTCCATAGGTGGAGCAAACATATTGAAGGTGTGAGTGTAATGAGAAGAAGAGCAACTGTGAAAAGAGGTTTAAGTAATAAAGAATACCAAAGGGGATGATGGACGGAGCGCTTGAGCAAATCAAACACTCACCCCCAGTCAACTGATCTGGGTTTAATCCATCACCATTCTTTAGCTCACTTCACCACCCCAGTTCAGACATAGCCATATGCAAATCAGTCGAAACCGGTTCTAGGATGCTTGTTTCCAGTCCAGGGATGACCTGGCATGGTAGTTCGGGCTGGACTGTTCCCATGGGGCACAGGGTCAAGACTGATTTGTATATGGCTGGGTTCAAACTGGAATGGCATGGTGAGCAATAAAATGATGGATTTAGGCCCAGATCTCTGTACTGGGTGAATGTATGACATTGTTCTGCATTCTGTCCATCAATTGTTGTTTTTGCATAAGTAATAAGGAAAGCATGGAGAAGTAGGAAGAGAAGAAAAGTTAAAGAATGAGAGGAAGAATTGAGTATGGTATGGTAGGGAACTTGGTGGTAGTTGACGAATGAAAGTGCGAGCAGGGTGAGGAGAGGGGAAGATTATTAGAGCTCTGAGGTAAATGTGGAACAGAAGAGAGGTGTGTGGAGGAAGAGTTGTTGGGTTGAACGTGTGGGGCTAAGGGAAGATCATCAGAGATGGGAAGCAGGTAACATGTGAGAGAAGTTAATATGTTGTCGGGAGAAGTGTGAGAGCTGCAAGGAGTATAATAACAATGATCAGAGTTAACACTACCACAAGTATGGGAAGAAAAGAAGAGCATGAGAGGTGCATGAGAGGTGCTTGAGGTGGTAAGGAGAGGGAAGGGCAAGTAGTGTGAGAGGTAAATAGAAAAAGAAACATTTACAACAAAATCACAGAGCAGGAAAGATAATGGGCATACGGCAAATGTGCAAACATCGAAGCCCTATGTGCAGCAGGGAAATGGGAAACAGGAAGAGAGTTAGATGCAGAGAATTGGCCTTATGCAAACAGAATGGGAAATGGGGGTGGCACAGTTATACATAGGAATACTATGATCTATAAACAGAGCAGCGGTCATTCCACTCCGTAAAATAAAAATATACAGAATGCACAGGGCAACCTGAGCCGGATAAGATGGTGGACCATCACCCAGGCCTTCATCTCTAGTGACTGGACTATGGAGAAGCTCTATATGCAGGAATCTCAGCTCACCTCCTACTACGACTACAGACCATACAGAACGCCACACCCAGACCCGTCCTGGATCTCTCTACATGAACCCACATAACCCCTTAACCCAAACTCTACTGGCTCCCTGTACAGAAAAGATGCCAGTTCAAGCTCCTGACTCACGCATACAAGGCCCTAAACAACTACGGACCCACCTGCTTGAACCACTGCCTGAACTTCCAACAGCCCAGAAGACACCTCTGCTCCGCTTCCCTTTCACTAAACGCATCCGACATAGCAGATGGGGAGATCGCTCTTTCTCCTATCTAGCAGCAAAGACATGGAGCGACCAACCCTTTCATCTCTGGACCTCCCCATCTCTTCCAGAGGTGACAAGAAGTGCTCTGCAAATCTACTGTTTGATTGATTGCATCGCCTACACGTGGCGGCTTTTGTTCAAGGTGGTCATGGTAGCCTGGATGTACACCTTGAGAGAACTCACTTCCTGAAACCTGTTTTATGAGGAGGGGTGAGAAGAGGCTGCCAGGCGATTCCGGTTACTGTGGTGTTCCACCATTCCAGAAAAACCCACACCTCTTCCACATTCCTGTGTTGCTTTCATTCACCTAGCAACAGTGATCCATTATGGGCAGTGCTTACTCTGACACACAAAATCACCCTAACCAGTTCACCTTGGTCTGAAGTACGGACTCCTCGCCCCTGAAACCTGGAAGAAATAGGCACAAAAGGAAGATGCACTTCCCAAAGACTGAAGGAAGTGCTATAGCTTTTATAAACGATACAGAAAAGGGGGTGGTGATGAACAGAGTGTCTGAATTAAGCAGACCACTCTTACCCAGTCCAAAGATCAGGGCTGCTTAATTCAGAGACTCTGTCCATCACCACCCCTTGTTGTAAATAATTTTGTCCACCCTAAGCGTGGAAGGGTATACTCAGATGTGAGTCCCTTGCTCATTGCACCATCAGGATTCAAGCAAGCCGGGCCGAAGACGCCTGAAATGGCAGAAACCGGTCCCCGGAAGCTTGTTTCCTTCCCAGTGTAAGAATTGGCTTTTGTAGTCTGGTCTGCCCTGTTCCCATGATGCACTGGGCCAGGGACAGACTAATTTGCATACAGCCAGGTTCTGAAACTGGGATGGTGCAATGAGCTAAAAAACGGTGTTGGATCTAGCCCTGATCTCTTGACTGGGTGAGAGTACTCTGCTTAATTCAGAGACTCTGTCCATCACCACCCCTTGTTGTAAATAGCTTTTATAAAGGCAGCGATCAGGTTGGTGCTGGTTTAAAGTCTTGGCCATGAGAAGACGATTAATACTAGCCCGCAAGAGATGGTGAATTGCGTTTGCCAGAATAAAAAGTGCAATAATACGAGGAAGACAAGCACAAGGCCCATTTAAGAGGGGGATCTGCAAGGAGGAAACAGCAATGGACTGCGTACTCCTAGGATACATGAGATGCCCAGAGCTAAACAGGCAGAAAGAAACAAAGACCAACACCACTGGGTCATGGAGATGCAGTGACCACTCTACAACGTCAATAGAGCGTGCTGGAACCATCACTGATCTCTTCAGACCCCTTTTGGGTTCTGCAACTGTCCTTCTAGTCTCAAAGGGGCTTTGGGGGCATGCAACTACATACCTCAGGAAGGGGGGTTTGTGAAAGTAGAAAAGGCGGTTGCTCTGATTACAGAACTGTTGGAATTTTTTTCTCTGGCCCTTGTGGTTTCGGAGAAACCATGCTTTTTACAGTCAAAGTTGCACTCTACTCCTGGAGTCCAGTTCCCAGAAGGATCAAATAAAACATGAAGTACACTTGAAGCCAGAGGACCACCAACTATCCACTCAAACAATCTTGACCAAGACCACCAGTTTATGAGATGCAGGCCCCTAAGATGTGGTCACTGAAGGGAACTGAACACTGGGTAGTGACCCACAGGACTGCAGTTTGTGAGTACAGTGTATGATGTCCAAAGTGGACCCTAAACGGTGTGAGATTGTACCAGTCCAGAGGCTTGGACTGTGTGCAGTGCTGACCAGGGTGCCTAGTGTTAAAATGTTTGTGGCCATATCTTGGTCCAAGAAGAAACTAATACCACTAGGTTTTTTTGTTTATAGCTTCATGTAAATAAATGAATATGCTACTTACCAGTATGCATCTGTTCTTGGCATGTAGGGCTGCTAACATTCATATCTTTTGCATTAGATCGCCGCCTAGTGTTGGGTCCGGATGATCGCACATTGTTGTCCTGGAAGAGTCTTCGAAGTATCCTGAGATAGGTGGCTCCTCCCCTGGACTACAGTGCGCATGGGCATCGGCTCCATCCCCAGATTGTTTTCAGCCATTGTGGCAGAGATGGAGTGTAAAGTGTAAAGGATGTCCATGCTAATGATTGAATACAAGAGTATGTCTGCAGCTGCGACAGGCACCGGGGAGGAGGGTGGGCGATATGAATGTTAGCAGCCCTACATGCCAAGAACAGATGCATATTGGTAAGTAGCATATTCAGTTCGAGGCATGTGGGCTGCTAAATTCATATCTTTTGCATAGAATAAATAGCAGTCCCTCCATTAGCGGCGGTTGCCTGTGCCAGCTGCAGAAACCTGAAAAAGTGTTTTGAGAACAGCCTGTCCTACAGCTGCTTGCTGCTTGGAATGTACATCAACACAGTAGTGTTTTGTAAAGGTATGTGGAGTAACCCACGTGGCTGCTCTGCAAATATCTTCTAAAGGAATGTTCCCCAGGAAAGCCATAGATGCCCCCAATTTGCGTGTGGAGTGCGCCCTTGGGGGTATTGTCAAGGTACGTTTAGCCTTTTGATAACATATTTGGATGCACTTAACGATCCACCTGGCTATTCCTGCTTTGGAAATAGGGTTGCCCTTGTGCTGTGGCGCGAAGGCAACAAAAAGCTGTTTTGTTTTCCTAAAGTGTTGTGTCCTGTCAATGTAGTACATCAACGCCCTCTTGACATCTAAAGTATGAAGCATTCTTTCCGCCACCGTTTGTGGGTTTTGGAAGAATGCCGGCAAGTCAATAGTTTGGTTGAGATGAAACTGTGACACCACCTTCGGAAGGAATTTTGGGTTAGTACGTAGTACCACCCTGTTTGGATGAATCTGAATGAATGGCTCTTGGATTGTGAGCGCTTGTAGCTCACTAACCCGCCTCAGTGACGTAATGGCTATTAGGAAAGCTACTTTCCACGTTAGGAACTGGAGTTCACACGAGTGCAGTGGCTCAAAAGGTGGTCCCATCAGTCTGGTGAGGACCACATTGAGGTTCCACACCGGAGTTGGCGGTGTTCTTGGGGGAATGACTCGTTTCAGGCCTTCAAGGAAAGCTTTAATGGCAGGCACCCTGAAGACAGAGAGATGCTGCCTATTCTGAAGATAAGCTGCTATGGCGGATAGATGTATCCGAATAGAAGTGTACGCCAGATTGCACTTGTAAAGATGTAACAGATAGCAAATTATGTTAGGGATAGATGCATCCAGCGGGTTGATGTTATTGGCTGTACAGTAAATGACAAAACGCTTCCATTTTGCAGCATAGCATGCTCTGGTAGTAGGCTTTCGTGCCTCCTTGATGATGTCCATGCATTCTGGAGGTAGGTGAAGGTATCCAAACTCTAGGACTTCAGGAGCCAGATCGCCAGGTTGAGCTGTTGCGGGTCTGGATGCTGAATGTCTCCATGGTTCTGCGTCAAAAGTCTGGGCGTGAGGCGCAGCCTTTGATGCGGCACCACCGAGAGTTCGAGGAACGTGGTGTACCATGCTTGGCGCGCCCACGTTGGAGCAACCAGGATGAGAGTCATCGAGTGCTGCCGTAGCTTTCTTGCCACCAGCGGTATCAGAGGGGCTGGCGGAAAAGCGTACGCAAATCTGCCTGACCAGTTCATCCATATCGCATTCCCCTGCGACCGTGGGTGAGGGAACCTGGCGGCAAAGTGTTGGCATTTTGCGTTTTCGTTTGTGGCAAACAGGTCTATCTCCGGATGACCCCACTGCTGGAAGTACGGGTGGAGTACAGACGGGTGCAACTCCCACTCGTGCATTTGATGGCTGTATCTGCTGAGCAGATCCGCCATCTGATTGTCCTTGCCCGGGAGGTGTTCTGCCATGAGGAAAATGTTCCTCTGAATGGCCCACTTCCACATGCCCTGAGCCAGATGAGACAGCTGTGGCGAGTGGGTGCCCCCCTGCTTTTGAATGTAGTACATCGCGGTCATGTTGTCCGTCCGGACTAACACTACCTTGTTGCACAGATGTACCAGGAAGGACTTGAGCGCCATGAAGATTGCCATCAGTTCCAGATAGTTGATGTGCATCTTCTGTTGCTGCGTCGTCCATAGTCCCTGCACCGTGTAAGTGAGCAGATGAGCTCCCCATCCCTGGAGAGATGCGTCCGTTGTCAGGATAATCTGTGGCACTGGCTCCTGGAACAGTCGGCCCTTGCAAAGGTTGTGTGGAGTCCACCAATGCAGAGAGTCGTATGCCCGACTGGTAACCAACACTAGGTCTGTCAATTGTCCTTGAGCCTGCGTCCACTGATTCGCTAAGCACTCCTGGAGCGGACGCATATGTAGACGTGCGTGAGGGACTATGAAGATGCAGGAGGCCATCATGCCAATCAACTGCATGAACACTCTCGCTGGAAGCGAGTGTTGCGGTCTGAACTTTTGGATTAGCGACAGCATGCTGTCTATCCTGACTTGGTTTGGCTGGGCCATGGCCGTCAGGGTATTGATTGTCGCACCTAGAAACTGCCGGACATGCGCCGGCTGAAGATGCGACTTTGGGTAGTTCAGCGAGAAGCCCAGATCGTGAAGGAGGTGAATGGTAGTTGACATGTCCGCGGCGCACTGTTGTTCCGACTTGGCTTGAACGAGCCAGTCGTCTAGGTAGGGGTAGACATGGATGTTCTGCCTCCTGAGGTGCGCCGCCACTGTCGCCAGACACTTGGTAAACACTCTTGGGGCTGTGGTCACCCCGAAGGGTAGGACCTTGAACTGATAATGGTTGCCTTGGATAGTGAATCTGAGGTATTTCCTGTGGGATGGGTGTAGTGGAATGTGGAAATAAGCATCCTTGAGGTCCAAGGTTGCTAAGAAGTCCCCTTGGTTTAACAAGGGGAGAATCTGTTGCAGTGTAAGCATATGGAAATGTTCTGAAAGTATATACAGGTTGAGGGGACGCAGATCCAGAATGGGTCTGAGAGATCCGTCCTTCTTTGGAATAAGGAAGTACAGGGAATATACCCCTGTGCCCTCCTCCTCCTCCGGCACGAGCTCGATTGCGCCTTTTTGCAGCATCACCACTACCTCCTGCTGCAATAAGTGCAAATGCTCTGCGGACATAGGCCGTTGCCTTGGTGGAATATTGGGTGGAGTGGATTTTAACTCTAGACAATAACCGTACTGGACAAGTTGTCGCACCCACCTGTCTGTGGTGATGTTTCTCCAGACGGGCAGGAACTGCTGTAGTCTCCCCCCCGACAGGTGTTAAGTGGTCGGGGGGCAGTGACAGAGAGTCACTGTTTGCTTGGGGCAGAGGAGCGGGAGTTGTTGTTTCCTCTGCCACGTCCTCTGGTGCTGTTTCCTCGGTAACCCCCTTTGTTCTGCTTGGGGTATGAGGATTGTGCTCCACCTCTAGAGAATTGTGATTGTTGACCCATCTGTCCTCTGGTGACTCCACGTGCACCTGAGCGACGAAAATTGTTGCCACGGAACTGTTGTGATTGTAGGGCCCCCATAGACTTAGCAGTTTCGTTGTCTTTCTTAATCTTTTCCAAGGTGGTGTCAACATCTGGACCAAACAGTCTATCAGGATTGACGGGCTGATTAAGTATGGTTGTTTGAATGTCTGGTTTAAACCCCGATATGCGGAGCCACGCCTGCCGTCTCAGCATGACGCTAGTGTTAATAGCCCTAGCTGCTGTGTCTGCGGCATCAAGTGCACACTTTATGGCTGCGTTTGAGATCAGTTTTCCCTCTTCTATAAGCAGTTTGGTGCCCTCTTGAAACTGCGGAGGCAGGTGTTCTAAAACGTGCTCTAGGGTGTCGTAATGCGCCCTATCATAACGTGCCAAGAGTGCCTGTGTATTTGCAATACGCCAAAAATTGGCAGCCTGTGCAGCTACTCTTTTGCCTCCTGCCTCTAGGACTTTTGACTCCTTATCTGGGGGAGGAGCTTCACCCGTTGTTTGGGAGTTCGCCCGTTTACGGGCATTTGCGACCACAAGGGAGTCAAGCGGCAACTGTCCCCGAATGTATGCAGGGTCTGCAGGTGCTGGTCTGTACTTTTTTTCGATACGTGGATTGACCACCCTCGCCCTGGTAGGTTCTTTAAAGATGTCCGCAGCATGCTTGAGGACCCCTTTGAGCATAGGCAGTGTCTTTACTGTCCTTTCAGAGACTGAAAAAGTGTCAAATAGAAAGTCTTCTTCTACTGGGTCAGCATGCATGTCCACATCATGATTAGCAGCTGCCCTTTCAATGAGTGCATGAAAACCTGCAGAATCTTCAGTTGGGGATGCACGTGCAGTGAAAGGCTGTGGGTCTTGTCCCACATTTTGGGTGCCTTGGTCCCCTATGTCATCATATGAATCTAGCTGTGCATCAGGTTCATTGATGGGGAAAGTGTATTGGTCATCTTCACCATATCCCTCACCCTCAGAGTGTTCTGGGGAAGGAGTTGGGCTCCTTCTAGGAGGAGGCTGGATAGGTTCCATCAGTGTTGAAGCGTCCTGAGTAAGCCTTTTCTTCTTCAGGGGGATAACATAGGAGTCCACTGGCTGTGAAGTGATCCTCCTCTTGTAAAGGGTCAATTTGCCCGTGTCTGCGTCGATAAAACGCTCAGAATCCTCCTCTGAGTCGAGTAGTCGACCTGAAAGTGCACCAGACGTTGAAGAATCCGACTTCTTTGGCGTCGGTTTTGTTGAAAAGGCCTTTGGCGCCTCTTTTGGCGGCAGAAGGAAGAGAAGTTTACTCGCAGGCTTAGCCGGAATGTCCACCGGCTTCTGTGGCGACGGCATCGGAGCCGACGTAGCAGAGGCCTTCTCTCTGATTCTCTGTAGAGAAGAGGCGACGAGGGACGCGTCACTTACAGCGGCCTTTGGCGCCGATGAGGAGGTCTTGACCTTGCCCTCGGATCCGACGTCCTGTTGGCCCTTCTGAGTCTTGGACGATGATGCCGCAGCCGCCGACCGAGAGTCCTTGGACCGATGCGTAGATGTTCCAGCTTTCGATCCGTGTGATTTCGCTGGCTCCGTCTCCACCACGCGTCCGACTAACGAAGTCCCAGTCGGAACCGGAGCCGTGTCGCTGGCTTTGGCGGGCTTTGACGGCGTCGCAGCGGTCGACCCGTGCCGAACTCCCTTTTTAGAGGAACCCTCCTTTGGCGCCGATTTCGACACTGCGGAATCGACAGATTTCTTCGACTTCTGTGGACCGGTGGCCGACGGAGTCGATGAAGCAGCGGGTTTAGGTGTTTTTGGATGGACGGCCGCCATCTTAGGGACGCTCGAATCCATAAGTTTCGGTTTCAATTTAGGGTCGGCCATTTTAGGTGTAGTCGATACCGTAGGTTTCAGTTTCGGTTTCGATACGGTGTGCGCTGCAAGTATGTCCGTGGCCGGGCCTGAAGGCGGGGCCGTGGCTTGCGGTACGGGGTCGTGGGTAAGGCCGACTGGCGATCCCATGACCCGAGCCTGATCCTCGTAACCTTCGGGGCATAGCTCATCCCCTGAGCTATCTTCCGCGGCCCCATAAACCTCTTCGACGTCCCCTACCTCGTCGACGTATTCAAGGCCTTGACCCACGACTCCGTCGTCGTCTACCGGATCTGCCTCGACTTCCGTCTCGGGCGGGGAGATTTGAAGATGATGGCTCTGTTCCTCCTCTTCTTGGTCGCCGAAGATGTTTTCTGGATCCGGGGCCGCTTGTCTGGCCTCGAGGCGCACCGCGCGCCGAAGCTTGAGTGTCTTCTTTGACCTGAATCTGGCGCAGGCCATGCAGTTGTCTTCGTTATGGTCTGGTGAAAGGCATTTGTTACAGACCGGGTGCACGTCTATATGCGGGTATTTGGACCCACAGAGCGGACAGTTTTTAAACGGACTCCGCTCCATGCCGAAAAGTTGCGGTCGTGTCGCGATGAGAAGGCCTCGGTGTCCGAAGAGTGAAACGACTCCGCTGATTCCGACTCAAAGAGACGGAAGAACTCGAGACCGTGCGCAAACAATACCGACGTAAGGAATATAAGGCCTTTTGGCCCGTAAAAAGCTAGTTTATCTCGGTTCCGACAGAGAGACGTCGAGACCGCATCCGAACCCAATGGCGGAAAAAAACAATCTGGGGATGGAGCCGATGCCCATGCGCACTGTAGTCCAGGGGAGGAGCCACCTATCTCAGGATACTTCGAAGACTCTTCCAGGACAACAATGTGCGATCATCCGGACCCAACACTAGGCGGCGATCTAATGCAAAAGATATGAATTTAGCAGCCCACATGCCTCGAACATTCCTATTCTTTGTCGAACTCTGAAGCTATACCAAGCAAGAGACACTGATGTTATTGATAGTTATTCATTGAGGCATACTCTACATCTTAGTTTCTAAATCTTACCATCTTTGATAGATCAGCATCGCTAACTACCGTCAAGTGCCCCAAGGAAGTAATTTATGGCCCAATTGCAGTGCAGCAGATTTACAGATGCCTGGATGCCAGCAGAAAACAATAGTACCCGCACGAGACTGCTGGTTTTTCAATGACTGCACCAGTACACAAAGGAAAGGCCTCACAGAGCTCATCCCTTTGCCTTAAATGAGCTTCTGGCTATTTAATTGGCCCGAACAAAATGTGTTTTTCGAAACTGCAGCTACAGAAATAAATATGTTAATGTCTTAAAAAACATAAAGCGTGCATTTGGATGACAGTGGTGCATTTGTTTTAGAAAATGACAAGCTGAAAATTGAGTTATGGACAAAATACGTGACTTTACTGAAGCGACAAGCTGACATTAATGGGGGGAAAGGGATACGGTAGCAGAATATTTCAACCTAGTATTCGAGTGATAATTGAAGCTGATATGGGGACACATTGTTGAGGTTATGGAATTTATTAGGATTCAAAATGCACTTTCTTGTTGCTGTGACAGTATTTCACGGCCTTTAGCGGTTGAACTGCTTGTATACTGTTCTTTTCAACGGCTTGTTTTGTCGCTCAAGACAAAAGTCAGATTCCTGGGTTCCCCTCTTCCCACTGGTGTGCGTTTTAATTGGTGAGAGACCTGCTGTTAGTTGCAGCCATTTTTCCTTCTCGTGGGCATGATGAGGCATCATCCTTGGCAGTGCGTGGTGTAGTTGCTCAAAGAAGTTTATTGAGCACTGCAGGCTGCAGTGGAGATGCGTGCAGCTGGTGTGCCTGCGGCAAGCCCAACTGCACCCGGTACACGCCAGCCATGCTATCCATTTTGCTCCAGATCGACCCATCAGAATATCTTATTTGCCACAACAGCTCATCAATCTCAGATCAACTGCTGAATGTTTTATTAAGCAACAGGTTGACCGCGGTACAAGCTCTTTTTCATGTTTTAGTTTCTGGTCAATATTGGCAGGTGAGCCTGAGCTGATTTGTCCTATCAATTATACTCACAGTAGCCTGGATAATAATCATATTAATCCAGAGGTTCCCCCTCAGACTTTTATTGCCCACCTTAGTAACATAGGTCCATTGCCAAAACATGCTCTTCATATTTTCAACGTTTTCTTGATTCCAAAGTTGATTTAAAGTTCCTTATGGAAATTTGTCTCAACAATTCTTCCAACCGAGATATTGCTGTCACTATTACTACTGGGCACTCAATAATACATCAAGAAAGAGAAAGTAGAAAGGGGTGAGGATTAGTTATCTATTTCCATAATACAATCCATTGCTCGACTTTTCGTCTGGACAAACAGAGGCAGAAGGGCTACGTGTTTTGGATTTGTCTCTCCCCTCACTCTTCTTTCTCAGTGGCCCTTATATACCCCTATTGTTTATGCAGCAGAGTTTATTAAATCTTTTGATGAAGCCATTTCCCTGTATTGCCTTCAATGCTCCAATTTCTCCATATTAGGAGATTTTAATATACATATCGATCACACTAAAGAAAGATTAGCTCAGTCCTTGCTTGACATAATGTCCACACTCAATCTTCCTCAACAACTGTCCTCTCCTGTGCATCTAGCAATACAGTTAGGAAAGAATCCCTCCTACAAGACAAAGCATCACTAACGGAGAGAGCACACGGCTGGCTGACAGTACAAACCTACAATAAACTCACACCACAGGCATACCTTCTGACCAGCTTCACCAAAAAAACAAAAGAATCATTCCTAAAATTACGATTAGGAGTATTACCCTCAGCTGACCATATGGCCCCTTGGCTGCGGCCCCCAACACCGGCAAACTGTCGCCTGTGTGGAATTCATGAGGAAAACATTGTACATCTCATTACTATCTGCAAAGAGCTGCAGCAAGACCGCAGGAACCTACTGAGACCCCTACTCATAAAAAAAGGAATCAGGACGTGCAGACAAGCAACTCTGGCTTGCTTCAGAGGCGACGAAGTTCAAATGGCTTGCCGACTGGTAAAATACCTCGGAGCTGTAGAAAGCAGAATCAACACAAAGAAAGAACAAACTGACAAGGACAGCACACCCTCAATACTGCGAGTGCCAAAACATCAAGACAGCTCAGAGACTTAAACTGAATTAAAACACTGGCATACTACAACTAAAAGTTATGAACATTCAGGGTAAAGGCCAGCCAGTCTTTCAAAAAGGAATAGGCACTGCAATACCTAACTTTGTATAGGAACGAGGGCCAGGACTGACAAAAGAAACCCTCTCCGTAGAAGGACACAAGCACCTAAACGGCAGACGGACACTCCGTTCTTTTTAACCTTTTTTAAACTGCACTTTGTAACATAGCTTAAATCGAATAACTCCATCATCTATGCTGCTATAAATATTTTTAATACTTTCCTTTTTTACTGCTGATGGTTTTTGGAATGGTTTTTATTAACTGTACAATAAAGTATTACTTACTTACTGTGCATCTAGCAGGACATACTATTGACCTTATTTTTTCAAATTCTTCCCTTACAGTTGATGCTTTGTTGAAGAAAGTCTGACAGGACCATGCACTTATTGTATTCAATTGGAATAATTATTCAAGGGCGTCAGATGAAAAAATTGAAATAAAAAAAAATATGCCATCCTTAGGGCAAGATTGGCGCTAAAGAACTATCTAAAATTTCTACCAAAACTACTCCTAGGCTTAACAGGTTATTCTGACACGGACGTGAATAAAGTTAATAAGTAGCTTCATTCAACAATGGATCTACTCGCCCCTCTCAAAACTTCAAAAGCCAGAAGGCACTGCCTTTCAGCCCCCAGTTTCTCTCCAGCTCTTGCAAAAGATTTTTTTTTTTATAAAAAGCGTGAAAGAAAATGGTGCTTCAGGTATGCTCTGGAGGACAGGGAAGTATATAAAATTGCTCTGAAACGATATTATAGTTTAATTAAAAATACAAAAGGCCTATTTCTTTGCTCAAAAAATTAATTCTGCAAAGAATATATCTCGTGAAATTTTCAAAATCTCCATGTAATTTTGGAAACCTAAATCTTCCCCTCACCCGAGCTCTGACAACTTTCAGATTTTTTAGGAGGCAAAATTTTAAAAAATCATGCTGAATTTGGATCCACTGGCATGGAATTTATTAATGTGGAGGTTCCAGCAGCCTCAATCTCGAAAGTGGATTGCTCCCTTTCAGAGTTCAACCCAATGCCTTTAGAAGAGTAAGCACAGGCCATTTTTTATCGCAAATCTGGAACTCCATGAGCTCCGTGTCCTTCGTCTGTTTTTGCTTAGGCTCTTAGGGATAGCAATCCCACTTTCAACATGTTATTAAATACTTTTCGGAAACATCTTCTAGCCCCTGCTTCTGGAAGCAGGCGAAGGTGGTGCCACTTCTTAAGAAACTGACTGCAGACCCTTTCATTTTGTCTAATTAAGACCTATTTCCCTTCTTTCTGCAGCTGCCAAAATGCTAAAGAAATTTAGCAATTTGCAACTCTCATACTACTTGGAACAGCACAAACTCCTACATCTATCCAGTCACGTTTCAGACGCCGACGGCTAATGTAGGTATTTGTGGCCCAGTGTTAGGATTGATTCAGTCTTTTCTTCAGGATACAGATGAAGCAGTGCTGCTCTCTCCTTACTCTTCAGGAAGCAAATCACTTAAGTACAAGGTGCCAGTGGGCTCTTGGCTTAGCTCCAGTTTGTTTAACATTTATATGGCCCCTCCCCGAACTTCTCTGATTGAGTTTTTCGGCATTAGTATTGTCTCATATGCGGACATCATGCAGCTTATCTTTTCGATGAATAATAATCTTGCTATCACTCAGAGCACATTTAAAGCTTGCGTTTCTAGGGTTAATAGACTGGATGAAACTGAGCCTTAGGTATAATTCTGAAAAGACTGAAACCCTGCTCTCGGGACTGCTCAGGACAATTGGTCAAAACACTAGTGGCCTACAGGCCTCCCAGCTATCTACTATGGTCAGGAATCTGGGAGTGAGGTTCAATAACAATTCTTCCATGGTTTTGGAGCTGTTTAAGGGCTTTACACTTGTTCCTTTGTGTAAGCCTTGCTGCTCCGAGTCACAGCTATCCAGGGTTGAGCTAGGGAGTTTATCAAACGAAACCTACTGGTCCTAAAGGGGTTCGTAAGTGTAAATGTATTACACAGTGAGGTCGCACAATCACACCATATCATACAGCCATTTTCCTCGCAGTTATCAAACTGAAACCTGTAAAACCTTTGGCGTGTCAGTCAATTTCTTTAGGAAACTGTGCTGCAGATCCACCATCTGACCCAAATTTCCAACTTTTCTTTGGAGATGATCCTGCTTACTCTCTTGGAGGGATCAGCATCCCTCACTTGGTGCTATTTGGCCAGGATATTTATATCCCATATGTATGACTTTATCAGCTACCACTGTCCAGGTGGCAAGATGCTGTCATCCCAAAGCATGCAGTCAAGGAAGACCCCTGTCTTCTGGTGCCCCTAAACCTGTTGGCACTCCTCATCCCACACTCATTTTGCATGAGGATGTCCACAACAGACCATATTCCTTTCTGGAGATTCTAATTTGCTCAGACGCAGAAGTCAATCCTCCTGCTCTCTGTGATCAAGGTCCAATGCTATAACAAATGATCTAAGAACTCTATGCGATGCTCAAATTTGCTGCCTCCTGCACAAAATCTCTCAGCACTATTCTGGCAACATAAGACTCAGTTTCAAGGTATCATCGGCCAACAACATCCAGTCTACCTGAAGCGGAACCGCACTAAAAGAGAGTATGTCATCAGCATGGAGCTCACTTTGATCCACAGATCCTCATGCCGCTCTCCGACATTGATCTAGAGAGATTTTCATATGCCTTTACCACCAGCGCAAAATCAAACTCTGACCCCACCTACAAAGGATGATCTCTGTGAACAACCTTGTATGCCCGTTCTAATAAAATCACTCTACAGTTCAGGGGTCTAGGTTCACACTGCATAAATTATCGACAAAAATAAATGATGATAATAAATTTGGTTTCCACAAGGTGTTGGCACGCAGTATTACACAAAGTACTGAAATACGGTGTTAACATTCATCTCTCAGCGCATTTCTAAAGTTACCCACACCTCAATGTACAGATCCTTACCCTCCCATCTGTTTCTTGAGTTTGGCACATAGGAAGAGGTCAGTGAATAGGAAGACATGCCGTAGCTTCCGGGCACCCTCCATCAGCTCCACCATGAAACTGTCCTTCAGGAGCTGCCGGTTCTGCAGGAGGGAGGAGACAAAGATACAGTCTGTGGGGGACACAGAAGAGCCCTTTAGCACCCAGCACAATTCTCTAAATGTATGATCAGGAATTCATGGAGAGGTCCTCATGGGATCATGTATGTACCTTGTGGCTTCTACAAGTCCCTCACTCCTGAATGGCTCCAACATAACATGCACATTCATTCTTACAAAAGTATCCCTCTGGCAGCTTCGACAGGCTATTACATAGGTGTTGTCTTAAGTTACTCGCCAGTGGCTCCCAAGAGTCCTTTAACTAGACTCTCCCACAAAAGGATCCCCACCCCACCTCTAGAGGTGGATACATGCCTCAACTCTAAATGGGCATGCACCCTGTAACTCTAATGGAGGTACCAGCACAGAGTCTCACAACAAGCATGAACCAGGAGGCTTCCAAGGGGCTTACGAAGAGAGGGTCCATTGGGTAAAGCACGCAAAGGCTTGTAATACCAAGAAAATCAGATGTGCTAAGACGCTGCTTTTGTTTGGGCACCTGCTAAGAGGCACCACTGGGAACCAGAGCTTACAAGATACATCCACGGCTCCATGGATGACATTTACCAGGCGTATTCGCTTGCCACGTACTGCCAAATCACCAACTTCCAGTGCTGCCCCATAGCCATAACCACCAGCTGTAAGCAGACTACAGGACACTAGCTCTCCGGCAATTCTTTCTGTGCATACTGGCATCCAAAATACTGCCTTTCTCACGTCACCCACAGCACTAACAAGTTTCAACTACAGAAAAAAAATGATTTGTTGAAAATTACCAAAGCCAGCTAACCTTGTCTCCCACCTTTCGTAGGAATGCTCAAATAACCGTTCTAGCTCCATTCTTATCACACCTGAGGAACAGTGCTTCAAGGTAGGATTGAGCGCATGTCCATATTTTTGTGTGATCTTTTTTATTGGAGACTATTTTTTTTTAAACAATTTTTATTGCGTCAATCATCAGATACTATGCAGAGCCCTGTAACCCAGATGCCAACTACTACATTTTACAATACAGAGAAACATTGTGTTGACTTTTATCAAATATCCCTTACAAAAGAACATAATAATATGCAACAAGAATCCCCCACCCCCCAATGCACTGTCATTGTACCATATCTTATGCAGCCCCTCCACTCTCACCACAGCATTGACAAAACCCTCTGCACCATAAATTTACTGCACTGCATTCCGGTTTCCTTATCCACGAAACACCTCATCACCAGTAGAAGCAGGCTCCAGGGGAAGGCCTCTATAATCCGCCCACCTTTTCCATATCTTTACATGCTTTTGCGGGCACCCCGGGCCTTAAAGATAGGGAGCTCCAGTCCCATGTTAAAGTCCAGCCCATTTTTCCATGCTGACAAAGAGGGCAAAACCTCTGCCTTCCAATTCCGTTCAATGTCTTGTTTGGCTAGTGTAAACCCCAATAACATCAAGTGGCGCTTGTAGATATTTCCCCCACACCCTCCATTACCCAAAACCTCCGCCAAACAAGCCACCACCCCAGCCAGAACCTAACAATCACACTACACTGCCACACTGTATGGAAGAGGGTGCCATCCTCTTGACCACATCGCAAGCAAATTGGGGATGCCACCAGGCCAGCCATCCACAATCTGACTAGAGTATAATATACTCGGTGTAAATAGTTGAACTGAATTAACCGGAGGTGCATTGCAATTGCAGCCTCCCGGGGGAAGGCCAGTGCCTACGTCCAATCTTCTCCCTCCAATGGGCCATGGTCGTCCTCCCATACCTCCCAGATTCTATCCAGCGTAGTGGGGCTATTTGTTACTAGAGATTGATAAATCCAAGAAATGTTATGGCCTTGTGAATTCCCCATAAACAATTTGGCTTCAATAAGGCTAAAGTCTGGAAGAGACTCCAAACCGGTAACCCTGGGAAGAACGGCAGTTCTAAACTGAAGATAATTATAAAATTGAGTCTTAGGCATCTGAAAATCTTGCTGGAGCTGTTGAAAGGACTTAAGGACCATACCACGCATCACATCCCCAAGCGTGGAGATCCCTATATTGTCCCAATCCCAGACCCCCGCCAGACCAGCCAACTGGGGCAATCGTCCATTAGACCAGAGTGGAGTCTCCCTCGTCAACCTGCCCCACCACCCTATCCTGCGCAGTGCCTGCTTCCACATCTGAAATACCACTCTAGTGGCGGAGGGCAGGGCCTTACGCACTGATGCCGTATACAAGATAATATGTATTTTGTTGGCTCCCACACATCTCCGCTCCACCATATAGGCAGTGTCGGACCTATCCCAGTATTACCAATCATTCAATACTAGTAGATGCGAGGCCATGTAGTATGACAGGATATCTGAGGTCTAGTCCGCCACAATAAGTGGACTGGAAGCATGTCCGCAGTGCAACTCTAGAAGCCTTTCCTGCCCTTAAAAACGGATGTACGTTGTTACAACGCATGCTTTTACCACGCATGCTGTAACAACGCAAGTTTTAAAATGCATTCCATTACAACGCATTACACTGGGGGGTGTTGGATAGTGAATAGTTTAATTTACTATTCCAACACCAGTCCCCGTGGACACTAGGGAAGGTGTTGGATAGTAAATTAAAACTATTCCCTATCCTAGAGCGCCCCCCAGTGTAATGCGTTGTAATGGTTTTCGTTTTAAAGTCTGCGTTGTAATAGCACTGCGTGCTAAAAGTTGCGTTATAAAGGTTGTTCCCCCTTAAAAACTGGCCCAAAGCCAAATTGACTTGGCGGAACCACGACGGGAGGACCGGGAAGGGATAATTCGGGAGCTGATAGAGCAGTCGTAGTAGTGACACCATCTTAAAGATGGCCGAACGACCTGGGAGAGATAGGGGCATGTGCGACCAGGCCCTCAGCTCTTCGCGCACCCGAGCCCTCACCAGTAGAATATTACGTTCCCATGAGACATCCATGGAATCCGACAAGAAAACGCTAAGGTATTTAACCCCCGTGGTGGTTGTCTTTACTGCTGAGGCCCAGGAACCAAGTTCTATTTGTTGCCCCAAAGTCCACAGGGTAGATTTACAGGGATTCATAAACAGGCCCGATGTTTCCCCAAAGATCTCCATAATCCGGAGCAACCTTGGTCCCGTCCTATTAATGTCCGTCAAAAAGAACAGGACATCATCTGCGTATAGGGTAATCTGATCCGACAACCCCTGCGCCCACTCAAAGCCGGCTACCTATGCATCTATTCGCACCCATGCCATCAAGGGCTCCGTGTCTAAGGTGAAAAGGAACTGTGACAATGGACACCCCTGCCGAGTTCCCCTACCTATCGGGAAAGTGAAGGAGACAGACCCCGCGACGCGGACCGAAGCTGTGATGTCTGTGTATAATAATCGCAAATAGGATAAGAAGCATGGACCCATATTCAGACGATTTAAGAGAGCAAATAGATACGTCCAACGAAGAGAGTTGAACGCTCTGTTCATATCTGCCAGCAGGAGTGCACCTGGCACATCGAGCTCCTTAATAGTGTCTTTGGCGATGTGCGCACGCCAGACATTATGTCTCGTTGCCCTCTGGGGCATAAAGCCTGCCTGATCCAGGTGAACTATTGAAGAAATATACGGCTGAAGGTGGTTAGCCAAAGCCATGGCCAAGATCTTAGCCTCTATATTCAGCAACGAGATGAAGCGATAGGAGGCGTGCTGTTCTGGGGGTCGACCCAGCTTGTTAAACACTACTACCTCAGCGTGCCTCCAGTCCCTTGGGAGACCACCACTTTCTCGTGCCTCCTCCACCACCCGAAGGAAATGGGGTCCTAATTTCGTAAAATATTTCTTATAGAACTCAAATGGATACCCATTAGGGTCCGGAGCCTTCCCTGAATTCAGGTCACCCAAATTGCAGACTCATTTTTAATCCATTTTTTGTAGTATGTATTTTGAAATTGTAGGAAGAAACAAGGACCAACTTCACTCCCTGCAATGCCTGTGAACTCTCTTACCAGTTTCCAGGGAGGGGCATCACCCCACTTAATTGCCCCAGAGGCGAAAAATAAAATAGTAATGAAGTTAATTCATTACCATTTTATTTTCCTGTCAACCCGTCCTGGACAGAGTGTCAGGACGGGCAGGCCTGTTGAGTTGCAGCAGTGGGGGGCTGCCTGACTGTGCACTAGTTTATAGTGTGCATGTCCTTTTGGCCGGCCGTCTTGCGACGACTAGCCTGACAAGCGCACTATAAACCTCTCACGCAGCCATCTTAGATAGTCCGGTTGCGAGCATACACAAGCCTCCAGTGTCCTCAGGAGTGGCGAGAGAGTCCGATCCCTCCAATCCTGGCACTGCTCTCATACAGCGCCAAGCGTGGTTAAGCCCAGCTGGACGCGACGTGAGAAGCCGACGACCGGAGCGAGGAGGACGTGTCTCTGTAAAACATTGTAAGTACCTTTTTATTTGTTTTGTGTATTTCATTGTATTTATGCACTTTTTATAAAAAATGTATTAAACATTTTTCCAGCTCCTCTAATTGGAGGAGTTTTCAGCCGCCACTGACAGTTTCATTGCTCAAGTCTGGCTTTAGTTTGGTCCCCTGTGTGAGCAGTGTCCCAAAGAAAGCTGATCTCTAAAGGATGAAAACATGAATGTAACAGGCGGGGCTTGAAGGAAGGCTGCACAGTCGCAGGATTGATTTCCCACAGGATGTTGCCTCATTCATGAGTAGGTACCATCACTGTGTTCCCATTCCTGCGCTCCCCTTTTGATGCCATTTAGACTCCTGCTCCCCTCAGCGACGCAGGATGCAGCATTAGCTCACACAGAGTGAGAGAGTCGAGGACTACATTTCTTAACAGCCTGACCATGGGAATGACTGCACCTAGGCACTAAATCATTCTGGACACATTGACAGACAGGGGCATGTTGGGAAAGAGATGTGAGTTAGGGTGCTTCGATAACACTGTGGCTGAGATTACGAAGTTAATGGGGCAACTGGGGACGAATACTGGAAAACACCAGAACTTCAACCCATCGGCACTAACCCTTTTAGCCTATCACAAGCAACCCCAGGAATTCTTTTTAATGCATTTGATTGGTTAAAAGTTCATTTAACTTAACAGTACTTCCACAGCTAGACAGATTAAAGGTATTAACATGGGTGCACCACTGTTCCTGTAAAACCTTGACAATTCTGGGAAATTAACAGTGAAACCTTAATTGGAAGAATGCATGCTTCTCTGCCTTGGCTTGATTATTTGGAAATGGAGAGCAAAGGAAAGAAAGGCTTGGCATAAATGAAGAGGGACTGGTCTAAAAGACTATCTGGAGTCTTAAACCAGGGACTTTAACTGGCAAGTGAGATCGCAGGACACCTCCCGACTCACAGTATCCAACGATCATCTCCTGACTTTTGAAGGATCCACTGAGAATTAATGTGATGTTATGTAAGCTCTTAGGGACCCTACTGATTCTGAGTGGGCGTCACTCCACAGGATGTGGCAGAAGTGAATGTTCTAACATGGAGATAGCAATATCTGCCCTGGGGCAGCACAGATGTGTTCAACCAGCGCAAGCAAATCGCTGCTGAAGGATCCTCGTACTCTGAAAGACTGCCACTCGAGTAGTGCAATGTCCTATCACCAGCAGACGTGGGCTCGGGACATAGGGCATAAAGTGTGTAATCTGTGTGCATGGATGGGCAGCCTGGATACTCAGGGCTGTGAGCCTATGGCACATGGAAGCATACAGACAGTGAAAAGAGTTTGGGAGCTTGCGCGGAGTGTAAAGCCATGGGGCGTACAGAGACATCGTAAGGGGTTGGTGGCACATGGGTAGACAGTGACATTAGACTGATGTGCATGAGCAGACAGTACGAGGACACTAGCCCATGTAGGAAGACAGCACAAGAAGCTTCTTCCACATATGCAGCCAGCGCAAGGAACCTGGAGCACACAAGCAGGCAGAGAGGAACATGCACCGCATTAGCAGACAGTACAAGAAGATTGAGACATATAAGCAGACAGTGTGAGACGCATGAGCAGACAGTGGGAGGACCGTGGATGTAGGACCAGACAGCGCGAGAAGTTTGAGATGTATGAGCAGAGAGCACTAGGAGTTTGGAACACATGAGCACATGGTGCAGGAAGCTTGCAATCCATCAGGAGACGGTACAAGAAGCTTGCAATCTATCAGGAGACGGTACAAGAAGCTTGCAATCCATCAGGAGACGGTACAAGAAGCTTGCAATCCATCAGGAGACGGTACAAGAAGCTTGTGATCCATGTGCAGATGGTGCAAGAAGTTTGCAATCCACGAGCAGACAGTGGAGGAGCATGAGACGCATGAGCAGACAATGCGAGGCGTTTGGGACGCATGAGCAAACAGTGCGAGGCGCTTGGGACGCATGAGCAGACAGTGCGAGGCGCTTGGGACAAAGGAACAGACAGTGTTAGGAGCTTGGGACGCAGGAACAGACAGTGTTAGGAGCTTGGGACGCAGGAACAGACAGTGCGAGGAGCTTGGGACACAGCAACAGACAGTGCGAGGAGCATAACTAGTCCCTTTTCTGCTGCACAGAGCAGGACCACTACTAGTTAGCTGTGATATTACAAAAAAAATAGACAAATCAATGCATCTGCAGAACATTCCAAGCTGATCTTCTGGGGCTAAGACTACACATTTATAGCAGGTTTATAAGGAATATGCTACTTACCAGTATGCATCTGTTCTTGGCATAGAGGGCTGCAGAGTGGTACATTTATGAATAGATCGCCATCTGGTGTTGGGCTCGGATGATTGCACTTGTTTTTCTTCTGGAGAAGTCTTTGTCGTCATCGATGACTCCTCCTCTGGGTGTTAGTGCGCATGGGGATCGGCTCCATCCTTAGATTGTTTTGCCATAGTAGGGTTAGATGGAGTAGTGTAGTAGAATACATAAAGATATGCCCATGTAAGTGTATCTTAATAAGATAATGTTGGGACAGACACAGGTTTCCGGGGAGGCAGGGAGGGCATGTACCACTCTGCAGCCCTCTATGCCAAGAACAGATGCATACTGGTAAGTAGCATATTCCGTTCAAGGCATATGGGCTGCAGATGGTACATTTATGACTAGATTATACAGCAGTTACCTCCCTAGCGGTGGTCACCCGTGTCTGTCGCAACTGTTTGAAATAGAGTTTTTAATACAGCTTGACCCACTCTGGCTTGTTGTGTAGCCTGCACATCAACACAGTAGTGCTTTGTAAAGGTATGTGGTGTAGACCAAGTTGCTGCTCTACATATGTCATCTAGGGGAATGTTTCCTAAGAATGCCATAGATGCTCCTAGCTTACGTGTAGAATGAGCTCTAGGAGGAACAGTTAATGTTCTCTTTGCTTTTATGTAACATATTTGTATACATCGTACAATCCATCTAGCGATGCCTGCTTTAGAGATAGGATTGCCCTTATGTGTTGGGGAAAATGCTACAAATAGTTGTTTAGTTTTCCTGAAATTTTGTGTCCTTTCTATGTAGTACAAAATGGCCCTTTTGACATCTAGTGTATGTAGGGCCCTTTCTGCTACCGTCTGTGGCTTTGGGAAAAAGACTGGTAGTTCCACCGGTTGATTGATGTGAAATGCTGAAATTACTTTAGGCAAGAACTTTGGGTTTGTTCTAAGAACCACTTTATTCTGATGTAATTGTAGGAATGGTTCTTGTATTGTCAGTGCCTGTAATTCACTTACTCTCCTGAGTGAGGTAATGGCTATAAGAAAGGCCACCTTCCATGTAAGGAATTGTATTTCACACCTATGCATAGGTTCGAAAGGTGGTCCCATTAGTCTGGTGAGTACTACGTTGAGGTTCCAGACCGGTGAAGGTGGTAATCTTGGTGGAATGACTCTTTTAAGGCCTTCCATGAAGGCTTTTATCGCTGGCACTCTAAACAGGGATATGTGCTGCCTGTTTTGTAGGTACGCTGCTATAGCTGCTAGATGTACTCTGATAGATGTATACGCGAGATTACATTGCTGTAAGTGTAGTAAGTAGCAAATAATCTCCTTTGTTGATACGTCCAGAGGGTTGATATTATTAGTGGTACAGTATATAGCAAACCTCTTCCACTTAGCTGCGTAGCATGCTCTGGTGGTGGGACGTCGCGCTTGCTTAATTATCTCCATGCAATTTGGGGGTAGATCTAAGTACCCAAATTCTAGGATTTCAGGAGCCAGATCGCTAGGTTCAGTTGTGTGGGATCTGGGTGCATTATTTCTCCATGGTTCTGTGTAAGGTGCATGGGTAGAATTCTTAGCTTTTGGTGTGGCACTTGTGAGAGTTGCAAGAGCGTGGTGAACCACGGTTGTCGTGCCCACGTGGGTGCTACTAGTATCATGGTCATTGAGTGTTGTTGCAGCTTTCTGACCACTAATGGGATTAGTGGGAGAGGGGGAAAAGCGTATGCAAATTTGTTGGACCAATTTATCCATAACGCATTGCCCTGCGACAGGTGGTGTGGGTACCTGGACGCGAAGCTTTTGCATTTTGCGTTCTGATGAGTGGCAAAGAGGTCTATCTCTAGTTGTCCCCATCTTTGGAAGAATGGTTGCAGTATTTGTTGGTGCAGTTCCCATTCGTGTATTTGTTCAGACTGTCTGCTTAAGATGTCTGCTATCTGGTTTTGAACTCCTAGTAGGTGTTCTGCTAACAGATAGATGTTTTGAGGAATGGCCCATCTCCAAATTTCCTGCGCTAGTCTGGATAGTTGGAGAGAGTGCGTCCCCCCCTGTTTTTGAATATAATACATTGCTGTCATGTTGTCTGTTCTGATCAGGACTGCTTTGTTGGTAACATGCATTTGAAAGGCTTTCAATGCTAGAAACACTGCTAGTAGTTCTAGATGATTGATGTGCAGCCTTCTTTCCTGCACACTCCATCTTCCTTGTACTGTATATTTCTCCATATGCGCTCCCCATCCCGTGAGCGATGCGTCCGCTGTTATTGTCACCTGTGGAATTGGTTCTAGGAACGACCACCCCCTGGCAATGTTTGTTGTGTTCCACCACTTCAGAGAGCGGTGTGTGCGGTCGTCTACCAACACCAGATCTGTAATCTGTCCTTGAGCCTGATTCCACTGTGTCGCTAAACATTCTTGTAGCGGACGCATTTGTAGTTTGGCATATGGTATTAGCAGTATGCAGGATGACATCATCCCTAATAGCTGCATGAACACTCTTGCTGTTAGTGAGTGTTGTGGCTGAAATCTTTGAATGATTGTAAGCATTGTCTGGATCCTGACTGGATTGGGGTATACTTTGGCTTTTTCTGTGTCTATAGTAGCCCCTAAATATTGTTGAACCTTGCTTGGTTGCAGGTGTGACTTTGTGTAGTTCACAGTGAACCCTAGTTGGTGCAGCATGTGAATTGTCTTCTGTGTGTTCTGAAGACATTCTTCTTGTGACTTGGCCTTTATTAGCCAGTCGTCCAAGTATGGGAAGACATGTATTTGTTGTCTTCTTAGGTGGGCTGCAACCACTGCTAGGCATTTTGTGAACACCCTTGGTGCCGTCGTGACACCAAACGGAAGGACTTTGAACTGATAATGTTGTCCTTCTACCACAAACCTTAGTTATTTCCTGTGGGCTTTGTGAATCGGGATATGAAAGTAAGCGTCTTTTAGATCAAGTGTAGAAAGAAAGTCCCCTTTCTTCAGTAAAGGAAGTACTTGTTGGAGAGTGACCATGTGGAAATGTTCCGAATTTATGTATGCGTTGAGAGGTCTTAGGTCTAGTATTGGCCTTAGAGACCCGTCCTTTTTGGGAATTAGGAAGTATAGGGAGTATACTCCTGTTCCTTGTTGTTGCTTTGGAACCTTCTCTATGGCATGCTTTTGTAGCAGAGATAGTACTTCTTGTTTTAACAGTGTTAAGTGATCTTGTTTCATTGGACGCTGTTTGGGGGGGATGTTTGGTGGGGTAGATGTGAGTTCCAGGCAATAACCATGTTGGATAATTTGTCTCACCCACCTGTCTGATGTGATGTTTTCCCAGACAGGTAGGAACTGTGATAGGCGTCCCCCGACCGGTGTTATATGGTCTGGGGGAGCTGTATGAAGTCACTGCTTTGGGGTTGGAGAGTTGCGGTTGTTGTTGTTTCCGCGACCTCTACCCTTGTTGTTGTTACCTCTGTAACTACCTCTAGAATTACCTCTGGGTGATGTAGGTGTAAAAGAGGTTTGTTGCTGGCTTGTACCTGTATTTTTGGATCCTCCTCTATAGGTGGACCTACGAAAGGAACCTCTTTGGGTCGGCTGTTGCAATGCTCCCATTGATTTAGCCGTTTCCGTATCCTTTTTCATCTTTTCTAAGGCCTCATCTGTCCCTGTGCCGAAAAGTGTTTTCTCATCAAAAGGTTGGTTCAGTAATGAAGTTTGCACCTCTTGTTTGAACCCTGAAACCCTGAGCCATGCATGTCTCCTTAACATGATGCTTGTGTTTATGGATCTTGCTGCAGTGTCTGCCGCGTCTAGGGCGCACTTGATTGAAGTGTTAGTAATTAACTTCCCTTCCTGTATGAGTTGATCTGCCCTCTTTTGATGTTCTTTAGGGAGATGTGTGATGAGTTTTTCTAGCTCATCATAATGCGCTCTGTCATACCTTGCAAGTAGTGCTTGTGTATTAGCTATGCGCCAGCTGTTTGCCGCTTGAAATGCTACTCTCTTGCCAGAGGCATCTATTAGCTTAGACTCTTTGTCTGGAGGTGGAGCTTCTCCTGTAGATAAAGAGTTTGCTCTCTTACGAGCGTTTGTGACCACTAGTGAGTCTAGAGGAATTTGTCCTTTGATGAATATTGGGTCTTTTGGAGCTGCCCTATATTTCTTATCAATTCTTGGGTTCAGTACCCTAGCCCTCACCGGGTCTTTGAATATCTCTGATGTGTGATTGAGAAGGCCCTTAAGCATTGGTAGTGTTCTTTGTGCAGCAGGTAGTGTTTCTAATAGGAAATCCTCTATTTGAGGTTCTGCATGTAGGTCTACCTTGTGGTATTTTGCTGCTCTATTAATGAGTTGCGCGAAACCAGTATTATCATCAGGAGGTGAAGGTTTTGACGGATACAATTCAGGGTCGTTATCGTTATCTGACCCTACATTGTACTGTTCCCATGGGTCTGCCTCCTCTGGGATTGTGTCTTCATCATCCCCAGGATGTTCTCTCTCCCCTGTGTCACTTTCTACGTCTGTTGTAGGTGTAGATGGTCGTGTGGGAGGAATAGTTGGCCTATTGTGAGGAGTAGGAGAAGAGGGTGTGTCTCTAGGTTGTGGGGAAGGGGGAGGAGTTGTATTTGTCCCCATTGTTCTCTTCTTCGGAGGAGTTTTGTCGTCCGATTGTTCATTTTTCCTCTTTTTAGGTAGTTCTGTGACTACCTTGCCAGTTTGTGGATCAATAAACAGAGTCTTTTGTTTAGCATCGGTTTTATATTCCTGTGTCGGTACCGTAGTTTTCGGGTCCGACAGGTGTTTTTTCTTCTGACTGTCCATTTGTATTTTCGGTACCGAGATTTTATTCGGATCCGATGTCTTCGGTGTCGAGGGTGTCTTCGGTGTCGAGGTTGTTTGACGTCGAAGCGTGTTTAGGTGCCGACATGGACGGTTTCGACTTCGAGCTTTCCTTGATATGGAGCTTCGGTGTCGATGTCGGGGTGGGTCGTTTATTGGAACCACCATGCTGGGAGACCGAGTGCTTCGGTTTCGGTTTCGTTGCCGGGCCCGAAGGCGGGGCATCGGAAACTTTTTTCGGTTGTCTGACCAGGCTCGAGGGCGGGGTCGACACCGTGCGGGATCTGTTCTTTGGTAAAGGGACGTCGTCACTCACGGTTTGTTGGACGTCGATTTCCTCGACGTCGGACTCGTCCGCTTCAGACCTCGCCTCGTCGCCCTCTTCTTCCTCCTCTTCTGGGTGCTGGTCCTCGAACAGCTCCGGGATTGCTTGTGACTGCATTCTCGATACCTCGTGTCTTCGGGCTCGACGGTTTCTAATCGTCGATTTTGAGGAAAATGCTGCACAGGCCTCACAGTCCCTGGATTCGTGTTCAGGGGACAAGCAGAGGTTGCACACCTCGTGTAGGTCCTTGTGTGGGAACTTAGCACCACACGTTGGACATTTTTTGAATGGAGTCCTTTCCATGGACTCCGGGCTGGACTACGTCGAGCTGGTCTTCTCGTAGTCGTCGTTCTTCGAAACGCGTCGAGATGGAAGTGTAGTCGCGTTCGATAACAATACCGTCGAATTGGAAAGGGTTACGCGCCAAATATAACTTTCTTTATAGAAGTCGATCCGGAGCGCTTCGATCCTCATCCGAACCCGATGGCGGAAAAAAACAATCTAAGGATGGAGCCAATGCCCATGCGCACTAACACCCAGAGGAGGAGCCATCGATGACGACAAAGACTTCTCCAGAAGAAAAACAAGTGCAATCATCCGAGCCCAACACCAGATGGCGATCTATTCATAAATGTACCATCAGCAGCCCATATGCCTCGAACCTTGTATTTCTGGAAAAATACAGCCAATCTTTACACCGAAGTAAATCACATGAAATGCAGCTTAGGTGAGGCCCCGCTAATCTGGACCCTTTGTGTTTGAGAAACTGAATAGTGACGTCCATTCACTTCCCAATGTTAACTCCAGTCAGAACAACAGTAAAGCTGGACCGTGAGATAAACACTGACAGCTGGGTGTGAATCACCTCCTAGTTTAAAGCTAAAGTAACCAAATTAAACATACAGGCCAGTAATGCTGAATGAAAGAGATTCAAGTGTGATGTGCAGCACATTTGCTGCACACAGCAGCATGCAACTCCCACGAAAAGCTCCTTCTTTGCACGTGTCGTGCCTGTTCATCTCTACCCACAGCTGCATGTTATCACGAGGCCCCGCTGGGTTACCACCCATACCTGTTCTCCTTGCTATGCACATTGGCATGTAAAGCACTTTTGTAAGGACGACTGCTGAATCTTTAAAAGAAAAAAACCTCACACGCTGATCACTGAACAATTTCTATTGAATCAAAATAGTTGAATAACCAGAAGGTGTTTAGAAATGTGGCCAAAACGTACAGTGCCAACAGAAACAGCAGGCTGCCTGGTCTCATCCCGGACTTTGTGCCTAGACTATTCCATTTTTTGGGTTCCAAGCTTGACAACATCCAAGAATTTGTCGGATTTACCAATTTGCGGTGTCCAATAGCAGGCAGGCTCCTGGTTGAACAACTTTCCGTTCACAGAACGACAGCTTTGGAAGCACTGGCCTTGAGCCTCCAGAAAGTACAATCTGCACCCCCAAAGACCCTCTTCTGTTGTGTATGAGCGCACTCTACCATTTTACCAAACGTCAAAACCCACAACATGACGCTCCGGACCAGGAGAGTTATCAGACTGCAAGGATTGAGTCAAAGCCATGCCTTGAACACTACTAGGTCGGACTCCAGCCGCACAGATGCAGAGTCCGTCCTGCTGTCGGCTCCAAGCAGCCTCTCGATGTCAACAGAGGACAGCAGGGCCCCTGCAGCAATCGAGAGCAGCCAGTCTCTTAGACTCCTCAAGAGTGCTGTTCTGTTACAGGGCTTGGAAGCAGCCATGTTTATTAGCTGGCTCAGCCGAAAGGTTTACCTATCTGTTGCAATATAAACAGGGCTTTAGGTAGAATGGAAAAACTGTAGGGGGGGGCCCTCAAAGGGACGTGGCCAATGAAATTAAGGGCGTAGCTTAAAAACATTTACGCTAAAAATCTGTTTTAGCATAGTGTGCTGCCAGACTTGTATTTTGCAGTTCCTGTCATTGCATCCAGATATATTACACAACAAGTAACATCATACCTGCAACAAGTCAGGACTATTGCCTTAGTCAATGGTTGTTAGTTGCATAAGATAAATAAGCAGCAACTAAGGCTCGTTGTATATAATATTGAAAAAGCTTTCACTTAAAGCCCTGGTGACACCACGACAATGTTGCTGCTCCCGAGTTTTCAAAAAGAGAAGGCAAATCCAGAGAGAAAATGGGTCTCTTTAAAGGATTTCTCTTCCCCATCAACGCTCACCTGGTATGACATAATTCTGTAACTTCTCCACTAGTGAGAAGTGAGCAGTGTGAGCGCGAGCACATCGATGTGCCTGCGGTCACTGCAGTCCGGAAAAAAACGGACTGCTGTGCCAGGGTACAAAACAGAGCCAGATAGAGACCAAGGCCCCCTTAAAAAACTGCCGGTACTCAGACCCGGTGAGACCCGGCCTACTTAAAGCCGTGAATATAAAGATGGTCTTCTCCCGGTCTCGTGGTCTCCATCCTTGGACACCGCTCTGCCCCCTTTCTGACTCTACCACGTGCATCCAGGACAACCTCCGGGGACACTCCTAGGAATGTGGCGTTGCTAGGGTGACCAACTGGCATGGTTGTAAATTCAGGACAGTGAGTGCAAAAATTCAGGACAAAGAGTCAAAATTCAGGACAAAAATTCAGGCCAGAAGGTCAGAATTCAAGACAAAATTTCGGGACAAAAGGTACATTTTAGAGACACATCAGAGGAGTTCTTAAAATATTACATAAGTAAATAGACAACCAACACAAGCACAAGTCAAAATATGTTTATATTAGGTTGAGAGAACCTTGCACTGCATTTGTTGAATGCCGGAATAATACCTAAATACCTGTGTTTGCATATTGGATGCACCTGGGTAACATGAGCCAAAGTGAAATCTCCCCCCTCCCCCCCCCCACCCCCCCCCCAGAGCTTGGCCCCTGGTGAGGTGACAGGTGCCCATAAACAAAATAAATTTGCCATGCCCTGGGCTCTGGCTGGAGGAGGCCCAGCAAATACTGTCACTGGCCCATTATCATTCTGTCTGTGATAATTAGGCCGATATACAGAAGGATAATGGGTGGATAGCAGCCTGTGCCAGGTCAGGGAAGGGCTGCAGCAGGCCACTGATCACAGCAGGAGCGCGAGCTGGCACCTGCAGTGCGAGTTACAGAACTCGCTCTAAAGTCCGAAATTATGGACAAAAGGCGTCCGTGAAAGAATTCTTCACGGACAATGGACAAAAGGCCCAAATTACGGGCAGTCCGTGAAATTTACAGACGGTTGGTCACCCTAGGCGTTGCCTTCTTGTCGAGCTCGCTCCAGCAGAGTTTCCAAGGGGCCCTCTGGCCGACTCAAACTGGGATTCACAGGCCATTTATTTGTATTAATAAACCCACTTCGACCGGCACGTGAGTAGCTCTTCTTTAAGAGATCTTCCCGACCTGTTCGACCTTTGCTGGCACTTTCATGCACGCACTCCGTGACTGGGTTAGTCGGTCTGGAGCACGCCAGGAAGTGGTTCTCCAGACCGACTAACCCGGTACCCTGGCAGCCGACGGACTTCACTCTATTCCGCGGCTCCCTCCACCCGATTGTGGGTGAACGCGTGCCATCCTGCTACCGGAGGAGCAAGCCTCTATACTTTGAGGTGCCCCGGCATTTAGAGGCTTAAATTACCCTAAGGCTTTTCATTGTAATTGTCCTGATGATGGTCCCTGAGATTTAATAGGGGTCCGAAACGCCGTCGACTTTAAATGCACTGGAACCTAAATGTGATTACTACTTAATGTCAAGTGCATGACTGTAATACTCTGTACAATTGTACTGTTGATAGAGTAATGTGTTTTCGCCTTACAAAGCCCTTCTTTGCTGTCTACATCAACCCCTTGTACCTGCTCTGTTAGTACTGGACACAGGCTTGTGGTCCACACTGGTTGATTGTTGGAAGGTATCTTTATGTGATTTGAATACATAAATCCTGAGTAAACCTCTGAAAGACCACTGTCCGGCTGGACATGCCTTTCTAAAAATATAGATTGACTCTGTCTATATTTTATCTGTGTGTTGAAATTCCTCAATGTTAAACCCCAGGTAGCCACTATTAGGAACAACCAACTGCCATCAGACCCAGGAGATCCTCCTTGTCTTTCTTTGGAAAGAAACAGAAGCCCTCTTTTCCTTGCGAAGTTACCTAACATGGTCTTCATCAGTGTGCGCTCCAGCGCCGAGAAGCCCCTGTGAGTAGGGGCGCTGCGTTAGCACAGCTGCTGGCGATTCATTTGAACCCTGGCTGCTGTACAGCGCGGGCGTAGCCTTAGACAGAGTGCTCTGTAACAGGCAGCGCGGCTGGTCCAGGAGTCAGACTTACTCTGACAGGTCCTATCTCCGTCCACAAGGGGGCAGTGCGCTCCCATTCTTCTACGCCGGTCGCCTTGAGGAGACCGAGGAGTGGCGGGCGGAGGAGGGCACGCGCTCTACCTTAACAGCTCTCGTCTCGAGTCGCACTGTAAGCAGCTCAAGTCTAGGGTTTCACCACATGCACATTCTTTTGTTCGAGAAACATTTACTGATTAAATGTAATGTGCACACAGACAGGCTTGAATAAAGACGAGAACACGACGCGCGTGCGTCCCAGCATCATCTGGTCGTTGTGATCTTGCGCAAACCCGGGTGAGGCAAACTGCGAGGGCCACCTTAGCGGCCAGGGCGCCTCACATGCCGGAGGGAGGGGTCGGGCAATAACTGACAGTATTCACCATCAGCTGTCACGTGAAGCGAGTGACAGATAAGTGGATGGCGAAGGGGAAGGAATTCTGTACAGAACAGGTGGTCCAACAGTCAATCAAACATTGATAAAGCGCTGCAAAGCACCCATGAGGGTCTCGAGGAGCTGGAGATGTGGGTTGATGCGGGGTGGTTTGATCATTCAAATACCTCGGTCTTTAGTTCATTCCTGAATTGCTGGAACAATGGTGCAAACCGGAGGTGCAGGGGGAGGTTGTTCCATGCCTTGGAGGCCGGTGAGAGAAAAAGCGTCCTCCATGGTTGATTCAGCGGTCCGTGAGGTGTTTGCAAGGGAGAGGGGAGCGGAGCGCAGGTGTCTGGTCGGTTGGTGGAAGATCAGGCATTTGTTGATGCATGCTGGTCCTTCGTTGTGCAAGGCCTTATAAGCGTGGGTCAGCATCTTGAACTGGCATCTCTTCTGAATCTGGAGCTAGTATAGTTTCTTGAGATGAGGTGCGTTGTGGGTCCTTCTGGGGAGGTTGATATGAGTCTTGTTGCTGAGCTTTGTATTGCCTGGAGTCTCCTCAGGAGGCGTGCAGTGATTCCTATGTAGAGTGTGTTTCCGTAGTCCAGCATGCTGGTGATGAGGGTCTGCATGACGGTCCTTCAGGGGTTGTCTGGGGGCCACCTGAAGATCTTGCAGAGCATATGAAGGGTGTGGAAGCAGGCAGATGAGACCGAAGTGACTTGTTTCTTCATGAATAGCTTACTATCCAGGATGATGCTGAGGTTGTGGGCATGGTCTTTTGGGGCGGGGTGTGGGCCAAGTTACGCGGGCCACGAGTTACCAAAGAGGAGACTTCCGTCGTGAGTTTTGAGACAGTTGCCCTCCATTCAGTGTGGGGTGTTCATCATGCATCTACGGAAGTTGGCTTTGGTAGTGGAGGGTTCTTCGGACAATGAAAGGATGAACTAGGTGTTGTCTGCATGAGGAGAGGATGTTGAATCCGCGCGATTTGATGGTGTCAGTCGGGGGAATCATGTAGGTGTTGAAGAGGGTGGGGCTGAGGGCCGATCCTTGGGAGACTTTGCAGATAATCTTCTTGTGCTCAGAGGTGAATGGTGGGACACGGATCCTTTGGGTTCTACCAGTGAGGTATGAGGCGATCGATCCATATGAGGGTGTCTCCCTAGATCCCAATGTGGTGGGGTCTGTTGATCAGGATGTGATGGGAGACCGTGTCAAACACGGTAGAGAAGTCCAGGGGCTGCTATTTCTCTGTGGTCCAGGAGGGCTCTGATGTCATCGATGGCTGCGATCGGGACTGTCTCAATGCTCTAGTGTACTCAAAATCCAGATTGGGAGGGGCCCAGGAGGGTGTGGTCTTTTTGGTGTTGTGTGAGGTGCTGGTTGATCGCATTCTCTAGGACTTTTGCTTGATAGGGGAGCAGAGAGATGGGCCAGAAGTTCTTTGGTTCAGCGGATGGATTTTTCAGAGGAGGCCTCACTTGTGCGTATTTCCAGTCCTCAGTGAAGGAGGCCGTGGTGATAGGGGTGTTCACGACTTACCTGAGCTCGTCACCGATGGTCTTGCTTCCGAGGTTGAAAAAGAGGTGGAAGCAGGGATCCGTGGGTGCTCCAGAGTTCATGGAGTTCATGCTGCAGATAGTGTTTGGCAAGGTGAGGACGTCTCAGTGGGTGAGCAGGTGTTCAGGGTTTTGTGTTTGTGAGCTAGTTGATGCTGTCAGCAACAGAGGGTTGGCGTTCAAAGTTTTAATAGAAGGCCAAGATCTTGTCATCGAAGAAGTCAGTGAGGTTGTTGCACAGTTCCTGGGAGGGTGCAATGTTGTTCTCGGTGGCTGCGGAATTGGTGAACTCCTTCACTCTGGCGAGAGTTCCTTGCTGTGGTTTGGCTGGCTTTAAAGCGGTCTGCTAGGGCGTTCTTCGTTTCTTTCAGGAGGCGGTGGGACTGGTTGAGAGCGGTCATGGTGGCCATGCAATTTACTGTCTTTTGATGATGCGCCACTTCCTTTCTAGTTGCCAGCAGCTGCAATTGGTGGAGTGTAGTTCCTTGGTGAACCGGCTGGCTCTTTTGATTGGTCCTTTGACAATAGCTGTCTTGACGGGGGCAATGGTGTCTGCGCATTCTGTGATCCACTGGGAGAAAATATTTCCTGCTTGTTCTGGGTTGTGTGTAGAGTTTGGTACCACTTTTCAGTCTCTGCGTGTGGATCTGGGGAGGCATGGTGCCGGAGTAGGTGGGTTCTTAGATGGCAAAGTGAAAGTTGTAATGTTCAGAAAAGGTGGGTTGTGTGGTGTTGTTGTACCTGACTGTCGCTGGAGGTGAAGATGGGGTTGAGGATGTGTCCTGCAATGTGGAAAGGGTTGGCGACAAGCTGCTTGAGGCCGATGTTGCTCATGCTCTCCAGGAGGTCTGGGGTGTTGGCTTCGCTGGGGTAATCGAGGTGCAAGTTTAGGTCTCCTAGGAAGATATAGTCTTCAGAGTCGATTGAGAGCAGGGCAATGAAGTCCAGGATGGTGTTGGAGAAGCTGGGACATGGTCCTGGTCATCTATAGGCAAGGGTGCTTCTGATGGTGCTTTTTCCATCTGTGTGGGGTTGGAAGTTGAGGTGTTCCATTACCAGGGTCGGGTTGTCTGGGGATGTCATGCAGCGGATGGTGTACCTGTAGTTGACGGTTATTCCACCTCCGTGTTTGTTGGTTCAGTCTCGGGTTATTTTATAGCCTTTGGGGATGGCGATGATGACGTCTGGAGTGGAGATGGGGCTCAGCCAGGTTTCTGTGAGGAAGATGACATTCGGGGTGAGGGATGAGACTGTGTCCCAGATTTTAGTGGTGCATTCCCCCAGTGATTGTGCGTTCAATAGGATGCACTGGATTTGTGTTTTGGTGTTCTTGGTCAATGTGTCGGATGCAGCGTGTTTGCAGTGTCTCTAGTGTCGTTGGTTGCTTTGGTGCTGAAGGTGAGGCGGCAGTGTCGGCAGGAGAACAGTCCTCTAGTGGTACGCTGGGATGTGTAGCAGCAGTGGTTGTTGGTACACACGTAGTCCAGGGCTCGGCAGTCTGCGGCGGTGTAGCGTCGCAGGGTAGAAGGGCCTGGGGTCCTGGCACTAGGTGCAGTCCGGCTTGCCTCTAGTGGATGTACAGCTGCCTCCATAAGTAGTCCTGGGAGGTGATGTTCTGTCTCTGTCCTTGGATAGAACATATTTTCTCAAATGTGATCATCTGTTTCCCCTCTTGATATTTTGAATGTACATTGTTTTTAGGTCTCGCCTGTCGATGCGCATGCGCATCGAGCAAGCGAGACTATAGGGGCTCATCGACTCTTTATCTAACTTGCAAGGAATCGTGGCGATTCCTTGCAGTGCCCGTGACTTTTAAGCTCAATGCGCATGTGCATTGAGCTTAAAAGCGCGTGCACAGCCGCCCGCATTCCTCCGACACCTTTGAAGTGAAGCTTAGCTTCACTTCAAAGGCCCGGCTTCTTCACACCCACATGCCGCTCTGCCCCGCTCCGCCCCCTCCCCTGAGTCATCCTGCCTGCCCAGACTTCTCCTCCCCCCCTCCGACGTTCCCCCCGCCCCCTCCCGCCACGCAATGCCGAGCTTGTTAGAAGATTCTCCCCCAGGTGAGTTTGCTATCTGGATCATGTAATGTATGGATATTTTTCTTTTACAAAAAGTTCTGCTTTAAATGTTTTGCTGGACCGTTTTTTTCTGCTAGAAAGATCTTTGCCGTTCTCTGCCCCCCCCCCTATTTAAAAGTGCTGTTTCTTAAAATTCTTGAGTAAGTTTACGGACCCTCCGACTTTCTAATTTAACTTTTCTTTTGCGGGTAAACGTGTGTGCTAATAAAAACTGATGACTGTTCTAGTGTACGCAGTTCTAGCATTATATTCCCGAACCTATACATTTGCTTGCTGCGAGTGTCTCAGTATCTTGTAAGGGTACAGCAGGTGTTCGATACTGCCAAACCACGATGTGTTTGTTGGCTCGTGATGCCAAGTTGACATGCACCATATAATCTTATATATTACGGTGCGTTCATCCTATAAAACCGTTCTGAACCGAAGCTTTCACCTCAGTAAGGTCCGTTGAGCACTCCGGCGGTCCTCGTATTAATATGTTCATTCTCCTGAGGTCATATAGTTATTGCTGACTGCGTTAAGAGCCAAAGGCCAATGTGAGCGTTAATAGAGTTCTACTTTTCAGTAAGTTTTCAAAGGTGGAGATTCATTTCCACTGCGAAGGTGAGTTACCGAGTCACTCGCCTCGGCCTTTATTTTGCTTTGCATTCTGGAACTTGTAGTACTCATGTCATAAGATTATAGGGAAAACCAGATGTAGAGCGTAAATAAAAAAAAAATACGGACTGGATGAGGCCGGCAGGCGTGGATCCGGGAAACTGGAGCAGGTAATGCCTGACCCTTTATTGCTTGGCAGGAAGTGTAGAGACGCCTCTACTTGGTCGCTACTTCCAGCAACGCGCACAATCGGCCACGGGGTAACCCCAAGCTTCAGCATGCCCTGCACAGGTTCGTACCTTATACGAAGCAGTCCTCGAGTTTCACCAAATCAGGCGTAAGTAGGTCATTAGAACTGTCGCCCCCCCCCCCTTATTCAGGTGCGCGCAGTGCCGTAAACAAAATGGAGTAGCAGGATTCGAGTACAAGAATACATTTGTTAACTTTTTTGTTAGGTATATTTCACTCTCATTTTATATCCATGAGAACAATTTAAACTATTACACTAGGCCAGTCCAAATTGTCTGCAGAACATGAACAATAATAGAAATTGAAAGCAATTTTCACCGCTTTCAGCTCGTTTCTGCTGTAAACTGATCGCAAACCCTAGTCAGTTCGTCATCTTCTGTTCACCCTGTAAAAGTGTAGGTGCTCATGTTTTTTTGCGAAATGCAGGACGCTAGCCTCGCCCCCGTCTCAATGAAAGCTAGAGTGCTCGCAGTAGGGCTAAGGGCCCAAATGCTGTGCACATGAATACATAGGTCCAGGTGTCTAACGTTTCTCGAAAGGAGCTCGGCGCAGGCGTTGCCGAACACCGGGGTGTCCGAGTCACCGTTTTTTTCTACTATGTTTCTCCGCCTCGTTATTTCCCATTCTCTGGCTTTCTCTCGCTTGCTCTGGGCCAAAGTCTGACGAGATAAAATATAGCCCGGCTCTGCAACCACCGGTACAAATTAAGAACTCATTAGAAGTGTTCGTTGCATGTCTGGCTTAAGAACTGAATTGGCGAGGTCTGGGTAATGAGTCTGTGGGGCTATGTGTGTACACTTTAAAATAAACTTCTCCTAAAATCCTGCACTACGCACAGAGAGGTAAGTTCCAGTTTGAGTATGCATGAGAAGGAATTGGAAACAGTGGGGTCATTTGGTAACATGGTGTTACCAGGCCCTGCAGCCAGGTGGTACCCTCTGAATAACCAGGCACCCAGGGGTCTAGTTTGGCATTCCGGATGCAGGCTCGGGACGTGAACATTGGGAATTGTTGGATGGGATACATGGTATTTAGTTAAGTGAGCAATGTCCGTCCTACAGCTTGTTAGGTCTCGCCTCTCAATCCACTCCTGCTGCCATATGAACCATCGCGCTGGGGGCAATGCAGTCCTCCATGCGCACTGCTGCTAGGCCCGCAAGGTGGTACCTGGGCTAAACATTGGGTGTAGCCACACCCTATTGTAATTGTATACCACTCTTCACCCTCACTCACCCTCAACCCCTCACTCACCCTCACTCATCCTCACTCACCCTCAACCCCTCACCCTCACCCACCCTCAACCCCTCACCCTAACTCACTCACACTCACCCACCCTCACTCACCCTCACTCACCCTCACTCACTCACCCTCACTCACCCTCACTCACCCTCACTCTCACTCACTCTCACTCACCCTCACTCACCCTCAACCCCTCACTCACCCTCACTCACCCTCACTCACCCTCAACCCCTCACCCTCACACAGTGCAATAGGTCTCGGAGCATTTGAGTTAGAGCTTTTAGATTTGTTTATGGCTTTTTTTATTTATAATTCTTTAGCATTGGCTACAGGAAACAAAAATGCTAAAGATTTACAAAAAAACCCCATAAACAATTCTAAAAGCACTAACTCTAATGCTGCGAGACCTATTGCATTTCCAATGCTTGTTAAGTCTTGATTTTCACTTCTATCACCACCACTACCACCACTTCACCACCTTTCATTCTCCACTCCAAGATGGCCACCACATCCTAGTTAACCTTTGAACCGCTGAGCTAAGAGTTAGTCCCTCCTTTATTTTAATCACATGCCCCATGCTATCTCATTCTCCACTCCAAGATGGCCACCGCGTACTAATTGCATGACTGCCATTCCAATATGGCCACCACACAGTCAGCGCTAGTCCCTTCTTTATTTTTCCAGACCACATGTCTTTTTAGCCGGCTGCCATAGAACAGCCCAACAGCGATCCCTGCCAGAGATGCTATGTCCTGCACAACTGTAAGTACACCCACCCTAACCTGCTTAACCCCAGCCCCCCGTCACATATTTTTGACTGAGCCCATGCTTGCTTTCCCCAGCGAGCCGTGATCTGGACGGTCTAATTGACTCAAAAGCGGGATAATCTGAAATACACGCTATCATTGGTAACTATTCTCTGCTAATTTTTCTAACGCTCAATTTACCATGACTGCACAATACTTATCCAGGCCACCTTCTCCATAGGTCCAAATCGATCCACTTCTCTCGACCTGTACTACCTCCCCACCTAAGGATCTGTCTTGGTAATACCCTTCTCCTCTATTATCACCGCGCCGTTTACACAAACTTGCTCACTGTAGAGATAATTGTCCACGCCTTAAAGACTAGCCTTGATATTAACTTTCTCCCCGAATGCCACCGCGCCGGTCACACAATACTGCTCACTGTATAGACCATTGTATACCTGGTTAGGATCTGCTGTGATAATACCTTCATATGTCACCATGCCGGTTACATAAAACTGCTCCCTGTATAGACAACCCTGTATCCAACACTGTTTAGTCATCTTTAATGCACCAGTCACTCTGGACCCTCTCACTTCTATACTGGATACTGTCTCGCACTGCGCCATATGCAACGTTTTTTTTTTTTAATCACCCCTTCTCTGAACTGGTTCCCATTTGGAACTCGGGCTTTTCAATTCCAACACCATTTCGCACTGCGCCATCACTTCTCCTTCCTTTTTCGCCGAACTCACTGCACCGATGTTTAAATGCACAGTTTCACATCGTTGCTCCAGCACTAAGCATGCCAGCAAAGAACGGTCCTTGATGTGCGAATAGTAAAATGCGCCACCATGTGTTTTTTGTTTTAAACATGCCTGGCCACGTAATTACATTGTGTTTTTTTTCCCTTTTCTCCCTAATTTTTTCCTACTAATGTCATTTGTATGTAGCATGAAAGGCAATAGTTAAGTACGCACGCAATGGCGGAGGTCGCACTAAGGTAGAGCTCCATGCCGAGCTCCCCTTCCCTGGGCCGATTCTCCGCCACAATTAACCGCAGCCGCCCAAAACTTCAGGCGGACCTCCTCAGAGCAGTGCCCGACACTCTGACGGACTTTGAGGTCAGAGACCCAGCGCGGTCCACACCGGCCTTTCCTGCGGCCCTCCTGCGGGGCTTGCGGCTTCCCGACCGGCGAGGAGAACACGAGAGGCAGCGGCTTGGGCCTGGCACATAGGCCCCAACCTGCGACTGTCGCCCTGGCGGGTGCGGCCTCCCCGACGGCTACAGCCGAGCAGCGGAAGATCTCTAACTGCCCGGGGCCCTCTCCACCACACTGCTGGACGCCTTCCGGGGGCCTGGCCCGGAGACGGAGCGGGCAGCCGGCCCCATTTCCGCGGCTACCCTGCTGCTAGCGGCCCGGACGTGAGACGCGCTTCCTTGGCTGCCCGGTGACACGCCTGGAGTTGCAGCCGGTGACCCGGCGCGATCTGCACGAGCCTTGCCTGCGGCCCTCCTGGGCGCCCTGTGTTTCCCCCTGCCGGCGAAGAGGCCACGAGAGTGCGCGGCTCGGGGCTGGCGCGCGGGCCCCAGCCTGTGACGCCCGCCCTGACGGACGCGGCCTCCCTGACGGCCGCCACCGAATCCCGGAGGCCCCCTGGCGGCTTGGCACCCCCGCTACCACGCTGCAGGATACCTGCGGGAGACCCGACCTGGGAGCGGCCGGGCGGCTGGCCCCGCTCCCGAGGCTGACGCACTGCTGATGGCCCGGATGTGAGGCGCGTCTACTTGGCCTCCCGAGAATCACGCTTGGTGAAGCTGCGACTCCGGAGGCACTACCGGCCGCACACCGGGTTGGTGGAGGCGGCCAACGGTCCCTCCTCCGAACATCGCCAGGGGACCAGAGCCACCCGGTGAGACCCCTTTGCACTTATCCGCGTCGCTGCAGCGGGTGCTGCGAAGTACCTGGGGCGGACCCCGGGGCCCTCGCGAGGGAACCACCGAGCGGCTGCTGCCCACGCCCTGTGAGCCCCTCCCTCTGCTTGCGACGATGCTGCCCGGCCACATATGCTGACTGACACGCTGCCACCATTGGCACACTAGCTGGTTCTTGTGTCAAGGGCCCACACTAGCATTCTCTGCGCAGGACTCTCGCACGGACCTATTGCGGGGCTCACTACCACTCGACCTGCGGGGCACGCCGCGAATGGCGACGGCTTGGGCCTGGTGCTTGGACCTGCACGCGCGGCCAGCGGAGGGACTTGCTCTGCCTCCGCGCCCTTTCCGGCACGGACGGGGGGAACCCGCGCACCATCCAGGCCCCGGCTCCTTGTTGCGTCTGGAGCGGAGCGGCGGCCCTGCGGTGGAGGTGGGCGGGGTCCTGGCTGGGGGCCCTCGGCCAGCTCGCCGCTGGAAGATATTATTGCCCTAACCCACTCAACAACCTGGTGAACGGGGTGCGTGGGGCGCCAACCGGCCGCTCGGAGACCACGCCACACACTGCGGACGTGGCCTGCTACGCTCATCAGCCGAGGGGGCACTCCTCTACTGCTCGACCTGTACCACTGGCCTGGCGGCTCTGCACATGTCCGGTGGAGTGAGGACGCGTACTGGGACAGGGGGAGCCCCGCCGAAGGGAAAAACAGGCAAGTCACTGAGCAAGATGGCCGCCGATCAAGTGACCACGAGGCTAGACAGCGTGCTAGCCGCTATGGAGCGCATGGAACAGTCGCTTCAACTGACCAGAACCTCCCTGGAGTCCAAGATTGACTGTGTCGCAATCGATCTCACTCACCTACGAGAAGACCACAGGAAGCTAACTGACCGGACTAAGACCCTGGAGGGAGCGGTGAAAGAACTTGAACCCAAGGTCACTCAGACGGAAAAACAAGTGCAGGACCTCCTTAATAGAGTAGACTTCCTGGAAGACCGTGCTGAGGATGCGGAAGGGAGGGCGAGACGCAATAACATTAGACTTGTGGGAGTCCGGGAAAAATGGGAAGGGAACCGACCTGCCCAGCGCGTGGAAGACTGGCTCAGGGAACTGCTACCTGACGACGCGCTTTCGCCACACTTCGTGGTGGAGAGGGCACACAGAGTTCCAACGAGGCCCCACACCACTGGAGCAAACCAGAGGCCGCTCCTCTTCAGAATTTTGAACTATAGGGACAGAGACACGGTGCTGCGGGAAACCAGACGGCTCGGAGACGGGGAGATGAGGCGGGGCCGCGCTCGTGAGGGCCGCGGCGCCGCCGCGGAGGCAGGGGCCAGCAGGCCCAACGCCCAGAGGATGTATCACGCCACTCCCCGCCAGCAGACCAAATGCTTCGGGAACAACAGGACGCGCTCCGGAGAGTCTCCCAGTTGAGCAATTCGCCCGTCTCGGAAGCTAACCTAGACACCGGCCTGCAGACGATCCCCAGCGACGACGAGGCCATCTACGGGATACCGGAATCCCAGTTGTCCGTGGAACTGCCAGACGTCACACCGCAGACGGCGGACATGCTCCACTGATGACAACTAGACAAGGATTGCGAACCCTGTCGGAATAACGGGGATGGGGCAGTGAGCGGGTTGACCATCAGACACTTTGAATTCTGGTAATCTGACAGAACGGCTCCCGCAGACCCGGAAGTGGATGGAACGTCCTACATACTGTGAGTACTCCTCTCAGACGCATAGAGATTGAGAAGGTAAGATGGTGGTGGGAGAATACCACAGTTTCTCCCCCTTCCCTCCTCCACGTTTGCAATCCCTCCCACCTTGAGACCTTCTCCCACTGAAGTGTTGGGGAGTGAGAACTGCTTACGCTCCCATTGCATCACTATCCAACGGGGGAACCGCGGCGGTCCCTCCCACCTTGTGACTTCCTCCCACTGAATCGATGGAGTGAGCAGACACACGCAGGACATGGTGCAGGTGGGGTGGTCTGGTGGCCTGCGCTCCTCCCCCCGCCCTCTCTGATCATAGGGCCTGGTGATTGGGGAACCACCGATACCAGGGCGAGTGACCCGTACCCCATCTCACTCCGAACCCCTGCTGTGGCTGGCCGGGGGGGCCCCCCCACCCGTGGGGCTGGCGACACCGCCTTCCGGCGCTCTGACATTGGCTGCCAGTTAACAATCCCAGGAGGCCTGGGGAAGGGCTCTGATCTTCTTCTTCTTCGTCTGTTTGAACCGTCAGGACTGTGATTAGCGCACGATCCCCCCAGACTTGAAAAGTTGTCCCTCTTTCTTGAGAGTATGGACGGTGGCCCGTTTCGCTACTGCCCCTTTGGTATTCTAGTGGGGTTCCCCCACAGTTGGTTTTTGTTGTTATTTGTTTTTCCCCTTTTTAATGTCTTCCTGGACTTTGCTGAGTGTGTTGGGGAGGGTGGTCGTGGGAGGGTCAGGAGCAGAGATACAGTGGACTTGTGCTGGGCTGATGTTTATGGACATGGGGGGGTGCGTACACCGATAAGATGACCACGATTAAAATATGCACCTGGAACATTAGAGGCATGCACACACCAGCGCGCCGTTATCAAATATACTCCTACTTGAAAAGACACCAGATACACATTGCACTTCTGCAAGAAACACACATGAACAGGGCGGAAGTAGTCGCACTGCGCCGCAGGTGGAGGGGGCAGCTGTATGCCACCGAGTACTCCTCGTTTGCTCGTGGGGCGCTAATGTGGGTGAAGCCGGGTACCCCCTTCACAATGACAGACGTTCAAACAGACCCAGAGGGGAGGTATGTGTTAGTGAAAGGTCGCATTGATGGGCAGCCTATAGTACTGGCATCCGTTTACTCTCTGAATACGGAACAGGGGAGCTTCCTAGCACACATTTCGGAGAAGTTGGCGCCCTGGCATGGAGTCCCCTGGGTTCTAAGGGGGGATTACAATACAGTGCTGGATCCCACACTAGATCGCTCAGACCCACCTAGGCCTGACGCGGCATCTCTAGGAGCCATGAAGGCATTCACTCAGTGGGCGGCGCAATGGGATTTAAAAGATGCATGGCGCGCTCACAATCCCAACACCAAAATATACTCTTACTACTCGGGGCGCACACGCTCCATGTCCGCCTAGACAGATACATGGTGTCACCAGAGCTGCTGCCGCACATTACGGACTCCCAATACCTTGGCCGAACACACTCGGATCACAATCCACACACGCTGCAAATAGCTTGGGATCGCCCACACCCGCCCATCCCCTCATGGCGTTTACAACCAGCCCTACTGCTGGATGCCCCCTTCCGAGACTCCCTGCAGGCCTGCGTGGCACAATACTTCACAGACAACTCGGGCTCAGCGTCCTCCCCGCAGATCGAGTGGGACGCCTTCAAGGTTGTGGTACGGGGACACTGCTTGGGCACACAGGGAGGCATACAGAAACAATTAGAGGCCGACCTTCGCCGGGTGGAGGCTGACTTGCTCCGCTGGGAGCAGGAAGCAGTGGAGGGGACAGGCGACCAGCTAGGGGTGGCCCGCGAGGAACATATGACGCTACTAGAGCGATTGCGTCACATCAACTATGCGGCCCACTCGGCGCGCACACACCAATACAGCGACAAACCCGGGAGACTGCTGGCCTGGCTAGTCAAACAGGAGAGTCGTACGGAACCGGTGTCCGCCATCCGGACGACCATGGGTGAGGTAGTGTACACTCAGAGTAAAATACATCAAGCCTTTGTACAACACTACCAGGCCCTATACAGGTCGCAGCTGCGGGTTTCATCGGCGACCATAGTGGATTACCTCGCGAACGTCCAACTGCCTTCCCTCACGGACGTACAGCAGGGGGACCTGGGGGCGCCTTTCACACAGGAAGAGATGCGCGAAGCTATTATCGCCCTCTCCAATGGCAAGTCGCCTGGCTCGGATGGTCTACCTGCCGAATTTTTTAAAACGTGTTCGGACACGCTGATCCTGGAACTGCTTAAAATGTATGATGCCGCGATAGAAGACTCGGCACTCCCAGCTACGCTCAATGAGGCCACCCTGGTTTCACTTTTGAAACCCGGCAGGGACACAACGAGCATGGGCTCCTACAGGCCTTTGGCTATGTTGAACACCGACTACAAAATTTTCACCTCTCTACTAGCCCGACGATTAGCCTTAGAAGTCCCAACCTTGGTCCATGCTGACCAAAATGGTTTTGTGCCGGCGAGGAGCACCTCACGTAATATTCGCCGCCTTTTCTGTATACAGGAAGCCGCCGTGTCACACTGGCCGAGATCGGGCTGTCTGATCCTGGACCTTGAGAAGGCCTTTGACTCTGTGGAGTGGCCCTATCTGGGGGCGGTGCTGGACAGATTTGGCCTGGGTGACACATACACGGAAATGGTCGGACTAATCTATCAACGGCCTAGTGTCAGAGTGCAAACGGGCAGGTTGCTCTCGGAGGCGGTGCGGGTGCGCAGAGGCACCCGACAGGGTTGCCCCTTGTCACCCCTTCTCTTCTCTCTGGCTATTGAGCCCCTGGCAGCGCTGTTGCGGGCAAGGGGGACGGGATGGGGAATCCCGCTGGCTGATGGTATACATAAAGTTTCGCTCTATGCAGACGACTTGCTTCTGTACGTGCGAGACCTTACTGTCGTGCCGGATGAACTGTCGGAAATTTTCCAGACATTCGAAACAGTATCGGGGCTTAAGGTCAATTGGGCAAAGTCCGGAGTGTATTCGTTCAGCCCGGACATGCAGGCTTGCGACGTGAGCCTCGGAGGAGTCCGGCTTACCTGGTATCCTACCACCTTTAAATACCTTGGAATGCACATATACAGAGACGCGGAGAACATACTGGAGGGTAACCTGGTACGTGCTATATCCTCTTTACGAGCCCAGATGGCATTCTGGAAGACACTGCCTCTAAACGTACCTAGTAGGATTGCACTCTCCAAAATGATAGCGTTGCCTAGGCTGCTCTATCACTTCGCTAACATCCCATTATATGTCCCTGCAAAAATATTCCGAGACCTGGAATCAATGGTCCGCAGCCTGATCTGGAATACTGGGCGCCCCCGAGTGGCTCTGACGAAACTCTACTCCCCAACTGCTGAAGGTGGGCTGGCAGTCCCAAACATGGAGCTGTATTATCTGGTGGCACAGCTGCAATGGGTAACACACTGGCTGAGCGGCACGCATCTAGAAGACACGGCCACTGATTCCTACACATGGACACACACACAAATATGCGCCTTGTTCCATCCCCTGACTAAGGGACCCCGCCCACTGCCTCTGCTTGTAGCTGTGGCCCGCAAATGTTTCCTCCGCAGCCTGAAGCTGACCCGGGACGTTAGGCCCTATGCCCCCGCGCTTCCCCTGTTGGGCACACCCAGGAGGGGCGGAACGGTGACACCGCGCATTCTGGAGAGCTGGACTGGGGTGGAGACTATGGGCGACCTTTATGCAGATGGGGCCATGCTCCCATTCGCAGACCTGGCGGAGGGCACGGGACTGCCGGCGGGGCAGTTCCTGCTCCATGCTTCTATACTGAGGGCATACGCGGAATCCTGGGGTGATGTTCAGGAAGAGCCACCGATACACCACCTAATGCAGTACCTACATGTCATGGACAACGGCTCCCACATCATCCACTGGCTGGCACAGGCCCTCCTCATGCACACACAAATGTCCACACTACCGATACGGGACAAATGGGCGGCCCACCGAGGGAGAGATTGGACGGACAAGGAATGGACCATGATCCTAGCCTGCCCCATGAATATCCCACGCAACTCCCGCTTCCGAACCATTAAATTTTACATACTGCACCAGGCGTACTTATCGCCAGACAGAATCAATAGATACTTCATGATCAACACCTCTACCTGTCCCAGATGCGACCTGCTAGGTGCGGACATTTTGCACATGCTCTGCCTCTGCCCCTCTCTAGCCACGTATTGGGGGGAGGTGACGTCTCTCCTGACACACAGCACTGGCCCGGGGCTGCCATACACATGGGAGGCTTGCATTCTAGGATTATATAAAAGAAATAAGCTAAATAAGACACAAGCCAGGTTCTGGGATCTAGGCCTCATCACAGCCAAGCGGTTACTCACCAAACATTGGAAAAAAAGGGAGCCACCGATCCCTAAATACTGGTATGCTTCCTTCACTAACTGGGCTAGGGCAGAAAGCGTGGCATTACACCGAGAAGAGATAGCGGGCTTACGGCAATTCCCAATCGCACAACACTGGGATGGCCTCATGAGATCCCTCCAGACAGAGGGCGCGGCCAGAGGATTCGTATAGGAATCGCCACAAGCGAGGTGACGCAGAAGGGATGGATGGGGAGACATCAGGTACACAGATAGTGTTTCCCCCTCACGACACTCACACACTCGGAGCGCTGGGGATGTGGTGCTTACAGGCCGGTAGGGACTGCCTCCTCCCCAGCCGCCTGACGGCTGACCGATGACCATGCCACAAGTCCGACATCGGTCAGAGGTCCGGGCAGCCACGCACACGAAGACACACCAGTACATGTCCTGTTACAATATCTTCCTGGCCCCCTTTCGCGGCGCCGCTCCCTTAGGCACACTCTCCCTCCCTACCCCCTCCCTTCCACATAACCCCCCCCCCGTTTAACTGTTCTGGATTCTTGTCTCCAGCACATAGCCCCCCTTTTTCCACATACACATCTTCCAGGAGGCACACTCGGACACCCGACCGGCCACGAGTACTGACGAGGGCCGTGTCTCCCCGACTTACAGACAGGCTATAACAGTGATCCGCATGAAGCATCACACACCGCAGTATTAATCCGTGGGGCTCTGCCGTCCTTCCTGGATGGAGTGACCCGCGGCGAGGATAGACCGCACACATGTATCCGATACCTCTACTCTGTTGACACGCAACCGAGGTCTATCCGTGACCCTTATGGGTTTCAGTACAATAGACATTGAAATGTTACCTGGCGACACGGCCAACAATGTGGGACGCACCGATGAGAACCGTTCAGTTCACAGAGTTAAATTGTTTTCTTACAAAATACTAAAATAAGACGTCCTTTAACAACATGATTGTATTATGAACACCTGTGCTATGAAGGATACCGTTATTGACCCATATTCCGTGGTCATAGCTGTGGGAATGTATACCTGTCTCTTGTACCCTTCTATCCTTAATATACATCGCAATGTTGCAGCCGGCCCTATGGGTTGTAGGCTGCGTCATGTGTACTGTTCTGTTGATCACTAATAAACGTCTTACAAAAAAAAAAAAATGAAAGGCAATAGTTAAAATTCCAAGACAAACATAATTTATATATTTGTCCTGAAGATGATGTCATTTATCTTGTTTTTCGGCATCGAAAAGTCGTCGACACAATAGGATCATATGTACTGATATGCTTGTGAACACTATGTACAATGGTCACTCAAACTACAATCAAGTCTGTTCACAGACCGATTTGCTCGTTCTTCCCTATACTTGTTTTGTCTTGTTCACTGTGAGTCACGGGCCGTGCTACTTTCTGATTGGGTGCATCGGCAAACAAATTCCTGTCCGGCTGGACAAAGGACATAAATACTATTCCAGTTTGTGTCTATGCTTACCCTGATCACCCAAACTACTAGGGTCCACTGTTTTTTTAAATAAGTCCCCATAGCTACTGGCAGTCATACAGACCACAATCCTGCTAACAGAGCAGTCCTTCAAGTGTTCTGCCAAGCCCTCCCTTCCTTGATCATAAAGAACTTGAAAATAATACAACCTGGGGTGGTTTGAATCCCACTCTTACACACATTTCAAGATAGAGGATGCTGATCCACTGGCTAAGGTTTCAGAACTGGTTTGGGTTGATTCTCTTTCAAATGTCACTTTCTGGCTTCTCCTCAGACACAACCTCTGTGCAACGTGATGGATTTCACAGAAGGTAATCATGCTGCTGGTTCCAAGCAGGAATATCCAAAACAAGGGCACAATGAAGTGTCTGATCTCTGCACTTGGCTGTCAGCAGCCTTCTAGCAGCAGTGTTTGGGATCAGGCCCTGCCTACAAGGTTCCATGCCTTGAACAACCGGCACCGAAATTCCACTCCTCGCCTCTATCATCTACCAAATGGAAGTGCTGAGGAAGAACTTATCAGCAGTCCTTTGCTAACAAGGCCCTCACTGAATTTCGAAAGGTAGCCCTGTCTCAAACCTTCACTTAAAAGTCTGGGTCTCCCGCTTCCAGCCACAGGAATGCAGTTAATACTGTACTCAATATTGGGTGCGTCATTTCCACACTTGTACAGTGCTAAACCAGGTATCCAAGATGGATACCACTGCTCCCATTACTAGGACTCACATCACACACACAGAGTCCTCTACCACATGTGTCACGCACACACTGCATGCACATGCACTTGACATACACACGGAATGTCAGCACAAGGATCTGGGGTTCACATAACAGTGGAACATTACGTCAGAGGAGTCAGTAGACCACGCTCTCCTGGACAAAGAGCGAAAGGCCTGGCCACTACTGATTCATAAAAGGTTGGCCCGCCACCATCATCGCTTTACGTGACTCAACCAGGGCATAGGCAGTTGTCCTATGCCAACTACGATGGTCTGCGTTGTGCGCCCCTACTGGTCAGAGCACAAGTTCTAGACCTCACGTAACGAGAGACAGGCCTATGCCTCTGAGCACTTGCTAGACTCATGTGGTGCCAAAGTCAGGATATAGTTTCACATACAGTCAGGCACTCAGAGTAGGAGTATGTCTGTTTACAATGCAGATAACTATCCTGCTGTTCGTATAGATAGAAGTTCAATGGGGAGGAAATCTGGTGTTATCACATCATCATCCATCCACCCATGAACAGCACGGTATGCCTTAGCACCATGCTAGAACTAAAGACAGAGAAAGCCCTCTCCCATCAGAAGCTAGTTTAAAGTCAAAGACAAGACAATGGGCATTGTGCATTGCATAGCCATAGCCACTCGTCCCAACATTATTCAAGATATGCTACTTTCGCTTCTTAGACGTGTCCATCGTGGACATATGTCAGAGTCTAAACAGCAGATGTTGAAAACTCCTTTGCTGATTTCTGCCTGCCTTCCTGGTGTGTGACCCACCCAGGCCTCTTCCTTACTCTTCCCAGAAGCACAGTCCTGGAGGCGTCCCCCACGGCCTGTGTAAAGCCTCTTTCTAAGGCATCCAGGGTCTGCCCACGCCAGCCTCTACTTTCATGTGTCCCCTCTGTGCTGAGCGCCTTCTCTTCTGTAATGCCCATCGCGCATGCTCTGTCCCTGTGCAGCTCGGCTTGCACTACAGAAGTCACACCCCGCCCCACCCTCCCTCCCTCACTAGGCTCCATTGTCAAGGCTGAGCGGCGCAGCTCCACACGGGGCCTGGTTGTACTTACGTAAACTATAGACCTGGGGTTGGCACAGTGTGGAGGGCTGCAGCATCGGCGCCACCCTGCGATTCTGTTTGCTTTTAGCTAGCGCCTCATACCCCGGATGAGGCACAAAGCGCATTTGCGCATCTAGTCTATTCGATAGAAGAGTGAGTCTATTACATGGCCTGTGTGGACAGTGTTTCGATGCTGTGCCTGAACACACTGTGCTCTTGTGTTTTGTCACTGCGGCTTGGCAGGTAGCGAAGAAGGAGGTCTCTTGTGCACTAGGTGCTGGTGGATGGATGGACAGAACCTGCACACGTGCATGTTGCCTTCGGGAAGTATTGTGGTGTTATGTGTGTATTGCAAGCACTGCTCAAACCAAGCAGGAGAAAAACGTGAGTAGACAACCATGCTTGTGTACACCTACCGTCACAGCTCTGGAGTCCACAGGAGCCAGATATAGTACGAGGCGCTATACAAGCTACCGACGGGGGGCAGCCCCCCGTATGCTTTGAGGGGTGCACGCAGGTGAGGCGGTGCAAACTGTAGGAACAGGTATTCAGTGCATCGGCTCTGCGTGCCTACTGCGTCATACATTGCAACCAGCCTGCTCTGGGAGCCTCATGACGCGTGCGCCGTCGCCCTGCAGACTCTGTGTGCATCGTGTAATGTTACCTAGCGGAGAGGTAGTAATGCGCCCAGAATCCGCCCGGCCGGCCTCAGGGCGCTCATTCATCCATGATGGATGAGCGCCCTCCAAGGCCCGGCTCCTCTCTGCCGTCACCTTCTGCTGGCTCTCTCCGGGGGGCGGTCCACCCGGGCCCGCTCCTCACCTGTCTCCTCCAGTCCCTCCTTCGCCCCCACCCCCGCCCTCTCGCCGCTCCCGGACGCACCTCGCGCTGCCCGTAAACTCAGGGGACGTGACTGACGCCGGATCAGCAAACACCGCCCGCGACCAATGGCGGAATTCATTAGCTAAGAGCTGCGGGGTCAGAGGCCGAGCCGAGCCGAGCCGTGCGGGGATCGGCTGCGTGAGGGGAGAGAGTGACTGTGAGAGGGAAAGAGTGACTGTGAGAGAGAGCCTAGGAGAGAGAGTGCCCGCGAGAGGGAAAGAGATTGTATGTTCCTATTTATATATATTTTTTTAGATTTCCCGCCTGGGGGAGGGGAAGAGTGACTGTGCGAGAGTGACTGTGAGAGGGAAAGAATGACTGTGAGAGGCAAAACGACTGTGAAAGGGGAAGTGGCTGTGAGAGGGAGTGATAGGGTGGGTCTGTCTGACAGAGAGGGACTGTGATGGGGAGAGTGACAGAGGCAGTACAGGATGTCCATGTGAAAGGGGAATAGCAGACAGCCAGGGTGCAGTTACAGTACAGGCTGTGACTGGAGCTAGAGCACAGGATCACCGCATCCCTGTTTCGAGTTACTGCACGGAATCCTAACCTCCTCTTCAGTGAAAACTAAAATATATATATATATATATATATATATATATTCTTTCAAGTGCGAGGTGAGCAGGAGGAGCACACGTGCAGGTTGAGGCTGCTCAGCTCAACACAACTGGCTCATTGAAGTGTTTTTTATGTTTTGCATTGTAACCTTAATGCTCATCCAAAGTATAATTAGACCCCCCCCCCCCCCAGTTATAGAGAGTTTGCATTTGGGGGCCCTGGGGCCTGCCGCTTTCCTTTGGTAAATGTTTCTGCTGGCGGGAGCCCTCCTGCCTCAGCAGGGTCACGGTTGGGTCAGGGGCTGAGGGTCGGAGCTCTTGGGTTTGGAGCAGTATAAATGTTTGTTATTTGAGATGCAAGTACAACAAAGCTGATGTGTGGAAGTTGAACATCAACAACATGGGGCAGAGGCCCACTGGTGTTTAAAGTGCACCTCAATGTCCAATCACAGTGAAGTGAAGAATGCGCGGGGAGGTGGTCACACCTGTGATGGGTTCACAACTCCCAATCAGATTCTGGTATTAAACTCATTCGTAGGGCGTTGGTAACACGAGGACAAACATAATTCAAAGTTCTCCAGGGCTTCGGCTTCCTGGAGTGGTGGTGGGATGAGAGAGGAGGCATACCACCCTGTCCCAATATCACCCGGAGATAGACTGCATAACTACTTCTAAAAAGAATCCCCTTCACTCTTATAGGGTCATGCAGTCAGAGTGAGGGGCGCGGAATGTATGGGTTTCACTTAGGGGGTTTGGGAGGTAGCATCTCTCCTTGGGTTCAGAACTCCCCAAAAACCATAGACTATCACCAAGGATGCAGCATTCCCTCACTCGCTGGGTGAAACTGAGGGACCCTTAGGAGCAGCAGCCGGGGCTCTGCAGGGACACATCTTCCAGAAATGGCACCCTGGGGTTCTGGGGTCAGAGCACTCATGCTGAGGTCTAACAAGCAACCAAGGAGGGAAGAAAACAGAAGATAAGCTAGCTGACACTCTTAGCAATCGCCCCTACAGTCCCTCACAACCACAAAGGCCATTGCATTTGTAACATGGCTACCACATTGGGAAAAAGGACCAGAACATGTTTAGTCTCTCCTTGCCTATGTCACGCCATGAATTCTCAGCACCCAATCAAGGACCTCTGATTCTCCACCACTGCAATATAGCACACACCGCCAACCTATCACCCAAGTGCGACACTCACCTCTCCTTTCTTCACGGTCATGGACTGCCTGCGAGGGGTGATCTCCTCATTGATGCTGGACAGAAAGTTCTGGGAGATGCGCAGGGCATCCTGGAGCAAGGGGTAGTCCGGGTGGCTCCCTGGAGTGTGCTTCAGCAAATCCTGGATATCCAAAAAAAAGCAAACATAGAAAACAGATTAATGCACCGAACAGGAATACTGAAATACAGAATAATGCACAGAACATCTTTCAGGGATGCATGATAAATACATGATCTCACAGCTCATCATCCATAGACTGAGGCGCCATACAATGACACCTAGACAGCATTGGGTAGAGATGGAGGCTGAAAACAGTTCATGAGGAAATACAAGGAAAACATTCCCCACAGATTAAAGCTAATGGCAGTGAGGTACTCCAGGGCCACAGATCACAGCGAGACAGAACTAGACAGGAGTGAGAGAGAACAAAGGGAACCCCCATGTCCAGACCTTTAGACAAGGAGGTACACGCGAACGAACAGCTCATCCCAGATCCTAACAAAGAAGCTGAAGCCAGCAGAGCTAGAAGCACAAGGGAACCTCAATATCAGTCCTGACATGGAGGCTGGAGCCAGCAGAGCCAGAGGCACAAGGGAGCCTCAATATCAGTCCTGACATGCAGGCTGGAGCCAGCAGAGCCAGAGGCACAAGGGAGCCTCAATATCAGTCATGACATGGAGGCTGGAGGCAGCAGAGCCAGAGGCACAAGGGAGTCTCAATATCAGTCAGAGGCACAAGGGAGCCTTCAATATCAGTCCTGACATGGAGGCTGGAGACAGCAGAGGCACAAGGGAGTCTCAATATCAGTCCTGACATGGAGGCTGGAGCCAGCAGAGCCAGAGGCACAAGGGAGTCTCAATATCAGTCCAGACATGGAGGCTGGAGCCAGCAGAGGCACAAGGGAGTCTCAATAGCAGTCCTGACATGGAGGCTGGAGCCAGAAGAGCCAGAGGCACAAGGGAGTCTCAATATCAGTCCTGACATGGAGGCTGGAGCCAGCAGAGCCAGAGGCACAAGGGAGTCTCAATATCAGTCCTGACATGGAGGCTGGAGCCAGCAGAGCCAGAGGCACAAGGGAGTCTCAATATCAGTCAGAGGCACAAGTGAGCCTTCAATATCAGTCCTGACATGGAGGCTGGAGCCAGCAGAGCCAGAGGCACAAGGGATCCTCAATATCAGTCCTGACATGGAGGCTGGAGACAGCAGAGCCAGAGGCACAAGGGAGTCTCAATATCAGTCCTGACATGGAGGCTGGAGCCAGCAGAGCCAGAGGCACAAGGGAGTCTCAATATCAGTCCTGACATGGAGGCTGGAGACAGGAGAGCCAGAGGCACAAGAGAGTCTCAATATCAGTCCTGACATGGAGGCTGGAGCCAGCAGAGGCACAAGGGAGCCTCAATATCAGTCCTGACATGGAGGCTGCAGCCAGCAGAGCCAGAGGCACAAGGGAGCCTCAATATCAGTCCTGACATGGAGGCTGGAGCCAGCAGAGCCAGAGGCACAAGGGAGTCTCAATATCAGTCCTGACATGGAGGCTGGAGACAGGAGAGCCAGAGGCACAAGGGAGTCTCAATATCAGTCCTGACATGGAGGCTGGAGCCAGCAGAGGCACAAGGGAGCCTCAATATCAGTCCTGACATGGAGGCTGCAGCCAGCAGAGCCAGAGGCACAAGGGAGCCTCAATATCAGTCCTGACATGGAGGCTGGAGCCAGCAGAGGCACAAGGGAGCCTTAATATCAGTCCTGACATGGAGGCTGGAGACAGCAGAGCCAGAGACACAAGGAAGCCTCAATATCAGTCCTGAGATGGAGGTTGAAGAGAGTAGAGCCAGATGCACAAGACAGCCTGGATTTCATTCCTGAGATGGAGGCAGTAGACAGCAGAGCCAGAGACACAAATGAGCCTGCACGTCATTCCTGAGATGGAGGCTGAAGTGGGTGGTGTGCAGACACAATATCGAGTTGGAAATGTCGAACTACAGAAATATCAAGTCCTAAATATTGTGAGTCAGAAATATCGACAGGAAGAATATCGTGGTCAAGAATATCGATTGTAAGGTAGGAAAGATCTTTAAAACAAATATAGAAGTCATTAATATCGTTTGCAAAAATATAGTTGTTTAAAATATCGTTTTTTTTTAATTAATGTTATGTATTTTAGTATATATTTGAAATGTATGTGATGTATTTTTTTGTATAAGAATTATGTATGTGTTTTAATATATGCGTTACATTTCTAGTAGTCATCAATTTTATTTTAATACAATTTTGCGTTTTTTAGGTCCACAGCGGGTTGTGGGTTTATAGGAAAGTAGGGTAGGAATTAATATAATTATAATAAATTAATATTTTTTTAATTTATTAATATGTATATAATCAAGATTTTACAGTGTTAATTGTAGGAAGTAATTTATTATTAATTGGCTGTTAATATTAATGAATTGCTAATTATGGCAACTGTGTAATTCTTTTAGGTGCGCGTTGTGGGGTAAAGTATGGGAAGTAATTTATTTTTCATTAATAAGCTAATTAGTATACATTAATTGAAAATTACATATGGAAGTTGTGTAATTAATTTTAGGTGTGGGGTTTATAGGGGTAATGGGTGGGAAGTAATTTATTTTTGATTAATTAATCATTAGTTGTAATTGATATCAATGTATTTAAAATTAATTATGAAATTGTGTAATTCATTTTAGGAGCGGGTTGTGGGGTTTATACTGTTACACTTATTGGGGTGGGAATAGTAATTTTTACCCCTCTGCTATCTAACACTTTCCCTACTGTTACACTGACTGGAGTGGGAATTATAAATTGTATTCCTCCACTGTCCAACACTTTCCCTATTGTTACACTCACTGTAGTGGTAAATTTAAGTTTAAAGATATATATATAGTTCAATGTTTTAATTTATAATGGATTTTTTGAAAATATATCTTATGTTATTGGTATATATATATATATATATATATGTAACACACAAACTCTCTACTGCGCTTGAAAGAGAGAAGGACTCGCACTCAGGATAACAAGAGTTTATTTCGGCAAGGTAACGCGTTTCGACAGCAAGCTGTCTTGATCACACAATTTGCCAAATGACACAGGGAGTCAATACATAGGTATTAGATACAAACAAAGGACTTAATGTTTGGTAACTGATGTTATGAAAATACGGCGGCCATCTTAACACTGTAAATTATATCAACCACATTGGGTTGTATTTATACTACAAACATGTCATATTATATCCTGAAAACATGATTATGAACGTCTATATAGTTCTAATGCCTGTGACCAGATCCACTGTAATATGTACATTACTATATACATGTATTTACAAAGTGATTTATTCGACATAGTGTCAATTTGATCTGCAAAGTTGGGCTACATATATGTGGCATAGTGCCTCATTATTTCAAAAATAGACCTTCATTGTGTCAAATGCACAAATGGTTTTCATGGACATTTATCGATATCGTAGTTTATATATATACATTTGTAGATGGAACAGCATATCTATACAATATATCTTATACGTTTTCCCGTGTCACAAAAAGAGAAAAAGTGAAATGTGCATAAAAAGTGCAAATTACTATCAGAATTTGTCTAAAAGGGACTTCCGGTTGACGAAATGACAGAAAATTCCAGAATTTCATTATAGCCAGTCTCGTCCACCTAAAAAAATCAGATAAGACTAATCAAGTGATGTGTTGAAAGTGAAAAATAAAAATGAAAATAAACAGAACATGGAAAACAGATGTTAAGATCTATATACATGAGAAAGGGAACATAGCACTTCATTACTATCTCATAGAGGAGTTAGCTGTTCACTCTTTTAAATGGAAGGCTAATTCTTCGTCAAGATTGTGGCCTTTCGGATACTTGGTTTCGAGATTAATAATCCATTTTGACTCGCGTTTGCGAAGAGCCAGAGTCAAAATGCTATGTTCCCTTTCTCATGTATATAGATCAACCGGAAGTCCCTTTTAGACAAATTCTGATAGTAATTTGCACTTTTTATGCACATTTCACTTTTTCTCTTTTTGTGACACGGGAAAACGTATAAGATATATTGTATAGATATGCTGTTCCATCTACAAATGTATATATATAAACTACGATATCGATAAATGTCCATGAAAACCATTTGTGCATTTGACACAATGAAGGTCTATTTTTGAAATAATGAGGCACTATGCCACATATATGTAGCCCAACTTTGCAGATCAAATTGACACTATGTCGAATAAATCACTTTGTAAATACATGTATATAGTAATGTACATATTACAGTGGATCTGGTCACAGGCATTAGAACTATATAGACGTTCATAATCATGTTTTCAGGATATAATATGACATGTTTGTAGTATAAATACAACCCAATGTGGTTGATATAATTTACAGTGTTAAGATGGCCGCCGTATTTTCATAACATCAGTTACCAAACATTAAGTCCTTTGTTTGTATCTAATACCTATGTATTGACTCCCTGTGTCATTTGGCAAATTGTGTGATCAAGACAGCTTGCTGTCGAAACGCGTTACCTTGCCGAAATAAACTCTTGTTATCCTGAGTGCGAGTCCTTCTCTCTTTCAAGCGCAGTAGAGAGTTTGTGTGTTGGATTAATTACCGAGTGTCCCGCTCGGTCGGACTTGCCATCTGTCAACGGGCCGCGGACTTCATGTAAAACGGGTCTTCTTGGTGTAACAATATATATATATGTGTGTGTGTGTATTTGTACATTTTAATATAATTGTAAAACTATACAATAAATGAAAAATAATGTTTAATTGTTTAAAAAGTTAATATATATACATATATTTAATGTTTGTGTTTAACTTTTTTCATTACGTTTGTTATATTTGTTAAAATGTACATTAAATCTACGTTATTTAAAAAAATCTTTATTTAATATATTTAATATGTATTATATATATATATATATATATATATATATATATATATGTGTGTGTGTGTGTGTGTGTGTGTGTGTGTGTGTGCGTCAAAAAAAATCGATATTTGTACAACTATTTTTTACTGACATTTTTTGGGGATATTTTTGTACTTACCTGTTTAAGTATAAGGAGTCGATATTTTTGCATTCTAGATTTTTTACATCGATATTCTGTCAGTGAACCGGAGCCTGCACACTATTCCTGAGATGTAGGCTGAAGATAGTAGAGCCAGAGACACAAGGGAGCATGCACCCCATTCCTGAAATGGAGACTGAAGACAGTAGAGCCAGATACACAAGGGAGCCTGCATATAATTCCTGAGATGGAGGCTGAAGACAGCAGAGCTAGACGCAAAAGGGAGCCAGGTTATTGTTCTTTAGATGGAGGCTAGCACCAGAGGCACAATGAAGCCCGCACATCATTCATGAGATGGAGGCTGAAGACAGTAAAGCCAGAAGTACAAGATAGCGTGGGCGTCATTCCTGAGATGGAGGCTGAAGACAGTAGCGCCAGAGGCACAAGAGAGCCTGCATGTCATTCATGAGATAGTTGTTGAAGACAGTAGCGCCAGAAGTACAAGAGAGCTGGGCGTCATTCCTGAGATGGAGGCTGAAGACAGTAGAGCCAGAGGCACAAGAGAGCCTGCATGTCATTCATGAGATAGTTGTTGAAGACAGTAGCGCCAGAAGTACAAGAGAGCTGGGCGTCATTCCTGAGATGGAGGCTGAAGACAGTAGCGCCAGAGGCACAAGAGAGCCTGCATGTCATTCATGAGATAGTTGTTGAAGACCGTAGCGCCAGAAGTACAAGAGAGCTGGGCGTCATTCCTGAGATGGAGGCTGAAGACAGTAGCGCCAGAGGCACAAGAGAGCCTGCATGTCATTCATGAGATAGTTGCTGAAGACAGTAAAGCCAGAAGTACAAGATAGCGTGGGCGTCATTCCTAAGAATGAAGCTGAAGACAGTAGAGCCAGAGGCACAAGAGAACCTGCATGTCATTCATGAGATAGTTGTTGAAGACCGTAGCGCCAGAAGTGCAAGAGAGCCTGCATGTCATTCCTGAGATGGAGGCTGAAGACAGTAGCGCCAGAGGCACAAGAGAGCCTGCATGTCATTCCTGAGATGGAGGCTGAAGACAGTAGCGCCAGAGGCACAAGAGAGCCTGCATGTCATTCATGAGATAGTTGTTGAAGACCGTAGCGCCAGAAGTGCAAGAGAGCTGGGCGTCATTCCTGAGATGGAGGCTGAAGACAGTAGCGCCAGAGGCACAAGAGAGCCTGCATGTCATTCATGAGATAGTTGCTGAAGACAGTAAAGCCAGAAGTGCAAGAGAGCCTGCATGTCATTCCTGAGATGGAGGCTGAAGACAGTAGCGCCAGAGGCACAAGAGAGCCTGCATGTCATTCCTGAGATGGAGGCTGAAGACAGTAGCGCCAGAGGCACAAGAGAGCCTGCATGTCATTCATGAGATAGTTGTTGAAGACCGTAGCGCCAGAAGTGCAAGAGAGCTGGGCGTCATTCCTGAGATGGAGGCTGAAGACAGTAGCGCCAGAGGCACAAGAGAGCCTGCATGTCATTCATGAGATAGTTGCTGAAGACAGTAAAGCCAGAAGTACAAGATAGCGTGGGCGTCATTCCTAAGAATGAAGCTGAAGACAGTAGAGCCAGAGGCACAAGAGAACCAGCATGTCATTCATGAGATAGTTGTTGAAGACCGTAGCGCCAGAAGTGCAAGAGAGCCTGCATGTCATTCCTGAGATGGAGGCTGAAGACAGTAGCGCCAGAGGCACAAGAGAGCCTGCATGTCATTCCTGAGATGGAGGCTGAAGACAGTAGCGCCAGAGGCACAAGAGAGCCTGCATGTCATTCATGAGATAGTTGTTGAAGACCGTAGCGCCAGAAGTGCAAGAGAGCTGGGCGTCATTCCTGAGATGGAGGCTGAAGACAGTAGCGCCAGAGGCACAAGAGAGCCTGCATGTCATTCATGAGATAGTTGTTGAAGACCGTAGCGCCAGAAGTGCAAGAGAGCTGGGCGTCATTCCTGAGATGGAGGCTGAAGACAGTAGCGCCAGAGGCACAAGAGAGCCTGCATGTCATTCCTGAGATGGAGGCTGAAGACAGTAGCACCAGAGGCACAAGAGAGCCTGCATGTCATTCATGAGATAGTTGTTGAAGACCGTAGCGCCAGAAGTGCAAGAGAGCTGGGCGTCATTCCTGAGATGGAGGCTGAAGACAGTAGCGCCAGAGGCACAAGAGAGTCTGCATGTCATTCCTGAGATGGAGGCTGAAGACAGTAGCACCAGAGGCACAAGAGAGCCTGCACATCATTCATGAGATGGAGGCTGAAGACAATAGAGCCAGAAGTACAAGAGAGCTGGGCGTCATTCCTGAGATGGAGGCTGAAGACAGTAGCGCCAGAGGCACAAGAGAGCCTGCATGTCATTCATGAGATAGTTGTTGAAGACAGTAGCGCCAGAAGTGCAAGAGAGCTGGGCGTCATTCCTAAGAATGAAGCTGAAGACAGTAGCGCCAGAGGCACAAGAGAGCCTGCATGTCATTCATGAGATAGTTGTTGAAGACAGTAGCGCCAGAAGTACAAGAAAGCGTGGGCGTCATTCCTGAGATGGAGGCTGAAGACAGTAGCGCCAGAGGCACAAGAGAGCCTGCATGTCATTCATGAGATAGTTGTTGAAGACAGTAGCGCCAGAAGTACAAGAAAGCGTGGGCGTCATTCCTGAGATGGAGGCTGAAGACAGTAGCGCCAGAGGCACAAGAGAGCCTGCAAGTTATTCATGAGATGGAAGCTGAAGATAGTAGAGCCAGAGGCATAAGACAGCCTCCATATCAGTCCTGAGATGGAGGCTGAAGACAGTAGAGCAGTAGGCGCAAGCAAACCTGCTTATCATTACCCGGGATGAAAGGCGGAAGACAGAAGAACCAGAGAGACGTACAAAGGAGCCTGCGTATCAATCCTGAAATGGAGGCTGAAGACAGCAGAGTTAGACACACCAGGGAGCCAGGATAGTGACCTTTAGATGGAGACTGAAGAGAGTAGAACAAGAGGCACATGGAAGCCTGCATATCATTCCTGAGATGGAGGCTGAAAACAGCAGAACCAGAGGCATAAGGGAGCCCGCACATCATTCCTGAGATGGAGGCTGAAGACAGCAGAGCTAGAGGCACAAGGGAGACTGCATGTTATTTTTAAGAAGGAGACTGGAGACGGTATAGAAGGAGTACAAAAAACCCAACTTCTCAATACCCAGAGATGGAGCCTGAAGGCAGTACTGGAGGGATGCAGGGCCCTCACAGATCCTTCCCCAGAGATGGAAGCTAAAATCAGTGAAGGACCAAGTACAAGAGAACCGATCATCCCCAGAGACAAGGGGTGAAGACAAATCAGGAAATAGAGGAGTAAATGTCAGTCAAACAGTCTGCTCACTTAGATGTAGTATTTGAAATCACTTGAGCCGAGACTTAACCAAATGAGAATGAAGTTATCCGGCCTCAGAAGTAGATTCTTTCACTTTCACTAAGTATGGTGTCCAATGAGGTGGCTGCCAGTTGCTTGCTGGTACTAGCATTTCGGCTTATTAATTGCAATTGCAATGGTACACGTCTTGTCCACTAATTAGAAACCATATACAATAAATGCAAAAATGGTTTTCTGCGAGTCTGGCTGACTGCGTTTTTTCTGTGATTAATTCAAGGATTAGCTGATTTAAAATACTATATGCAAGTAAGACCATATTTTATTTCACTGCGTCATTTATTTCTATATTTAGTGTCCCTAGTCTCATAAATTCAACATACCCCCATGCTTCAAGCTGACAGTAGAGCAGGAAATACAAGGAATCCCCAAGTCATGAGACACAAAGGATGAAGGCAGTAGGTAGATTAGGAGATACAAATGTCCGAACATCAAACAACTAATTCCTTTTCCATTTACAAAAGCTTCAGGAGGAAGGATTTAGATTACTGACAGGTGATTTCATGCGGACCTTGCCTGTGACCACCAACACACCTGATGACCTCTTTTGTGATTGCTGCAGGTCCACACATCTGAACAAATTACCAGCCCTTCCCCAGTGCAGCTTCCACATTAGTCTAGAATGTATTAAATGCTACATGTTTTACCGTGTCTGGACCTGTTTTCATCTTTCAGTCTCCGGATCCTCTGCTTGGATACTGTGTTTAATGTACCAATTTGATAGTATCTGCCCTCTTTCCAAGATCAGAGCCCACTGCTGCCAGTTAGCACATATGTGTTTTGAAGGAGCTCGGAATCGCTTCTTGCAGTTCCTGTTCGGTGCACTGGTTCCAGACGCAGGTCTGAATCAATCGTCGTTCCGCTTAGCAAAGATTTACTAAACGAAGTCATGAGCTCTGCCTAGAGCATAGTCCCGCACATGCATTCTGACTCATGCTTTGCTCAGAAGTCTGTTCTGAATTTCAGGTTCTCCTCCAAGCAGACTGCTGTATCCTAAATTCTTCCCCGCTCATGAGTTCAGCCCTTGAGACAGCTGCAGGCCTGATGCATTGTATTTCAGCTTTACTTCAGCCTTGGGCTTGTGCTCTAGTCCGGCTCTTTCCACTTGGTGAGTGCATCTCTTTCTCTACCTCTTTAAGGTATGAGCCCTATGCTTGCTTCCTGTTTTTCAACAGTTTGTATCGGCTCCTTGGTTGTTCACCGTTTATCTCCTTGATACATATTCCCATTACTAGATTCCAGGGACTTCCTACAGAACTCAGCACAACTGCTTGTCTTCTGCACATGGCCACGGGGACCCGCTGGCTGCATACTGGGGATATCTGTAGTACCACATCAACAATGAATGGTCTGATGGAGCTTTGCGTCTCTTCTGGGAGCTGCCGTCATATCCTTGCTGTATAAACCCTTCGGGGTGACCAGTGTCTGCTGCTTCCGGTCCCATTAAGGCCCAGCTACTAGCACTTTGTCCTCTTTCACACCCCTCTCTGCAAGCTTATGCTTTGACCTGAAAATACCCAGCACTTTTAGGGTACAGCATTTAGTTACCGTCAGTCTGGATAGCATTACCTGCCCCTGACCAATCGCCCTCACCGGTACACTAGACAAAAGCATGTCAGAGCCCAAATCTGTTCAGTTGAAGTGCAGCAGAAGAACCATTTCAACAAAATCACAGGGGTGCAGCAGTCAAAGTCACGCACCCATTGTCCACTGATATCACAGCAAAATCACAGCACCACTGACAAATTATTTCACAACAATCAAATGATAAACTGAAGGCTGCAGCTTGTTAACGACTGCACCAGTGACAGAAAACAAGCACTGATTCAAGGTATATTTTAGACCCTTGCTAAAATGAAATTTTCAGTGAAAAAGCACAAAGTATTAAAGTGATGTTTTAGTTATGTGTTGGAATGAGACACAAGCTAACGTTAAAAAAACTTAAAAACCCCTGATATACCTTAGATATAGTTCAGTGAACTAACTACAACTTGTGCACACCTCATGTACTGTTTATGATCTCACTTATTACATCACTAATCACATGACACCATTGATTATAACTAAACACTTAAGAAATTACTAATGATATCAACAAATCATTCTGATAGTGTGCTATAAGATTTGTGAACGGGGAGTAAAATAACCTCCAAAATCGACAGCTGGACTCTTATAAGCTGCTTTCAAAAGATGCAAAAAAAATTGGAAAATTCAGAGGTGAAGCTCCATTAATGGATGTCACCCCAGGATGGGCACATTGGTCATAGGTGGAGAGCTGGTCACTAAATAAAATATCCTGTGGTGAACCTTTGCTGTGAAGGGCTGGAGGTTGAGAAGTAGGGAGTTAGCTGGTCATAGAGGGGTGGGTGCAGGGCCTGGCTACAGGCGGAGACCCTGCAGCCAACCCCCCACTGTGCATGGCCAAGGGCCAAGCACATTGGTAGTTGGCCACATGCAGAGGGCTGGGCGCAGGGTCTGGACCACAAGCCCACCACCCAACCTTTACTGTATGTTGGATACAGGGTCTGGTGTGACACCAGGACTTGCAGGCAACCTCCACTGTGCATGTGTAAAGTCTGTGCATAGTACTGGTTGGCCCCTTGTGGATGGGTGGATACAGATGATGGCCACAGGCTAAGCCCTGTGTCAAACCTGCTCTGAGTAAGGCTGAAAATTGTGTGCTGTGGAGGTCTGATGCTTGCAGAGGTTTGGATGCCGGGCCTTGCTGGAGCTAAGGCACTGAGTCGAAGCTTTGTTGCAGATTGAATGCAGGGTCTGGGAGGAAGCTATGACCTAGATGTCATGAGTGAAGTAATGTGAGAGGTCATTAGCAGTGCACGTTGGGTGGGCGGAGTAATCATATGTGGAAAGGCGATGATGTACCTATGCTATCCTATGGATGAATCTCTCCATGTATATTTAGCCACTCTAAAAACACATTATGCCGCAAATTAATAAAAACACATAGCACCGCTCACATTTGTAACCCATTGGTTTCATACCTCCATTAAGTTCTCAATGATAATTTACTTCAGCCTCCTCCTTGGGAAATGCTTTAAATTCAATATCTTATATTCCAACAAAATGGCATACTGGGGAGCCTCACTTCTGTCTTGAACAAATGATTAGCACTCTAGTTGTTCAATGAAACTCAGTGGTGATGCTGCGGTGGATCACTAGGGAGTTAACTCACAGACTGCTGCTGGTGTTGAAAATACTTTTTAGTCTGCCTGGCCTGTCACAATGTTTTATTGAGATAGATGAGGAAGATACTTGAGAACTCCTAAAAAAAATATGCCCTCAATTCAACTTTCTAGAATACTAATCCTAATTTCTTTGATAAAAAGAAATCACTAATTTTGTTCATTTGCTGAAGTCTCTTGTATAGGAGAAACATTCAGTTTTACAAATTTGATTCCATAAATCTGAAGTTCATGTGCAACATGCTTTTGTCATCAATGCAAAATGTTAGCGCTTTAGTTGCGTAGTAGAAATCTGTGGTGAAGATGCAATTCTTCACTAGAGAGTTAACGGACAGTTGCTACTGGTGTGTTGAAAATACGTTTCAGTCAGCCTGTCACAATATTTTACGGACATGGATGAGGAAGACATTTAAGAACTCATAGAAAATATGTCCTTATTTTAGCTTTCTAGAACACTAACTGTAATTTCTATGACAAAAGAACCACGTAATTTTGTTCTTTTCTAAGTGAAATGCTTGCAGCTTTACAGCTTGGGTTCCATCAACATGGCTTCCTGTGTGCCACACTTTTGTCAAACACATAATAATTGTAGCACTCTAGATGTTCATTAAAACACTGTGGGGAGCTGCAGTAAAACATTGGGGAATCAAATGACAGACTTCTGCTACAGTTGGAAGTACATGATTTATTCAGAATATCAGACTTAATTCTCACATGGTAGAGGAAGATAGTGTGAACTTAACCACTTCCACGCTCATGACGAGCTGAGCTCGTCATGAGCGACGACGCTCGCACGCTGATGACGAGCTGAGCTCGTCATGTAACGCGGCTTTTTTTTAAAATCGCAGCGCGCCGCGGGAAAACCGCTAGCGCGCATGCGGTTAAAGAAAAGGTGCTCTCATTTTATCTTCTGAAACACCTTCCATAATTTCTATGAGAAAATCATAACAGAAAACAGTTTTCTCTTAAACATGGTTCATCGAATCCGAGCGTATTTTTCACAGGATACAATTACCTGCAAACTCACCAGAATTCCTAAAATATGTATAACACCACCATCAAATGATTCATATTGTGACTAACATCTGTTATCACCCTTTATAGGCACTCCTCTTTGTGACCTTTAAAATCTGGCATTCACTACAAAACTTTTCAATGTGGACCATGTCTCTGACTTCTGTAATGGCTGCCATACGTTTTCCATACTCAGGCCAGCCAATCTAGGGATGAGTTCCTTAATGGTCTCCCCCTGCATATCCCCCAGCCTGCTCACTTATATTTTTTCATCCATTTTCAGGACGCAGTGACCATGGCCTGAGTTCTGAGATGGCTGCTACAACATACTGTTCATGTTGGTATTAGCCAATCTGGAACTACTGGCACCTTTTAACTGGCCAATCAGAGTATATCTGAACACCAACGGTCCCGATATTACTAACTTTTTAACCCCTTCATGCGCGACCTAGGCCCCTCTTTAAGAACAAATTTCTCTAAAAATGGCCTAACTGTTTTACTCCATATCACAAAAAGCCTTCTTTATGAGTAAAGTTCTAACTTTTTGCCAAATTTGGTGTAATGTTTTCAGTATTTGAGAGCAACGTTTACTACAGAATTAACAACGGAAATCACACTTTTGGGACTCTTTTTCTAGATGCTCATTAGATGGTTCAGAGCAAAACTTTCAACAAAGGAACAGGGCGGATGAACCTTTTCTGTTTATAACAGTTAATGCTATAGAAACACATGCTCTGCATGCTCCCTTCATCTAGTGTTGGGCTCAGTAGTTTGTAACTTGCATTTTTTCCTAAGAGGTTTGAGTCACTATTGTGAAGCCACCATAAGTCCACAATGCACCACTAGAAGGGCTTCACTTCAGATTCCTTTCCACTAAGTGGACAGATAGTGTACATAGGAAGCAGTGTCATCACACAGTGCACTATGCATAAAAAAAAAGGGAGATAAAGAAACATCGGTTATCATTCCTGTCTTCTGGTGAGGATGGTGATCGCATGTAACGCTGCAGAACTCAGGAGCTGAGGAGCGTCACCCCACTTAAATGCCCCCAAAGCCTCAGAGATGAAAAATAAGATGGTAATTGATTACCATTTTATTTTTCATCATCCCATCCTGAACCGAGTGTCAGGACAGGGTGGGCCTGTTGAACGTCAGCAGGGAGGAGTGGTGGGCAGAGGGCTGCCTGTGCACTATCAAAAGGACGCATCTCTCTTTGGTTGGCCGTCTTGCAAAGGCCAGCCAGACATGGGCACTTTAAAACCCTCAACCCAGCTGTCTTAGACGGCTGGGTTGAGAGCAGGTGCAGGCCTCCAGGGCATTGGGGAGAGCCGAGAGAGGCCCCTCCCTCCAATCAGGGTGCCGTTCTCATGCTGGTTAACAGCATGTGACCAGCGCCAGGATTGGTCAAAGGTGTTTGCTGGTGCCCACACTACAGTTGACGGAAGAAGAGGTCTGGAGCTGAGGAAGGTTTCGGTAAGTATTTTATTATTTTACTAGCAGCCCGTCCCGACCTTGTGCGGGTTTGAATTGCTGCCGGCCAGTAGTATATTGTTTTGTAGGATTTTGTTTTGATAGCATTTCTTATCTGTGACAGGCCTGTGAAACGCTCCGATTCACAGTGCACTGCTGATGCACTTAAGAGTGCTCGTTCAGTAGTGTGTGAACTCTAGTTTGATAGTTTCCCTACTTTATTTTTCCTTGCAATATTATTTAGCGCGAACTCGACAACATGGCATGAGCACAATTTACATTACAGAAGAACACATTCATTTGTGGTAGGCACGGGGAGACAAAGCGATTTGCCTGGAATCACAGGATGTTGAGCTGATGCAGAGATTCGAACGTAGCTCTCCAGCTCTAAAGTTCGCAATTCTAGAACTTGTGGCGGGAGGTGTGTCTAAAAGTGTATGTCGGTGCTGGCCATCAATGAGAGAGACCTGTGCATTTTTCAAATAGGTGTTGAAAAAATATGAGTATGTTGCTGTAGATGTGGGCCGCCGTGCCACCAATGTACTTACCGGGGGAGGGTAAACACCCATTATTCCGCAACTTTCTTTCCGCATACCATCACTCCGCATACTTTCATTACGAAAGTACCATGACTCGGCAATGCCATTATAACGCATGGCATTACATTTTATATGCTTTTACCACGCATACATTTACAACGAAATTCGTTGTAAATGCATGAATGGTAATAGCATGTTTTTTTTTAATGTTTGGATAAGGTAAGTATGGGTATAGGGGTATATGTTTTGGGGTGTTTGGGCATTTTAAGGGTTCAGATATAGTTTTGGGTTATGGGGTACAGGGGTAGTTTTAGGGTTTAGGGATAGGTATGGGTTTTGGGGTACAGGGGTATTTTTAGGGTTCAGGGCTAGGTTTGGGGGTATAGGGGTATTTTTAGGGTTCAGGGGTAGGTTTGGGTTTTGGGGTACAGGGGTATTTTAAGGGTTCAGGGCTAGGTTTGGGTTTTGGGGTAGAAGGGTATTTTTAGGGTTCAAGGCTAGGTTTGGGTTTTGGGGTACAGGGGTATTTTAGGGTTCAGGGGAAGGTTTGGGGTACAGGGTTATTTTTATGGTTCAGGGCTAGGTTTGGGTTTTGGGGTACAGGGGTACTTTAGGGTTCAGGGGTAGGTTTGGGTTTTGGGGTACAGGGGTATTTTTAGGGTTCAGGGCTAGGTTTGGGTTTTGGGGTACAGGGGTATTTTTAGGGTTGAGGGGTAGGTTTGGGTTTTGAGGTACAGGGGTATTTATAGGGTTCAGGTCTAGGTTTGGGTTTTGGGGTACAGGGATATTTTTAGGGTTTAGGGATAGGTTCGGGTTTTGGGGTACAGGGTATATTTATAGGGTTAAGATGGGTTAGTGTTTAAGGGTGTTGGGGTATTTTAAGGAGTAAGGTGGGTTATGATTATGGGGTGCAGGAGTATTTAAAGGGAGCAGGGTGGACACCCGGAGCTGGAATGTACAGAACCTGGGAAGGAAAAACAATGAAATAATGGGCAGAACGCTCGCTTTTTTTTCTCGTAATCCCGCGCCCCGCACACGCCCACCCTCCCAGCACACGCCCACAGCACACGATATGAGACATGGCATGAAGGGCGGAACGTACCACACGCACCCAGCGTTTGTCACGCCCCCAGAACACGCCCACAGCACAACGCAGACACGCCCACAAGGGACTACTTTGCTGGCACAGTTCTTTTACCTTTTAAATGTATATGGTAGGCGTCTGCATAGCCTATGTCCTTCTGCTGCAACTGCCCTTTCCAACGCTGTATTGGGTGTTGTGATTGGTGCTGTGGTTCCTGAGATTACCCGCCTCAAAGCTTTGGGCTCTCTCTTTATTATATTAGTATAGATTTGCAAACATGCCCTTCCCCGTAGATGCCAGCCACCACTGGCAGAACTACATGCTATGAACAGCTGGTTACAGGATAAGGAATAGTTGACCTGTAACTCCAGTTCTCTCATAGGGGAATTTCCATTATAATCATAGGCATTGAGTAGTCCCGCCCACGTACGGGGACCCTGGACCACTTTTTCACAATACGTCTTCTTAAGTGTAGTTGTTCGGCTTTCTTCAGGAAGGCCTACAGACTCACGTTTTTTTAACCAATTTTTATTTAGTTTTGAGCAACACGGACATAACATTCGCTGCCAACCTCACCGGACAACAGTACAAAGTGTACATTACAATGCATAGCATTCCATGACAGGAGTACGTTGTTCATACTATAGAACTTAATGTCAGGACAAACCAAACACATTAGCAGATATCAAATACATCGTGGGCGTAAATAAAGACAGCATATTTTATACTGTGCAATCCAGTTATGGTGTCCTATGTGAAGTCCACAAGTAGCAGTCAACATATTTTCATGAGTGATTCCGGAGGCCCCCTCCCTCCATTATGGAAAACAGAGACGACAAGCCACCAGGCCCTACAGGAAAGTAGTGTTGTTAGACCGAATCAGCAACGCCTCAGGTAGGTCCCTGGGCGTATGTCATGGGTCCTAAATGCCCACCACTATCACCCATACAGGGGGCATCCTATTGCAGAGTCTCTTAAGAAAAAAATATATCATGCAGCCTATAGGACTAGGCTACATGGCCCAATTCTTCATCTTGTACTTAAAAAAGCGGCTAGGAGAATTATATATGTGTATCATTTCATGAAGTTTTTATATAACAGCATAAATCTCTTTCACAAACCCTTTTTTTGATAGCGCATAAAGATGAAGGGAAGCAGGACAGGGTAGTCCCATAGACTGTCATTATAGGAGTTAAAAACAGAGGCTGCGCCTTTAAGAACCCAGAGACCAACAGTATCCCATCTTGCTTAGCAGGTGGCAGTTGCTTCAGTTCTTTTTGAAGGCGATGAATGATGATATGTAGATCCTATGGTTATCTATGTTCACTTCGCCGGGGAGGAGGGAGGGTTGCTCGTGACAATAATGGAAATTCCCCTACGAGAGAACTGGAGCTACAGATAAGAAACTAAGCCTTCTCTCGTAGGGGATTTCCATTCATAGTCATAAGCACTGAATAGAGCAGCAAGTCCATCTCTACTAAGAGTGATGGATTGGATTTGGATTGGATTTGTATAGCGCATGGCTACCCGGAGATGTCCCAGCTCTGCGGAAGTGGACTAGCGGACCAGAAAAGATTATGGGTAAAGCCATGTTTTATGGAGCGTGCGGAATGTAGATAGGCTGGTTTGTCTACGAATGCTGACAGAATGCTGGAGAAGACAGAGAATGAACTAAGATAGCCATTTAAGCAAAAGGATTTCTGAGAGAGGCCCGTCCTACTTCAGCGTCTGCTCTAGCATCAGAGTCTAGGCAGTAATGTTTGGTAAATGTATGGACAGATCACCACGTGGCTGCTTTGCAAATATCCGGAATAGGGACATTCCTCAACAAAGCAGCAGTAGCCGCTTTACCTCTATTGGCATGTGCTTTAGGTTTAGCTGATAGTGTCTTGTTAGCTTTTTGGTAGCACAAAAGGATGCACGAAACTATCCATCTGGAGATGGATTGCTTGGAAGTGGCTAAACGCATACGGACCGACCATAGTTGATAAACAATTGGCTCGATCTGAAGTTGTCCCCTGTCTTATTGAGATGAAATTGTAAAACTCTCCTCGCATCCAGAGAACGAAGAGATCTTTCAGCTAGAGCAGAGGGATTCTTAAAGAATGTTGGTATGGAGACGGTTTGATTAACATGAAAGTCTGAAATATCTTGGGGGAGGAATTTTGGGCGAGTTTTCATGACCACTTTGCTTGAGTGGAAGACTGCATCTGGTGTATGAGAACAAATCACTTGAATCTCACTATCCCTGCGAGCAGATAGTACTACTACTACAAGGAAAGCGGTCTTCCAAGAAAGGTGTTGCAGGGAGGCTTTGTGGATAGGCTCAAAGGGATCCTGCATCAGATGTGAAAGCACTATGTTAGGCTCCCAGAAAGGAGGACGATGCCTAATGCGAGGGAAACCCGTCTTTAACCATTCTAGAGAATCCTTGATTATGATGACTTTGAAATAAAAAGATTTGTGAAGGACATTTTCTGTATGCAGTAAGAGATGTCAGGTGAGCCTTTATAGAAGAGAATTGCAAGCCCAGATTTTGCGAAATGGGAGTAGGTATGGAAAAATGACATCTCCCTGGCAAGACGTAGGGTCCACGTTCTTAGAGGAACACAATAGGAAAAATCTCTTCCATTTGAAGGCATATGCGGAACAAGTTGAAGGCCGCTTAGCCTCTTTCAGGATGTCCATGCAGTTTTGTGGCAGATTCAAGTGTCCGTGCTGCACTAGCTCAGAAGCGATGCCACCAAATTCAAAGAGGAGAGATTGGGGTGTACCATCTGCCCTCCTAACTTTGTTAGCAGGTCTGGTCTGCATGGTAGTTTGAGATTTGGATGGACGCACTGATGAAGGAGGTCTGTGAACCACCATTGACGTGGCCACTCTAGAGCTATGAGGCTCATCTTTGTTCTCAATTAAAACCACTTGATGAAGACTGTTCGTATCAGTGGAATCGGTGAAAAAGCACAGAGAAATTTGCCAGACCAATTGATCCATAGGGTATTCGCCAGCGTCCCTGGCAGGAAGTAAATTGAGGCGAAGCTTCAGCATTTTTGTTTTCTGCAGTGGCCAACAAGTAGATGACCTGAGTTTCCCACCATTGAAAGATGTTTTAAACGACTTCGGCGTTTAAGTCTCACTCGTGGCTTTCTTTCAGGAGTCTGCTGAGGGAGTCTGAGAGAGGATTTTGGACACTTGGAAGGTGAGTGGCTGTGATTGTAAGGTATCTGGCTAGAAGCCATTTCCAGATCGTCTGGGCCTCTTGAGACAAGGGCTTGGACCTCATCCCTCCCTGCTTGTTGAGTTAGCACATGGTTGTCGTATTGTCCATCTGATCAAGCAGGGAGTGAGATCTGAATGACCAAACGTAACTTGTGCTATGTAAAGCGCTCTGATACCTGATTCGGTTCGGGTCTAGTTCGCGCTATATAAAACTCCACAAAAAAAAAAAAAAAATGAAACGCCTTCAGCGCCAGATAGACTGTGTGCAGCTCAAGTAGATTGATATGGTATGTTGATTCTCTCTGCAACCACTTGCCCTGGATTTGGAGATGATGCATGTGGGCTCCCCATCCCAGTCGTGAGGCATCCGTGACTACTGTTTGAAGAGGAATCTCCTGATGAAATGGGGTACCTCAAAGGAGATTGGTTGGAGAGCACCGCCATTTTGGGGACAGCTTCGCATAAAGGGATAGTTATATCCTGTCTTCCCAGTTGCCTGTCAGTTGGTTCCACCAGTCCTCGAAACATTCCTGAAGAGATCATATGTGGAGACAGGCATTTGTTGTGAGAAAGATGAAGGAGGCCATTGAGCCGAGGAGGGAGTATACTGTCCTCACCATTGGATGAGAGACTTTCATGAGAGCATGACACTTCTGAAAGATCGATAAGCGCCTCTCCTCCGAAGGACACAATTTTGCCAGTAGGGTGTCGATAAAAGCTCCCAGATAATGTAAGATTTGAACTGGGACAGAGGTTGACTTGTGGTTGACCTGAAGGCCTAGTCTTTGTAGGAGATGACAAGTCCAATGGTTATGAAGCTGAGCTTTCTGAGACACGGACGCCTTGATTTGTCAATCGTCTATGCATAGGTAGACAAATGTTTTGAGTCTCCTGAAATGGGTGGCCACTACTGCCATGCACTTCGAGAATGTCCTGGGTGCTGAATTCAGGCCAAATGGAAGTACTTGGTATGGATAATGGTTCTGACACACTATTAACCTCAAGAACCTACAATGCTTTCTGGCAATTGGTATATGAAAGTATGTGGCTTGAAAGTCGATGGAACAGAGCCAATCTCCCTGGTGTAATTGGGGATAATGCCTACATCCAGAACTTTTCTCACCAAATCCATTTGTTCGCTGTTTTGAGGTCGGGAACGGGTCTGAATTCATTCTTGTCTTTCATCTTGATGCGAAAGTACCTGGAATAAATGCTTGTACCTCGTTGTTGGTGAAGAACAGGTTCCACTGTCAGCTTTTGTAAGAGGATTCTGACCTCCAATTGTAACAGTGGGAGTTAGAAATTCGTTGGTTTCGGAGGTATGGACGGTGGAGGGCTAGAGAACTTTACACAGTATCTATTGAGAAAAACATTCAGTATCCAGGCTTACGTTATGTTTTGCTACTCTGCCAGATAATGTCAGATGCTTTCCCCCACCGGATTGGGTAACAGAAGGGGCGGGGGGGGGAGAAAGAATTCAGGGTTTTGACCTGGATGGTTGCTTGCCCCCTTGAGCAGACTGCTGGGTAGATCTCCCTCTAGGCTGCTTTCTTTTTTTTTTTATAAAACATTTTTTATTGAGAAAGAAACAAACACGCAATAGTATGACAGTTCAGAGGGAGTAATTCTATCGGCATCTTTGGTACAGCAGGTGAGTTTGCAAAAATACAGTTACGTTTGGCAGAAAGTCTAGGGTGACGAGGGATTGTCCACTACAGGGGCCAACGGAGGCTGACATATATCTCCACGGTAGGAATTCCAAGGGCCCCACACCCGAGACCATTTCTTAGGGCATCCACGTGCTACATACACAGTCTTTTCTCGAGACATTGCCCAATTCAAGTCCCTTTCCCATTCCTGGGCCGTAGGCGGGGTCAGTGCTCCCCAATGCTGGGCGATATTCCTCTTAGCTAGCGTTAGCCCCAACGTTACCCACTGCGTTATGCAAACATTTAAATCAGTTGGCTCCCAAATGTTCAGGAGACACCTACGGGCCTCCACACGGAGCTGCACAGACAGAACAGTGTTGATAATGTTGTGGATGTCGTGCCAGAAGGGTTGGATGTGAGTGCACTCCCAAACTATGTGAAAAAGGTTCCTGGCTGGCCACAGTCTCGCCTACAGGTGCCTTCATCCACTCTTCCCATTCGTGCCAACTGGGGCCCCATTACATAAATACGGTGAAGAAGTTTCAGCTGGACAAGGCGGAGACGAGCAGGTATTGCTACGACTCTGGGAGAGGAGACTGCCTCTTGCCATTCCTCGTCGTCCATTTCTATACCATCCCTGGTTCACCTCTCTCGAAGAACCTAAGGGGGTCCGAGATGTTGTTGACCAACTTTTTGTATATCAGGGAAATGGTGCTATAAGGGAGATGCCCATCTAGTACTCTATCTTCCAACGGGGATGAATCCGTCAGTGTGGTACCAGGCTTAAGGTGCGTGCGAAGTGCATGTCGAACCTGTGTGAACCGGAAACGCTCCGATTCAGCCATGTGATATTGTTTCTGCAGCGCTGCAAAGGGCTTAATATCAGTTTTGTCCCACAGATCCCCAATGCAATTAATACCTATGAGATCCCATTTGTCGAACCCCTTACTCCTCCACAGGTCACCTAGCTGTATAAAATCCCATAGTGTCGTTGCGAGCTTTCGCTTCCGTCTCCAACCATAGGCAGCTTTCTTTGATATAATTGGTAGGGACATTGGTGCTATCGTTGTGCACCGCTTTGCTGGTGCCCTTGCTCCGTGTGAGAGATTTGAACCTTGTGGGAATACAAGCAGTGTTAGTAGGGTTGGAAAGATTCCCTCCGTTCCCGGGGTCTCTCTAAGCAGACTGCCTTTAGAGATTTTATTTCTGCCTTCATGCATGCCATCTCATCGTCGGCATGGGTTACAAATAGAGTGGTCCCGGAGAATGGCAGATTTAATATTCTCTGCTGCGATTCTGGCATGAGGGATGTAAGGCGGAGTCAAGAGTGCCTTCTAAGAACGACGCCGTGGCAGTACTCATGAGCTGATAATAGAGCAGAGTCTGCTGCTGCAGTAATAACTTGATTTGAGACCATTAATCCTTCATTTAGGATTTCCATGAAGTCTTCCCTTTTCTCTCTAGGGATATTTTAAGCAAACTGGTTCATGAATTCCCACAGTGCCTTGTCAAATCTGCCTAAAATAGCAATTGTACTGGCTGCCATACAGCACTTTTTACGAGCTAAGGAATCTAGCTTCTGACTATCCATATCGGGAGTCACTGTATAAGTGGGAGTAGTGGCATGCTGCTTCTTTGCAGCTACTACAATCACCAAGTCTGGTGTAGGATCTTGCTCCAGAGGGCAGTATTTCTTTTGAAGCATGGATGGTGCTGGGTTAACAGAGGCTGGTGTCAGGAAGAGGTCAATAGCAGGTTCAAGGACACCTGGTACAAGAGGCAGCAAAAGCCTTGATGCCGGCCTATGTTGTAGAGCCTCAAAAATGATTGATGTCGTTTGTGTTGTCGTTGACATGGGAATGTTAAGTTTTGTCACTCCCCTCAAGAAGACCTCTTGAAGTGTGGTGAATCATTCCCTGGTGGTAATGCGTGGAGGTAGAGAGTCTGAAAGCATTGGGGAGTATCATCCAGTAGAAGCGGAGGAGATGTCTGTATGATGTCTGGACTGAGACGTGAATGATGATGAACACCAGAGTGCCTGGAAGAGGAAGAAGTGTGCTAGGGCTGTGACCAGGGCATCTAGAATGGCGCAACCTGGAATGAGATCAGGGTCTTGGAGTGACCAGTGCTGGTGGAGCTGGAAGCAGTGGTGGACGACGTGGGGTTGGAGGCCAGGCCGGAAGAGTCGGTGCAGGTGGCGGAGGAGGAGGAGACAAAGCTGGTGGTGGAGAACATGGCTGGATCCCTGAAGAAGGGTAATATGCTCTACAGTACTCCAAATCTGGGGATGAGTAGATGCGTCTTCTCTCCTTTCTTGCCTCCTATAACGTAGACTATGTCGATAGTTCTCGACGTCGACTGACCTCGGCCTGCACAGTGATTGCAGGGCGTGACTCGACATTGATCTTCGACGGTGCCTCGATGACCAGGATCTCGGCAGTGACTGTCTTGATGGCCTCAAAGTCGAAGGACTCCTTGGCGTCAAGCGAGGCCTGCGGGTTGTTGAAGTCCATACTCCTTGCCTCAACACTGATCTGCGGTGCTTGCTCGACGTCTAACCATGAATAGACAGTGAACAGGTCGGTGCCGTACCTGTCTTCGACATCAATCCTCTTGATGCAGACTGGGACCAATGGCATTTTTGTGCTATTTTCTTCCTGGCACGCCCTCCAGAGACAGATGAGAAACCCCTGGTAGAAGCCTAACCCTCTCCTCACCCTGAGGTCCCACTTTCAGACTGCATCTGCTTTCTTCTTTACTCCTCTGTACCATGAAGGCGAATCTTCTCTCGGGGCACGTCTTCAAAAGTTCCTGCAGTGATGGCAAGGCTCAGGAACATAATCGTCTGGGAGGCAGAGTATACACTGCTCATTAGACTCTGTCTTGGCCTTTTTTCTCCACCAGGCTGGGCATTTGTCAAAAAGAGATTGTATTTTTCGGTCAAAAAACTCTACTTTCTGTTAGAAAAAGACAGAAAAAGTGAGAGAGAGACCAAAGACGTCGAATTAAAAGGTTGGCACCAACATTCAGTTGAGAATTTTGAAGAGAAACGCAAAAATGCAACTGTGGTCAATGCTCCAGGGTCCTGTCAGCGGAGTCCGGAAAAAAGAACTAAAGCAACTGCCACCTGCTGAGCATGATGGGATACTGGTGGTCCCTAGGTTCTTAAAGGCGCAGCCTCTATTTTTAACTCATAATCACAGCCAATGGGGCTGCTCTGTCCTGCTTCACTTCATCTTTATGCTCTATCAAAAAAGTGTTTTTAAAAGAGATTTATGCTGTTATATTAAAACATCATTAAATGATTCACATATATCATTCTCCTGGTCCCTTTTTTAAGTACAAGATGAAGAATTAGGCCATTGTAGCCTAGTCCTATAGGCTGCAAGATATGTTTCTTTCCTAAGTGACTTTGCAGGCCTTCCTGAAGAAAGGTGAACATCTACACCTAAGAAGACATATTGTGAAAAAGTGCTAAGGGGTACCCGCACACAGGCGGGGCTATTCAGTGCTTATGACCATAAACAAAATCCCCTACGAGAGAAGTAACATTTTCTGTTTGTAGCATGTTATAGTAAATATACATGCTCTGTATAGAATGTAAAGCCGTTCCTCCCCAAAAGCAGTGGCTAGCAAACAGATGAAGCAGATGTTTGAAACAGCATTCTCAGAGCAGCTTGGCCAACTAATGCCTGATGACCTACTAGAAAATCCATACAATATAGCTTGGCGAAGGAGTGTGGTGGTGACCAAGTGGCAGCTGTCCAAATATCTGCTATTTGTATATTTCCCAGGAAAGGTAAATTGGCAGCTGTGTCGTGTGTGGAGTGGGCTTTAGAGGGCACAGAGTGTGTCTGCTTGTCCTTAGCAAAGGAAGTCTGGATGTACTTCACAATCCACCTTGCAATGCCTGATTTGTCACCCTCCTAACATCTAGGGTATGATGTGACCTTTCTTCTACAGACTCTAGATACGGGAGAATGAGCAGCTCAATCTTCTAGTTTATGCAGAAAAATGAGGCAACATTCAGCAGAAATCTGGGGCTGGTACAAAGAACTACTCTATCATTGTGAACCTGGATGAATGGTTCCTGTATTGTAAGAGCGTGAAGCTCACAAATGCATCTGATGGAGGCATAGGCAGCAATTACCACACTGGTAAGATGAGTTGGGAGTAAGTTGCCCATCTCCTCATCATTACTCAGTGTCATGGAGAATAGTTTGCATGCCCCGTGTCAGAGTCTGGTATAAATATATATTTTTAAAATACAAATCCACATAGAAATATTGATTAGAAGTAGATCGCTGCCTCTGCCTCCTTTCTACAGACTAATTAAATATTTGTAAAGTTAATATTTGCTTACATGTAGAACAAGGGTGCTCCGTGTGACTCGATCCACAGGTTTGTACAGCAAAGCTAAGGAAAAAAAACACAGGAATGAATGAGTAACAGGGAAACACATGCTAGGTACAGATGTACAACTGAGTAGGCATCCCTACTCTCAATCAGAGACACTAGGGAACACATTGGGGTGCAGCAAAAGCAGGGTTGATCGAGAGAAAGCAAATCACATTCATTCAGCCATACAAATTGGGAGACACACAGTTTCACACATTAGAAAAAATGAGACACAACTTAAGCTTTGGATGAAATGCTGCCAATAAAGACCGCAGATACATGCTTACACATCAGCAGGCACGCCCTGCCTGCATATCATGGAGATGAGGTGAGGACAACAGAGGAGTCAGGCACAGCCCAGCCAATCCAGACGCACCAAGCACAAACATGCATGCATACGAAGAATACCTGCACACAAGCAAGCTGGCACTCACAATGAGGTCTGAGGAAACACAACTTTAAGAGCGACACAGAACCAGTGGTGATCCAGGAAAACAAACAAGCACAACCCCAAAATGACAGACACACCCGATTTAAAACCAGTGGGGTTCCTCCGCTAAGGTTTTTAGAGCAGTGAAAGAGGGAAAAATAAAATGATAATAACTGAACGTTATCATTTGATTTTTGGTTGCTGCGGGGTTGGGTTAGGGTGGGCAGGGCTGGTGGCTCCGGGAGGAAGAGTGGACTGTGCACTCTAAGTGCGCATGACTGCTTGGCCATCTGTTTTGGCCGGTCAAGCAGTCATGCGCACTTTGCACATTCCCCACTAGGTTGTGATGCACAGCCTGGTAGGGAATATGCACAGGCGCCCTGTCCTGATCTGAGCTCCGATCCACAGCGCTCAGACCAATCACAACATTTCATTGCAGCGTTGTGATTGGCCTAGGGGAGCCTGTGTGCCCGGGTGCTTCCTGCAGCTTCTTCCAGGCTGGAGTCAGGAAGAGCAGAGAAGCGGAGGAGAGATGCAGCCGGCGGAAAAGGTAAGTGTGTTTTAAAAAAAATATTTTCTAGCCCACCCAAAAAATCCCACACCGCCACCCTCATTCCCTACTAGCCACTATTGTTTCAAACATCAGAGTTAAAGAGATACAACAAAGTAAAGATGCAAAAACACGGACGAAAGAGCACACACATGCCCACATACTAACCTATCTAAGTAATAAATAGGCATGCTGAATATATATCTAATCAAAAGAGAAATGACTAAAGAGGGCCCTATTTTTCAATATTTCCTGTACACTTAGCACAGCATGAAAAACCCTCTAGAGGACCATTTTAGCACCACCAAGTTGTGATGAGTAAGGAATATGCTACTTACCAGTATGCATCTGTTCTTGGCATAGAGGGCTGCAGAGTGGTACATTTATGAATAGATCGCCATCTGGTGTTGGGCTCGGATGATTGCACTTTGTTTTTCTTCTGGAGAAGTCTTTGTCGTCATAGGTGACTCCTCCTCTCGGTGTTAGTGCGCATGGGCATCGGCTCCATCCTTAGATTGTTTTGCCATAGTAGGGTTAGATGGAGTAGTGTAGTATAGTACATAAAGATATGCCCATGTAAATGTATCTAAATAAGATAATGTTAGGACAGACACAGGTTTCCGGGGAGGCAGGGAGGGCATGTACCACTCTGCAGCCCTCTATGCCAAGAACAGATGCATACTGGTAAGTAGCATATTCCATTCGAGGCATATGGGCTGCAGATGGTACATTTATGAATAGATTGTACAGCAGTTACCTCCCTAGCGGTGGTCACCAGTGTCTGTCGCAACTGTTTGAAATAGAGTTTTTAATACAGCTTGGCCCACTCTGGCTTGTTGTGCAGCCTGTACATCAACACAGTAGTGCTTTGTGAATGTATGTGGTGTAGACCAAGTTGCTGCTCTACATATGTCATCTAGGGGAATGTTCCCTAAGAATGCCATAGATGCTCCTAGTTTTCTTGTAGAATGAGCTCTAGGAGGAACAGTTAATGTTCTCTTTGCTTTAATGTAACATATTTGTATACATCTTACAATCCATCTTGCGATGCCTGCTTTAGAGATAGGATTGCCCTTATGTGTTGGGGAAAATGCTACAAATAGTTGTTTAGTTTTCCTGAAGTCTTGTGTTCTTTCTATGTAGTACAAAATGGCTCTTTTAACATCTAGTGTATGTAGAGCCCTTTCTGCCACCGTCTGTGGCTTTGGAAAGAAGACTGGTAATTCCACTGGCTGATTGATGTGGAATGCTGAAATTACTTTAGGCAAGAACTTTGGGTTTGTTCTAAGAACCACTTTATTCTGGTGTAACTGTAGGAATGGTTCTTGTATTGTCAATGCCTGTAATTCGCTTACTCTTCTGAGTGAGGTAATGGCTATAAGGAAGGCCACCTTCCATGTAAGGAATTGTATTTCGCACCTATGCATAGGTTCGAAGGGTGGCCCCATTAGTCTGGTGAGTACTACGTTGAGGTTCCAGACTGGGGAAGGTGGTAATCTTGGTGGAATGACTCTTTTAAGACCTTCCATGAATGCTTTTATCGCTGGTACTCTGAACAGTGATATGCGCTGCCTGTTTTGTAGGTATGCTGCTATAGCTGCTAGATGTACTCTAATAGATGTGTACGCTAGATTACATTGCTGTAAGTGTAATAAGTAGCAAATAATCTCCCTTGTTGATACGTCTAGAGGGTTGATATTGTTATTAGTACAGTGTATAGCAAACCTCTTCCACTTAGCTGCATAGCATGCTCTGGTGGTTGGACGTCTCGCTTGTTTAATTATCTCCATGCAATTTGGGGGGAGATCTAAGTACCCAAATTCTAGGATTTCAGGAGCCAGATCGCTAAGTTCAATTGAGTTGGATCTGGGTGCATTATTTCTCCATGGTTCTGTGTAAGGTGCATGGGTAGAATTCGTAGCTTTTGATGTGGCACTTGTGAGAGTTGCAAGAGCGTGGTGAACCACGGCTGTCTTGCCCACGTGGGTGCTACTAGTATCATGGTCATTGAATGTTGTTGCAGTTTCCTGACCACTAATGGGATTAGTGGGAGAGGGGGAAAAGCGTATGCAAATTTGTTGGACCAATTTATCCATAACGCATTGCCCTGCGACAGGTGATGTGGGTACCTGGACGCGAAGCTTTGGCATTTTGCGTTCTGATGAGTGGCAAATAGGTCTATCTCTGGTTGTCCCCATCTTTGGAAGAATGGCTGCAGTATTTGTTGGTGCAGTTCCCATTCGTGTATTTGTTCCGACTGTCTGCTTAAGATGTCTGCTATCTGGTTTTGGACTCCTGGTAGGTGTTCGGCTAACAGATAGATGTTTTGAGGAATGGCCCATCTCCAAATTTCCTGTGCTAGTCTGGATAATTGGAGAGAGTGCGTCCCCCCCTGTTTTTGAATATAATACATTGCTGTCATGTTGTCTGTTCTGATCAGGACTGCTTTGTGGATAACATGTATCTGGAAGGCTTTCAATGCTAGAAACACTGCCAGTAGTTCTAGATAGTTGATGTGCAGTGTTCTTTCCTGCACACTCCACCTTCCTTGTACTGTGTACTTGTCCATATGTGCTCCCCATCCGGTGAGCGATGCGTCTGCTGTTATTGTCACCTGTGGAATTGGCTCTAGGAACGACCGCCCCTTGGTAATGTTTGTTCTGTTCCACCACTTCAGAGAGCGGTGTGTGCGGTCGTCTACCAACACCAGATCCGTAATCTGCCCTTGAGCCTGATTCCACTGTGTCGCTAAGCATTCTTGTAGCGGACGCATTTGTAGTTTTGCATATGGTATTAGCAGTATGCAGGATGACATCATGCCTAATAGCTGCATGAACACTCTTGCTGTTAGTGAGTGTTGTGGCTGAAATCTCTGAGTGATTGTAAGCATTGCTTGGACCCTGACTGGGTTGGGGTACACTTTGGCTTTTTCTGTGTCTATAGTAGCCCCCAGATATTGTTGAACCTTGTTTGGTTGTAGGTGTGACTTTGTGTAGTTCACCGTGAACCCTAGCTGGTGTAGTAGCTGAATTGTCTTTTGTGTGTCTTGCAGACACTCCTCTTGCGACCTGGCTTTTATTAGCCAGTCGTCCAAGTATGGGAAGACATGAATTTGTTGTCTTCTTAGGTGAGCTGCTACCACTGCCAGGCATTTTGTGAACACCCTTGGTGCCGTCGTGACACCAAATGGAAGGACTTTGAACTGATAATGTTGTCCTTCTACCACAAACCTGAGGTATTTCCTGTGGGCTTTGTGAATAGGGATATGAAAGTAAGCATCTTTTAGATCCAGTGTAGAAAGAAAGTCCCCTTTCTTCAGTAAAGGAAGTACTTGTTGGAGCGTGACCATGTGGAAATGTTCCGAATTTATGTATGCGTTGAGAGGTCTTAGGTCCAGTATTGGCCTTAGAGACCCGTCCTTTTTGGGAATTAGGAAGTATAGGGAGTATACTCCTGTTCCCTGTTGGTGCTGTGGAACCTTCTCTATGGCATGCTTTTCTAGCAGTGATATTACTTCTTGTTTTAATAGTGTCAGGTGATCTTGTTTCATTGGACGCTGTTTGGGGGGGATGTTTGGTGGGGTAGCTGTGAGTTCTAGGCAATAACCATGTTGGATAATTTGTCTTACCCACTTGTCTGATGTGATGTTTTCCCAGACAGGTAGGAACTGTGATAGGCGTCCCCCTACCGGTGTTATATGGTCTGGGGGAAGCTCTATGAAGTCACTGTTTTGGGGTTGGAGAGTTGCGGTTGTTGTTGTTTCCGCGACCTCTACCCTTGTTGTTGTTACCCCTGTATCCACCTCTAGAATTACCTCTGGGTGATGTAGGTGTAAAAGAGGTTTGCTGTTGGTTTGTACCTGTACTTTTGGATCCTCCTCTATAGGTGGATCTACGAAAGGAACCTCTTTGTGTCGGCTGTTGCAATGCTCCCATTGATTTAGCCGTTTCTGTATCCTTCTTCATCTTTTCTAGGGCCTCATCTGTCCCTGTGCCAAAAAGTGTTTTCCCATCAAAAGGTTGGTTCAGTAACGATGTTTGTACCTCTTGTTTGAACCCTGACACTCTGAGCCATGCATGTCTCCTTAACATGATGCTTGTGTTTGTCGACCTTGCCGCAGTTTCTGCCGCGTCTAGGGCGCACTTTATTGAAGTGTTAGTAATTAACTTCCCTTCTTGTATAAGTTGATCTGCTCTCTTTTGATGTTCTTTAGGGAGATGTTTGATGAGTGTTTCTAACTCATCATAATGCGCTCTGTCATACCTTGCAAGTAGTGCTTGCGTATTAGCTATGCGCCAACTGTTTGCCGCTTGAGATGCTACTCTCTTGCCAGAGGCATCTATTAGTTTAGACTCTTTGTCAGGAGGTGGAGCTTCTCCTGTAGATAAAGAGTTTGCTCTCTTGCGAGCGTTTGTGACCACTAGTGAGTCTAGAGGAATTTGCCCCTTAATGTATATTGGGTCTTTTGGAGCTGCCCTATATTTTTTATCAATTCTTGGGCTCAATACCCTAGCCCTCACTGGGTCTTTGAATATCTCTGATGTATGACTGAGAAGGCCCTTAAGCATTGGTAGTGTTCCTGATGTTCTTTGTGCAGTAGGTAGTGTTTCTAATAAGAAGTCCTGTACTTGAGGTTCTGTATGTAGGTCTACCTTATGAAATGTTGCTGCTCTAGTAATGAGTTGTGCAAACCCAGTATTGTCATCAGGAGGTGAAGGTTTTGAGGGATATGACTCAAGGTCGGTATCATTACCTGATCCCACATTATACTCTTCCCATGGGTCTGCCTCCTCTGGGATTGTATCCTCATCATCCCCAGGGTGTCCCCCCTCCCCTGTGTCACTCTCTCCATCTGTTGTAGGTGTAGATGGGCGTGTGGGAGGAATATCTGGCCTATTGTGAGGAAGAGGCGAAGATGGTGTGTGAGGTTTGGGAGAAGGGGGAGGAGTTGTATTCGTCCCCATTGTTCTCTTCTTTGGATGAGTCTTGTCGTCCAAATGTTCATGTTTCCTCTTTTTAGGTAGTTCTGTGGCTACCTTGCCAGTCTTTGGGTCAATAAACAAAGTCTTTTGTTTAGGATCCGTTCCGTGTTCCTGTGTCGGTACCGCAGTTTTCGGTTCCGAAAGGTGTTTTTTCTTTGAAATGTCCATTTGTATTTTCGGTGCCGAAGTTTTGTTCGGATCCGACTTCTTCGGTATCGAAGATGTCCCCGGTGTCGAGGGTGTTTTCGGCGCCGAAGCGTGCTTCGGTGTCGACATGGACTGCTTCGACTTCGAGCTTTCCTTGACCTGGTGCTTCGGTGTCGATGTGGTCGGTTTATCGGAACCGGAACCACTATGATGGGGGACCGAGTGTTTCGGTTTCTGTTTCGTTGCCGGGCTCGAAGGCGGGGCGTTGGAAACTTTTTTCGGTTGTCTGACCGGGCTCGAGGGCGGGGTCGACACCGTGCGGGGTCTGTTTTTCGGTAAAGGGACGTCGTCACTCACGGTTTGTTGGACGTCGATTTCCTCGACGTCGGACTCGTCCGCTTCTGACCCCGCCTCGTCGGCCTCTTCTTCCTCCTCTTCTGGGTGCTGGTCCTCGAACAGCTCCGGGATTGCTTGTGACTGCATTCTCGATACCTCGTGTCTTCGGGCTCGACGGTTTCTAATCGTCGATTTTGACGAGAACGCTGCACAGGCCTCACAGTCCCTGGATTCGTGTTCAGGGGACAAGCAGAGGTTGCACACCTCGTGTAGGTCCTTGTGTGGGAACTTAGCACCACACGTTGGACATTTTTTGAATGGAGTCCTTTCCATGGACCCCGGGCTGGACTACGTCGAGTTTCTCGTAGTCGTCGTCCTTCGAACCGCGTCGGTATGGAGTGAAGTCGCGTTCGATAACGATACCGTCGATTTGGAAAGGAATACGCGCCGGTTATAACCTTCTTTGTTGAAGTCGGTCCGGAGCGCTTCGATCCTCATTCGAACCCGATGGCGGAAAAAAACAATCTAAGGATGGAGCCGATGCCCATGCGCACTAACACCGAGAGGAGGAGTCACCTATGACGACAAAGACTTCTCCAGAAGAAAAACAAAGTGCAATCATCCGAGCCCAACACCAGATGGCGATCTATTCATAAATGTACCATCTGCAGCCCATATGCCTCGAACAGAGGATCTTCTCTTTTGTCTACAATTCTGGTTCTCCATCATGGGTCTCTTAAATGAGCAATAAATATCTCTATGTGCCGGTCCGTGGAAAAAATGAATAGCGACAACACTGTCTATTTTAAAAATGAAATAGACCATGTGGTGTCAATTTATTTCTTTTTTCCACAAGCCATAATAAGAAATCAATATAAACGACCACAGTGCGGTTTCCACCGCGTACCCAAACTGTATATTACAATGAAATATAAAAAAGGGAAGTAGATGATCAATTAATCCTAAATGGAAGAGAAGGGAACACCGCCTTAAGGCAACCGTGAGCACTTGGAACTTACATTAGGGCGTAATAGAGGCCCCTGCAGCGCAAAGGGGCCCCAACCCTCCAGGGGATCCCCAAACCTTAAAAGGGCCCCAATCAGCCCAAAGCTAATGAATATATGTGAGATATGGTGACTCGGTTGGACCCTCAGCATATTCTGCAGGGGTCCCCATCATTTTGCGTTAGGCCACTGAACTCACAATGTACCGCACTGGTAGGTGACATCTCAGTTCATTTGCTATAGTACATGAATCTCAGAATCTTTAGAAGCATTTTCATGATTTTAAATCGGGGTTGGAAATGTTTTTCTGCTTCATTTGTCATTGTTCAACAGCTCTTCGCTCTTGATAGATGTATTTTGATCTTTGTCCTTCTTTTCCGCAGTCTCTTGTTGACATTTGGAGGCAAACACAGTTCCTGTGGTGGTGAAATATCCATTAATGACATCCATACGTCTTTACGTTTTCTTCTTCCAAACTGTTCTACCATTACAGACTATCTTTGCGTCATAATTATGCTTAGGAGACGTATACCGAAAGGGAATATGATTTATGGCCAGACTGAAGTTCCTCTTACTCCTCCTTGACCTCATTTAGGGTCTTTTTCTACTCGTCCTAATAAAAGTGCCAGAATCGATTCTCTCTCCTTCAGAGGATGTAGATTAGGTTTTGTCTCTGACACCAAAGATGCCCCCCCATGGCACAGATGTCCTGTCTGGTCGGCACTGATAGTTTCTACCTCTGGAGGCGCACTGGCCTCATGTTCTACTGATATGTGGAGATGCCTCTCAGACCTGCTTCTCTGCAGCTGTCTACTATCCCAGCGTATAGCGCTTCGGCGCGGAGGATTCCACGGAACCCCTAGAATACGCGACCTGTGGCTCTGGTTCCTTTAGTCCATCCTCAGAATTGTTGCTTCACACTGGTCAAACCGGACATAAGATAGTGACTTGCAACAGGTCGCATGGGGATGCTCAAGCATGTCTAGGTCATCAGCCCAGATCTTCTTTACATCTAAGGAGACCCGAGGCTAAGAGGAGACGGAGCAGATCATCTTGGCGAGTTGAAGCTCCTTCAAGGCCAGATTACAAGCATTCACGACTACACGCACATTTACTCATAAAAGGAGGGTGCAGCACATGCTTGGATGGAAAGGGAGGCATTTATTCTACCATCAATGACCCTTACCTTTTGATGACTGCCAGCTTTTACAGATAAAATCTTACGGGCAGCAGCAAAGTTAAATATTGCAGTTTCAATTCGATGGCAAGATATATCACGGACCCGAGAAAAGACTGAAGTCCGGGGGCCCTCCTCGCCCCTTAAGAACCTTATAGGGGAACTTTTATTGTCTGTTTTGCTTTGGAGACACAACGCACCTGAAAGAACCCTTATCCACCCAATGAAAAAATACTGCCTTCAACAGCGAAGACTGCAAAAAACACTGCCAATCCACTCTCTTCAAGGAAACGACATCTGCTGTGGGCGTTTATTCCTCCACAAGGAATGCACGGACTGCTGGGGTCTTTCATTGCTGCTTCTTTTAATCTGACTATGTGGGAACTGCCATCCAATCAAGAAAGAAACTGCAGTGGTCACTGCTACCCACATGCAGCAAAATGCCGGAGCACTGGCACTTGACCAAGGCAAACCAACGCCAGAGGTGTCGCCAACCAAATGAGACAACATGAAGGGACAGAGCCACTCACCAAGGACGGACTGACTGCGGATGGCACTGTGACTGATCCAAGACAGACAATCGGTATGCTACGCTGCTGCTGATCTAAATCAGACTACAAAGACATTGCAGACCATCCACAGCAGACTGCCGGGGCACTGCCACCAAAACAAAACTGAATGACTGCAGGGGGCACTGCCACCAAAACAAAACTGAATGACTGCAGGGGGCACTGCCACCAAAACAAAACTGAATGACTGCAGGGGGCACTGCCACCAAAACAAAACTGAATGACTGCAGGGGGCACTGCCACCAAAACATAACTGAATGACTGCAGGGGGCACTGTCACCAAAACAAAACTGAATGACTGCAGGGGGCACTGCCACCAAAACAAAACTGAATGACTGCAGGGGGCACTGCCACCAAAACCAAACTGAATGACTGCAGGGGGCACTGCCACCAAAACAAAACTGAATGACTGCAGGGGGCACTGCCACCAAAACAAAACCCAATGACTGCAGGGGGCACTGCCACCAAAACAAAACCCAATGACTGTAGGGGGCACTGCCACCGAAACAAAACCGAATGACTGCAGGGGGCACTGCCACCAAAACAAAACCCAATGACTGCAGGGGGCACTGCCACCAAAACAAAACCGAATGACTGCAGGGGGCACTGCCACCAAAACAAAACCGAATGACTGCAGGGGGCACTGCCACCAAAACAAAACCGAATGACTGCAGGGGGCACTGCCACCAAAACAAAACCGAATGACTGCAGGGGGCACTGCCACCAAAACAAAACCCAATGACTGCAGGGGGCACTGCCACCAAAACAAAACCGAATGACTGCAGGGGGCACTGCCACCAAAACAAAACCGAATGACTGCAGGGGGCACTGCCATCAAACGAAAGCAGACTGACTGCTGAGGCATCATCATCCAACCAAGAAAGATTGAAAGTGGAGGTACCCAAATCAATCAAGACAGACGGCAAGGGCAAACTCACCAACCAAGAGACACTGCCGGAATACACCCACCCACCCAGAAGACACGTACTGCAGGAATAATTGTGGGGGACGTAGGGTCTCTTCATTTCAAACCAGACTGACCAACTGCAGGATCATTCACTATTAAACTCACACTATTATTTAATAATGCACTAAGTAAACTTGCCCTGGTCATTTCCCATTGTCTGCTCCATGTTTCTGCTAATTCCTACTTTTCCCACAACGCACATCTCACACAGTTAACTAACTACTACTGAATGCACACAACACTCAGCCCCTATATCCCAAAATAAAGCAACAACATTAGGTGAACACTCACTCTCCAATGAGTTCTTGGTCATCTGTTCTTTGGGATCCCTTACGTTTCTGGCCTTCAGATTCTGAAAAAGAACAAAAGCAGGAGTGAAATATCATGACAGTCCAGTGTACGACATGGAAAGATCTGACCCCTCTCATTGAGGCAATAATCATCATATGTAAGATGCTGGAGGCACAGGACATTCCTCCTCTTTCACCAGATGTTTATATTTCAAACTAAAAGATCCAAACCTTTAGTTTCTACATTTAATATTTTAACATACTTCAATCTAGACTCACCATACCCCCACCCCCACCATGAGAAATAAAGTATGTGTGGGGCAGAAGCACCTCAGCACATTCCAGCACCATGAAGGGACGACACAAAGCAAAGATCTTAGCTCCTTAAGTTCCACCAGATGTGCGACCAGGGATGGCGCCCAGTGCAGTGGTATAAGACATTTGCTGAGCACAAACCTCTCAACACCTTGAATACCATCCGATGTGAGAAACTGAATAAGCTCAAACACTCACTCCAGCACAATCACACTTAGGACAGGAGTCAGTGAAATATCTGTGCACCCTATGGCCACCATATCCCACAGTCCTACAGCGCCATTATCAAAAGGTTTACGTGCAATCAAGGCCTCAGCGATTTACATGTGTGGACTAGTCTTGTGTATGCCAGAGGCTACCAGCAATCAGAACATAAGAATACTTTACCTCAGAGATTTCAGCAAACTGGCCATTGGCTTGGCAACACTTCTCTGCTGTTTCCATAGCTACCTCGTAGTTGTCTACAAAGGCTCGGTATACTCCCAACTGGCTGGCCTGCGGGGAAAAGAATGTTATAAGTCCTAAACAGATACACAAGTACTGATGGTCAAATCACATGAATGGTCTCTTACAGGTTATCTTCTACTCACCCACCAACATTCTAACCTGGGGAAAGGGGGGTGATGTGTAGCGGGAGGTGTACGCGTTTATAGCATGTACTCTCTGATGGTGCTCAACACCATCATCAACAGGGAAAAATATTTTTTGCAGAAAAAAGTAGGTGAGAGGTAATGAAAGAGAGCCTCGATAAATGATGACTTATATATATTTTAGGTGTATGTTGGTTGATTTTAAAGAACTAAACACAGTCATGATTGAAGTACTCACAGCTTGAATGAGGAAAGCAGGGCTCGGTGAAGAGACGCGAAGACCATAAGGGCCTTTCCAATCAAATGATCTCCCTCAAAACACAGTGCATATTGTGGACAGAGATGCCTTATCTGACAACAACACACTTTCTGCGAGCAAAGGTGGTTTTTGGGAAGACTTTGGAACAAGAGATTATTCCTGAACCTAGACAAGTGGTGGAAAAGCCTACTATACCGAGCCTGAAAAGTGAAAGCGGTTTCCTCTACATGCCGTGGTTCTCACAGTAAGTATTAAATGCGCAGAGCACAGGCTTTGAAAGGAATATAAAAATATATATTTACTGAAAAGACATAAGGAAACAATGTCTCTTGCCCAATACCTTAAGTCTGATCTGGGCGCCCTCTGTAAGTCACAGTTATGACTGGTGACCAAGATCTGGGCTCCATTCTCAGTTCACAACTGAGTTTGACCACCAGATCTAGACTTTCTCTATTCTCTCTATATCACCCCGGGTCCAAATGACACAGACGGAAAATAGCTACTAAAACCACAAGCTGGTTATGTATTCAACGTTCCTGCCAGGTGTAATATGTGAAGAACATGTGTATACCACAATGTACGTAGCCCTGCATAGGTTTGTGTGACGACAGTACTTGTGTACTAGAAATACTCGCCTGAGCCAAGTACTATGTGTAATTAATGTATCCACGTAAGTGCCGGGGGAGGGAGGGACTGGGTGGGGAGAGTTGCGGAAGAATCTTCTGGGCATGTATAAAAATGAAAATGATTGATAAACGACTTAACATTGCTAGCATATAGGAACTTACGGAATGTGCATTTCGTATTGCTAATGGAATTGCTGTATTTGTTCTCGCCCATTTGCCAATAAAGACATTTTCAACAAAAAAAATGTATTCAACTTTCCTGTTGCAGGATCAAGAGAAGATAATGTGGTGGGCTTAGTGTTACTGGGGGCAGAAAGAATTACTTAAAGTAGCAAATCTGAAGGTGGAAGGGAGGGTTGCACATTGGATACAACACCCTTGTTTAGGAGTGCAAACTTTTAGGGAACAGAAGTTTAGAGATGGAAAAGTAAAAGGTTGTTGCTGCAAAAAGGCCAGATTTAGAAACTCAGACATTTGTAATTATCTTTATTGGTTTTACCTCATTTACAAATAACAATACTATAACAATCCCCTTACATCTTCCTTATATTGAGTAAACATGGTGTTAATGGTTATATTGTAACACAAAATAGTATAATGAGTAGGAATATTACAACCCTGCATGCATTCCTCAAAGTTGAAAAGGAATGCGTTGAAGATGTCCATGACATATTTTAAAGCAACTGGATCAGGTGTAAATCATCAATACATTAACAAGAGCAGACAGGGATATTGAGCTGTAATCCTTTGGTGATATTGATATTGAGATATATATATATATATATATATATATATATATATATATATATAGAATACATCTCCTGAATCCTCGCTATCACTACAAACATCATTGAGATTGTCCTCTGACTCAGGGAGGTCTGGTATTGTTGTAACAATCATCCCATGGGATAAATCCGGAGGTCTCCGGCATCCTTCCTTCAGACCTCTAGCTTAGTTCTCCACTCCTGCCCATCTTGTAACTATCCCTTGCCAATGCTTGGGAGCTTTCCATTTCAGAGTACTGGGTCTTCTACCTATTAAAAGAGCCAAGTCTAAGAATTTGGTCTCCGCTCTATGATTCTGGAATGCCTAAAAGACCCGGGATACAACTCCTGAGGTTATGTAGATCGGTGCGTTCTGTGCTGATCGAGAAGAGACTCAATAATCTCATTGCAGTAACTTTACAGCTGGGGGAAATCCTAGAACATGCGTTTAATCCAAGCCATAGCTGTAGCACATCTAGGACAGTTGGGAAAGGCTCCAGCATTAATTCTATTGCGTCACTCGGGAGTCAGATATGCCCTATGTAGAATGTTGGATTGGATGTGTCTGAGCCTAGCGTTGTGGGAAACCTTGTGTGGATAGATTACCAACACACAAAACTTAAAGCGGTACCTGGCCAAAGAAGACACGAACAGGACCAGTCTCTGACCAGTGACAACTATCACAGCAGGTGCTCACAGCGTCACCTTCTGAATTGCTGCTTAAACATCTGTCACAATGAGAAGGTTTCACGCCAGATCTACAGGGCTGTCTGCCACCATCCTACACAGACAGCACCCCATTACCACCACGATCAATGTACCTGTACCATAGACCGTGGTCAACATTCACAAAAGATGCAGCTCAGTCAGCACTTTGAACTGTATGCATGTAATGTTATTTGTAGTGCGTGGAATTAACGGAGCATAGCAGAGCAGAGGCATTGATCACGGACATAAATCCTGAGGTAAGGTTCATGCTTTTTTTACCTTGAGGGAGCATTTTTGGGGAGGGAGGTTATGTGTGTGGGGGAGGGGGGGATAGACAGATTCCTACAATGTAAAGAGATTGACTTCTCTGAAAAGAGGTTGCCATTTCAAATTTGAATTGCACAAGTATCGAAGTAGAAAACTAATTGAAAGTTCATTGTTGCCAAATCACTCTCAATAGCCCCTTCACTAGTATGTCCTGCCAAATGAACCACATTGTGTCCCACGAGTGCTCCCATATGACCCCGGCACACCCAGGGCACCTGTGCTATTCCATTCTACTACATGCATTCCATGATTATCAGTAGTTAGTGCTCCAGCACTAAGCCTCGCAGCTGCTTTTACACTGCCCGACCTCGAACCCTAGCGTGTTCATCCCACACCTTACTGGAGATCTTCATGCTCGAAGAGCCACTAGGGCTGGTTTCCACTGTCCTCAAATAACACCAACAGCTTCCATAACTCTGCAGATGCTTTGATGCAACCAATTAACAACCTCAACGACTGAGATCTATCACACTTCATACAGTGGGAACTCCCACACTAACCGCTCATACACACCACTCCACACCTACTGTGCCAAGGAACCACCCACCGTCACAACTGCAACAAGAAACACTCATGTCTCCTGTAGCGCCTACATATGGAAAACCTCCTGACAGCAATACATTGAAACAGCACTGCAATACAATCCTTCCCAAGGATACCTCATCCATCACCCCCTTTGAGAACTCAACTCTTGAGCAGAAGCCACACACCATCACCATGGTACAGCCGCCAAGCCATCCCACTGCACAACTTCCACGCTATTAACAGGAGAACTCCTGAGCCACCTCAATGCAGAGCTCCCATGCACTCCTCAAGGGAAAACTTCCCAACTATCCCACAGTAGAACACCCTGGCCACCTTGATGCACAGCTCCCACATCATCCCACAGGAGAGCTTCTGGGCCACCTTGATGCACAGCTCCCACATCACCCCACAGGAGAGCTCATGGGCCACCTTGATGCACAGCTCCCACATCATCCCACAGGAGATTTCCTGGGCCACCTTTATGCACAGCTCCCACATCATCCCACAGGAGAGCTCCTGGGCCACCTTGATGCACAGCTCCCACATCATCCTACAGGAGATTTCCTGGGCCACCTTGATGCACAGCTCCCACATCATCCCACAGGAGAGCTCCTGGGCCACCTTGATGCACAGCTCCCACATCATCCCACAGGAGAGCTCCTGGGCCACCTTGATGCACAGCTCCCACATCACCCCACAGGAGAGCTCATGGGCCACCTTGATGCACAGCTCCCACATCATCCCACAGGAGATTTCCTGGGCCACCTTTATGCACAGCTCCCACATCATCCCACAGGAGAGCTCCTGGGCCACCTTGATGCACAGCTCCCACATCATCCTACAGGAGATTTCCTGGGCCACCTTGATGCACAGCTCCCACATCACCCCACAGGAGAGCTCATGGGCCACCTTGATGCACAGCTCCCACATCATCCCACAGGAGATTTCCTGGGCCACCTTTATGCACAGCTCCCACAGGAGAGCTCCTGGGCCACCTTGATGCACAGCTCCCACATCATCCTACAGGAGATTTCCTGGGCCACCTTGATGCACAGCTCCCACATCACCCCACAGGAGAGCTCATGGGCCACCTTGATGCACAGCTCCCACATCATCCCACAGGAGATTTCCTGGGCCACCTTTATGCACAGCTCCCACATCACCCCACAGGAGAGCTCATGGGCCACCTTGATGCACAGCTCCCACATCATCCCACAGGAGAGCTCCTGGGCCACCTTGATGCACAGCTCCCACATCATCCCACAGGAGAGCTCCTGGGCCACCTTGATGCACAGCTCCCCCACCATCCCACAGGAGATTTCCTGGGCCGCCTCAATTCAGACCTCCCAAGTAATGCTCACTGCAGAACCCCAACACCATCCCACAGCGGATTCCCTTAGACACCCCAATGCAGAAATCCCATCGATATAATTGTTACTGCAGAATTCCCACCCCACAGCAGATCTCTTGGTCTGCTCAATGCGGACCTCCCACATATCTCTCACTGAACATCCTCTAACCTATTCCCACAGCAGCCCTCCTACAACATCTGCATAGCAGAACGGACAACATCCCAGATGCAGAATTCCCATAGCAACCCTCCACTCCATCTACAGACTCTCAAACCTCCCCTACTGAAGGCCTTCAGCACATCCTTATAGGAGAACTCCCATGCATCTGCAAAACAGAAACCCTATACCACCCCATGCCAGAACTGGTACGGTAGCCTCACAGCAGAACTTCAAGCCAGCCCATAGCAGACCACCTTCATCATCTACATAGCAGAAACCATACATAAAGATCTCTGTAGCAGACCTCCCAAGTCACCCTAACATAAAACGCCCATGCCATCCCTGCTACAGAACTTATACACCATCCAATTAGCAGACCATCAACACCATTAACTTTGCAGAACCACCATCCTCATAGCATACGTCCAGCACTAGTTATGTATCAGAACTCTAACACCATCTCACCTGAAGGCATCTCACACCAGCCTCAGAGCTGGCCTCCTACACCATCTATATACCATACCTCTACCCTATACCGTCTGCAAAGCAGACATCGTACAACAACCTCACAGCTGAACTTCGACTCCATCACCATTCAAAATCTCCCACGCCAGCCTTGTAGCAGAACTTTTACGCCATCCCCACAGCAGAACTTTCATGCAATCCTAAGAGGAGGACTCAAAGGCTATCGCCATAGCAGGACTACTACAACACCCTTATGGTAGAACTCTCCTGCCATCTCCATAGCATAACTCATGCTACTCCCCTAGAAGAACTCACACCATCCTCACATAAAGCACACTATCCTTCAACAATTTATGGCATCCTCGCAGAACTCTCACGCCACCCTAGTAGCAGAGGTTTCACACCACCACCGTAGCAGAACCTTTACACCATTGCCTCAGCAGAAATTTCATGCTATTCAGGGAGAACTCCCATGCCATCCCAGTAACCGAACTCATACATCCAACCCCCATAGCAGTAAATCCTACACAATTCCATTAAGAGGGGGCGCCTGACATTCACAGAGTACCGCTGCCGCACCACTCAAGTACAAGAACAAATAAACCACCTCAAAGCAGATATACTAACCCTACGCACCACTGCAGAATTCTAGCATTAAACACCCATATCTGAACTCATATTATATCCAAACAGCAGAAGTCCCAGGTCAATGCCATAGCAATCTCCAACATCATCCTCCCACATCATAAGGCACAGCTATTCCACCCGCAGCATGACTAGCTCTTGAACCATGACGCACAAGAAGTCCTCCAGCACCGTACTGTCCTGCCAGCTCTTCAACACCAACCCACAGAGAGCAATTCTAGCAGACCATCAACACAGCCATTCCTCCGACTGCAGCCACAGCACGCTCTCACACCATCAGACAACTAACCTACTCCACTAACAAAGCTAACCCTCTTACACCATCTAAGTCTACCAACCCAAACACTGCTGACGCAACCATCGCCAATGCCAGATCTTCTGCCACTAATGTTTACCCTGTCACCCTCAGTCCTATCCCACTGCAACAGTCATCGCTCCAGTCCCTTGTGCCACTGCCCGCCCTCAAATAGCACCCACATCCAGTGCACCTGCATCACCCTCACCAGCAGGGCTCCCGCGGCCACTACACCCCCAACCATCTTGGATACCAGCCCTCCTAACACCAGTCCCTCTGCCATTCCTGCACCCTATTCTCCTAAGTCGTGCAGCAGCCAGCACTTGGGGAAAGGCGGCATGAGGGGCCTGCATACCTGCCAACTCACATGGGGCCACCGTGTGACGCACGATATCGTCCCGCTTCACACAGCCTCCCGGGGAGCAGCCGAGATCACAAGGCGGCAGGGAAAACAAGCTGAAAACCACTGTAAATAGTGGTTTTGCAGCTCGTTTTCCAAGGCTTCGTATTGCCCACGTCCATTAAGTGGTGTTAAAACACCCCAGGACATCGGCACCAGTCTCACTCAGCAATTTTTTTGGGGGGGGGAGGGGCTTGGGGGCAGGGTTCAAAAGTTATGTTATGTTATGTTAATGGCATTTGTAATGCGCGCAGCTGCTCCAGCGAAGGAGCGTCCCGGCGCCCGACAAGGTAGCCACACCACATAACTAGGAAACAGAATATTTTAAAATTAACGTTTAAGAGTGCTGGAGAAACAGGAGGGTCTTAACGGCCTTGCGAAAGGAAAACAAATCAGCAAGGGTCCGGATTTTCAGAGGGAGTGCGTTCCATAGTGCGGCTGCCCGCACCCTAAAGGAGCGACCCCCAGCTCGACTGAGTTTAAATCGTGGCACTGCTGCTAATTCCTGGTCCGAGGAACGAAGGGAACGGCCAGGGATGTAGGGGCACAGAAGTTGGTGCAGTAGCGGGGCCGACGGGACCTTTAGGATCTTAAAGGACGTGCACAGCACTTTGAAGTGGATCCGCTGCCTAACAGGCAGCCAGTGTAAAGCACGCAAAATGTGGGCGACCGAGCAAAACCTTGGCAGGCCCGCAATTGCTCTGGCCGCTGCGTTTTGCACTCTTTGGAGACGGGTGAGCTCGGCCTGATTTAACCCTATAAAAAGGGAACTGGCATAATCTAGCCGAGTCAAAACCGTCGCCTGAACCACAAGTTGACGGGTTGCGGCATCAAAGTACTTAAGTGCAGGTCTCAAATTACGCAAGATGCCAAAACAGCATGCCGCCGTCCTTTTGGTGTGGCCAACAAAGTTGAGTGAAGGGTCCAGCCATACCCCCAGATTTTTAATCTCCAAGACCGGAGTGGGGGTGGGGCCCAGCTCAGGAGGCCACCAGGTGTCTCCCCATAGTTCCGTCCGTTTACTGAAGACCATGACCTCTGTTTTTTTGGCATTCAGTTGGAGACAGTTGGACGTCATCCAACTGGCCACCGCCCGAAGTCCTTCTCTGAATCTTGGGGCATCCACCCCGGAGTCCCCGCTGATCGTGACCGCTAGCTGGGTGTCATCTGCGTACGATACCATGGTCATGCCGCAGAGCTTCACAACCTCAGCCAGCGGCCTCACGTAAAGGTTAAACAGCGTGGGGCTCAGCGAGGAACCCTGCGGAACCCCAAGAGACAGAGGATGTAATTTGGACTGGTAGGGCGGGGCAGCCACACAGAAGGAACGATCCGCGAGAAACGAACGGAACCACTGGTGTGCAGTACCGGTCACACCTATCTCCTCAAGACGCCGCAGGAGGATCTCGTGCGAGACCGTGTCAAAGGCGGCGCTCAAATCTAACAAGACAAGCGCCGCCGTTTGACCTGCATCCTGAACTGCCCGCAGATGCTCGACCATGAATAACAGTGCTGTCTCCGTACTGTGGCCAGCTCGGAAACCGTTCTGTGTGTCGTCCAGAGCGTTCGTACGCGACAGGTGATCAGTGAGGGCGATGTTAACATGCACCTCCGCGAGTTTGGCTGGCCACGGGAGAAGTGAAATCGGACGATAATTCTCCGATTTGCTCGGGTCGAGAGATGGCTTCTTCAAAATGGGCATCACTACTGCTTGCTTCCATTTCAAAGGCACCCGGCCAGATGTAAGCGAGATATTAATCAGGTCGCGGACCGGGCGAGCGAGTGTCGGGTCTCTGAACATTAATGGCTTAAGCGGATCTACCGGAGACCCAGACTTGACTTGAAGAGCCAAAGTCTTAAAAATCTCCGGAGTGAGACAGGGAAAAGAGTCTAACACCACCTGTCCAGGCAAGATGTATGGCCCCGCACTGGTTAGCGCAGCAGTAGGAAAGGCTCTATAGATGGTTTGAACCTTCTCCAGAAAAAAGGCCGCCAGCATTTCACAATGAGTGTTAGAACTGATGGCATCGATGGCGGGCTTCTTTGCCACAAGGTCCTTGAGAGCCTTGAAGATGGATTTAACAGGATTCCCACTGTTGCGAAATTCCAGAGCATAAAATGCAGTCCGGGCTCTGCAAACCGCTCGGTGATAGGACTTGACAGTGGCCATATAAAAGGTTTTTTTGCTACTGTCATACTTCCTCCTCCAGTCTCTCTCTGCACGTCTGCACACGCTTTTCAATGCCCGCAAATTACCATTGTACCAGGGGCTAGGGTCGCGGAGGCCACACTTACTCGATACCATCGGGATAAGGGAGTCGAGAGCTCTGGTTACCCATTCACAGAAATGGTCATACCCAGATTCCACATTCTCGCTAAGCCCAATGGATCGTCAGCAAGAAGGCGGTGAAGCTCTTCCACCTTTAGTTTACTCCAACGCCGCCTGGGCAGAGCTCGCAACGAGGACTTAAGTGGAGCCTCTATCAGAGGGCAGTAAGTAGTCACTAACGAGTGATCTGACCAAGTCAGAGGGAGGGGGGGGCCACTGTAACCCCCTCTAGGTTGGAAAAGAAGGGGTCCAAAGTATGGCCACCGTTATGGGTGGGATCCGAGACCAGTTGGAACAATTGAAGGGCCTCAAGGTCCGCCACCAACCCGCCCACTGAAGATAAGGTCAAGGTGTCAAAATGGAGGTTCAAATCTCCTATGATGGAAAAGTTGGCACACCCTACTGCCAGTGAACTAACTGCCTCAGGAAGGGCCTCCCGAAATGCCACGTCGCTGCCCGGTGGGCGGTAAATTAGCAGCCCAGAAAAAGTAAAATGAGGTGTAACCGAGACTTTAAACAGGGCGCTTTCACAGCCCGCGATGTTTTGAACTCTCCAGGAACAAGGATAGCAGGATTTTACTGCAAGTGCGACTCCTCCTCCTCTAGAAGAGCGATTGAGCGTGTGGATGGAATACTCGGCAGAAAAAGCCAGATTCAGAACAGATGTATCAGTGTCCTGAAGCCACGTCTCAGTCAGACAGAATATGTCAGGGGGTCGTTGTCCATAAGGTCGGCAATGTCCTGATGGTGCTTGGCCAACGACCTTACGTTCAAGTTCCAGATGGTAATATGGTGCAAAGGGGAGCTACTACATGTGGCGGACTGCGCTCCAAGGGCCCCCAAGTAAGAGGGTGCTTCAAGTAGCCACCCACCGCAGGCACACCGATAAGGGCCACACAGAGGGTAAATGCGGGCTCCATCAAAGTGCCTCCTAGATACTGCTAGGCACAAATCCCCGCCCCTTTCACGGCCCGGTACTCCTCACACAGTGAGATTGTTCAAGTTGGCAGGTATGGGCATGCAACGAACACAGGACCTCAGTCTCATGAAGTAATTGCAGGGTCTCCGCTGTATATCCCCCAATTGCATGGTCCCAAGTTCAGGCCTCACTAAAGGGTTTCAATTTCATGCTCTTTCCGCAGGGTCCCCACCTCTTCATCCGCAGGGTCCCATCTCTGTCTTCATCCGCAGGGTCCCCACCTGAAAATGTTGGAGCTCCCTGAGTGGGTATGTGCTGTGACTAGGTCACAGACGAGCCAGAAGGGAGGGGCTGGACACTTGGACCCTGGAACAAAGGGCCAAGCATTCAAGGACAAGGGTACTGGGCCTGGTGAGCCAGCCCAGGGAACTCCAGAGGTGCAGGAAGAATCTAACCATGATGGGGAAGATATGGCTTCTTAGGGAGGGACTCCATCCCTGCCAGAGCTGTCAGATTTGGTAGAACTGACAGGAGCAGGTGGACCCTCCAGAGAGGAGTTCAGTCAGGAACAGCGTGTCTGTCCCACCCTTGAGAGCTTGAGGCGGATTGCTTCTAAGCAAGAGGAGGGGGATGACAGTGGGTTTCACAAACTCTACTGGGAAGATGGACTGCTTTATACTGAGGCCAGAAACCTCAAGGAGGGGGCCACCAGGAGGTTGGTGGTGCCCCAGAAGTAGAGAGAGTTCATCCTGACTTTGGGTCACGATATCCCCTTGGCAGGACATTTGGGACAGACAAAGACATGGAACCGGTTGGTGAATCATTTTTACTGGCCCAATATGTCTGAAAAGGTCAAGGAGTTTTGCAGCTCCTGTGTCACCTGTCAGGCCAGTGGCAAGGCAGGGGGCAAGACAAAGGCTCCCCTAATACCACTGCCAGTGGTTGAAGTTCCTTTTGAAAGGGTGGGGAGGAAAATTGTTGGTCCCCTGGACCCACCTACTGCATCAGGGAATAGGTATATCTTAGTGGTAGTTGACCATGCTACTAGATACCCTGAAGCCATTCCTCTTAGAACCATTGATGCTCCTGCAGTGGCTAGAGCACTGCTTGGTGTGTTCACCAGAGTGGGTTTTCCAAAAGAGGTGGTGCTTTATAGGGGCACAAACTTCCTGTCCAGCTATCCGACTGCTACGTGGGATGAGTGTGGTGTCAACTACAAGTTCACCACCCCCTATCACCCACAAGGAAATGGTCTTGTTGAGAGATTCAACAAAACCCTGAAGGGCATGATAAATGGGTTGTCAGAGAAACTCAGGAGGAGATGGGATGTTCTCCTCCCATGCTTACTGTTTGCTTACAGGGAGGTGCCACAGAAAGGGGTTGGTTTCAGTTCTTTTGAGCTGGTGTTTGGACACCCGGTGAGGGGGCCATTGAGCCTGCTAAGAGAGTCTTTAGAGAAGCCTCTTAAAGAAGCTAAGGACAATGTGCTTGATTACGTGCTGGGCCTGAGATCTAGAATGGCGGAGTACATGTACAAGGCAAACAGGAAACTGGAGGCCAACCATGAGCTCATGAAGCACTGGTATGATCAAAAGGCTACTATGCCAGAGTATACTCCAGGACAGTTGGTGTGGGTGTTGGAGCCTGTGGCTTCCAGGACCCTCCATGACAAGTGGAGTGGGCCTTAGCCAATCTTAGAAAAGAAGGGTGAGGCTACCTAATTGGTTGACCTTGGCACCCCCAGGAACCCAAACAGGGTCCTGCATGTGAATAGATTGAAACCTCACCATGACAGGGCAGACATGACCACTTTACTGTTCACTGATGAGGTTGTGGAGGCGGGAACTGAGCCTGTGCCCGACCTACTCTCCACTAATGAGCAAGATGGGTCAGTGGAGGGAGTTGTGCTCTCTCCCAAGTTGACAGACAAGCAGCACAGAGACTGTAAGCAGGTGCTGAAGCAGTTTGCTGGCCTGTTCTCTTTGACCCCAGGCATCACTGAGTGGTGTGTGCACCACATTGACACTGGTGAAAGCCTACCTTTCAAAAATAAACTGTACAGGTCGTCTGACCACTCCGGAGCCAGCATTAAAGCTGAGGTTGCTAAGATGCTGGAGCTGGGGGTAATTGAACCGTCTGAGAGTCCATGGGCCAGTCCAGTGGTACTGGTACCTAAACCTAATCCTCAGGGGGGACCCAAGGAGTTAAGGTTCTGTGTGGACTACAGAGGTTTGAATGCAGTCACAAAGACGGACGCTCACCCTATACCTAGAGCTGATGAGCTCATTGATAGGTTAGGGGCTGCTAAGTACCTAAGTACTTTTGATTTAACTTCAGGTTACTGGCAGATTGCCTTCACTGATGAAGCAAAGGATAGGTCAGCATTCTCCACACCAGAGGGACATTATCAGTTCAAGGCAATGCCCTTTGGGTTAAAGAATGCACCTGCCACCTTCCAAATGTTAGTGAACATGGTCTTGTCTGTGTTGGAACAGTTCAGTGCAACTTACCTGGATGATATAGCTGTATACAGTTCTACCTGGAGGGATCACTTAAAGCCCCTAAGTGCTTCATGCCATGCAGCAGGCAGGCCTGACTATTAAGGCAAGCAAGTGCCAAATAGGGCAGAGTTATGTAGTGTACCTGGGCCACCTGGTAGGTGGGGGCCATGTACAGCCTCTCCAAGCTAAAATCCAAACTATTTTTGGATTGGACAGCTCCTGTTACCCAGACTCAGGTCAGGGCATTCCTTGGACTGACAGGGTACTAGAGAAGGTTTGTTCAAAAGTATGGGACCATTGTGGGGCTCCTCACAGAACTGACTTCTAAAAAGAGGCCCATAAAGGTGATTTGGACCCCAGAATGTCAGAAGGCTTTTGACACTTTGAAAGCTGCTATGTGTTCAGCGCCAGTGTTACTGGCCCCCCGATTACACAAAAGAATTTGTAGTTCAGAATGATGCTTCAGAGCAAGGGATTGGGGCAGTTTTGTCACAGCTAAATGAAGGGGGCCTTGATCAGCCAGTTGCCTTTATTAGCAGGAGGCTTCTTCCCAGAGAGCAGAGGTGAAGTGCCATTGAGAGAGAGGCGTTTGCTGGGGTGTGGTCAGTGAAAAAGTTGAGACCAGAGGTGTGGCGCCGCGGCCAGGGCGACTGACGCTGGAATCTGGGGATCAGGGTTCGATCCCCGGGTCCGGCGGCAGGTTAGCCCAGCACCATGCGACTCTGGGCAATAGCTTGCTTAATCTTCCCGACGGCCCCCAGCGCCTAGAGACCCTAACGGGTGATTGTGCGCTATACAAATGTGGATTATTATTATTATTATTATTTGTTTGGGACTCACTTTCGTGTTCAAACTGACCACAGGCTTCTCAGGTAGCTCATGCAGATGAGGGGAGAATCCCAAGTTTTTAAGGTGGTCCATTTCCCTACAGGGAATGGACTTTACAGTGGAACACAGACCTGGGGTTGGCCATGCCAATGCAGATGGACTTTCCAGGTTTTTCCACTTAGCCGATGAGGACTACCAGGGTGTAGGTTAATAACCCATCACCTTTCGTTTGGGGGGGGGGGCTATGTTGCAAAGTCATCCTGTGCCTTGTGCACCCCCCAACTTTTTGCTGACTGGAACTGGTGGTAACTGACTCTGACTGACCCTGGGCTCTGTTTAACCAGGCCCAGGGCCAGTGCCAAGCTAAAAGGAACACATTACAATACAGTTAAGACACCCAACATATACTAGGGTACCCTATGGTATGGTGAGGTACTCCTGTAATTGGTATTACCTACCCCATAAGCCCCTAGTATGTAATAGGGCAGGGGATTGAAACTACCTAGAAGTCTCCAGTATCCTGGGGCATGGCAGTTTAGAGGCCAGCAGATTTTCTGCACCAGCATGTGTGCAGTGCTGAAGCCTGGGGTCAGTTTAAAAGCAGCACTGGTTGCCAGTACAGCTTTTAAACCTTAAATTGTGCCCAAACTCGACTTTGTGGGTAGGGGCCTTTTAAAATAAAAAAACAACCATGTTTTTGCATATTAGGGACCCCCAGGGTCACCCCTAGGTATCCCAGGGGTGGGGCAGTTATCTATAAGGTACGCCCTTATCTAATGAGTTTTTATATGCCCGGGTAAAGTGAAATTTTACATTTCACTCCCCACATTGTATTAAAGAGCTGCTCAAATTCGACTTTGATGCTAGAAGAACTGGTTATGGAAGATTTGCCATGTTTCTGCAGATTCAGAACCCCTGAAGTCTCCCCTAGTTGCACAGGGGGTGGGGGTCCTGTACAAATTAGGGAAATACTTATAAAATATGCTTTTATAAGCCCTGGTGCTAGAAAAGTGGCCCAAGTCATTTTCCCAATTGCAAACCCCATGGCCCATAGGTTAACATGGTAGGAAGTTATTGATTACTAAATATTGATAGGAGAGGACTAGCCGGCCCATTCAAAGACTTCCCAGAATGGTAGTAGTAAATCCAACAATATGATATTGTTGAATTTCTCCTAAAGTGTACATACAAAAAGTTATAAGACTTTCTTGTTTGTAAGTCCAAATTCCGCCTTTCAGTGGTCTGCCCTGATTGGTCAGAGTTAAGTGGATTAGCCAGGCTGCTTTGAAGAGGTGATAAAGAACCCCTCTGCTGGGAGGGCGGTTTGCTGGTCTATAGGATGCCAGGCCAGGGGGTTGGAGTCGTGATCCATCCTCTTCAAAGGCAGAGGGGAGACCTGGGTTTCAGTTTCACTCTGACACTCTTGATCCAGAGTCAGGGCTAGGCTTAAGGAAGGTATGTGCAGATGGTAGGGGGAGAGTCCATGGAAATAAGCCATCCCAGGGGGTGTGTTTAGCCAGCTCTTACCTCCTTGCTGGAAAATCAGCCATTATGGATTTGGAAGAATGATGCACTCTGGGACAAACTAATGCCACACTCTACAGGATGTGGTCATAACTATGAGGAGTTGCCCTGTTCTCATTGGTCAGAAGTGACCTGGCGCTTGCCCCAGAGATTTTTTAATAAGTATCTGAGAGGGGCAGAGCCATCCAGATCGCTGCTTGAAACTTACTGAAGCAAGAAGTGCCCTGCTGAAAAGATTTTGCTGTGCAAGGAACTCTAAGGCCTGACCTCTGAAGACTGCACCAAGTGAAACTGCAGCCCTGTGGATTACCTTGCTGCCAAAAGACTCAAGAGTGGAAACTCCCTGCAAGCTACAGGTTAACAGAGCTCACCTGGACAGCCCCACAAAGAATTCAAAGCCTGGAGTACCAGTGGATTTGTAACGGTTTTGTTCAAGTGGATTGCGGAATTGAAGTTTCACACTTTCAAGGACCCTCTTGGAGATTCCAGAACCTTGGATTGTGTGTTGGATACTTTGGGACCCGCAAGCAGAACTCCAGGAAGGTGTTCTAACTGGACCCGGCTTGCTGAAGAAGGCGGCCCACCACAGTGGTGAGAAAATTCTTCAGAACAATTTATAAAGGTGTGTCCCTGACAGAGAAAACAAAATGACTAAAAGGGGCACGGTTGGTTTCTAAGCACTAGAAAGTGACTAATCTTTAAAAATTCATATCTCTGGTTCCCTACAGTGGATTATTTTTCGTTTTGGTGTCATTTAAAAGATAAAAATATTACCTATTTTTACAAATAGGTGTTGGATTTTTATTTTGTGTTGTGTCTTAATTATTTACTGAAATTGTGTTTTTAAATGCTTTACATACCTTTCTTTGAAGTTAAGCCTGTCTGCTCGCAGCCACGTTACCAAGGGTTGAGCATAGGAATATTTTTCTAAGACCTATGCTGAGTCCTAACATGTGTTAGTGGCCTTATTGCCAGTGGCAGACTACATTTGCCCCAACCAATAACCCACTTTCCAACACTCATGATGGAGATGCTCAGCCCCACGGTGCGCCTGCAGATTCTCATCCTCGGGATGGAGATTCTTAGACCAACGATGCACCTGCAGATTCTCAGCCCCACGCTGTGCCTGCAGATTCTCATCCTCATGATGGAGCTTCTCAGCCCCACGGTGCGCCTGCAGATTCTCATCCTCAGGATGGAGATTCTCAGCCCCACGGTGCGCCTGCAGATTCTCATCCTCGGGATGGAGATTCTCGGCCCCACTGTGCACCTTCAGATTCTCATCCTCAGGATGGAGATTCTCGGCCCCACGGTGCACCTTCAGGATCTCATCCTCGGGATGGAGATTCTCAGCCCCATGGTGCACCTGCAGATTCTCATCCTCATTATGGAGATTCTCAGCCCCACGGTGCACCTGCAGATTCTCATCCTCGGGATGGAGATTCTCAGCCCCACGGTGCGCCTGCAGATTCTCATCCTCTGGATGGATATTCTCAGCCCCACGGTGCGCCTGCTGATTCTCATCCTCGGGATGGAGATTCTCAGCCCCAATGTGCACCTTCAGATTCTCATCCTCGGGATGGAGATTCTCAGCCCCACGGTGCGCCTGCAGATTCTCATCCTTGGGTTGGAGATTCTCAACCCCACGGTGCGCCTGCAGATTCTCATCCTCATGATGGAGATTCTCAGCCCCACGGTGCGCCTGCAGATTCTCATCCTCATGATGGAGATTCTCAGCCCCACGGTGCGCCTGCAGATTCTCATCCTCGGGCTGGAGATTCTCAGCCCCACGATGCACCTTCAGCTTCTCATCCTCTGGATGGAGATTCTCAGCCCCACGGTGCGCCTGCAGATTCTCATCTTCATCATGGAGATTCTCAGCCCCATGCTGCGCCTGCAGATTCTCATCCTAATCATGGAGATTCTCAGCCCCATGCTGCGCCTGCAGATTCTCATCCTCATCATGGAGATTCTCAGCTCCACGCTGCGCCTGCAGATTCTCATCCTCATCAGGGAGATTCTCAGCCCCATGCTGCGCCTGGAGATTATCATCCTCGGGATGGAGATTCTCAGCCCCACAGTACGCATTTACCGCCAATTTGGCTCTCTTCCTGCCCAAAATCTCTCATCTTCGATGGTTTTTAGGTCTTGCCTTCGCAGCGCGCATACACTGCATTGGAGGACCTTTAGCCGTCGTTCTGCTCTTTTTGGAAGCACACACTTGTGCTTGTGGTGGCATCCAGCTTGCGGGAGCGAGCAGGGGCGCGCCACAAGCACAAGTGCAGCGCTTCCAAAAAGAGCAGACTGCACACGCACGCACCACTCCCGGGCTTGTGAGGTCTCACTTAGGCCAATCGCTTTGGTAAAGCGCGGGTGAGCGATTGCTGCAAAAGTAAAGAAATAGATTTTTTTCTATTTCTTTACTTTTGTAGCAATCGCGGGTGAATCGCTGCACCTCTCTCCTTGTAATTCGTTCCACAATCCATTTCGCCTCTCTGTGCTAAAGCATTTTAATTTGTTCTTTTTCAGCCATCCTGTTCATCTCTTTTGTCATTTTTCCTTCACTCGCTTGTCAATGTTTTTCCCATCTCCTGATTTACTCCTCTTCCATCACTCTTTCCTCCCCTTTCCCTCTCTCGTTGTCAACTTTAAATAATGAATCCATTTTGTTTATTACACTATTTGTACTGCTCTCTTCTTGCCCTTTACCTCTTCACCTCTACTTGCCTTGTATCTCTTGCTCTGTTCCATCAACACCGCTATGAGACAGAGGCGAGTAGAGTGAGCTGTAATAATAACTATATCTCTTCCACTCTGCTCACCCTCTCCTTCTTGTGTTTGTCCTTATTAATCTCCAATAATTCCAGTTTTCGATTTAGGTCAGCCTTGTGATTACTCTCTTTTCATTTCATCTTCCTACGTCTACTCGCCTCTGTCTATTCTTCATATCATCTTCCCCCTTTCTTCTATCCCCACACATTGTTTCACTGTTCTCATCTCCTGGCTTGTGCTTTCTCTTCATCTAAGTGGGCATGTCTTGCTTTCTTGTGGTGTAACATATGACACAGTTTGCTACACAGAGACAAAACTGAGGTCATCAAGCTCGGTCTTCAAGTTGGAGTCATGCAAGGTAGCAATTCTTTAAGCATCTGTTCTATTTTCCGACATTTTACCCTGTGATGAAAATCTTGAAAGTATGTTTAGTAGTACAAAAGTAAGTGTAATAGTACAACTGTTTAGTGTTCACCTACATTCATGAAGCTAAATCAAAGACGGACAGTGCCCTGGACTACATGCCATCTTTTCGGCACAGACCACAACTTCAATAATTGTTTGCAAAGAGACCATTATTACAAAACAGCACACCAGCCTAGATCTCATGTTTTAAATGAAGGCATGTGGCATCTCTTTAGCAAGGACAGTTCTAGTTTGGCGGTAATCTAGCCATCCTAGTAGCAATATGCACTTGTTAACAAAAGCTGTATTTCCAGGTCCTCACGCTACACCAGATCGTGGGTTAAGAAAACAATAAAATGATGATGTCTGAGCTGGTGGGGACGAATGAACGATTTACTAATGCTTTTGTCTGCGCTCGCCCCTCTGTACAAACGCACGCATCTGAAAAATGGATACTACTGAAACAGAAGAGTTCATTCTGATGCATGTTTTTCAGATGCTTTTGCGAATCTACAAAACAGCCCGTTGGGCATGACAAGGAAGGCGAAAGGACACAACCAAATATTCAATTAAACATTGGCATAGCCAATAGGTCTCGACTTTGGGACCTTTTAAAGTATTTAGTTATGCAGCACAATATCCTTGGTGCAACAACATCAACTGTTGCATGGCTAAACACTTATACGGTCCCAAAGGCAAGACCTATTGGCTATGCCAATGCTTGTTTTTTATGCTAACGACAACCCCTTTCCCTGTACTCTGTTTGTATTTTTAAAGTTCTCTACGTCCTCTACATCCGCTTTTCTTCCCTATACCCTTCTCGTTTATTTTTGCAGCCGTTTGCCACCGCTACACTTGTTATCTTCTAGTCGTCTAATGTTTTCCAGTTTATTTACATATTTGAGCTTTTTATTAACGGCATTCTTCACAAAATTATTTTTCGTTTTGTTTTTTGTTTTTTCGTTTTCTCATAATTGTTTTTCTCTTACACAACAAACCACGAAAGGCCTACCTGTATGGGCAGATTGATTGTGTGATGGTGTAATCCACGTAAGAACCATGAGTCTCCTCTGTGCAGTCAGAATGGGACAGGGTGGGGTGCCACATCTTCTGTTTCCGTCCTGGGAAGTATTCGTAGTAGGTACTGCTGTTTCCCACTGCTGTCCAACGGCACAGGTATTGCGAAACTCCTGATGAATAACCCAGGTACTCCCTTGAGGAATTTGACTCTATAGCTTTAGTAAAGTTGAGCAGTCGAGGGGAGGTAAATGTTCGGAAGTCTTTAGGCTCATAGTCCACTGAGCGAAACACATAAGGCAAATCATAACAAGCATTTGCAATGCAATAGGTCTTGCATTACTGGTATTTTGAGGTACTGGCGTTGCAAATAATAATGCATCGCCAATACCTCATACTTTCCGTAATGCGAGACCTAGTACATTACAAATAGTTGCGTAGTGAGCCAGGAACCAGCATTGTATGCCTCAGTGCAGTACTGCAAGCTGCTCCTAGAGTTCCCTAGTGAGCAAGGCACTAGCACTGCATGTCTAGGTGCAGTAGCGCAAGCTGCTCCTAGAGGTCCTGGTGAGCAAGGCACCAGCACAACGTGTGTAGTTGCAGTACCGGAAGCTTCTCTTAGAGGTCCCTAGTGAGCAAGGCACCAGCACTGCATGTCTAGTCGCAGAAGCAGAAGCGGAAGCTGCTCCTAGAGGTCCCTAGTGAGCAAGGCACCAGCACTGCATGTCTAGAATCAGTACCGCAATCTGCTCCTAGAGGTCCCTAGGGAGCATCATAAACTTTTCGTCACCTATGGTACTGCCAACTACAGAAGATATGGTAAATCCACCCTACCCATAATGCACTGCATGCAAGACAGTAACACGAGTACATTCAAATAGCTATGTCCATATATACAATTAGTAGCTTTGAAATGTGACAAAATAATTATTATACTAATTTTGGATTCGGTTGTACTCTATGTGGAGCTGATGAAGGGAAATTTATAGAAGGTCTAAGATAAATGTGAGATATGCTAGCAAGTAAAGTAACCACTGCCAACTTAGATTAGGACCAAGTGAGTGTCCTGTCTGAAGGCCTTTAAGAAAATAGAGCATTGAGGCTGTAATTAAAACCTAGGGCGTAACAACACATGTAACAGGAGCTGTCCTCATGGGAGGTTACAAAAAGAGACAAGCCAGTACTAAGAAGGGACTACAAAGTCTAATGGCCAATGAAACGCCACCATTCACAGAGGACAGAGACAGGAGCCAATTACAAAGATGGGCGGGAAGTAGGCGGAACTTTATCCACATATCCTGAATACATCATGTCTCAAAGAGACAGCACAAGCGTTGCCTAGGCAAGACCTAACAAGCATTTACAATGCAATGGTTTCGCCTTTTGAAAAGTTTGAGCTATTGGCATTGTAAATGACAAAATTTATATTTATGTGTTGGTTTTGAAAACAGATAAATAAATGGCATTGTCATTTACAATGCCAATAGTTTCAACCATCAGCCCCAGATTTTACCAACGTTGGTGTAAACACACAGCAAGTGTTTCATTTAAGCCTGCCACGCATGTTCAAGCGACAAATTCCATGTAATCACCAAGGCGCACTTTTTGGCGCTGTCTAGCGCTTAGCAGGTATATTGTTCTGCATCAAGACGCCCCCTCAGGCAGGATTGCCGGCTAGAAATAGCTCCCCGTGCAAGAGAGTGTGAGCTGTCACCTAGGTGACGGATCGCTTTGGTATATTGGAAATGTCAGCTGCTTAGACGTGGCCTGCTTTTAGCAACAGTTACTCCATTGGCAGCCACGCGCGCAGATCATGGGGGCCCTCTCGCAGCGCAAAGCAACATGGGAAGGTTTGTAATAGCTTCCTTAATAGTCTGGCGCACAGACCAGTCCATCTAGTGTACGTGAGGCTATGAATTTTGACGCCCTGCTCAGCTATCTGTCACTGCGTGGAGTTGTAATGCACATTACCACTTCAACAAGTTGGAGTAAGTCTGGGGAGGCGGCCGGCTGCAGACAGCCAGGTGACGTGTATGCTGCAAAACTCAAATCTATATCCAGCAGGCTTTCCATGCCTCTCTACCTTTAGGGGGCATGCATATATGGGGTCGGATTAAGAGCATTGTTCAGTGACCGAGCGGTCAGTGCAAAAACAACATTTGCACTGGCTGCACTAGCCTGTCACTACAAATTTTGGTGCAAAACTGCCTGGTCACCAGTGCAAAACTGCTCTGTCAGGGGTGAATTGTTTGGTCCGGTTGCCCCGAGAACTAATTCCACTCTAGGAATCATGCGTTCAGGTTCGGATCGCAGTAAAAACAGTGCCGGGTGCTAACACTACAAAGAGTTAATCACGGCATTGTTGCTTTGTGTGGTCGAGGCTTTTAGAGTCAGGCTCCCTTCAGAAATGATTCTAGGGCTGCACGAGTGCAGTCCAGCAAGAGCACCTACCGGAGGCCGGGGAGAGGAGCAGCAAAAGCAGCATCCGCTGGAAGGCGCAGCTCAACATGGCGAGAACGGAGTCCAGAGAAGAGAGAGCCGCCAGAGAAGCAGAGCCCACGGAGGAGTAGGCACAGTACAGCAGCAGTCCGTGGACACCCGCAGCAGGCAGCGAGAGATCAGCGCTGCGGACAAACCAAGCCTGACCAGAATGCAGTCGGAGACACAACGAAACACGCAAAGACGAACTGGACTTCCTCCGGCGGCGGTCGGCCTGAAGGAATGACCCCAAAAAAAGTAACAATAAATAAATAAATAAATAAACCACCGCCGCATGACGTAGGAAAAGGGGTGGGATGAGTAAAAATCGCGGGAACGCCCACGAATGTGCTCCGGCCATGACGGACAGATGTCTGTTCCAATGGCTAGCCTCCATTTATGGAGCTAGCCAATGGAACAGAGGGCGGATTCCCAAGCCACATACTGTAAACATTAGATTTCGCCTGCGCCGAAAAGCTGCGCGGTGCGCAGCTTTAGACGAGGCGAAACCTAAAACCAGGCACAGCTTTCCCAGGCCATGGAAAGACGTCTGTCCCTCAGAGGTCAGAAAGTGGGTGGAGACCTGCTATATCCACCCCTATGCAGACAGAATGTTGGATTGGGTGATATCATAAGACTCTCGACGACCCGCTGGTCCATTCCCGTTACTGGCAGATGATAATGTTATGACTTACCCTGGGTCCACCTGTACCCTTCTCTCTGCGATAAATTGATGGAGTACAACGCACGTACACAGCTGGTGTAACCTTAACCTGAATGAATGAATGAATGAATGAATGAATGAAATTATTTATAGAGCGCACAATGGCCAAACGGCTTCCTGGCGCTGAGAAGTCTAGGGAACAGAACAAGCAAGGCTAGGAAGGATATTAACAGGGGTAGGCCAAAGCGAACAAGAATGTTTTAAGTGCTTTGCGGAAGTGTGAAAAGATGGGAATAGAACGCATAGAAAGAGGGAGGGAATTCCAAAACCGGGGTGCAAGAACAGAAAATCTGAAACCACCGGTGCGAGTTTTGCGGAAGCGGGGGACTGTGAGGAGGGCAGAAGAGGATGAACGGAGAGTACGGACAGGGGAGTAGGAGGAAATAAGGGAGTTGATGAACGCCGGTGCCGAGCGATCAAGAGCCCGATAAACAAAGCACCCTAATTTAAACAAGGATCTCTGCGGGATAGGTAACCAGTGAAGGGATTTGAGGACAGGAGTGATGTGAGAAGTTTTGGGCAAGTGAAAGATGAGTCGGGCAGCCTGATTTTGGATTGCTTGAAGGCGGCGGGTTTCGTAGGCAGGAATGCCCACGAACAAGCTATTACCATAATCAAGGCGGGAAGTGATGAGAGCAGAAATGATAATTTTAAGAGATTCAAGGGAAAAGAAACGAGAAATTTTTCGGATCAACCGAAGGGAAAGAAAACAGGAAGATACGACAGCGCTGACCTGGCCATGCATGGACAGGTCCTGGCTGACCTTGATGCCCAAGGTTTTTACAGAGGCGACCGGGGTGGGAGGGGGTCCGAGGGAGGGGGGCCAGAAAGCAGAGGACCAAGGGCTGGATGAGCCGCCAGTCAGAACAAGCTCGGTCTTATCTGGATTGAGCTTGAGGTGATTGGCGCCCATCCACCCAGAGATAAAAACCATGGTGGAGCGGAAAAAGGATAGGGAGTGAGAAGGAGAAGAAAGGTCAAAGACAAGCTGGAGGTCATCCGCGTAGTTGAACACCGAGACTCCCAGCTGAAGAAGAGAAGGGATAAGTGGGTGAATATAAAGATTGAAAAGAAGAGGAGAGAGAGAGGAACCTTGGGGAACCCCACAGGGCACCGGGAGGGGAGGGGCAGAAAAGCCGGGGAGGTGAACAGCTTGTGAACGTCCTGTTAGAAAGGACGTGATCCAGGAAAGAGCAGTACCTCTAATGCCCGCTGCGCTGACACGGTCTAAGAGAATGTTATGATCGACCGTGTCAAACGCAGCGGACAGGTCGAGGAGAACCAAGGCTTGGGGAGAATTAATGTCGGCCTTGGCTTTCAGCTCGTCGAGAACGGCGAGCACCACGGATTCGGTCGAATGACCCGAGCGAAAGCCTGCTTGGTGAGAAGCGAGGTGTTGGTTCTGCTCAACATAAGTAGAAAGACAGGAAGTAACATAAGATTCCAGAATTTTAGCAAGGTAGGGAAGGAGAGAAATGGGCCTGAAGTTAGAAGGGAGGGAGGAGTCAAGACCAGGTTTTTTAAGAATGGGGGAAACAATAGCAGATTTAAATGAGGAAGGGACCGATCCAGTAGAGAGGGAAGCATTAAGGAGGGAAAGAGGGGCAGCAGGGCAAGAAGAAAAGAGAGTTTTAAGAATGCGAGCAGGGGCACAATCAATGGGGGAGCCGGACTTGATTTTTGTGAGTAGGACTAAGAAGGAGTCCAGAGAAAGGGGAGGGAAAGAGGAGAAAGAAGAATTAGACATAGGAGGGCCAGGGTGAAGAGGAGTAAAAGGAGTGACAGAAATGTTAGATTTGATTTTAACGATCTTCTCGATGAAGAAGTCGTTTAGAGAGGTGCAGAGGGCCTGAGAAGGAATGAAGTTGGGGCAAGCACAATCAGAAGTAGCCAAGTTATTAACCAAGGAGAAGATCTCTTTAGATTTATTAGCCGAAAGGGTTACTTGTTCGGAAAAGTACTTAGACTTAGTCGCAAGAATAGCTTTCTTGTACTCTTTAAGAAGAGATTTATATTTTTCCTTGAGGTCGGGGTAGTAGCTACGGCGCCAAAGGCGCTCAGAGCGTCTGAGCTCTAATTTAAGGGCCTTGAGCTCAGGGTTGAACCAACGATGGGCCTCGTGTGGGCGAATGGACTTAACTAGCTTGAGAGGGGCTACTAAGTGGCAGGCAGACGAGAGCCAGTTCTGCTGATCCGAACAGTAACAGCCTCCCACCCCCGTGAGGATGTAACCACTCACCAGCTTCTGGAAGAGGTCGCCCACCCTCTGCTGATGGCTCCACTGCTGGACGCGTGGGAAGAGGCGGTCGTAGAAGTCCTTGTGAATCTCGTAGAGCTCAGGCACTTTGAAGAAGATGGTCTCTATCTGCTGGATGGTCAGCACCGGCTGGGAGGTGGTGGCAGCAGCCTTCAGTGGCTTCATGGGCTGAAATTTGTGGCCAAAGGAACACATAAAAAGAGAGGGGCAGAAGACCATGTTAGATGACCGTCACCAGCCAGTGTCTTTGCACACCAAAGCATCCATAGATACGCGCCTTCCCCCATTGCAATCAAGCACTCCTGCCCCCAAGCAGACACACACACACACACTCATGAGTGCCTGCTTCAACTTACTCAGATCTTTCAATGTGTGATTTCCCTACCTTTAACCCTTCACAGAAACCGCCACAGCCATCTGCATACACAGCCTTTGGCAACCACATAGACCCCTCGTTGCTGCCACAGAGGGAACCCTCAGAAGCTGCACCCTGGGAGATACACCAGACCCTAGCAGCTAAACTCAGTCTTCACCAGTCTAACAGACAGTCTTTTACTACAGACAGCCCTACTCGGCTGTAGAAGTTGTTGGTCATGGAGGAAGCAATGTCCTTAACCAGCAGTCACTGCTGCCCCAGTCAGCTCTGGGCAAAAGCGTAAAAACCCATGGATAACAGCTACAGCCCCCACACACAGCTGCATCTTTAAGAGCAGTCATCGAAAGCAACAGCCAAACTTCCAAGCAGACAAAGCACCTCCCAGCTGCAACAGCCCCCCAGGAGCAGTCTAAGGCAGAAGCTGTACTCACCAGCAACAGTGCTTCAAGATGGCTCAGGTAGGTTTCCTCGCTGGAGAGAATTGCAGACAATACCCACTTCCTCATTTCCAAGCCTTTCTCCAAATCTGGTTCACTCTAAAGAGAAGGAGAAGAGTTGAGCATTCAAAGTACGTTTTTGAGGATTAGGGGAGTTAAGACCAATAAGAATTAATTCATAGTCAGACTTTACAGTAGAACGAGATCAAGAAAATACACCTTGGTCAAAGGAGCTTAGAGTGATTTCTGAAACAACTCTGAGAAAATCTAATTGGAATATGTTTTGGCATTTACCACCAAACAAAAGGCACTCCAAGCTATACGGTCAATACATATCCCATTGTCAGCGTTATCAGATATTATGCCTCAAATCTATTAGCAAAGAATCCAAAACTATTGTATAAATTCCCCCGACAAGCTGTTTTATCACTCTTCAACTGGGGGATACAGCCAAGTGCACCCCACCCTAAAGGACATGACAACAGCTCCATCACTAAGCTAGGGGAGACTGACATCTGATGTCAGCTGACTGACAGGGAAGGAACCCAAGCCTTTTTTAGTAGTACCCTAGGTAAGTGTTTACGGACCATCTCCGTATATCTCTGTAGTCTTCCAATACCTGGGCCCTCACACATGAACGTGTTGTGAAACTGTGTGTGTGGTGTGCACGCAAAGGTTTGCAAGTACAAAACAGCGAACATAAAAGGCATTCCTTGCACAAGGCTTTGCCCATTCCAGCTTCCGTTTTGTTGGGCCAGGATTGGGCTGTACCAGTGTCACCCTTGTCTGTTTTCTGGATGCAATTTATATCCAGCCCAGAACCTTGCCTGAAAACAAAACTCTACCTACACCAGCATGATCACTAGTCAGATCTGATGGAAGATCAGCCTAGGGGGAACTCAACCCTGCTCAGTGATTCTGAAGTTGGTGGGACCTTCACATTTTGTGGATCTGAAGACTGTGTGTGGAAAGTACCCCCACGTGAGGTGTCAGCCCTGCCTCTCCTAATGTAGGCAGTCATTTCAACGTTTGGTGCCTGCACCCCCTCTCCTTTGTGGAAATGTTGACAAATATGTGGCAAACTCGGACAGGCACAATCTATGCTTTTGTTAACCTTTTCACCCCACCTGGATTCCCATCAGTGCCCCACAGAACCGGAGAAGAATCAGCTTTCCAAACCAAGGTCCTTTTTTGGGTCTCGCCTAGCGTCACAGCGCATGCACTGCACGCTCTGCAAAATCTATTGATGTCGAGTTGATTTCGGAAGTGGAGTGGAAGCTCCGCCCATGCTTTTGATAGGCGCGCCATCTTTTATGGTAAAAGGTGTCCTCCGATTGAAAGCAAGGCTTTTTGGTAATCGCCCTGTCTCCTTTAGGCCCCGCCCACCCGGAATGGATCATTTGCTTGTTTTATTTCCAGTGCACTCAGATCAGCCTGTGTCCCACCCGTGCAGTTTGCAGTCCTCACCCTGCTCTCTACCAATGCCTATTGCCGACCTACATCACGGTGAAAGCTGTAGCTCCCCTAGGGCCTCACCTGAGAAGTTGTTGAAGGCGGTGGGCCCGCACTCCGTGGGCTACCCATTAGTGGAATAGCTCATCACCAGGCTGGTCTTGCCCACGGCGCTGTCTCCTACCAGCACACCCTTGATACAGCACTTGGGTGGTCCCCGGCTCCTTGCTCAGCGGCCGACAGTCCGGCTCCGTACTCTGCGCGGGGGAACTGGGGTCACCTCGCCGGGAGCGCTGATGTAACCCGTGGGGGCTGTTGCACCCTGCTGCTACAGGTGCGGAGGCATCGGCCACAGGGGGGCCACGACCCCGATGGCAGCACACCCACTTATGCTCCAAGGTCCTACCGAGACAGCGGTGGTGCCAGCGGGGGCTCTCGTCGCTACACTCCTCAGCGGCGCAGGCGGTGGGCATGGTGCGGCGGGGAGCATGCTAAAGACTATTGTGGGAGGCAAATCTTTGCTTCCCGTTTATAACGTGCGGGGTTTCTACATAGTGGGAGACCAGGGTTGGATTGGGATTAAAAATCGACCCGGGCACGCATAAAAAAAAAATCGGCCCACATTTGCATAATGCTTTCCCTCAAATCACTGTTTTAGTGCCGTTTTACATAAAAGGGGGAGGTAAAAAAAAATGCACACATTAGTTTAAACTAGTGAAACAAACCTGAAAACAAGTGAGGCCACTTCTGCTCTGGCCCCCTACCCTGCTCAGTATGCCTATATTAATGGGAGGCCCAGCGAAAGAAAAGGGGTGACACCTCTACCTGTTGCTGCTATACGGGAGATAATGAGTGCCCATCTCCCTCCTGAAAGGCCACTCAGACACCCACTAGGCCTCTGGCGGTATAGTCGAACAACAGAGACAACGCCCAAATCGGCCCCCAGGCTGCTCAAAAGCAGCCCTCAGCTGGAACTCGGACCCCGGCCCCTCCGGCATTGCCCGAATGGCCCCGTTACCAATCCGACGCTGTGGGAGACTGCACTTTTACTGGTTTGAGAATGCCGCCTCCTTTCCAGGTACATAGTGGCCATTGCCCGATGGGCCGGCTGCTGATCCCCGGTGATGGCTGCTCCCCACCCCCAAAAATCAGTTTAGCAAATGCATGAGATGTTTTTGTTGTGCCGTTAGATCAACCCAATTAATCAGCAATCCATAACTGACTAACCGTTACGCTTTGTTTGCCAATTATTTTGCCTTTTTAGGTTTTGCCATTTGTGTCGCCCTGCCCTGGAAGTGCAAGTGAAGACCACTGCCTCCCTGCCAATAATAGTCTGATGTTGTACTTGCCATTCTTGGCAATCTCGTTATTACAGAGCATCGTTGGCCAGATTTACAGAATTGTCATTAACATTTACTGTACCATATCCGTCAGCCACTGAAACCTCTTTAATCCCCATATATGCATCCGTTCCTTAAGTGTATGCTGACAAAAATAAATTCAGCCCCTAGTTGCTCATTCCCTATTGCTGCTGTTGGAACACTCGCGAACAGAAAGGATGCCATCTAGACTCCCTTTGTCGGGTCCGTTTGGCCACTGCATCGCTCCTTAAAAGTGGTTCCTTTGGATTTCCTACCGTAAGCGGTGCTGGCTCTGTGCGAGTCGTGACCTTTCCCTTGTGGACGACTGTTCTCATTTGGTTATCAAGCAATTTTTGTTATGGTACCTATTTCGTGCTGGATTTGCTGTACCTTGTTGACATACCACCTTTTGGTAAGGCGCTCGTCATATATCCCTGATATTATTCCGCATTGTTTACATCGCCCCCCTCACTTTGTGGGGTTGTTGTACTCTTTGTTGGTAACTGTATTGTTGCACTGGTTACTTTCTGGGTCTGTAGGTATCCCCCCCCCCCCCCCCTCCACCACCACCTTCCCAATGAAGATAACTGTATGAGAACACACAAATAGGCTTGCCAGGTACATCCCTAGGTGCTGACAAGTAATCAACCAGGAAAGCTGTAGTGTAAAACAGATTTGCTGTCTGTATATAGTGGAGTAATGATTCAAAGAAACCAATGACTGAAAGTTTTTTTTTCTTTTAACCATAGTCTCTTAGAAAATTACTCTTCCGACTTTTATCTGTTTTTAACGCCCAATAAAAAATCCAGGGCTCCGGAATGACGCAAAATTTCATGATTAATCTAAATAATTGGCAACTCTGAACATACTAATAGATTCAGACCTCGCGGATATGTTATCCCTTTTTTAAATCTAACCTGTTACGTGATCACAGTGTGGTTCTTTATTTTATTGGGAATTAGAGTAGGACTTTAGCCCATTCGGTCTCTACCTGCACACACACGCACTTTGACAACAACTTCCAACCAGGAAGTGAACATAATTGGCCATAAGTGATGCCTTTTTTTCAGATTCTCTCACTTCCGCGCTGTTTTAATAATTAGGTTTGTGTATATTAATAAATGCTCCTCTTGATCAGTAACTCCCTCCTTTTTACCACAAGCGCCATTTTTCAGCTCCATTTATTCTCAAAACACAAAATAAATATGGATAAACACCAATGAAATGGCCTAAAAATAAATATGGATTAATACAGATGGAAATGTTTATAAGTCGGTGAGCACTATTTTCTCAAATGCTCTTCCCCTATTCCACCCGAGACGGCTGTTGAAGGCGACGACACCATGAGTTTCACTGGAGCCCCACTCTCATCATCCAAGCTTAGGACACAAGAGATGCCCGGCTGCTGTGCCCTGCCCTAGACCACGGGGGACTGGACAGCAGGGAGGTGCACACCCCTGACCAGCATAGCTGTGTGGGGGTGAATGAAGGCCGGTGTGGAGAGTGTCCCCAGGAAAGGAACCGCTCAGGACCAGGAAGACCTTGCAGCCCACCTGGCCATGACTGAACCAGCAGCTTAGGAAGAGCCACATATTCGAGCGAGTTAGGAGCATCCAAACATTGAGTGTGGCGAAACTGGCCTGCCCTCAACCTGGACCACTTCATTTGCAGCACAAGTCACACCTGATGGTTTTCCTTTTCTCCCTGGTTACTTGGGGTTCTTGTGCTTGGACAAGATCAGTTACCTTAATTTCAGAACCTTTAACCCACTTTTTACATCATGCGATTCCATAGATATGTATTTAGTTTTAAAGGTGTGGTTCGACCAGGCTTCTGCAACGAGTAGCTCGTGAGTTACTGGTAGGAATCCAGCTACCTGTAAGTAGCTCTCCCGTCTGCAGCTCAGCCTAATAAATGATGGCCTTTTGTCTGGTTGAATTAGTGTATGTATATCGAAACTGAAAAGTGTGCCTTTGCCATGACAATATGTGTATTTCAGAACTCGTTTGGAGAAAAATGGCTGAATTTCTAAAATATATTTAAAGCTGATATTTGAGTGATAAATCATAAATGATGGGGAGGCTGACTACTAATATAACTCTGATGCACGGGGCATTGCAGCTATGGTTCTTGTGTGTTACCCTTGTAAAGGCATTCAAAACGGGCAAAGCCTTTTTATATTACTGCTGGCAACCCCCCTGATGCAAGGAGGTGATCACTACTGGTAATACTGCATGGGGGACAACGAAGATAATCTTGACTGATGTGGTCACCATAACAACACTAATTATAGTAGCTCTGGCTGGTTTTCATTGAGTAACGGTAGCTCTTATTACACAAAAGGCTTGAGACCCCTAGGTTAGACACTGACCCTAAATTCCATTACCTGATTTGCAAATGGGAACTAGTGTGAACAGGGGGTGTTCCAGGACTATGGGTGCCTCCCACACACAAGACCAAGACTAATCACGTTAGACACTGTGGTCCCTAAATGTTGATGCCCTTGGAACTTTACTTTGTTCCTTAAACCTTTTCAAGAACTACTAGCTCCCTTAATATAACAGTAACAGTCGAGACCAGCTGGAGCAGTAACAGGTATCCCAAACAGAACGACCCAGAACCGTGGCCCGTGTCCCCCAAGTCACCTATGCATGCATCCCAATAACTCCATTGACTGCACTAGAACTATGCCTCTGGGACAAGTTCCAAAAGCCATCACATTTCATGGGCTATGGATCCCAGTTATCTTGAGTGGCAGGTTATAGGGCTTTGTAAGATGTCTGCCTGCTTCTCAGCTCCTAGGGCACAAGCCCAGTGAATTGGTTCTCCTTTGTAGCCAAGGCTGTTGAGAAATAAAGACAAACAAGCAGACATATCATGGTTTTGTAGCATTCTATATGACACCTTTCACCATTGAATATCATTTCCCATAGGGTAAAACTAAGAGCCAAAGCTACTCCGACACTACCCGAAGCAACGATCTCTGCCTCACAGTATACGAAGTCCATGTCCCCACCTATATCATTTTAGAATAATCTGGAGTTTTATTCTGGTATCTGTTATTTTTCGGCATTCTGGTATTAGGCATAAAAAACGATGCTCTTTTAAAAAGAACTATGACTTTACTGAATTACTACTTTGTGCCATAGGTGTCTTGTTGTAAACCTCATCACCTCCTACAGTAAGCACGGACTGCTCGAGCACACAAGCGTTCGTACACTCAAGACACACATGGGATTCTCTGGCACCCAATGAGAAGTGCAACAGCGCTCAAGGGCCTGGAGCATGAATCGTAAACAATAGTGCTCACCAGAAAAGCAGTCACTGACAAGCCCCGCCCTCCGTCCCCTGTGCTCCTCTCCCTCCAAGGACCTATTTAATGAGTGCCACAGCGCAGACCTACCTTTAAACAAGAACCTAGGCCCTGCCCCCTAGATTACCTGGACCAGTCCTTCAACCGGTCTTGGCCCTCACAGACCTGGCCTCAGGCGTTCATCTGACTGCTGCCTCGTGCTCCTCTTTCTCACTTTTGCACAACTGTTTCTTCTCCAATCTTCTTACCTCTGACTCTTGTCCTTCTGTCTCTCTCAGGCATACGTTCCTTTTTGTCTCGTTCATTCCTTGCGTCTCCCTCATTGTTTGGTGCTTTTTGTCTGTTCCATTCCTTGTGCATCACTGTTTTCGCTCTGTTTCCTCTGTTTTGCCCGTGCATCGCTCTCTTTCCACTCACTCATTCTTTTTGTGGCTCTCTACTTACTATTGTTCTGCCCGTTTGCTTCCTTCTTTGCTTCTCTCTGCCACCCCTTCTCGCATTTCTTTATCAGCTCCTGAAACCCCAACCACTTCCCCCGCTCCATACCTGTCCTTCCCGTGCTACTGACAAGCCCCCCTCACCACCCTCTGCGCTGCTCTCCCTCACCAGAACCTGCTTAATGGCAGCAGCGTCACTGGCGCACCAAAGGCAGTCCATTTGCGCCCGGACCGCCCCCAAAGCCACAAACCATGGGTGCGGTCCGGGCACAAATGGGCTTGCCTTTGGTGCGCCAGTGACGCTGCTGCCATTAAGCAGGTTCTGTTCTCCTGTGATTCTGAGCAAATCACTTAATCTCCCCGTGCCTAAAATGAATGCGTGTCCTCATGTAACGTAACTGGTGCTATGTAAAGCGCTCTGATACCTGATTCAGTTCGGGTCTAGTTCGCGCTATATAAAACTCTGCAAAAAAAAAAAAAAACTCTGGTCTAACTGCATCCCAATGGTACTCCGCTGCCTCCCTCCTGGTTCCCAGACCCAGTCGCCCACTGCTTCTGCGCCCCACAAGACAGAAGGAGTTTTCACTTGCACCCACTTGCAGAAAGTCCTTTCTTGCCGGCCGCCGGCAAATGGTCTGGGCCCCTCCGTTCTCCGCCGAGATGCCACCTCTCGAGGTAGGGGTGCCTCAGGGCTCTGTTTTGAGCCCTACGTTGTTTAACATCTATATGGCACCCCTGGCAGCTCTGGCGGAGTCCTTCGGTGCCCAGATCGTGTCCTATGCTGATGACACCCAGCTTCTTTTTACCAGTCAGAAGGGGTCAGACTTCGATGGGGGGCAGATCAGAGGCTGTTTGGGAGCCGTCTTTGAGTGGTTCGAACGGCACAGCCTGAAATGCAACTCCGACAAGTCGGAGCTGCTGTTTTTTGGCTGTCCCGCCGATCCCAGATGGCAGTCCTGGTGGCCGCCGGCTAGGTTTCCCCCGCAGCTGTGTCGTCCAGGGCCAAGAATCTGGGGGTTCAGATAGACGACGGTCTTACCTTGAAGCCTCAGGTTTTGGGTCTTGTCGGCAAATGCTTCGGTATAATTAAGATGCTGAGAAAATTTCTTCCTTTGCTGGCCCTTTGCCATCGGAAGGATACGGTCCAGGCTCTCATTGGTTCACGGTTGGACTATTCCAATGTTCTCTACCTGGGCCTGCCGGAGCTTCTTCTTTCGCGCCTGCAGGTCGTGCAAAACGCTGCTGCGAGAGCCATCTACGGGCTCCATCGCAGAACTAGTGCGACTATTTTATTAAAAAATCTTCACTGGCTCCCCATTAAAAAAAGAGTGACTTTTAAGGCTCTCTCACTGACTTTCAAGGCGCTTCATGGCACAGGAGCTGAATACATCAGAAATCGTTTGGCATTCTATCTGCCTACGAGGACGCTAAGGTCAGCTTCCTTGGCTCTGGCTCAAGTTCCATCAATTAGACGGGCCAGGATTGGTGGACGCTCTTTCCGCTATCTGGCTCCCAAGCTTTGAAACTCCCTGCCAGTGTCCATGAGACTCAATGCAAGTCTATTGGGTTTTAGGAAGGAGCTAAAGTCCTGGCTCTTTGTCCAGTAGGTCCTTTGCTTGGTCCCTTTTCGCCCCGATGTCTGTTTCTTAGTTTTTATTAAAGCGCCGGGACACTCCCTGGAGTAGCTGTGCGCTAAATAAAATTATTTTAACATTAACATAGTTGCTTCGTGTGAAAAAACACGCCCACCACACCATCACTCAGACATCCCACACGCAACAAAAACCCAAAACCCGCCAGCAAACCCAACGAACTAAGCTGCATGCTCAAAACCCACTCATTTAGCAAAAATACCACGGAAATCCAGGGCATCCTGAGCAACAAAGCCTCGGACATCCTATTCCTCAAGGAAACCAGCCTGACTGCTGCATCAGCACCAGACATCGACACAGCCGTCCCTGAAGGATACAAGATCACATGGCAGGATCGTCAACATAAACGAGGTTGAGGAATCTCAAATCATCTAAAAAGAATCCATCAGATGCACCACATCCACTAAGAATGCCATCCCTACATGGAATACCTACTCCTTAAACCAGAGTTCTTCAAACTGTGGGGCGGGCCCCCCTAGGGGGGCGCGACACCATCCTTGGGGGGGCGCACTCTCCTCTCTAATTTCACACCTACTCTCTATTTTCACCTTTGTTCCCTGTGGCAAGTCGAAGGAGGCGGGAGGGGAAATCGACGAGGCACGAAGTGCCCATGCTTTTATTCTGTTTACCCTCCCAGGAGGGGGTTAATTCATTCAGCTTCAGCAAGTCAAATCAAATCAAATCAAAGCATTTGTATAGCGCACTACTCACCCGGAGGGTCTCAAGGCGCTGGGGGGAGGGGGTCCGCTACTGCTCGAACAGCCAGGTCTTGAGCTGCTTCCTGAAGGCGAGGTGGTCTTGGGTCAGGCGGAGGTGGGTCGGAAGGGAGTTCCAAGTCTTGGCGGCCAGGTAGGAGAAGGACCTTCCTCCTGTGGTGGCTCTTCGGATGCGGGGGACGGCGGCGAGGGCGAGGCTGGTCGATCGAAGCTGGCGTTTGGGAGCGTAGAAGTTGAGGCTGCTGTTGAGGTATCCTGGGCCTTGGTTGTGTAGGGCTTTGTGTGCGTGGGTGAGGAGCCGGAAGGTGATTCTCTTGTTGACCGGGAGCCAGTGCAGGTCTCTCAGGTGTCCGGAGATGTGGCTGCGGCGGGGGATGTCCAGGATGAGTCGTGCTGAGGTGTTCTGGATCCGCTGGAGTCTCTTCTGGAGTTTGGCGGTGGTTCCGGCGTAGAGGGAGTTGCCGTAGTCCAGACGGCTGGTGACGAGGGCCTGGGTGACCGTCTTCCTGGTCTCGGTGGGGATCCATCGGAAGATCTTGCGTAGCATGCGCAGGATGTTGAAGCACGACGAGGAGACGGCGTTGACTTGTCTGGTCATGGAGAAGGAGGAGTCCAGGATGAAGCCCAGGTTGCGTGCGTGGTCTGTGGGTTTGGGTGCGCTGCCCAGGGCGGGGGGCCACCAGGAGTCGTCCCAGGCGGAGGGTGAAGATCCCAGGATGAGGACTTCTGTCTTGTCCGAGTTCAGTTTCAGGCGACTGTTCATCATCCACTTGGCAACGTCTGTCATCCCTTCGTGTAGGTTGGCTCTGGCGGTGGCAGGGTCGTTGGTGAGGGAGAGGATCAGCTGGGTGTCGTCGGCATAGGAGATGATGTTGAGGTTGTGCTGGCGTGCGATGGCTGCGAGGGGGCTCATGTAGACGTTGAAGAGTGTTGGGCTGAGCGAGGAGCCTTGAGGAACGCCGCAGATGACTTTGGTGGCCTCCGATCTGAACGAGGGGAGGCGGACTCTCTGTGTCCTTCCGGCGAGGAAGGAGATGATCCACTTCAGTGCCTTCTCCTGGATTCCGACGTTGCTGAGGCGCTGTACTAGGGTACGGTGGCAGACGGTGTCGAAGGCCGCGGAGAGGTCCAGGAGGATGAGGGCCGCCGTTTCTCCGTTGTCGAGCAGGGCTCGGATGTCATCGGTAGCTGCGATCAGGGCGGTCTCGGTGCTGTGGTTGGCCCGGAAGCCAGACTGCGAGGGGTCGAGGGAGCCGTTCGTCTCGAGGAAGGCGGCCAGTTGCTTGTTGACGGTCTTCTCGATGACTTTTGCCGGAAACGGGAGCAGCGAGATGGGGCGGTAGTTCTTGAGTTCGGTGGGGTCGGCTGATGGCTTCTTAAGTAGGGCGCTGAGTTCGGCGTGCTTCCAGCTCTCCGGGAAGGTAGCGGTGTCGAAGGAGGTGTTGATGATGTCCCGCAGGTGGGGTGCGATGACAGCGTCGGCCTTGTTGAAGACGTGGTGAGGGCAGGGGTCTGTCGGAGATCCGGAGTGGATGGAGTTCATCGTGTTGACGGTGTCTTCGGTGCTGATCGGGGTCCAGGCGCAGAGGGTGGTTGTGGGGGGCGGTGGTTCGGTCGTGGCGTGCGTCGGTGGAGTGCTGAAGCTGTTGTGTATGTCCGCGATCTTGTTGTGGAAGTAGGAGGCGAGGGAGTTGCAGAGGTCTTGCGACGGGGTGATGTCGTTGTTTCCGGCGTTGGGGTTAGAGAGCTCTTTCACGATGTTGAAGAGTTCTTTGCTGTTGTGTGCGTTGTTGTCCAGTCGTTCCTTGAATGCGGTTTTCTTGGTGGCGTGGATCAGTTGGTGGTGTTTTCGGGTGGCGAGCTTGAGGGCAGTCATGTTGTCCGGTGTTGGGACTCTGCGCCAGGTTTTCTCGAGTGCTCTGCAGTTCTTCTTGGAGCTCTTGAGTTCGTTGTTAAACCATGGTGCTTTCTTGCTGCCGGGTCTGCTCGGCGGGGTTTTCAGCGGGGCGAGGTCGTCTGCGCAATCGCTGATCCATTTCGTGAGGTTCGTGGCCGCTTGGTTGGGGTTCGTTGTGCTGGTGGGAGGGTACTTGCTCAGGGAAGTAGCGAGCTGGTCTGCAGTGATCTTGTTCCAGCTTCTGCGGGGAACCTGTTGCTGGTGATGGTGGAGCGTGGTCCTTCTGAAGCTGAAGTGGACGCAGCTGTGGTCCGTCCAGTGGAGTCCCGTGGCGTGGCTGAAGGCGATGTCCTTGCTGGAAGAGAAGACCGGGTCGAGTGTGTGTCCGGCGTAGTGGGTGGGGGTGGTCACCAGTTGCTTGAGTCCGAGGTTGGCGAGGTTGTCCAGCAGGGTGGTGGTGTTGCGGTCGTTGTTGTTCTCCAGGTGGAAGTTGAGGTCCCCGAGGAGGATGTAGTCGGCGGAGGGGAGGGCGTGCGGGCTGATGAAGTCGGCGATGTCTTCGCTGAAATGTGTACGTGGTCCCGGGGGTCTGTAGATGAGGGTGCCTCTGAGGGTGGTCCTGGGGTTGACGTGGATCTGGAAGTGCAGGTGTTCGGCGGGTGCAAGTGTATCGTTGGTGTCGGTCGTGATGCGGATGGTGTTCCTGTGGACGATGGCGATGCCTCCTCCTGTCTGGTTGACGCGGTCAAGGAGGCAGTAAGTCTCCTCTGCTAAACCGAGAGGTCTGTGGTGACGTGGGAGGCGCTGCTTTAGATGACTGAGCCCAAATGCAAATTATGGTTCGTGAAAAAATGGGAACAGCGCCAATTGCAACCAGGAAGCATTTAAAGTTGACACGGAGCCCGGCCCCCCTTTGAAATGAAGTGAATCCATACCAAGAGCACAAAATCGTAAAGAACAAAATCATCCAGAAATTGGGCAAAGTCACAACATTCAGACCATGAAACAGGACATATTGTTGCAGCCTCATTTTGACACATTTAAAGCAATTGATTTGTGGTGCTTGCCAATGGTCCCTTAACCCACATTCCTGATTGTCTGTCCCCAGAGGTGAAATACAGAAGCCTCATTAACATACAAATGGTCTTTTAAAGACCTGTGAAGCGCTTGGGTGCGGGGGGGGGGGGTGTCTGCCCTGAAGCTGTCTCAGCCCGGGCACAGACAGGCAGGATGAGATGAAGAGGGTGATAGAGGGAGGTAGAGGGAGGGAGACAGAGGGAAGAAGGAACAAGCATTTGCAATGCAATAGGTCTCGCATTAGCAAAGTTTGAAGTTGTTGGTATTTTAAATGGCATTGTTTTTTATCTATTTGTTTTTAAAAGCGTCCGTGGTGCATTTATTTATTATAGTTTTATGTAGCACTATGTTCTAACATTGCATTAGGGGCGAATTAACACATTCCGTGCTGCTTGACTCCCGCACAATAGGAGCATCAGCTGAGAGGCCACTATTCGAATGGGCACAATACCATAGCTGTATTTAACTGCCTTGAGGACACCTCTATTTGGAGAGTTGCGGCTAAGTACTGTAACAATTCCCGCATCTCCATGATAGTAATTTTCCTGACAGTGGGAGGACGGTGCGCAGCCGGCCCTGCTAGGGTTCAAACTAACACTCTGCAGCCTGCGAGGACATTTCTCCAGCAGATGTGTGAACCCGCTCAGTTACCTCCTACCACCATCATGCACTCTGGCAGAAGTTACGAGGGGTCAGCTGGGCTATAGCGCACACGAATCACAATGACCTTGAGTCGCTTTCAGGCAAAGTCCCATCTTAAAAGAGTGAGAAATGCTAAAGCAAGTCAAGGGTCCATGATAGTGCTACAAGGTGTACATCTGACTGTTGAGGCAAGCTAGTCCAGATGCATTAGGGGCGAATTTACACATTCCGTGCTGCTTGACTCCCGCAGAATAGGAGCATCAGCTGAGAGGCCACCATTTGAATGGGCACAATAACAAAGCTGTATTTAACTGCCTTGAGGACACCTCTTTTTGGAGGGTTGCGGCTAAGTACTGTAACAATTCCCGCATCTCCATGATAGTAATTTTCCTGACAGTGGGAGGACGGTGCGCAGCCGGCCCTGCTAGGGTTCAAACTAACACTCTGCAGCCTGCGAGGACGTTTCTCCAGCAGATGTGTGAACCCACTCAGTTACCTCCTACCACCATCATGCACTCTGGCAGAAGTTACGAGGGGTCAGCTGGGCTATAGCGCACACAAATCACGATGACCTTGAGGCGCTTTCAGGCAAAGTCCCATCTTAAAAGAGTGAGAAATGCTAAAGCAAGTCAAGGGTCCATGATAGTGCTACAAGGTGTATACATCTGACTGTTGAGGCAAGCTAGTCCAGATGCATTAGGGGCGAATTTACACATTCCGTGCTGCTTGACTCCCGCAGAATAGGAGCATCAGCTGAGAGGCCACCATTTGAATGGGCACAATAACAAAGCTGTATTTAACTGCCTTGAGGACACCTCTATTTGGAGGGTTGCAGCTAAGTACTGTAACAATTCCCGCATCTCAATGATAGATGTACTTTTTAGTGTACTTTTGATAAATATACAAATATATTTTTAAAAACGTTAAGGAAGCTAACAAGAATGCGTTCTTAAATTATAATATTAAAAGTACCTTACCGTATATTTACGTACTAAATGTAGCAAGGCTTTCAGCTTTCCAATTCACCGAAGTGTCTCCGTTGGAACAAATGTTTGCAAATGCTTGCTTGTGTGTGCTTAAGTAGAGGAGCGGTAAAGGGAGGCAGACAGAGAGAGAGAGAGGGAGGGAAAGGGAGGGAGAGGGATGGAGGGAAATGGAGGCAACAGAGGGAGAGCGAGGGAGGGAGGGAAAGGGAGGGAGGGAGAGGGAGGGAGAGAAAGGGAGAGAAAGGGAGGCAGACAGAGGGGGAGCGAGGGAGGGAGAGGGAGGGAGGGAAAGGAAGGAGGGAAAGGAAGGCTGACAGAGGGAGAGCGAGGGAGGGAAGGAAAGGAGGGAGGGAATGGGAGGCAAACAGAGAGCGAGGGAGGGCGGGAAAGGGGGGAGGGAGGCAGACAGAGGGAGAGCGAGGGAGGGAGGGAAGGGAGACAGAGAGAGGGAGACAGAGAAAGTGAGACAGAAAGAGGGAGACGAAGAGAGGGTGAGGGAGAGGGAGGGAAACAGAGGGAGAGGGAGGGAAACAGGGAAACAGACAGAGGGAGACAAAGAAAGGGAGACAGACAGAGGGAGACAAGGAGAGGGAGGGAGACAGAGAAAGGGAGAGGGAGACAGAGAAAGGGAGAGAGAGGGAGACAGAGGGTGACAGACAGAGGGAGGGGGGAGGGCGACAGAGTGAGGAGGGTAGGAGAGAGAGGGAGACAGAGAGAGAGGCAGACTGAGAGAGAGGGAGTCAGAGAGAGAGGAAGATAGAGAGAGAGGGAGACAGAGAGAGGGAGACAGAGAGAGGGAGACAGAGAGAGGGAGACAGAGAGAGAGGGAGACAGAGAGAGAGGGAGACAGAGAGAGAGGGAGACAGAGAGAGAGAGGGAGACAGAGAGAGAGAGGGAGACAGAGAGAGAGGGAGACAGAGAGAGAGGGAGACAGAGAGGGAGGGAGTGAGACAGTCAGAGTGAGTGAGACAGGGAGGGAGAGAGAGGGAGTGAGAGGGAGTGAGACAGTCTGAGTGAGACAGAGGGAGGGAGGGAGAGAGGGAGGGAGAGAGGGAGGGAGAGAGGGAGAGAGATGGAGAGAGAGAGAGAGAGAGAGACATGTGGGTATGCCTGGTCTGGTGGCTCAGTGGACAAAGGCGTCTGCTGCAGGGACCTCTGTTCAACCTCAGTTTTTTTTTGTTTGCTCTAGCCCTGCCCCCTCCCCCACTTACCCTGCCCCCACCGGTGCGGCCCTCGGACACAAACCACACTGTAAATTTGGCCGGAGAGAAAGTTTGTCACTACCCATGGTTTAACACATTTGAAACCCTACTCTGCCCTCAATAACATTCTGAGTTACTTCAAGTGTCTTGGAATGCACCTTGCATTCAGACAACTGCGCTTCTCATTCTCAAAAATCCATCCACAGATTGAGCGTCTGTGACGAAAAACGGGCACACCCGTCACATTTATGTTGGTGGTGTTATCAATCAATGTCATGTGTAAAACAAAGCATCCTAGTAAAAACAATTTGCGCACATTTTATCTAGGAAAATGATGGTTTGAGCTATGTAATAATCTGTCATTTCAGCACACCCACTCACAAACCTGCACTTAACTAAACACTCTTATTATGTTGGACATTATATGCTGGATATGGCCCCGGATTTGGCGCGGCGGTAAATTATGTAGTGTACCAGATTCCAGAAATTTCTGTCAAGTTTTGGGGGGGCCCAACAGCTGAAAAAAGTGAGCTGGGGGGGGCTCAACCTACAAAAGTTTGAAGACCTCTGCCTTAAACTGAAAGCCTCGCCAATCTGCATTCTGAATGGAACTATTGTCTAATGCCCACCGGGACTCAGAGATAGCTTCCCCGACAACATTGTTCCTCTTCCTATTGAATCCAAAGCCTACATGTTACTTGGTGACCTGAATTTCCACCAGGAGAACCGGAACGAACCCAGCTCAATAGCACTCCTCGAAAGCCTTCGAAATCTAGGACTAAATCAGCACGTCACCGAACCAACACACGCCGCAGGGCACACCCTCAAACCGATCTTCACAACCTTCGAGAAGATTAAAATCACAGCAACCATACCTCTCCACTGGACCAACCACGCAATCATCATTTCCAAATCAACTTCCCGTGCCAAACCAAACCCGCCACCAAGAGCCAGGCCAGACATAACTGGAGCAGGCTCACAAAACCAAAGTGGTTCCCACAAACTGCGTATGAGCCAGCCCACCCCTACAGGCAACCTGAACTGCGACGTCAAGCAACTCGACAAATGGATCACAGACTGCGCCGACTCCCTGACACCCCGCAAAAACAGCAACCAAAAGAGAACCAGGAAGCAAACAAGTTGGAACACAGATGATCTACGAGCAACAACTAAACAACACTGCAAGCAACTAGATAGAAGTTGGAGACTACATCGCAAAGAAGAAGACAAAGTCACCTTCACAGCGGCTCTGAGATGCATGCCAACAACAGATCAGGAAAAAGAAGAAGGCAGAAGTCTCCCTGTCGGACAAGACTCCCGCAAACAACAACAACTTCGACAAATGTATATCAGGTGTGACAACCTCGATGAGATCAAACTGCCTAAATCTCAACACAGACAAGACCGAAGTGATGACCTTTGGCGCAGACCTGCAGTGAAAGGAACTCTGGTGCAGAACTTCAGCGGCAGGAGCTGAGGGGTACACCCCACAGAAAAGGAATCTTAGGGGTAGACCTGCAGCAAAAGGAACTCTGGGACAGACCTGCAGCAAAAGGAACTCCGGGACAGACCTGCAGTGGTAGGAGCTGAGGGGTACACTGCACAGTAAAGGAAGCTTAGGGGTAGACCTGCAGTAAAGGGAACTCTGGCACAGATATGCAGTGGCAGGAGCTGTGGGGTACACCCCACCGTAACGGAAGCTTAGGGGTAGACCTGCAGTAAAAGGAACTCAGGCACAGACCTGCAGCGGTAGAAGCTCAGGGGTAAACGCCACAGTAAAGGAAGCTTAGGGGTAGACCGGCAGTAAAAGGAACTCTGGCACAGGGCCTGCAGTAAAAGGAGCTCTAGTGCAGACCGGCAGCGGTGGGAGCTGAGGGGTACACTCCACAGTAAAGGAAGCTATGGGGTGAACTTTCAGTAAAAGAAACTCTGGCACAGACCTGCAGTGGTTAGAGCTGAGGGGTACACTCCACAGTAAAGGAAGCTTAGGGGTAGACCTGCAGTAAAAGGAGCTCTGGCACAGACCTGCAGTAAAAGGAACTCTGGTGCAGACCTCTAGCGGTTGGATCGGACCGGTACACCCCACAGTAAAGGAAGCTTATGGGTAAAACTTCAGAAAAAGGAGCTCTGGCGCAGACCTGCAGCGGTAGGAGCTCAGGGGTAAACTCCACAGTAAAAGAAGCTTAGGGGTAGGCGTGCAGTAAAAGGAACTCTGGCACAGACCTGCAGAGTTGAGAGCTGAGGGGTACACTCAACAGTAAAAGAAGCTTAGGGGTAGACCTGCAGTAAAAGGAACTCTGGCACAGACCTGCAGCGTTAGAAGCTCAGGGGTAAATGCCACAGTAAAGGAAGCTTAGGGGTAGACCTGCAGTAAAAGGAACTCTGGCACAGGGCCTGCAGTAAAAGGAGCTCTAGTGCAGACCGGCAGCGGTGGGAGCTGAGGGGTACACTCCACAGTAAAGGAAGCTATGGGGTGAACTTTCAGTAAAACAAACTCTGGCACAGACCTGCAGAGGTGAGAGCTGAGGGGTACACTCCACAGTAAAGGAAGCTTAGGGGTAGATCTGCAGTAAAAGGAGCTCTGGCACAGACCTGCAGTAAAAGGAACTCTGGTGCAGACCTCTAGCGGTTGGATCGGACCGGTACACCCCACAGTAAAGGAAGCTTATGGGTAAAACTTCAGAAAAAGGAGCTCTGGCGCACACCTGCAGTAAAAGGAGCTCTGGCACAGACCTGCAGGAGCTGCAGGGTTCACCCCACAGTAAAGGAAGCTTAGGGGTAAAACTTCAGAAAAAAGGAACTCTGGAGCGGACCTACAGCGATAGAAGCCGAGGGGTACACTCCACAGTAAAGGAAGCTTAGGGGTAGACTTGCAGTAAAAGGAGCTCTGTCACAGACCTGCAGTGGCATGAGCTGTGGGGTACACCCCACAGTAAAGGGAGCTGTGGGGTAGACCTGCAGTAAAAGGGGGGTCTGACGCAGACCTGCAGTAAAAGGAGCTCTGGCGCAGATCTGCAGCGGTGGGAGCTGAGGGGTAAACTCCACAGTAAAGGAAGCTTAGGGGTGAACCTGCAGTAAAAGGAACTCTGGCGCAAACCGTCAGCGGCAGGAGCTGCGGGGTACACCCCACAGTAAAGGAAGCTTAGGGGTAGACATGCAGTAAAAAGAACTTTGGCACAGACTTGCAGCGGCAGGAGCTGTGAGGTACACCCCACAGTAAAGGAAGCTTAGGGGTAGACTTGCAGTAAAAGGAACTCTGGCACAGACCTGCAGCGGCATGAGCTGTGGGGTACACCCCACAGTAAAGGAAGCTTAGGGGTAGACATGCAGTAAAAGGAACTTTGGCACAGACTTGCAGCGGCAGGAGCTGCGGGGTACACCCCACAGAAAAGGAAGCTTAGGGGTAAAATGTCAGAAAAAGGATCTCTGGCGCTGACCTGCAGTAAAAGGAGCTCTGTCACAGACCTGCAGTGGCATGAGCTGTGGGGTACACCCCACAATCAAGGAAGCTTAGGTGCAGAAATTCAGTAAAAGGAACTCTTGCACAAGCCTGCAGCGGTAGGAGCTCAGGGGTAAACTCCACAGTAAAGGAGGCTTAGGGGTAGACCTGCAGTGAAAGGAGCTCTGGCGCAGATATTCAGTAAAAGGAGCTCTGGAGCAGAACTGCAGTAAAAGGAGCTGTGGCGCAGATCTGCAATAAAAGGAGCTCTGGTGTAGATCTGCAATAAAAGGAGCTCTGGTGCAGACCTGCAGTGGTGTGAGCTGAGGGGTACACTTCACAGTAAAGGAAGCTTAGGGGTACACCTGCAGTAAAAGGAGCCCGGGCGCAGATCTGCAGTAAAATGAGCTCTGGTGCAGACCTGCAGCAGCATGAGCTGTGGGGTACACTTCACAGTAAAGGAAGCTTAGGGGTAGACCTACAGCAAAATGAGCTCTGGCGCAGACCTGCAGTAAAAGGAGCTCTGGCGCAGAATTGCAGTAAAAGGAGCTCTGGCGCAGAACTGCAATAAAAGGAGCTTGGGTGCAGATCTGCAGTAAAAGAAGCTCTGGCACAGAAATGCAGTAAAAGGAGCTCGGGCGCAGATCTGCAGTAAAAGGAGCTCTGGTGCAGACCTGCACTAAAAGGAGCTCTGGTGCAGACCTGGAGTAAAAGGAACTCTGTCACAGACCTGCAGCGGCAGGAGCTGAGGGGTACACCCCCATAGTAAAGGAAGCTTAGGGGTAGAATTTTAGTAAAAGGAGCTCTGGCGCAGATATGCAGTAAAAGGAGCTCTGGCGCAGAACTGCAGTAAAAGGAGCTCAGACGCAGAACTGCAATAAAAGGAGCTCGGGCGCAGATCTGTAATAAAAGACGCTCTGTAGCAAACCTGCAGCGGCAGGAGCTGAGGGGTACACCCCACAGTAAAGGAAGCTTAGGGGTAGACCTGCAGTAAAAGGAACTCTGGTCTGGTGCAGACCTGCAGTAAAAGGAACTTTGGTGCAGACCTGCAGCTGTAGGAGCTGAGGGGTACACTCCACAGTAAGGAAAGCTATGGGGTAGACCTGCGGTAAAAGGAACTTTGGTGCAGACTTGCAGCTGTAGGAGCTGAGGGGTACACTCCACAGTAAAGGAAGCTATGGGGTAGACCTGCGGTAAAAGGAACTTTGGTGCAGACCTGCAGCTGTAGGAGCTGAGGGGTACACTCCACAGTAAGGAAAGCTATGGGGTAGACCTGCGGTAAAAGGAACTTTGGTGCAGACTTGCAGCTGTAGGAGCTGAGGGGTACACTCCACAGTAAAGGAAGCTATGGGGTAGACCTGCGGTAAAAGGAACTTTGGTGCAGACTTGCAGCTGTAGGAGCTGAGGGGTACACTCCACAGTAAAGGAAGCTATGGGGTAGACCTGCGGTAAAAGGAACTTTGGTGCAGACCTGCAGCTGTAGGAGCTGAGGGGTACACTCCACAGTAAGGAAAGCTATGGGGTAGACCTGCGGTAAAAGGAACTTTGGTGCAGACTTGCAGCTGTAGGAGCTGAGGGGTACACTCCACAGTAAAGGAAGCTATGGGGTAGACCTGCGGTAAAAGGAACTTTGGTGCAGACCTGCAGTGGTTAGAGCTGAGGGGTACACTCCACAGTAAAGGAAGCTATGGGGTAGACCTGCGGTAAAAGGAACTCTGGCACAGACCTGCAGTAGGAGCTAATGGTCTGAACCTGCAATAACTCGGCTCGTGGAAATGTCTGCAGTACATGGAGCTCTGGGCTAGACCCTCATTAGAATGAGCACAGGGAGGGGTACACACTGTAGTAACAGGAGCTCACTGACACACAGATCCTCAGCAGGAGCCCAGAGACATCTGCAATCGATGCATCCCTGTGACCCAGAGGGTGCTGGAAGAACTGCCCGCTCGAGCAGAAACCTCTCTGAAACGCAGAGTTCACTGTTGTTTTAAGAACAACCAGGTCTGACTAAGCCTCCAAGAAACCCAACGTTCACGGGTGGCCCTCCACCCTAAGCTCGACCCCCGGGTAACCAAGGCGATGAGTTTCCAGAATCCAGTGCCTCGTGTCAACAAGTACAGTTATACAATGTTTCATCGGAAGTTATTCAGTGCATTTTATTAATTTGCTGGGTTTTTCCATCCTCCTTGAAATGTCTCGGTGACTCTTCTTGATGCTTCAGCCTATGTGATGCTATGGAAGCAAAAGATGTATTTTTCACACAGTCTTGCTTGGAGCCCTGTTGTTGACATGGGTAAGTTCCACGTTAAAGGGTATTATGGCCCAGAGGGAGTTATCTGCTGTGGAAGTGTCGGTGAGGAGGCTTCAAAGATGCTTTCGCTCACAACACGTTGTGCCTCAGCTCTCTGTAGCAATCACGCCGAGGGAGTGCACACCAGCTATACTGTACATACCGCAGTGTACAGCAGAGTCAAGTGACAATGCTGCTGCCTCATCACTGGACGGTCTAGAACATTGTTAAACGAACACCTTGAGAAACCCCCGCTTTATTGTGGCTTTCATTTCCACTTTGGAGGCCAAATTAGGTAAGAGCAAGAGCTAACAGCAAAATATGAAAGAATCATTATATTCACACCCTCAACTTCCCTCTGGGAAGCATACTAGTAATTACCAGAAACACCCAAGCAAAAGCACCTATGTTTTATACTACTTCACTTCCTCTGAAGCATTTCTACTTCATTGCTCCTGACGTTTGGCCTCCAGGACTGGATAAACTATTGTGGATGAGGTATGCACACCCCCTAGGTGAGCGTGGCTATTGCCCTTTATTATCGATCAGTGGTACACCACTTTTGCCTGTTATCACAGGGAAGAGAAGTCCAAACGCCTCGCCTCCAGTTTGTTGTAACTGGATTCCTTCCTTCAAAGTTCACCGGAGAGTTATCATTTAATGCAGCACATTGAGATTCAATTGGCACCGTTCAAACACTTAAAAGCTCGATTAACAGCTGGGGAACTAACAACAGTCAACCTGAAGTGATTAAGGTGGACGACTAACTCACTACCACAAATAGCCAAGGAGGCAAAACACCTACTTCAAACCATAACCGATAAAAGCGAACTGTGTGCAGAAACATGGACTGCCTTTTTGGAGAAGCTACCAAAAACTGGAGTCAACTTGCGCGAGAACTTCAATCAAAAGAAACATAGTCAGACCAGCAAGACTATATTGTCCTTAAGAAGGCGTCTGCGGGCATCCATGAGGCATGCAAAGGGTCGCAGTTCGGATATGCACGTTTGGCAAACGTTTCGATCAAGCAGGAAACAATACAAAAAACAAATCTGGCTCGAAAATAAAACCAAAGTCACTGACTTTTGGACCAAATTGCTACACAACATAAAAAAATCCGACTCCAGAGCATTCTGGTCACTAAATAGATCAGTGCAAACAACAGGCATGACCTGTGTTACGGAAAATGCATGGGTCCAACATTTACTTGATACTTTTTCAGTAAACCAATTGGTGCCACCTACAACACAAGCTCAAACAATACAAAAAATATTAAAAATAGTGGAAGTGAAGACCACTGTCCCTGTAGAACTTAACAACTTGAGTGTCATCCAGCGATACGGAGACCAGACATTAAGATCATACGTGGAATTCGAAACAGCGCAAATAGTTAAGAGAAGCAGACAAGACTGTGCACCTGGACCAAATGGTGTCCCTCAGGCTATCTACAAGGAGGACCCTCAATTCTGGGCATGCAAGTTAAACATCCTATTCAGATCAATAAATGACACGAGCCGGCTGCCAGAAAGTTGGAGAGGGGCGATAATAAATCCGATTTACAAAGGAGGAGACCGTAAAAACCCAGCAAATTACCGTTTAATAGCACTCATCGATGCTGAAGCAAAATATTACGCATCCTTGGTGTTAATGGACCTTTTAAACTGGTCTGAGGATAATCAGAAGATCCCGGTAAACCAGACTGGTTTCCATAGGGGCACAGGCACCATGGCCAACGCCATGGCAATAAGTTTAATCGCCGAAAAAAGTATGCAAAACCATCAAGCATTTTACTCCTGTTTCGTCGACTTCAAGGCGGCCTTTGACCGTATTAACCGTCAACTACTATGGTCCAATTTGCCGGATACAATTCTAAACCCTATAATGAATTTATACACAGATACCTGGATGCAGGTAAAGATCGCTAATGGGCACCGGCTGACACGAAAGATTAACACACATGACGGATTAAAGCAGGGCTGTGTGTTGGCCCCTCATCTTTTCAATCTGTTCATGGCAGACCTAACCCCGAGGCTGGATAGCACTAATGCTCACCCACCGCGGCTAGGAACACTATGGCTGACACATCTCTCCTATGCCGACGATGTGGTGCTCCTAAGTCAAACAAAGATAGGTCTGCAACGTCTCCTGCATGAACTGGCAGATTACACAAAACTCAATCTTCTCGAAATCAACAGCCAGAAAACAAAGATCATGATACTGACCCGTCGACGTAATACTCTGCCGGTTTTTGTCAGACAATAAAAAATTGGAAGTGGTGGGCAATTACAAGTATTTGGGAATACAATTGGACAGTCGCCTCAACTTTTCCCTGCACTTCGATGTCATCGAAAAAAAAGGAATAGCCCTGTTACATGCGTTTAATAGCATCTCCAAACAAATAAAGGGCCCGTTTTTTAATCCACTTCTGACAGTCATCAAAGCCAAGCTGTTACCCACAATAGGCTATGGCAGTGTGTTACATCATGGCAGAAGTGCACAGCTTCTAGACCGAATCCAAACTAGAGTCTACAAGCGGGTTTTTAGCGTACCGTCCAATGAATCACCTGCGCAGGTCCGACTGGAGTTCGGCCTGAAATCCCAAGAACTGCAAAAAAGTATGAGACCATTAAATTCTGGTACGATATTTGGATGAACAGGGAAACAGGAATCAACCAAGCCACGTGGGATGCAATGCAAAATAATTCCAACTCTCAGTACGCCAAGTATCTAAAACTATCCCTCGACACTACTGAACTTACATCCTTGTGGCAAACTAAGCTACCGTTATCATCATTCAAGCTAGCGAATAAAAAGGCTGCAAACAGGCATTCGCTGATCAATGACAAGTCAATCCTTAGTCACCGATCACATGCCTGGATGATAATTCAATCGTATAAAGTGCTCAAACCGGCAGCTTATCTTGGTCTCTCCTTTTCCTCATATGTCAAAACGAAATACCTTAATTTAAGGATGGGTAATCTGCCGACAAACGCAGACAAACCAGATTGGAGGAAACCAGACACCAAGGAGTGTGATTTATGTGGCGATGCAAAACAAGACTTTATCCACCTACTCTGCATCTGTCCTGCACTGGATCAGGCACGACGGTACTGGTTAAAGACAAAGTTAATTGAATACAGAGTACGTACCTGCCGCTCCGCCGTCATACAAGTCTTGTGTACAGCGGATCCACAATTAATCTGCAGATCAGTCAAACTTGTCACGAACTTTGAGAACAAAAGGGATACTATCATGCAAGTTTGAAAAAGAAAAAAACTATGAAGATAAAGATTATGCTGCTAATTTTAGAGTAAATAAGATTTAGTTCCCTCTTTTTAATGTCACGCAAGTCTTCCACCTCCCGCTTGTTCTTTGGTAGTCAACGGAAGATGAGTTCCACTCACCGTTCCTCGACAAGTAAATGGGCAATATAAAATTGAATTGACTTGGCACTTGACGTCCCTTGTATGTAATCTTGTTTTTTTTAATATTGCTAAATTTAAACCATGGATGCTCGTTGATCATTCATTTTAAACCGCTGCTCCTTTTTCTACTTTTTGTAATGGTTTTAACTAACTATACAATAAAGCTTATTCATCATCATTCCTTCCTTCCTGGCTCTTGGCGCGGTGTATTGTATGCTGTGTGTGATCTCTTTCAAGGGTTGTTGCACTGAGAGACTGGGTTCAAGACGAAGGGCGTCCTCTAGTGGATAGGGTGAAAACTATACAAAATGTCTGTTCCCTTGAAGTTGAGTTGTCCCCCCAAGGACGAGATAACGTGAATACTATGGTTTCTCGTGATTGGTTGCACAGATCCCATGGATCTGGCCGAGTGGTAGAGAACACAACCTGTTCCTATCCATTTAATATTTGCCAGTACCTCATCTTTCCCCCCACATGGCACCCAGGAGACCTTGGCAGATAGAGCAAAGCTTCTCTAGGGGCAATCCGCATGACCATTGGGTGCCACTTCTTTTACTCTGTTCTGCAGAAGTACAGAAGGAAGTCCGCAAGCCTGGGAACATGCACTCTTTCTAAACTGGAGGAGTGTTTAAATGTTAAAGGTAGTTTGCTTTTTGTTTAGCCCTGGCTTGACAATATGTACATCAAAGGAGGATAAACACTTAATTGACCCCGATCCAGTAACTTATTTACTGTCCGACTTCCAGTAAAGCCTAAGTCGCACCAATCAAGGGAGCTACTCGTCAAGGAGAGGCCTGCGTGTGCTGCAGAATCTACACGAAGTCATGACCTAATCTTGGATAATGGAAGAAACCTTCCCGATGCTAAAAATGAGAAGCACACTTGAGGAAAGGAACAGCCTCCCTTCTACACAAATCCAGGAACAAAGGCCAAAACCCTGAAATGCAAGTGTTGTATAGCATTTTAGGGCCCTAGTGTAATTTTTCCGATTCATGCCCTTATATAGGTATAAATCACCTTGTCCTATTATAGGCATTGAAATCATAACCATATTTAGACATAGCCCATGCAGTCCAAATACAGGCATGGATACATCCACTAGTTCCGAAAAGCCACAACGATTTCTTGGAAAACTCGGCTTCAGCAGTTAGGGACTTCCCCTTGCTTGAATATTGATTTGTCCAAGAACTCATGGAGTTTTCAAAGAACTGCGACTCTTTGATGACATATTTATGTCCAACTTTGAGTCAAACTCAGCACCTTCAAGGTATAAATATGCCCACACTTGCCCTAGCAAACACATGGTGGTTTGGAGCAGTTCGACTATCTACTTGCTCAATGCATCTCGCTACAGCAAGTGCCGAATTAAGCCGACCCTCCAGCAGACGCACTGAGAGAGACGCCGTCTTTTCTCTTGCCGAGAAATCCAGCTCCAGTGTTTCCAAGCTCCCCTTGCGGGGTGTTGGGAAATCGAGTCCCGAGACAGAGAGATACCAGACCTCCTTCATTCTAAACCAAGGTACGGAGCGGATTAGACCTTAAGAGAAATCTTGGATAGATTCTTGGCAAAAGAATACTAAACTTATGCTACACCTCACTTACTTCTTCCCTCGTACTAGATTTAGGTTAGGTACATTTGGGTAGGCATATTTTAGAAGCACCAGTTGAGTACTTTTAGTCTTTATTTATTTATGTATGTATTTTATGGATTAGAAACCATACAATGCTTTTACAGTATTATTTTATAATACTCTTCTTGCTGTACGTATTATACTTCGCAGCCAGTATTACGATTGTAGCAGTTCATTCTTCTGCATGAAAAAGAAGACTGTTCAATAAATACTTTTATTGAAAACGCCGGTCTCTCTATTTCTCTGCACCTCTGATGAAACGAAGCATGCACAATTGACTGAGTAAAATATCTATCTATTGTTTCCACGACTCTGAGGATACGTTTTATCTTGGGGAAACAAAGTTTCATGTTTATGGGGTTGTCAGAAACGAATCCCTTCTTGTTTATTCGATAAAGTTTCTAGTGACCTCTGAGCTAGCTGGCACTCACAGTTAAGTCTAATATATTCGATAGAGACCTAGTAGACATAAGTCCTACGTCACATCTATAGGATATATTATTCCAATGCGCAGAGGAGCCTATTGGGAATATAGGAACTACACCACAAGTAATTACATCAAGGAAGTAAAATGGAAATCGGGACCAAGAACCTTGCAATCCAGTTCACAGAATGTGACAACAGAACATCTCGAGATCAATAGGTACAAACACCGAAAAGTAGCATTATAGGCCTGAACGCGAGGTAAACCTTCATCATCCCCAATCCGGATCACAAAGTCTGAGTTTGTCAGTGGCTGCATTTGCCCATGTCCAGCTCAAGGAGGATACAGAGGTTATCCTAGATCTAAGAGTGGTATCCAGTTGGCAAAAGCTGGTAAAACACATTTCATAACTACTGGCTCAATCCCTGGAGTCCTTAAAATCCCAGAGCTAATAGGTTTGAATTAGCTACAGTACTGAAACTCTGAAGTCCCTTTCCCAAGTTTCACCTGCTGATCTGTGGATCCTGTGAGCACCACGCCACCCAAAAATCTCAACTGTAGGCTTGACAAGTTCCAGCCAAAACCCTGCCCTGGTAGTCTACTTGCACGAACTTTAAACCCAAGTTGTGCTTGTACCTTAACTGGTCTTACTAGTACTATGTCCAGTGGCACCAGACACAGACTTCCAGGCCCATCAAGATCACATTAACAGTAAACAGACTTTTAGCTTATGAAAAACAGAAATGCGCACCTCAGAAACATCTACCGACTTAGGGAGGATCTCTGTCTATTTCAGGTGATGGATGACTTTACTTTTGAGACCGTTCCATATAGACTCTTAGCACCCTAGCCTCAGACCCTCTGAGCTGTCCAGTTTTGCACCCAGTTCACTGACAAACCAATGCAAATGGTAAAACGTAGCATGGCACACCTAACTCTGTAACATTTTGTTTGGCACCTTTGCCCATACACTGGACAGTGGTAAACAAATCCATAGAGTGAGACATGAGAAATATGAAACCCACGAGTTAATGTATGCAGCTCCCGTCACCAAAACCACTGTCAATTGATACTATTAGATATAGGGCCCCATGTTATATGTGCTATAGTGCCTTACCTCGGGTCAGATTTCGATCCCAGAAGGTGCTAGGGTCTTCTGGTGTTCTGTGAATTTTCACATTTTTACAGCCCTACTTTCCAACACTTCGATACCCATCAGAGGGCGCATCTGCCACTACATCCACCAGAGGACATATTTGTCTCAATATCCATCAGATGGTGGCACTCTTTAAACATCCATGAGAAGACCCCACTGCCTGATACCTCGGATGACCCCCTGCTATGACACCCAATCAGGGAATCCCTCGACTCACAACAAATCAAAGACTATTCTCATTCTGCAGTCACTTTGACACCAGCCACAACAGAGAAGACCCCTGCCTACAGGCCAAACATAGAAGACCCCTGCCTCCAGCCACAACAGAGAAGACCCCTGCCTGCAGGCCCAACAGAGGAGACCCCTGCCTCCAGCCCCAACAGAGGAGACCCCTGCCTGCACACCTATCAAAGGCCCTGGACTGCCATCTTGACTCGTCGTTAACCACCTGTTACGAGGCGCATATCCGCGCCTTTGATATCAAAACAAATACCGGAAGTGAGCAGTAGAAGAGACCCCCGACCACCCCACCCTTTAGTCTGACAGAGGAGCCCCCTCCCCCCCCTGCTGGTGCTTTTAAGTAAACGAGGATCGGCTCTTGGCCTTGCTCTTGAGGCGGTCACAGCCCTGTGGGTGTAAAGCGGGCAGAGCGGTGACCGTGCCAGCCCTGCACCGAGCACAAAGACGGAGAAGAGGAGGGGAGGGGGTTATTCATAACCTCCGAGCCGTGAGCAACCTGCACTGAGGAGCCGGTGCACCCAAGCGGAGCCATGAAAGGGGGAGTGAGAGGCCGGGGTGGGGAAAAAGCAAGGGGTAACAGAGGAAATAAAGTGGGGAAGCGAAGGAACAATCAAAGAGTACAATGAACGGAAGGAGGGCGCTGAGAAGTGTGAGAAATATATGGTAAACGATTAATGGGGGCGGGAACGAGGGCAGAGAAGAAGAAGCGACAGGAAAGGACAGTGGACAAAGGCGGAAGGAGGAGGTGGAGGGAGCCAGCGGGGGTACAAAGGGACAGCTAGAGAGGGGGGGGGGGTGGAGGGAGGGAGGGCGAGCGGCAGGCCGGACGTGGAATGGAGCAGGAGACACCCCCCGAGGGTCCTGGTGTCCGTGCAGAGGCCTCGGCTCGGTGGACGGAGAGGCAGGCCCCGCTTAGAGACAGTCCGGCAGGTGTACCTGAGGCATGAAGGAGCGGGACGCAGCAGAAAGGTCATCACATGTAAAGACTGAACACCCAGAGAGTGAGTGTCTGGCACCCGGGCTCGGAGCTGTGGCGTGTGAGCAACAACTGATCAACGAGGCCGGCGGCGGCACAGATGAGCTCGCCTTAAACACGTCATCACCACACGACTCACCGGCCCCAACCCCAGGAGCACCCCCGAGGCTGGAGGAGACTGACTGCCCCTTGAATGTTCATCACAAGCCTGGGGGCAGACTGCCTTCAATGCAGGCCACCGACCCCGAGACAGCCTGGTCCCTTCATGCACATCACCGGCCGGGAGACTGCACACCTGTATCGATGAGACAGATGTGGTCTATCGATGAGACCAGGATGTGGTCTGACGGCTAGAGCTGCCGACTTTGGAACTGGGGAACCGGTTCGAGTCTCGGCATCGGCTCAGCATCCTGCGATTCTGGCCAAATCACTTAACCTGCCCGCGACACCCTCAAATGAATGTGTCCTTGTGTAACGTAACTGGTGCTCATGTAAAGCGCTCCAATACCTTCGGGTCGAGCTCGCGCTATAGAAATCTGCAAAAAATAAAAATAAATGCAGACTCTCTTCTACCCACTCATACACCCCTTAGATACACTGTCTCTCACTGACCTTAACAAGCCGGGACTCGGAGACATCCTCCCCTCTATGCGCACACGCAGCCCTGAGACATACTGTCCGGCTTCAATGCACATATCCTACACATCACTCACGCGGACACAAGCCGCCCAGTTTATGCAGAGCACAAGGCCTCCGACGGGCTGACCTCTGCCACCACCATCTCCACTGCACACGACGGCAGCCCGTACAATTACACAACTGTTCTGAATCTGTGCAGAGGTCTGGTGAGTGACGGGCCTCTATGCGCACCATAAAGCATGCTTTGAAAAGGCACTGGTCCGGCCTGCCCTGGCACTGCAACGAGAGTGTATGTGCAAAGCAGGCCCTGGACTTCTCTTCCAGGAGGGCAGTGTTGGAAATGGGATCCCTGGCTGGCCAGGGCTTTCGCCAAAGTCAGTCAGAGACCACCACACCCAAGTCAGGGCAAGGGAGTTACACGCCAAGATAACCCCTACTCACCCTCTAGGTAACGTGGCGCGAGCAGCAAGGCTAAACTTGGAGGCGATGTAGGCTAAGTATTTGCGCATGCACCCCAGCAACAACAACCAAAGGCCCACCACAAAGGAAACTCCACACAAGGTTATCTAAAAATAGCCTTTGTATTACACCAAAAACACATTAGATAAAACACACACTTTACAATGTGCCAGAGGCACGGGCAGAATTTACAGGGGATATGTACAAGACAGGGCCACCTGGACCACTGTCAGGAATCAGAAGTAGCACTTTCAGAAATAGCACTTAGTACATAGAATATAGCACAAAATAGCACACAACCAGTAATCACTGGTAACCAGGACCTCACTAGCACCACCTGTACTAGGGAGAAAACAACCACCTATGTATTACAATACCTGTAGGGGTGCAAGAGGAAAACACATGATGCAATGCATAACATTCATTCAGAGGTGTAAAGGCACATGACGCATAAACAATACATTCAGAGGTGCAAGCAAAAATGAACAATTGCGCCAACTCACGTAAGTCACCACCTGTGACTGTCCCTAGGCCCTCTGGCCTTGTTGGGGCTAGGACGCCCTGTGTCCCAAAGTCAGGGGGGCCTAAACGTAGCAGTTGCCCACAAAGTGCTGGGCAACTGGTGCAACAATGTTTGAGCCTGCCAGGGCTCAAAAACAACAGTGGGGGCTCAAGAGCCTCTCTGGGCCCTTCACAACCACTTTGGCGCCTGGAGCCTCTCTCCGGGCCCTAAGAAATAAATGTGGCCCCCTAGAGCCTCTCTAGGCTCTTAACTTGAATGGGCCAGGGTGGGGCCTCTCTGGGCTCCTTCTTCCATTCTGCCCCCGAGCCTCTCAGGGCTCATGACCAAAGAAATGCCCCTGAGCCTCGCAGGCTCCAACCAACAAATGCCGCCTTTTCGAGCCTCTCTGGGCTCTGGGACACTGGGGGCGCTGTAAGCGGGAGTCCCCCTCCCGGGGACTCCCAAGGCAATGGTGCGCCCTGAGCCTCTTGGGGCTCAAGACACAAAGCGTGAGGTCGCGCTACCGAGGGGCGGGGGGGGGCGGACACCGACAGTGTGTCCCGGCGCCCCTCCCGTGTCTGGTGCACTCACCGGCTTCCGGTGCAGGTCCGGGGCTCCTCTCTTCAGACTTCTCCCCCGGGCTCTCCCTCGCTTTGGGAGCCTGGGGGGGACAAGGAAAGACGCCGGCTTTTCCCCTCACCGGAGCACGGGGTGGCCTCCCGTCTGCTTCTGGTTTCCTCGCTCCTGCCCCCGGCCTGCCTGACTTCCAGGTCGCGGCTGCGGGGCGGGACTTCCGGTCGCTTCCCCCGGGGCCGCGCTGTGATTGGCCGACGGGCCCTGCACTTCCGGGTCGTCGCGGGCAGCGCGGCGGCCCGTTTCAGGCACTTCTAGGCGGGGGATGAATTTACCGAGGGGTCGGCACCCTCGAGGAAAATGCGCAAAACGGGCGGCAAGGTCCCTGGCAGGGTGGGCACCTGCCAGGCGACAATACCCTCAAAAATAAGCGAGGTGGCACTCGCTTGGGGCGGACAATGCCGGGTGGGCACCGGCCTCCGCAGACAAAGCGCTCACAGCGCTAGAGGCAATTTACAGCGCTCCCTGCGCTAGGCAGACCATCACAGCGCTCCAAGCGCTATAAACAGGATAAAGCGCTCCCAGGCGCTAGAGGAAAGTTCAGACCCCCACAGTCCTTCAGCAAGGCAGGGGGGGCAAGGCTGGGCCCAGAGCCAGCACACTGGGTCTCCAGGCAGGGAGACACCCCAAGTGGCGGTCCTCTGGCCCAGCAGCAGCAGCAGCAGCCCCCTCAGGATCCTGGAAGAGAACAACTTCTGTGGGGACACAGCCCCATTTTTATACAGTGCATTCCTTTGTTCAAGGGTGTAGAGTGGGGGCGGAACCAGTCGCAGCTGGTTCTTGAGTACCCTGTTTACCTCAACCACCCTCTCTATTCACTGGCAGGGCTTGGGTCATTAGACACACCACAGGGGGGCGGAGCCAGCATTGTGTGGGGAAAACCCAGCCCATCCAGGACACAGGTACACTCCTCCCACACATCACTCATGCTAATCTCCCACTCACCACCGGGCAGACCCATCCAGACTTCCTGGAGCCTGGCATGCCAGCCAGCTCCAGCCAATCACACGCCAGCACCCTCACAGCACACGTACAGCCATGTCTAGAAATGGCGCTTCGCTACTAGACACATACATGCTGCATACACCATCTCGCAGCATTCACTCACACGAGTTCACACATACCAGACTCAAGCCTGTACACCCCACGCATCAGGAACTACCCGGGACACATACATTCCCCATGCATTCCTATGGGCGGGCAGGCCTAGCTCAGCACATGCACTCAGAGTGCGCACGCACTTTCCACTGGGACACAGTGAAAGTGCGCAGAATCCCAAAAATCACCATTGCCAGATCACCATTACCAGCAAAAAGTTTAGGGGTGAACCTGCCCTAAGGGCCAAAGTCCAACATAACCCCCTTCCAGCCAAAACGCAGGGGAGACCAATCACCACCGTGATGGACTTCCCTGCTTGGGGCGATAGAACACGGACGCGGGCCCACAACTGCAGGGACACCCTCCTGTTCTACGCCACGGTGAACCCATGGGATTCCTTCTAAACACACTGTCTGGACCAACTGGGCTACCCCACTGGTACTCCCAAGTTGTCCGCGGCCAGGACCAGGCCCTGGGCCACCCAGGTGCCACTGGTCCATGCCAATTCGCAGAGCGGGGGGTAGTAACCCCTGGCACATAGGAGCCATTCTCCACTCTTCCTGTCTGCAAGACAGGACTAGACTGCCACTGGTTCTCCAGCCTAAGGCCTACAACCTCAGGCGGACCAGGAGTCTCAGGGAAGGCTCTCCTCCCCCTACCTCTTCTCCTAGGGTTCCTCCTCCCTCTGCGAGGGGTACCCCTAGAACGCCATTCCAACCCAGGGCTTATCCACTCAGGTTGCACCGGGGTCAGAGGTGGGCTCTCCCACCCTCTGCACCCCCTTCCAGAGGTCTGCCCTCTCCCACCTGGAGAAGTTCCTCTGGAAGAAGAACCGGTCAGGACACTGGTTACAGTCTTCCTACCCTTCAGGTCAGGCTGATCCTGAACCTGGCCTTCCAACCTCTGGTCTAAAACCTTCGGTGGAACAATTGCCTGGCACTCCAGGACTTCTGGGGATTCGCACGCAATCCCCCTGAGGCTAACACATGGCCCATGTGTTGTGTGACTGTCTGTCTGGCGCAGATCTCCCGCTCCCTGTCCACCTGACAGTGCGTGACGATCCCCCAGACCAGAAGTGGTGTTACCATGGTCACTACACGGGAACCTAGCCCAACTGGGTAGTCCCTGACCCACTGGTCCTTCCACTGGGGAACTCCCCCAATCACTCCTCACTCTGGACTCCTGTACCCTCCCTATCGGAGCGGTACTGCCAGACTCTAGAACCACAGGAGCTCTGGTTATAGACGCTCCAGGTCCTCTACTCACTAGGAGATCCTCCTCAACTGGGTTAACAGGACAGCCTAGGTCCCCAACCTGGTGTTCCCTCAAGAAACCACCCAGGTTCTGAGACAGGGCTTCGGGCCTCTGGGGGCTCTCAGCCACCCACTGACTCCTGCTCCACTGAGCCAGGCAGTCAGCCCCTACACCCTTCTCACTAACCAGGGACCTAGCTGGGCTACACTGAGCCTCTTCCACCACGCTGGGCTGGAAGATCCCTGACCCACTACTTTTGGAGTCACTCACCAATGACTCTACAGAACCTCTGGTCCCTTCCCAGCGGTCTGCTTCCTCTGCCAGCTCACATGGTTCAGACAATCCACACCCTAACAGGTGTTGGCGCAACCCTGGTGAACAACAACTGAGCAACTGCTCTCTTAGAAACATATCGAACAATAGGTCCCAATCACATTTCGTGGGCTCCCGTACCCAATCACACAGGGCTTCACAACAGTCATCCTCAAAGTCTTCCCAAGACTGATGAGACGGTTTCCTAAGGTTCCTAAACCTCAACCTATTCTCCTCCTCTGGGGAAACAGGAACCATACTCTGGGAACTGGGACTTTCTAGACTGAGATTTAAATAGCTGCCACCACTGGACCCAACCCTCCCTGGGGGATCCAGAAACTCAACACTGCGCGCAGGGGATAGTCTACCCTCCAGAGCTACTTTGCCTCTGGTGGCGGCCCTCTCAGCCTCCTCTATCCTGTCCTGCGCTAAGACCCTCTCGGTCTCCAGCTGTTGCTTCTTAACCTCCAGCTGTTGCCTTCTAATGCCCAGCTGTGCCATAGCCTGGGCATGCTCCAACCTGAGCTTTTCTAAAGCCAGCTGGTGCTCCCTTTCTCTCCTCCTATCTTCCAGCTCCTCTGGGGACAGGAAAAGGGATGAGGCGCTGCCTCCTAAACTGGACCCAGCAAGGGACTCCCTATCTATGGGGTCCTCACTCTCTGCTGGCGTCCCTGTGCTATCATCTTCTTCCTCCTCAGACTCTTCAGGGCTCCCCTCTGACCCACCACCCTCATGGTGTGAGACCCGGGCCCTCTCCGCACTGTGCTCACGCTCCCAGTCCTCCTTCTGCCATTGGATTAGGTTACCCCTAAGTTGGGACTGGGTGTCTGACTCATTCACTGCAATGTCTCTCTCCTCGCAAAACTCTCTCAGTTCATGCAAAAACAGACCCCAGACATTAAAAGCAGACTCCATCTTGGCAAGATGCTTACAGACACGTGCAACACAGGGGACTTAACAATCTGAAGTAAGAGGACACAATTCCAAAACTTCAACAATCTCCTTATCAAAGAGAACTCATACTCATGCGTCCAGGAAAACACACCATTCATCCACACACACCCTCCCCTCGGATCGGTAAGGCAGTTTCTACCACCCCTGACTTCTCAACCTGACCAAAAGCGACACAGGTACCAAACTCTGGAAGCAGGGCGGGGGACAAATGTACTGAACACAATCAAATGACACTCTTCAGGAGAAGAAACAATGGAATTTCAAAAACACAATCCCCTTAAAATGTGGTCATCTAAATGCAGAGTTTTGTGGTATGGCCAGTTACTACTAAGGTACAACGCAAACACAAATCCTTATCCCGCCGCTTGCCACCAATGTTGGAAATGGGATCCCTGGCTGGCCAGGGCTTTCGCCAAAGTCAGTCAGAGACCACCACACCCAAGTCAGGGCAAGGGAGTTACACGCCAAGATAACCCCTACTCACCCTCTAGGTAACGTGGCGCGAGCAGCAAGGCTAAACTTGGAGGCGATGTAGGCTAAGTATTTGCGCATGCACCCCAGCAACAACAACCAAAGGCCCACCACAAAGGAAACTCCACACAAGGTTATCTAAAAATAGCCTTTGTATTACACCAAAAACACATTAGATAAAACACACACTTTACAATGTGCCAGAGGCACGGGCAGAATTTACAGGGGATATGTACAAGACAGGGCCACCTGGACCACTGTCAGGAATCAGAAGTAGCACTTTCAGAAATAGCACTTAGTACATAGAATATAGCACAAAATAGCACACAACCAGTAATCACTGGTAACCAGGACCTCACTAGCACCACCTGTACTAGGGAGAAAACAACCACCTATGTATTACAATACCTGTAGGGGTGCAAGAGGAAAACACATGATGCAATGCATAACATTCATTCAGAGGTGTAAAGGCACATGACGCATAAACAATACATTCAGAGGTGCAAGCAAAAATGAACAATTGCGCCAACTCACGTAAGTCACCACCTGTGACTGTCCCTAGGCCCTCTGGCCTTGTTGGGGCTAGGACGCCCTGTGTCCCAAAGTCAGGGGGGCCTAAACGTAGCAGTTGCCCACAAAGTGCTGGGCAACTGGTGCAACAATGTTTGAGCCTGCCAGGGCTCAAAAACAACAGTGGGGGCTCAAGAGCCTCTCTGGGCCCTTCACAACCACTTTGGCGCCTGGAGCCTCTCTCCGGGCCCTAAGAAATAAATGTGGCCCCCTAGAGCCTCTCTAGGCTCTTAACTTGAATGGGCCAGGGTGGGGCCTCTCTGGGCTCCTTCTTCCATTCTGCCCCCGAGCCTCTCAGGGCTCATGACCAAAGAAATGCCCCTGAGCCTCGCAGGCTCCAACCAACAAATGCCGCCTTTTCGAGCCTCTCTGGGCTCTGGGACACTGGGGGCGCTGTAAGCGGGAGTCCCCCTCCCGGGGACTCCCAAGGCAATGGTGCGCCCTGAGCCTCTTGGGGCTCAAGACACAAAGCGTGAGGTCGCGCTACCGAGGGGCGGGGGGGGGCGGACACCGACAGTGTGTCCCGGCGCCCCTCCCGTGTCTGGTGCACTCACCGGCTTCCGGTGCAGGTCCGGGGCTCCTCTCTTCAGACTTCTCCCCCGGGCTCTCCCTCGCTTTGGGAGCCTGGGGGGGACAAGGAAAGACGCCGGCTTTTCCCCTCACCGGAGCACGGGGTGGCCTCCCGTCTGCTTCTGGTTTCCTCGCTCCTGCCCCCGGCCTGCCTGACTTCCAGGTCGCGGCTGCGGGGCGGGACTTCCGGTCGCTTCCCCCGGGGCCGCGCTGTGATTGGCCGACGGGCCCTGCACTTCCGGGTCGTCGCGGGCAGCGCGGCGGCCCGTTTCAGGCACTTCTAGGCGGGGGATGAATTTACCGAGGGGTCGGCACCCTCGAGGAAAATGCGCAAAACGGGCGGCAAGGTCCCTGGCAGGGTGGGCACCTGCCAGGCGACAATACCCTCAAAAATAAGCGAGGTGGCACTCGCTTGGGGCGGACAATGCCGGGTGGGCACCGGCCTCCGCAGACAAAGCGCTCACAGCGCTAGAGGCAATTTACAGCGCTCCCTGCGCTAGGCAGACCATCACAGCGCTCCAAGCGCTATAAACAGGATAAAGCGCTCCCAGGCGCTAGAGGAAAGTTCAGACCCCCACAGTCCTTCAGCAAGGCAGGGGGGGCAAGGCTGGGCCCAGAGCCAGCACACTGGGTCTCCAGGCAGGGAGACACCCCAAGTGGCGGTCCTCTGGCCCAGCAGCAGCAGCAGCAGCCCCCTCAGGATCCTGGAAGAGAACAACTTCTGTGGGGACACAGCCCCATTTTTATACAGTGCATTCCTTTGTTCAAGGGTGTAGAGTGGGGGCGGAACCAGTCGCAGCTGGTTCTTGAGTACCCTGTTTACCTCAACCACCCTCTCTATTCACTGGCAGGGCTTGGGTCATTAGACACACCACAGGGGGGCGGAGCCAGCATTGTGTGGGGAAAACCCAGCCCATCCAGGACACAGGTACACTCCTCCCACACATCACTCATGCTAATCTCCCACTCACCACCGGGCAGACCCATCCAGACTTCCTGGAGCCTGGCATGCCAGCCAGCTCCAGCCAATCACACGCCAGCACCCTCACAGCACACGTACAGCCATGTCTAGAAATGGCGCTTCGCTACTAGACACATACATGCTGCATACACCATCTCGCAGCATTCACTCACACGAGTTCACACATACCAGACTCAAGCCTGTACACCCCACGCATCAGGAACTACCCGGGACACATACATTCCCCATGCATTCCTATGGGCGGGCAGGCCTAGCTCAGCACATGCACTCAGAGTGCGCACGCACTTTCCACTGGGACACAGTGAAAGTGCGCAGAATCCCAAAAATCACCATTGCCAGATCACCATTACCAGCAAAAAGTTTAGGGGTGAACCTGCCCTAAGGGCCAAAGTCCAACAGGCAGCCTCCAGCCCCTCACTCTGCCGACGTCGCCACGAGCCCCTCTCTAGGCCTGTACGTGGCTCGTCGCGTGCCGAGGTCACGCCCCGGGCCTCCTCACAGCAGCCCCAGCGCGTGCAGCAGGTGCGCGCCTGGGATCATGGGCAGACACCCACATGATGTTATTGCAGGGGACGCCCATCCTGCGCGAGCCACTGACGTGACGGCATCAAGGGCAAGGCAGCCCAAAAGAGGCTATTCACCACCGCAACACACGCCGGCAGGAGGAGAGGACCAAGGCAGCCCAAAAGAGGCTATTCACCACCGCAACACACGCCAGCGGGAGGAGAGGACCAACCAAGGCAGCCCAAAAGAGGCTATTCACCACCGCAACACACGCCGGCAGGAGGAGAGGACCAAGGCAGCCCAAAAGAGGCTATTAACCACCGCAACACACGCCAGCGGGAGGAGAGGACCAACCAAGGCAGCCCAAAAGAGGCTATTCACCACCGCAACACACGCCAGCGGGAGGAGAGGACCAACCAAGGCAGCCCAAAAGAGGCTATTCACCACCGCAACACACGCCAGCGGGAGGAGAGGACCAACCAAGGCAGCCCAAAAGAGGCTATTCACCACCGCAACACACGCCAGCGGGAGGAGAGGACCGCTCCACAAACACGAAGCCCATGAAGCAAAGAACAACCAACAACCGAAAAACGAGCAAAGGTAGAAACAGCAGGGCAAACGGGAAACAATCGATGAAAACAGCAGGTACACCTAAACACAAGCAAGAGGCCACACAACACCGTACAGTGATCAACAAGAGATGTGGATCAGCGCAGCACAGCTCTATTTCTGCAAAACAATGAAAAGGCAATGCAAACAGAAACAAACTACCTGCCCACTCACATGGTGCCACCGTGATACACGATAGTGGCTCCCGGGGAGGAGCCGATATCACACGGAGACAGGGACAACCAGCTGAAAACCACAGTCAATAGAGGGTTTCCAACAATACATCAACATGTTTGCAAGTCACCAACTGCTACACGTGACTGCTTTTCTACTTCGATGGTCTGGGGTCTAGGATCCCTGTAAGAGGCTCTGCTGCTGAACTGGTAAGGGAGAATGCTAAATACCTTTAACTAAACTTCTCTAGTTCCAAGCGCCCTCAGCAGGACAAGGACACACCTCAGTTTATAATGGTGATTTCAACATGACACCAGGACCTTCTCGAGCAGGATGTCATCTGGCATACTCTAAAGCAAGACCTGTGCGCAGACAAAGGAATAATTCTCCATCACCCTCTACAATCCAACAGCTTGAAAGCCTGGTTTCTAGAAGCCACTGTTCACCAGCCTAAGCCTCTTTGATCACCTTGATGTTGTGGGGGTTGATAGAAATCCATCACCATCTTTCGATGCAAAAGCAGGTAGGTAGGAACTGCCACTAGACTCTGCCCAAGGGATCAATTCTCTAACTTGCTTGAGGAATCACATCATATTATTCTCCAGACACTTTGAGTCCCGAGCGTTTAATAGGATTCTTGTATGACATGTTAACCGAATGGCTGCATGTGACATGAAATTCCTTCCTCAGAAAACAGTCTCGTTTAATGACTGGCCAGTCATGTAAGTGAGATTATGATCCATTTCGTAACCCAATTTGCACCTAGAGAATGTGTACTTAGCACTCCCTCTATGTTTGGGTCAGTCTTCCCCTAAATCCTACAATCCTTCGGGCTGCTGAGCGCTCACCCTCAGCCCTCATTTTACTCACAGAGCTAAGTGCCTCACTTAGATACTTGTAGTCAACTACAGGACTGAGAGCCTTTCCCAGAACCGACGATCAGCTGCAGCCCTGAGCACACCTCACAATCCCTGCAATCCCTGGCAGTGCGTAACACCTTACCCTGTAACCACACAAAGACAGAGAACTTCAACCTAATTCTCGTGATCATCTCCAGGCTTCGAAAGAAGCAACTACCTCAGACTGACTCCTTCCACCACCCACAGAGATGAACACTTCAGCCTGAGTTCAGGGAGAACCCACAGGACAGAAGAGCTCGCCCTTCGCAGTGGGTGCCAGAAGAGCAGAGGTTGATTCTGCAGCTCCAGCCAAGCTTCTAATTTTTATTGCTGTCCACATTCATACTTTTTCTAAATATGAACCCCAAACTCTTCTTTTAGCAACCAACATTGCCTGTGCCACAAGTTTGTCACTCTGTACCTTCCATGAAACTTGCAACATATTGCTGACCACAACATATGATTCCGTATGGAGGAGACATCTGGCGAGACGCCCTGGATCTACATAGAATAAACCACACAGTATTATACCAGCGCTGATGTGACCCAGTGTACATGTACTGAAGAGAAGACCGTCCACACACAGCACTCAGTTGAGACCTCAAGAATCTGAGACCACTCATACTTATCCGATGCCGCCTTAGGGGAGAATCGCCTACTCTTTTAAAAGAGGAGGCCACCCTGCTCACACTAGCTCTCGAGACCTCATATGACTCCTAGAGGAGTTCTGTCTCTGAAGTGCTATTACTTTAGAGGCCTCATAATTACTCAGGAGAATGACAAGGAGGCATGAAACCACGACCTTCATGAAACTGGCACTGCACCTTTCTCCTCACTCTGCCCACCCTCAGACTGGCAGCAGAGCGAACGGAGGACTCACCGATTTGGAAGACTCCACGGATCCTGAAGACAAAGTGTCCCGGCTGTCCCTGCTGCCACGGCTCTTGATGCTGAGATGTGGCGAGGACGAGGGGGAGTCATCAATGTATGGCATCATGTCCTGGTGGCGACGATGATCCTCCACACGCTCCACGTCATAGGAGTAGCTGGGTGGGGTTCCAAAGGAAGCATCTGAAAAAGAACCATACGGCCGAGAGTAAGCAGGGAGCTCAGGTCCACGTGTAAATACAATTAACCAACAGTAATCCAGAGCCTGGGCTGCATACCATCTGGGAATCAAACAAACTAACCACGTAGCACATGAAATTTAGTACATTGATTGCACAGCGTCCAAAGATGTGGCATGTTGGCTTCACAACGCTAGGAGGGCCGGTGCTCTGACCACACAGCACCATGAGATGCAGAACACTGACTAAACAGCAAGTGGACATACAACAGAATTGGCTTCACAGCACCAGGAAAAGCGGGGCTTGGACTACACAGCACGTAGAGATCAACAGCACTGATTACACAGCACTGGTAAAACCAGCTTGCTTAATACTCAGATTCAGCACATTAACTACAGAACATAGAGATCCAGCACATGGGCTGCACAGCACCTATACGTTTAACAAACTGACTAAACGGAGATCTAGAAGACGATTAAACCCATCCTTGGATCCAGTTTTCTGAATCTACTTCACCTACAGACTTTGTTAATTTTCCGACAAGTAACCATTCCTACTGATAGACTAATCGCGAGGAATAGTACTTCCCGCTATTTCCCCTCCATTTTCTGCATACCTACTCCAGCCTCAGTTTTTCTGGCCTGCTTCATGCTCTGCCATTAGGGACGGTCACATGCTCTACTCCATGCCTTTCCCCGCCATCCTCCTTTACTCCCTTCTCTATCCTAAAAGACAGGGTTTCTAACAGCTCACCGGTCTGCCTATGCTGGACTAGCTGCACTATAAGGATTGTGGTAGTTACCTACTCAATATGGGCAGTACATGCTACTGTCATATTAAACAACACATTAACCTGGCCTCATTTTCTCTGCTCCTGGCTATCCAAAAGCACCTAGTAAGAGTGTGAGAGACATGCTAACCGTTACAGGTTTGTCAGGCAAATAGAGAGGCTCCTGCACACCCAGACAACAGGACTCCCTCTCACGGGGCTCAAGATCCTCCCCATTCAAATCACGTTCCCCCCCAACGGGTTGTTTGTGGCCACAAACACTCACCTCTGGAAGAATCAGGATAAATGGCTCCACTGGCATAGAGCACAATTTAGGTCTCACCTAGGTAGATATGCTGCATCTAGAATAAGGGCATTAGGCACCGCCCCTTTTTTAATTTGCTCCTTTTACTGTCCTTCCTAAATGCCTGCTTTTCATTGGTTAATATGCCTAGTTGTGCCTCCTTTTCTACTTTTGTAACCTTCTATGAGGACTACCCCTGTCACATGTGCTCTTACTCTGCATGTTAATTTAGGATACTTGGAGTATTCTGCACGTGCTTTGTGCAAAGTTGTTTTTCTTTATTTAATCTTTTACACGCTTCAAGCGTTGTTACTTTTTTTTTTTACATTTTGGGGATGCTCAGCGAGCGCTGTGCGTTATGCACACACTTCACAGGATATTATTTTCCTTATTTAAACTTTTACACGCTGAACGCAATGTTACTTTTATTTATTATAAACATTTTGGAGAGACTCAGAGGTGCCGGATTTATTCTAGGTTCCAGGGTGGGTGCTTTGAACGTGGATATAGCGAGCCGCATGATCAATTGAACAGTGTTTGGTGCATAAAACTGACTTCAGCCACCCGGACTGTACTGTAGCTTTCAATATATCACTTTATTGAGGACATCATGCAGTCCTTTAGTGAGGGATGTTGTGCAGTGCATTAGTAAGGGACTCTGTGAAGTGCTTGTGCTTTGGTGAGAGACAGTCCGTGCAGTGATTTAGTGAGGGACACTGCGTGGTGCTTTACTGAGAGATACCGTGCAACAGTGTGCAGTGCTTTAGTGAGACCCACTCCATGCAGTGATTTAGTGAGGGACACTGTGTAGTGCTTTAGGGAGGGATGCTTTTTAAACATGTTTTAAAGCATTTTGGGGATGCTCAGTGGCCGCCGCATGTATTAAGCACACGCTTTGTGCAATGTTGTTTTTCTTTATTTAAACTTTTATACAATTTGCGCGACGTTAATTTAAATTTAAAAAAAAACATTTTGGAACTGCTCTGCGAGGTGCCAGATTTTATTTAGGTTCCAGGACGGGTGCTTTGAACCTGGCTCTAGCGAGCTGCCCATGCAATTGAACAGTGTTTGGTGCATAAAACTGACTTCAGCCACCCAGACTATACTCTAGCTTTGAATACGTCGCTGCTCCGATGCCATCAGAGAAGTGACGCCTCAATTTCAGAGGACTATTCTTTTATTTTCAACTGGACTCCTGGTCTGAAGCCCCTACCTATAAGGTCAGGGTTTAAACCTTTACTAAACTGGTCTGCAGCTTTTTTTTATTATTATGTCACATAAGCCGAAATGTGCATTAAAGCTGCAAACAAAATGTGAGGCATCGTCTGGAATAATTTGTAGTTGTGGCTAATGATTGTCAGTCAGTCAGTCAAAGATCTTTATTCGGATTTAAGCATCCATAAAAGTACATAAAATCACAGCATCATACAATATCATATAGAGATAAAATTCAAATACACTTATAGAAAAAATTAATAAAAACATATAATAAAATCATCTGAGTCATCACAATATATATTTACTGTCGGCTATAGGAGGAAAAAGTATCAATCAATTTTAGATGCGCATTAAAACAGACTGTGGGTGGCAACTCTTCGGAATCATTTCTATAATATGTGCAAAGGTAATTGTTTGTGCAAAAGTAGGTAAATGTGCAAATTTAGCAATTCAAAGTGCAGACTTTTCAGGGCATGTTCAATGACATTCTTGATCGGATTGCAGATTTAAGAAAGCAACTAACTCTGAAAATCACTTCATCACAACCTAACCTTAATAAATTGTCAAGGGCTAAATTGAAGTCAGGCTGATCGATTTTACGCAAATATGGCATTAAAAAATGTTTGGTAAATTTAACATAGAAACCACAAAAGAGTACAAAATGTGAAAGGCTTTGTTTGCCACCATGGGAGCAGGGACAATTTAAATTTTCCAGATCTCTATTAAAGCCTATCGGGAAGCAAAATAAGTTTTTAATGCTTCCGTCCCTGAAACGGAATAACAGGCTTCTATTCCATTTGCTCATCTTTTTACATAGGTACCTTTCAGGTTGATTAAAAGACCTGTCATTGAGAGTCTGGTGAGATAGGTACCTTATAATGGCCGGCTTAGTAAGGTCTTTCATTTCTCTCTCACGGTTGTAGAGGCTGTACAGGGCTCTTTTTACTAAGTTCTTGTGTGAACAGTCTATCGTGTGGGGAGATGAAAATAAATGCCCCTGTTCGACACTCACTAGGCTTTTTTCCACCGCCACAAGCCATGGTATTCGGTTGGCCCGATCACATTTTAAACAATCCATAATGATATCGCGGGTCAGTGATGCGGCTTCGTTCCTCCAAATTTTTTGCCAAAACAACGCCGGTCTTGATCTTATAAAGTCCTCTATGTATTTGATGCTCAGTTCGCGGTGGCATAGATGGATTGGAGCGCAGATGACCCCTCCCAAAATCTTCCTGCAAAACCGGTTCTCCGCTATCTGTATATTGGAACAATTTGTATAACCCCATACCTCTGCGCCGTAGGTTCCTATTGGTATACATTGAGTCCTATAGATATGTAGCATTGATATAATAACCTCGGAACTTTGTGGTTGGCGGAGTGAGGTAATGGAGTTTATGGCTTTGCTCAGTTTATTTCTGCCCTGTGCAACATGCGGTTGCCATGAGCCAGCGAACAGCAGACCTAAATACGGAAAAGTGCTTGTGCATTTTAAAACATTGTCCTCTATTGAAATGCTGTTGATCTTATGCTTTTTTGGGCCACAACACATTATAAATGATTTGGTAAAGTTAGTACAAAGCCCCAAATCGGCCATATAGTTAACAAATCCAGTGATTAAAATTCTTAATGCGTTAGGTGTGCGGGCCATGAGAACCGCGTCATCCGCGTAAAGAAGAGCGGGAAGCGGTCTGCCACTGACTTGCGGGACATCAGATGTTAATTTACACACACAATTACTTAATTCATTTATATACAGAATAAAAAGCAGGGGGGCTAGAACGCACCCCTGTCTAACCCCCCTGCCAATAATAATGTCATTGGATACCTCGCCAAGGGTGTTCAGACGAACACGGGCTTTCAGATCACTGTGTAGGTGGGCCAAAAAGTGAACTAAGGATTCATCTAAACCATAATTCAACAGAACAGACCATAAACGAGAGCGGGTAACAAAATCAAAAGCAGAACTCAAATCCATAAATCCTAAATAAAGTGGGGATTTTTTTGCAATAGTGTATTTTGTCAATACTAAATTTAGATTTAGACATTGTTCCACTGTGCCCACATGGCTTCTAAAGCCAAGCTGGCACGGATGTAAGATGGATTTTTCATCCGCCCAGGTTCTAATCCTGTTAAAAAGGACCCTGCCTAAAATCTTCAAGGTGTTATCGATTAAAGATATCGGTCGATAACAGGCAGGGTCTAGTCTATTGCCTTTTTTGAAAATGGGCACATTAGTACTATTGGACCAAGTTACTGGCGGTGGGGAGTGGGATAAATGATTAAAAATGTTGCAGAGTAATGGTGCCCAAAAATCTGGTTCCGATTTAATTTGGTCGATCGATAGACCGTCGGGGCCAGGGGCCTTGTTCCCTGCACTCTCTATGATGCCTTCTTCTACCTCTGTTAGGGTGATGTTAAGGGAGGTTAGTCGAGGGACTGCGCCCATGATGTTAGGTGGCGCCTCATATTTTCGAGAAATGTTTCACCCAGTCTTCCCCTGGTATATTACAATTTATCGGGGTGATGTTAGATCCTAGTGATCTTAAAGTTTTAACCTCACTCCAGAATCCGGTAACATCCCTCAGTGTTGCAAAACGCACGAGGGAGTCCCAGTGTTCTTTTAATAACTCATCTGTCCTTGTTTTTAGTGCATGTTTGTAACTGGTCCTCAATCTCCTCACAGCAGACTGATCTCGTGGGACTGCTGTGAGTGCTCCCCTGAGTTCACGATTGGCTTTAGAGCAGAGTGAGTCGAACCACCGTGGTTGGTTATTCTCTGTGGTTCGAATTAGTTTGGAGGTTTCCTTTTTTATAGCCTTTCAAAGGTCCGTAAAGGCCTCTATAATTACATGTTCGGGGCTGTCAGAGGATAGGCAGACTGACACTAAATGGGGATGTGTTTTAATAGTGCGTGCCAAAACTCCTTTGTTGTCCACCCCCCTCCAAACCACCTTAAGTTTATCTGTGGAGGCTACTAAATTCTGGGCGCCAATTTCTCTCACATTCCCCTGTTTTTTGATAGATTTGAAACTAATTAAAATGGGGTAATGGTCACTATATGGGACATCAACCACCTTGGCCTTTAGTAGGAGATCTCCTAGGATGGAGGATAGAAAAATACATAATCTATGGTGGTTGAGCACCCTCGCCCTACATAGGTTGGCTGGGGTTCGTCAGTCTCCGTTATTTTTGCCTCATCCATTGCATTAATTAGATCACGGGAAGATAAGTGATCGAGTAGTTCTACACCTCTTTTGCATCTAGGAGTTCTTCGGTGGATATGGGCATTAAAATCACCCCCAATACAGATGCCAGCAAAGTTGCCATATTTGCGTCCATCCACAATCTCATCTATAAAATCAAATAGTTTTATAAAATTAGGATTAGGGTAGGTTAGGAAATCATTGTTATTATACATAGCTTTATCCTGCTGATGTACGCCAAAGCCTGGAAACTATTGTCCTGGACAGTTAATAGTTCAGTTTTAACACCTGCCGTGATTTTAGCCCAGATGGAGAGTCCCCCACTTGGACGGCCCATAGAAGAGGAGAGAGCATTTTGATTATAACAGCTGTACCCCTCCAAGAGTAAGGGAGTTATACACCACGTCTCTTGGAACATCAGAACATCGAAGTTAGTAACCTACGCTGTCCACTCTTTAATTTGTGTTTTGCCTTGGAGGCCAGCAATGTTCCAACTCAGGATGCTCATATTATCCGTAGGTACTACAATGTTAGTGTCCTGGGAAGAGCTTAGGTGAATAATTGGTTGGACCGGTGTTCTTACTTCATTGGGCACTATTGTAATGGGGCAGGTCGTTGTTTCTACTGTAAAATCGGTTATGGGCAGCAATTCGGTTTGTATAATATCTAAAGGGGCTGTAAGTGGTGGTCATTCAAGACTACTCATCTCTGCTAAAGCACTAAATCTGTTAAACAATGGGTATGGTAGTGGTGCTTGGTTGAGTGGTCTCTGGGGGGGCCTGTAAAAATAACCTAATGAAAGTGGAGTAATAACGGTAGAAGGGCCAGAGAAAGTGTTATTGTTGTTGAGGATGTATTTGGCTGTCCCAGGATGACGAAAGTTGATCACAATACAGTCGCTCTCGATGTTCTTAAATAAGGGACCGACCCAACTTACACGGCGTGCTGACAAAATTTCATTTGAAATGTCATGACCCACCCCTTTGTGTTTACGCAGCCAATCTATGCATTTGTTATTTAGCTGGACCCAAGACTCGCCTTGGCCTTCATTAAGTGGCGGGACGCCAGCTAAGATTAAAACATAAGGGCATGCATCTGGTGGAAGATGTAGGGTGGGTCCCATGCGTTTTACAGGCTTTGGTGTAAAGGCCGGTCCTTTATCAGGGGCAGTGGTGGTTGTTGCGCCTGATTTTGGGGCAGCAGGGATGGTGACATCCTTTGGCGTCCCGCTAGCCCCACTAGTAGAACCGGTAGAGCTGGGGAGTACTGCTGTTATAGCTTGGGCTTGCTGTGGTTTCCTAACAATGGAAGTTTTACCAGTAGTATTGCTTCTAGGTGTAGCAATAGGTACAGATGTTTGTGTAGGTGTAGGTATACCGGTACTAGTGCGGTCTGTGTTTGGCCCTTTGCCCATATTAGCCTTACAGATAGACTCTATATCTTTCACTAGGCGTTCTCCTCTCAATAGGTCAAGGCTAATCTGTCCTTTACGTTTAACATCTTCTTTCTTTACAAGATTTTCCAACCTATCTAGTCGTTTAAAAATAGTATTAAATTGTTTGATCATTTGACTTTCCATTTGTTTAAAAATAGTGTCTACAATAGTTTCAGATTCCCGTTGGTTTTTGGTTGGCTGATGCTGTCGAGTATTGACTCTGTCTGGGTGTAGACAGAGGCATGGTCATCATTTTCCAAAATTATGGGGGATGCCACTATGACCACGTCATCAGTCAGTATAGTATCGCTCATATCAGTGCCACCTTTTGGGAGATCTTTGTTCACTTTAGACCACATACTCTGGGGTGTCGGCTGGATCTTGTTGCGAGGGGGTTGTTTCCTCTGTTGGTTTAGGGACCCCTCTTTTTCTTTTCTCACCTCCCGGTTTATTAATCGGGGTCGGGGGGGGTTGCTGTGTCTAAAGGAGCTTCCCCTATCCCGTTAGGATTGCTCCCACCCGATAATGATTCCATTAGATTAGCTGGGAGTGGTTGCTTTGAAATCGTGACCACAGGAGAGAGCGGGGCGACGTTATTTGGGATCAGCAAAGATGTTTCAGAAAGTGTACTTGCTAGGCCCATAAACATTCTCCTCTCAGTGTTGGCGATTTCATTGGTGATCATAGTGAAGGCGTTTTCCAGCATACTTTCTAATGAAGTTTGTGACGGAGTGAATCCCTCGGGGACTGGTACCACATTTGCGGTGTTTCTTTTCATTTAGGGGGTATTTGATCACACTCACCTAATGCTGGAGCTTAATGGGGTGGCCCAGCCCAGCCTCCTCAGGCCTCCTCAGGCCACAGAGGGCCCACCCTTTGCCCTGGCTTAGCCCGGCGCACGCCCGCGCGCGTCCCGCGACGCGAAGGGAGCGTCCTGCTGAAGTAGCGCCTCCGGGCGCGCTGTGGCCAGAAGCAGAAAGTGGCCGCAAGGCTCCCTGGGAGCTGTAGTCTCAAGCCGCGGGATGGCAGTGGCGGCGAGACTTACAGCGTTTGGGCCCCAGGAGCGAGCTGGCGAGCGTCTTCTCTGCAGGTAGGTTCTCCCCTCACAGGCCGGTTGATTTTGCTCCCCTACTTATATGGCTACGGCACTACTAGGGGGATTCTTGGGACACTTGGAATTAATGAATTAATGGGCGCTAATGCACCACTGATAACCACCGAACATCTCCAGCGTAATAAATCTTCAAATTCAAGCTACTTAATGAATTATTTAATGATTGTAAATGACTTGGATTATCGGTTTAAAGCCCTACAAACAAAAAAAATAATAAACAATATAAATTACAACACCAATAGCTCTAACTTTCACAAATGCGAGACCGATTGCATTGTAAATGCTTACTTAGCATGTGGTCTGGAACCCCAGACCAGGCCAGTTTCTGACAGGTACCGTAACGACTAATGGTTGAATAGCAAACCAGAATCTTAAGTGAGGAAACAGGAAAACCCCTGCAACCAGATCCAAAGAAGTAGTTTAATTAAAAAATGTTTTTTTTTTTTTTAAATCAAACCTCTCACTGAGGACTAAGGGAGGAGCATTCTTTTAAAGAGGGCGGGACATGTGATTTCAGAAGTGGTGGAGCATGGGACGGATCAACTTTCTTACCTGTAGGAAACTCTTCCAGGTTCAAAAAGTTACTGGTCTCTGCCCACTCCTGTGTCGAGGCAGAGCTTAAAGTAATGAGATCTAGAGTACTTGCCTATAGAAGCCTGTACACGCCACTGTGGTAGGGAGAGATGCAAAGGAGAAGGAGAGACTGAATCTACATTCCTCCTCGTGAATTATCAATAGCAAGACCAATGAGAAACTCATGACTCACCCTCGGACTCCTAGAGAGACTTTGGCATGCAGTAAAGAGTGTACATATAATGAACTCCAACAACGAAGACTCTGAATGGAAACAGTGTCTCTCCACTGAAATAGAATTAACTTTAACAACTGTCTGTGGCAATACTTTATTAAAGTCAGAGTTCAAACCCTCTCCTGTCGGCAAATTGCGAATATGTTCAACGGCATTCCTTATAACATTCCTCTAATATTTGTGTCAGATCCAAAAAAGTGTCCTCCACTACCAGGAGTAGAAAGAACAAATAGTTAAAGCTCTGTAAAGAAGGACTACAAAATGTCACAGGTGTATAGTAAAATCTCAAGCGCCCTCCGCTGCCCTCCTGAATCCCACAAGAGGAAACACCCAAGGGAAGGGCTGGTGAAGGAAGGGTTTGCACGGGGACTGGGGCAGTCAAATGAAAGCAATACTGGGAGTCAGTCCAGAGTTAACACAACGTGCTATTAAGTTAAGGAACAGTTAGTACAAACCCCCAAATAACAGATGAATGCTGACCAAATGTGGACTAAGTAACAGAAACTGGAAGCAGATACTTGAAACACAGATCAAATCAGAAACCAACCAAAAACCCAGAGACAGAATATGAGAAACAGACGCACAGAAACCTAGTCCTACACATACCCGCAAACAGGCATTCAAGGTATCTACTTCCGCAGATTCTGCGAGTAAAGGGATGTGTAACTACAACAGAAGACAAACATTTGCAATGCAATAGGTCTTGCATTTACGAGCGTTTGAGCTATTGACATTGTAAATGACAAAGCCTTTTATTTAGGTGTTGTTTTTAAAACAGAAATAAAAAGCATTGTCATTTACAATGCCAGTAGCTTAAACTCTCGCAAATGCGAGACCTATTGCTTTGCACAGGAGTTTGGCGCCCATGCTCTAAATTTCTTTTTAAAGCGTTAGGAGAGAGCTTTGTCCTGCCTGCAGTGCTCGAGGCTGTAATTAAAGCCTACAGAGTAACAACACATGTGACAGGGGGTGTCGCCATGAGAGGTTACAAAATGAGACAAGGAGGTACTAAGAAGGGACTACTAAACCTATTGACCAATTAACAGTCACAGTTTACAGTGGACAATGATACAAGCCAATGAAAATATGGGCAGAGAGTGGGTGGAGCTTCAAGCCCCAACCTGAATACAGCATGCCTCTCAGAGCAGCGCATGTGCTGCCCAGGCTTGATAAAAAAAAAAACACACAATACCTTATCTCAAGAGAACTGCCAGAAACAACATGGGCAACTAATCAGCTGTAGGCAGCGAGATGATCAGAGGGGGTGGTACGAGGAGAGGTGAGGAAGATGGGAGAAAGAGTCTGGGGCAAAGAGAGGGGCAGGGTGAGAGAAGGGCGAAGGGTCCGAGTACAGGGTAAAATCTAAGGTGACCAACAGAGACAGAGCAAAGAGTAATGGTCAGAGGTGAGGATAGGAGAAAGTGGAAGTAAGAGAGCAGTAGTTAAGAGCTGTGAGAAGAGCAGGAAAGTTGAGAAGGGCGGTTTGTGGACTGGAGTAGGATTGGGGTAGTGGCAGGCAGGAAGAAAAGAGCGGCGATGAGTAGTAGCAATGAGTAAACTGTAATGGTCACAGCTGCAGGAGGAAGCTTTGAGATGACAGCATTAAGCTAAGCAAAGTGGGCAGGTAGAAGCGCCATGGTGCGAGAAGCAGAGATGGGCAGGTGTGAGGCACATGGTAAGAGGCTGTTCTAAACACTGGAGAGGTGTTGGGAAGACACAAATAGGGCATGAGAAGAAGGGAGATTGACACCTCGCCCTGAACCGTACTAGTGTGCAATGTCTTTACACCCTCCCAGTGGTTTCCACCCATGGGACTCCTAGAGAAGTGCACATGTGGAGACTTTGTAAGACCTTCTCAGGCGGGCATGTCCCTTTCGCATTCCCCAGATGTCCACATGGCTCTCTGATCCAACCACCTGCACGTCTTCTCCCACCATCCGCATGTGAAGATATCTTATGCCTCACAGAAGAGAGCATGCGCACACTTAGAAAAAAGCAAAAGAAAACTACGTACACAACAAACAGACGAGTTGTGCAAGTAGTTGGATGAAAGGAGTGTACCTTTGCTGGTTTTCAGTGTCCGGAGTTTTCAAATGTTCTGGGTCCTATTTTAGCAGGCCCGGGGTCACGGTGCCCGTCTAGGGAGGTGCCCGAGGCAGGAAAGTCTGACCTACTATGGGTATTTCGGTGGACACAACCCCAAAGAATAGAAGACGAGGGTGTGAGGTCTTTGCTCTGGTTCCTGGGAAGCATCCCTGGCCGGTACTGCCCTTTACAGCTGGTGCCATAGGGGGTCAGGCATTTACTACTGTGCTTCAACTGGGTACCACCAAGGTGCTTCCATTAAACGCCTGAATCTACAAATCAAGGCTTCCTCCAATAAGGAGGTAGTCTGCAGCAGTATGACTGCAAATATACCCACTCACAGCTCTCACTTTAAACAATGCCTTCATGTAATTGGAGGGGGGTTGAGTAAGGGAAATAAAATAACGAACAATGAAACAGTAGGGCTTTGCACTTTCGGGGGCCAATATAGGACTTCAAATACAATAGCTCTTGTGCTCTTTGGGCACCTTTGAGCCTCAGATCTTTACTACTGACTGTTCCTAAAGGTGGTGGATGGAGTGTTAGAAGCCTGTTGTATACCTGCCCTTAGTTCTGGCTTCTCAGAATCCCCTAGTTTGGAAAGGGGTGGACAGTCACAAACAAGCAGGTGTGAAACCAGGGAAATGAGAATTGGACAACAATCTCATAGCCTCGCCACCCAAGAGTGAACGGGGATTCCCAATGCACACAAACTACACCAAAAAGGAGTGACCATATTTGATGTCCATGGACAAACCATGCTCGATGAACATTTAACTAAATCAGGGGATCCACTGATTGACAGGTAATGGCCACAGTTCAGGAGGGCCCAGAAACAGCTCTAACAGATTCCAGAGTCCGAGGTGAACTATGACTATAGATCACAAACCGCTAGTGACAGTCAAGGCCTCGGGTGGCGCCTGCACCTGTGGGACACTCACTGGTTCCCACAGTCAACTAGAGAATGTGGACTTTGGATCGACAGTCAGGGTTCCACCACACACCCCGAAACAGGGATGGCACTGGACTGTACTAAAAATGGGGGTGACGTGACCAACCGTGAAAGTGGGAAGTCCTTTTGTCCGTCAGTTACTGAGGATAAGGGGATCCGGGCTCGTGTAATGCAGGAGAGGGCCAACTGGCAGAACAGTCCTTCAAACATCCCAGCACAACCTTGAACGACAGTGAAGTGGATGTTGCCAGCTGACCACAGACTCTCGGGGGTCAGGCCAGACCCCGTTCCTTCATGTACATCCTGACAGGTGGGCTTTGTGAGTCCTTCCGGGTCAGCCAGAGTATCTGCTGACCCCAAGCAAACATCACAGAGTTCAGGAGCTCCATGGTTGGGGGGCGGGGGGGGCTCTTTAAATCATATCTTGGCATCTATAGGATGCGGTTCAAAAATACACAGGGGTAAAGGCACCACCATCTCCTCTAAGGGAGGAGTCAAATATCACAAATCGGATCTTCAACTTGACTACCAGTAGTTGGACTTTACCATGTAGTCGTGCGGAAGTCGAGTCACCGGACCTTTTAAACTGCTATTGGACCAGAATGTCTTCTTAACCATGCTAAAAAAAGATACTGGCAACATATTTCCTGCCCTTATAGCATCAATTCAGTGGTCCTGCTTGCTGCCTTACAGTTTCTACACTACGACTACCACTATACCTTGAGGCCAACAGCCCAGCTGGGACTGGCCCAAAGCACTCTCCAGAAACAGACAGCACAGCTGGCAGTGCCCCTGCATGCTACCCAGGAACAGACAGCACAACTGGCAGTGCCCCTGTATGCTGCTCAGGAACAGACAGCACAGCTGGCAGTGCCCCTGCATGCTGCTCAGGAACAGACAGCACAGCTGGCAGTGCCCCTGCATGCTGCTCAGGAACAGACAGCACAGCTGGCAGTGCCCCTGCATGCTGCTCAGGAACAGACAGCACAACTGGCAGTGCCCCTGTATGCTGCCCAGGAACAGACAGCACAACTGGCAGTGCCCCTGTATGCTGCTCAGAAACGGACAGCACAGCTGGCAGTGCCCCTGTATGCTACTCAGGAACAGACAGCACAGCTGACAGTGTCCCTGCATGCTGCTCAGGAACAGACAGCACAGCTGGCAGTGCCCCTGCATGCTGCTCAGGAACAGACAGCACAGCTGGCAGTGCCCCTGCATGCTGCTCGGAAACAGACAGCACAGCTGGCAGTGCCCCTGCATGCTGCTCAGGAACAGACAGCACAGCTGGCAGTGCCCCTGCATGCTGCTCAGGAACAGACAGCACAGCTGGCAGTGCCCCTGCATGCTGCTCAGAAACAGACAGCACAACTGGCAGTGCCCCTGCATGCTGCTCAGGAACAGACAGCACAGCTGGCAGTGCCCTAGCATGCTGCTAAGGAACAGACAGCACAGCTGGCAGTGCCCCTGCATGCTGCTAAGGAACAGACAGCACAGCTGACAGTGCCCCTGCATGCTGCTCAGGAACAGACAGCACAGCTGGCAGTGCCCCTGCATGCTGCTCAGGAACAGACAGCACAGCTGGCAGTGCCCCTGCATGCTGCTCAGGAACAGACAGCGCAACTGGCAGTGCCCCTGTATGCTGCTCAGAAACAGACAGCACAGCTGGCAGTGCCCCTGCATGCTGCTCAGGAACAGACAGCACAGCTGGCAGTGCCCCTGCATGCTGCTCAGAAACTGACAGCACAGCTGGCAGTGCCCCTGCATGCTACTCAGGAACAGACAGCACAGCTGGCAGTGCCCCTGTATGCTGCTCAGGAACAGACAGCACAGCTGGCAGTGTCCATGTATGCTGCTCAGGAACAGACACCACAGCTGACAGTGCCCCTGCATGCTGCTCAGGAACAGACAGCACAGCTGGCAGTGCCCCTGTATGCTGCTCAGGAGCAGACAGCACAGCTGACAGTGTCCATGTATGCTGCTCAGGAACAGACACCACAGCTGGCAGTGCCTCTGTATGCTGCTCAGGAACAGACAGCACAGCTGGCAGTGCCCCTGTATGCTGCACAGGAACAGACAGCACAGCTGGCAGTGCCCCTGCATGCTGCACAGGAACAGACAGCACAGCTGGCAGTGCCCCTGCATGCTGCTCAGTAACAGACAGCACAGCTGGCAGTGCCCCTGCATGCTACTCAGGAACAGACAGCACAGCTGGCAGTGCCCCTGTATGCTGCTCAGGAACAGACAGCACAGCTGGCAGTGTCCATGTATGCTGCTCAGGAACAGACACCACAGCTGACAGTGCCCCTGCATGCTGCTCAGGAACAGACAGCACAGCTGGCAGTGCCCCTGTATGCTGCTCAGGAACAGACAGCACAGCTGGCAGTGCCCCTGCATGCTGCTCAGGAACAGACAGCACAGCTGGCAGTGCCCCTGTATGCTGCTCAGAAACTGACAGCACAGCTGGCAGTGCCTCGGTATGCTACTCAGGAACAGACAGCACAGCTGGCAGTGCCCCTGCATGCTGCTAAGGAACAGACAGCACAGCTGGCAGTGCCCCTGCATGCTGCTCATGAACAGACAGCACAGCTGGCAGTGCCCCTGTATGCTGCTCAGTAACAGACAGCACAGCTGGCAGTGCCCCTGCCCCTGTGTGCTGCTCAGGAACAGACAGCACAGCTGGCAGTGCCCCTGTATGCTGCTCAGGAGCAGACAGCACAGCTGACAGTGCCCCTGCATGCTGCTCAGGAACAGACAGCACAGCTGGCAGTGCCCATGTATGCTGCTCAGGAACAGACAGCACAGCTGGCAGTGTCCATGTATGCTGCTCAGGAACAGACAGCACAGTTGGGATTTGCCCGAGTTGTCCCCAGGATTAAACAGCATAGCAGTGATTGGCCCAAAAGTGGTGTCCAGGAACAGACAGCACAGTGTGGTGGGCCCCGAGTGCTGCCCAGGAACAGGCAGCACAACTTGGATTATTTAGCCCTGCATGCTGCCCAGGAACAGATAGCATTGCTGATATTCATTGTTCCTGCATGCAGCTCAGGAACAGACAGCACAGTGAGGATGGGCCCCGAGTGCTGTCCAGGAACCCACAGCACTGCTGGGACTGGCCGTGCATGCGTCTAAGGAACAGACAGCGACAGCTGTAATTGGTCCAGAGTGCTGCCTAGAAAGAGACAGCACGGCTGGGATTGGCCCTGCATGCTGCTCGGGAACAGGGAGCACAGCTTGGATTTGCCCCGTGCTGCTAGAGCCTGACAATCCAGCTGTGACTGGCCCTGAATGCTGCCCAGGACCAGACTGTGAGCTTTGATTGGCCCCGACTGCTTCCTAGGAACACACAGCACCGCTGGGCTTGGGCCAGCCTGCTTCTCGGGAGTCAACAGTGTGTTGGCAGCCGTGGCAAGGCTGTGTCAGCAGTCTCGAGCCTGGCACACAGAGGCTTCTGTTTAAGCCTCGGGACGCCCAGCATCTGGAAATAGGGATATTTTTATAAAGCACTCCACACCCGTTTGGTTAACCAAGAGACGGTCTAAAACGAGCCTGGCTCTAGCAACGAGAGACCCACAAAAGAGTAGAAGACCCACAAAAGAGTAGAAGGAGCCCAGTCATACCTGGGCTCGATATTTCAGCCTGCCCGCCTCGGTCCGACTCGGCAAGCAGTGCCGTTGTGCGGAGGGCGGACAGGCAAGAGCCAGGCTACACTTCCGGTCTCGCCGGAGCTGAGGTTAGCGCTCTAGTGGCTACCTCACTCCGGGCTATTTAGCCACGCCCTTCCTTTAAGCACGCAGCGGTTGCGCGCAGGGGGCGCCTTCGAGCGCGCCTAAGAAGCGCCGAAGAAAAGCCCGTCTGCGCCCGTCCGCGACAGGACGGGGCGAGGGGCGATGGACCCTGGTCCCTCTAGACAAGCCTGTACTGGTAAGGTCCGCCAATCCCTCTTCTATTCCGCTCATACATTACGTAGCCTCAGACCACCCACATGTTGCTGTACAGTCATACCGTGGCACCATATTGAGGAGGCCTATTCCTGCCCTCAGTGTTTGCGCCTTTCTAACGCTACTGTGCACCCTCTCAACTCTCATACATCTATCAAGGGTTTGAAGAGTTTTCTGTTAAATGTACGCTCACTACCCAAGCATCAACATCAGGTCTGGGATGTTATACATTCCATTCAACCAGACATATGCTTCCTTGTGGAAACCTGGTTAAAACCCCACACAATTACAGCTATTGCTATGGGGATCCCATCAGGCTATAAGATCAAACACCTAGATAGGGATATCAAAACGGGAGGTGGACTGGCTATTATTTACAGAGACCATATTCAAATCACCATCATTGAACAACACTCAAACCCGCAGCTAGAAATACTGCTTTTTAAAATTCACCTTACCAATCGTCTCACCTGGAAGGGTGCTTTGATCTATCGCCCTCCAGGAGTAGACCCTAATTTTGCACTTAATCTACAAGAAATTCTTGCCCCACACATAAAATCTAAAGAAGATTTTTTACTTCTAGGTGATTTTAATATACATGCAGATAAGCCTACGCTGACTGAATCTATGACTTTGACCACAGATCTTTCGAACCTGGGCTTAGAATTGAAAAATCATGGCCCTACTCATGTAGGAGGACATATGCTTGATTTAATCTTCTTAAATTCCTCTAAAATATTCTGCTCACCGGCAAAGAGTATACCTTGGACAGATCACTTTCTGTTGGAATTCACGCTAATAACCCCTGAAAGGCCCACAAGAAATGCTCCCCTCCCCCCTTCTTGGAGACGTCAATGGCATAAAGTTAATTTCGATACAGCTCAAGAAGCATGGACAGACCCCAATTTTTTGGAATCTGACACAGCAGATACAGTGCTGGCCAAGCTGAATGAGTCGATCAAAAAAGCCATCGACACTATAGCTCCTCTAAAAAAACATAAACAACATCCAATGTCAAAACAAGAAAAATGGTACACAAAGGAATTGAGAGCAGAGAAACAAAAATGCCGACGGGCTGAAAAAGCCTGGCGGAAAACAAAAACCGATGATAGTCGGAGAATCTTCTTGAATGCTCAAGCAGAGTACTATAAAAACATAAAGTTGGCTAGGAAACAACAACTAACCCAGCAAATAGCAGAAGCAGGAAACAGCCCCAAGGAACTTTTTCATATTCTGCAAAACTTCATAAAACCCACGGCATGTGAAAGCTCCGATGATTTTTCACAGGATCTGTGTGACAAAATCTCTCTATTTTTTGAAGATAAAATTAACATCATCTATGAGAAAATAGTAGTAGCCAACAACGTCATGAAAAATAACATCAAAACTTGTTCTATCTCAACTCCTTCCATATATAATAAACCTTTTCTGACGTCATTCCCCTCGATTGATCACACAGAGCTTCTGACTCTTTGTAACCATATAAAAACAGGTTCCCCTAATGATTTGATTCCAGCTAAAATGCTTGGTCCCCTGATCCCTTTACTAGGTCCTCACATCCTTGAAGTGGTCAATATCTCCCTCAAGACTGGCCAGGTCCCGGCAGATTGGAAAAAGGCAGTGGTGAACCCGATAAGGAAAAAGTCATCATCTCCCTGGACAGACCTTTCCAACTTACGCCCTATCTCTCTCCTACCTTACCTGGGCAAGATCACGGAGAAGCACGTGAACACCTATCTCTCCCAACATCTTGAAGCGACGGACGGCCTGGACTACTCTCAATCTGGGTTCAGGCCGAACCACAGCACAGAATCAGCACTTCAAACAGTGACCAATAACATCAAAATGGCACTGGATGATGGTTGCTCTATGATTCTGGTGCTGCTGGATCTTTCCGCCGCTTTTGATACGGTGTCTCACAAGGTGCTTCTCCATCGCCTAAGGGAGGTGGGAATAGAAGGAGAGGCCTTGGCGTGGTTGGAGAGTTTTCTGTCCGGGCGTTCCCAAGAGGTTAGGTTGGGCTCCCATAAATCCATCCATAGGGAGCTCAATAAAGGAGTGCCACAGGGCTCTTGTCTGAGCCCCACTCTCTTTAATATTTATGTGGCCCCCCTAGCCAACCTAGCAAGATCTTTCGGGTTCACCCCCGTGTCGTATGCCGACGACACCCAACTCCTTTTTCCCTTTAAAAATCTTACACCTGCAATTAAAAAATCTTTTGCAGATGGCATGAGTGCCATTGCAGACTGGATGACATCAAACTGTCTGCAGTGTAATGTCGGGAAAACCGAAGTAATGTTGTTTGGTCAAGCGACGGCACTCTGGTCATCGGATTGGTGGCCTCAAGAACTAGGCCCTGTCCCTACTCCTAATAGCAGGGTCAAAAACCTAGGAGTACTATTTGACCAACAACTTACTTTCAAGGATCACACTAATCAAATAGCCGGCACCTGTTTTCGGGCTATCGGGATGTTAAGGCGGGTCTTTCCCTATCTACCAGACCACTACAGGAAAACATTGGTCCATGCTCTTGTTATCAGTAGGGTAGACTATTGCAATGGTTTGCTCCTTGGAGTCAACGAGGAGCAAGTCAAGAAACTGCAGGTTATTCAAAACACTGCAGCAAGGATTGTCATGAATGCTCCTCCAAGGACACCCTCCTGCCCTCTATTGACTCGTTTACACTGGCTTCCTGTGAAGAAGCGAGTTCAGTTCAAGACCTTATGTACTATACATAAAAGCCTAATAGGGATGGGCCCTAAATATTTTATTGACATCTTTCAGCCTTACATCCCAGGACGCTCCTTACGCTCCAGCAACCAGCAATTACTGAAGGTGCCCAGAGTTAAGAAAGCCAGGCAAGGTGGCCGTGCATTGGCTCACACCGGACCCACACTCTGGAACACACTGCCGTTGGAACTAAGGTCCATTACCAATCATATGAACTTCAGAAGGAATCTAAAAACTTATCTGTTTCCTACCAACCGATGATTTTATCATCTCCGGTCACACTGTTATTCTCACTCATACCTGCAGTCATAGCGCGGAGATACTCCTTCGGGAGTCTAGTCTGGCGCTCAATAAGCATATAAAATAAATAAAAATAAAAAAATAAAAAATAAGGATGAAGAGATCACGAAAGCAAGAAAAGAGATACTGAAAGACCCAGAAAAAGACAGAGCCGGACGCGGCGTTATCGAAAACACTTCCAGTTTTGATATTCTAGACTGAAAGAAGATCCTTGGGCATGCTGGCTCTGCGAAATCACAACACTTCCTATGTGGCAAGAACTGACCGAGTAGAAAGGCTCAGATATTGCAGAGAAGAGATGCTTTTTAAATCCCGCCTACAGGTCACAAAATACCTAGTGTTCACTTACAGTGGGTTTATCACTGATTTGCTTGCTTCTTACTCAATTGGTTTCCTTCTTGTTAGGTGTGTCCCTCTCCTGGAGTATAGCTTCTTTACAATTCTTTTGATTGACTGATTTGTAGCCGTCCACTGCCCACTTTTAGTGAACTGCTTTTCAAGTCGAGCATTTATGCGTATGTGCTATCTTTTGCAAGACCTATTGGCTTGCAAAGTTTGTTTCTTTTGTGTTGTTACTCGATGAGAATGCATGTGTTTTCGAGCTGTCTCCCTTTTGTACTTCTCTCCCCTGATCTCTGTGCCTCTCTATTACCCGAGTGCTTCTCGCCGCATCCCTCCTTATTGCGCTCACCCATGCGCTTCTCCGGATGTATGACGGTACAACGCGTGCTTTTTCAGCACGTACCGTTACCACGCAGGTTTTACAACGCACGTCGTTATAACGACTTGCGTTGGGGGGGGCTGGATAGTGAATAGTTTAATTTACTATTCCAACTCCAGTCCCCGTGGATAGTAGGGAAGGAGTTGGATAGTAAATTAAACTATTCCCTATCCTACAACGCCCTCCAGCGCAAGTCGTTGTAACGACTTGCGTTGTAAGACCTGCGTGGTAATGGTACCGCGTTGTAAAAGTTTTGTGGTAAAGGATGTTTCCCGCTTCTCCTCATACCTCCCTCGCCCTCCATGTTTTTTCCTCCGACCCGACCCTCCTCGTCTCTCCCGGTTGTTCCGTCCCCCTACTTGCGCTGCAAGTTTTGCTTTGCCCAACCCCTCTGTAGTATTTGCGCCCCTCCTACCTCCCCATGTTGCTTTCACGCCCCCATGCCCCTTATACGTCCTTTACACTCTAACCCATGTTGCTTACGCGTCATGTGTTCTGCCCAAGTGTTGCTTCCAGCCCCACTCACTTAAAATTAAAAAGTTTTGGCATTTTTTATTCAGTTACCAATCCAACTTGGATCGTGGTGTATGTGCCTGCCTAAAATATGATGTGGGCGGATGTATTATATAAATATAACACTCTTCTGTTTCAATGTGGTGATAACGTGAATAAAGAAAAGACCTTTGAACCTTTGCTTTGGATTTATTGGAGATCTTTGTTGGTCCGTACCGGGGGGGGGGGGGGGTTGTGTGTGTGTATATATGTATGTATATGTATATATATATATATATATATATATATATATATATATATATATATACACAGACATTCCGAGAGATGGCTTATGCACCTTGCGTTCGTCTGGATATGGAGATGAGACACACACAAAAAGAATCAGTGTGGTGCTGTACATAGCACAAAGAGGCAGTGTAGTGCTGTGCATAGCACGCGCTCTCTTTAGTGGCATTCACAAACATATTTTGCTAATCATTTTCATTGCACCCCAAAATGTTGCAATCACAATGCAGGTGTTAAAACTGTCATTTCAATTTTGCAACAAGGTTAAAAAAAAGAGTGTGTGTGCTTTTTCTTCAAGTCAATGTAATAAATCCTGTTCTATCAAACTTCACATTTTAAACATCTCCATCAACAATAAGTCAACACGTTTTGTCCCCATACATTTGGTACTTCTTCAGGGAGCGCGTGCTGTGCTCAGCTTCCTTTGGTCCATAAACTGTCCTCATCCATGATGTATGGTCCTGCGACTCTTTTCTCGATCTAGTGCAAGGTGCAAAAGCCCTGGATAAAATACTCAACATGCTGTTTTTGACTGGTCCGAGTATCACTGCTCAGCCCGGGTAAGACTTGTTAAAGTTCCAAACATCTGCATTCAGTGTACAGAAAGAATGCTTCCCAGGTACGAACACTGATCATTGTTTCTACATTGAGATGATGTTTTAGGAGTTACATTGTGATTGATTTTAAAGCGGGCCCATACGGGTGCAAGCAGTTTAATCCTTCCAGGCTTCCCATTGGATTCCTGAATGTGGCGATGTGTGCAGTCAGGGCGATGTGGGATTTCTGCCCCTACTGACATTGCTCTGGGGCGCAACCCCTGTCCGGACTAGCCGCAGTTGTTTATGGGTCTTTATACATGTTGCTGGCCCCTCTGTTGTTTCTGGCAGGTCTCCTAAAATGAAGCTCTTTTCTTCATCAGTTTTACCAAGCAGAGTGTTTCCTTAAAGACTGTCGGGTTGTAGGTCAGTAAAGGATAAAGTGTTTTTAAATGTCTACTTCTCCCAACTGACACTGATTCCAAGTATTTCCTTTGTGGTTTGGTCTGTTACTGGGCCTATATTTGGTGAGTGTTTGTGCTTCGTGATTTTTGCCAGTTCTGCAACATTATCTCGTACTCCCAACATTCTGAAGCATTTGAGTTATGTTTCTGCCCCAGGCGTTCGTTCCCCAGTACTCTCTGTAGAGCGGCTCCCGTCGGGCCTGTCCTAAGTTCCCAGGAAGTCCCGCCCTCCTGTTTTCGTCCCCTGTGTTAGGTCTCTGTGGGCGGCCGGCGGCTCCACAGGGGTTTAAAGCCCGAGAGATGGCATTCTTGAGACTCTCCTTCTTCCATACTTGACAGGGAGAGGCATTGGGATCACTTTCCTTGACGTGGCACCAAAATGTAAACACGGCGCCTATTTATACTGAAAACAAAATTGCAATACTAAAGGTCTCGCATTTGCAAGAGTTTGAGCTATAGGCATTGTAAACCACAATGTCTGTTATTTATGGGCTTTCAAAAACAACAGATATATAAAAGGCATTGTCATTTCTAATGCCAATGGCTCAAACTCACAAATGCGAGAACATATTTATAGTGGCTGCACGCACCCCTCTCTTTAGACTCAGCTTGTTGTAATCAGGTTACAGCGAGCCACATCTAAAGAAAAGGGCGTGGCCACCATTAAAGTGAAAGTACGTCATGGGGCGCTTTTAACCCCCCCCAAAAAAACATTTGTTCACTAACAAATCGTTTTTAGGTTTTGCCTAGCAAAATGCGTACGAAGTACGCATGCGCTAGGAAAACCTTATGTCTTACAGTGGGGAACAGGGACTCGCCCCCTGCTCCCATAGGCTAGCTCCATAAATGGAGGCTAGCCATTGGCAGACATTGCTGTCCGTCACTCTTTGCCCGTCTGGACGCGAATCGGGGGCGTTCCTGTGCCTTTTTTTAAGTCCCGCCCCCTTCTTTCGTCAGCCGCCCCTTTTTTCGTCACGGCTTTTGTCGCCCGCCCTCCGCCCCTTTTTTCGTCACTGCATTTGTTTGTCGCCCCTCTGCGTTTTGATTACCCTTTCCCGCCCCCCCTCCCGCTGTTCAATCCTTTCCCGCCCCCCCCTCCCTCTGTTCGTTCCTTTCCCGCCCCCCCCCCCTCCCGCTCTTGTGTGCTCGTAGGTGCTTGTTCACATTTGTTTGCAGGAGTCTCGCTCGCAGCTGGGAGGGAGCGCGTGGAGTGAGCGCTGCAGCAGTGCGAGGGAGGCTTCGAGGCGGCGCTTGTGTCTTCATAGCGTCTGCGCTCCCAGGGCTCCAGCCCACAGCTCATCCGGAGGGTCCTCTCCCTGTGAGGTGCCACCGCCTCTACCCTCGCAGATCTGCCCGCAGGAGGGTCACCGGCGTCGCTGCGTCTCCTGCCCGCCGGAGGACTTGAACCCGCGCCTCGGATCCGGGCCGCTCTCTGGTAGCTGCTGCCGGCTCAGGGATCACCATGGGGGAAGTAATTTCCACTCACCTGGACGAGGGCAGGCGGCAGTACATCTCCGGTAAGAACCAGTGCCACGTGCCGCTGCCCCCACTGGGAGGGGGCTGTGAGGAATGGGGGTGAACGCACTACAGACCATGCACGCATGTTCATTAATGTATCCGCTGTGCTGGGCCCGCCCAAGGAACGTGGCCGGTTTCTACTCCAGACATACGGGCAGGGCACCTTCAGTTCTCCAGGCTGTGCAGGGAGTCCGGTCGCTGAGAGACGGGCACTCTGAGCGCAGCATTGTAAGATTGCATAGTCTCCGAAACGTACTCAGACCGGCCCCTGAGATGTAATCACTGTGATCATGTTTAAAGATACTCTGTGTGCAGTGAGCGTTATTCACACTGTACAGTGGGGGGAGTAACACCGCTGTTGCTCACTATGAGAGGTGTCGGGGTGCGCCAAGAGTAAGTGGCCACGGAGGGTTACTCGCAGTGAGACTGTTCATAGGCATGAAGGGTGCGCTCTGACAGCGTTATTGAGGATTACTAGGATGCGCAATCGTACTGAGAATTTCCCTGGCTGGTCACTTCGAGTTCTTTAGACTAGTCACTGGGGGTTATTTATTCAGAATAGCTGCTGACATGTCCCCAGGATGGGATCTCCAGACAAATTGAAAGTGGTCACCGAATGTTGCCCAGAATGCTCACAGGGATTTATGCAGCATGGCCAGTAAACAGCTCGCAGTGGTCACTGAGAGCTGCAGAGTGGTCACTGAGCTGAGGCTCCCTCCCACTATTTTACTGCTGCTGCTGGCCTTGGAAGGTAGGACACAACCCGAGTAATATTTGCTGTGCTTTTATAGTGCCCAGTATGAGCTGAATTGTATCTTTGCGCTAGTTGGAGAGCTTAGTGGGTTAATGGATATTTCAACTTGCTACCTGGTGGGTCCCTCAGATTTGCTTACAGCAGTTTAGTTAATTTTTTCTGTTGACTTCTGCACTCAAAGTGCCTGTAAAAGCGCCTTGAACCCTCAGCGACCGAGTTGCGCTATCTCAACGATAGACTACTGTTTTAAATATGTGCGTCCTCGTTTATAGATACTACATAAGGTGAAATGTGTGCTTAGCGTTATTAACCCTGCTTTAGCCTTCTCCCACGTGACTGGTGAATGAAAAGCAGGAATCATAAACAATGCAAGTTTCCGCATTTATGCGTGGAGTATTTCATTTTACCGCCACTTTCTGTTGCTGGTAACGCTGACATTTTTGCGACGTGATGAGGTAATTGATAACGTGCGTTACCACCACGATTACCGCATGTTTAGCGCATTTTCGTGCTAATCTACAGTGAGAAGATTGTTGTAACAAGCAAGGTGACACGTCTCGGTCTCATGTTGTGTGAGTTGGGGGTGGGGGGTGCACATGTCCTGCTTCACATCCAGCATGGACCACTGGAAAACAGTAGGCACTAGTGATACATTCACAAATTCGACGTTTTTACTTCACAAAGCGTGTATTTGTAGAGCGCTAAGTTGACCCCAATGTATCCCCCTAGCGCTATTGACACATTATAGATGTTTAGTGTTTCCTACCTTAAGGGTAGGCATGTTATCGACCTGTTAAGGATAAAATCCTGAGTGGGCTCTTCGGATTCGAAACTGTGGCCATGCATTTGGCCTCATTTCCAGCCAGCACTGAACACTGGACAGCAAAAGGGTCAGTTTCTAATTGTGAATCACACATTTTGAAATGTATTTGCTTCGCATAATGTGTATTTGTAGAGCGCTGTATTGACCCCAGGTAGGCCTCTTAGCGCTATTGACACCTGGAAGCTGTTTGTGGTTTCCTAACTTAAAGCTGTGCGGTTTATCAACTTCGTAAGGATGAAAGGCTGAGTATCTGTGTATGTGGGAAGCTTTGTGTGGCTGTGTGTGTGGGAGGCTGTGTGGGTGTGTGTGGGGGGGGGGCTCTGTGTGGGTGTGTGTGTGGGGGGGGGGGCTCTGCGTGTGTTATTTGCGAGAGATAAAGCTAGTGGCATTGTAAATGACAATGCCATTTATTTATGTTAAAAAAACATAAATAAAAATGTCAAGAGCAATGCCAATAGCTCTAACTTTAACAAAGGCAAAACCATAGCATTGTAAATGCTTGTTTTCCTTGGTAAAAGCGCCCCATGCCGTGCTTTCCCTTTAATGGTGTACATGCCCCTTTCTTTAGATGCAGCACGCTGTAACCTGAATACAGCAGCAGTGTCTAAAGAAAGGGGCGCGACCACTATCTAAGTAAAAGCATGGCTTTGGGACTTTCACTGAAAAAATAATGTTTCGTAGTGCAGCCACTAAAGTTAAAGCAGACCGCACTGCCAAATTAAATAAATAAGCGCAGCCACTAAAGTTAAAGCGGACCGCACTGCTAAAGTAAATAAAGAAACGCGGTCACTATAGTTAAAGGGCCCACCAATAGTAATTAAAATAAAAGCAGGTGGTGTGTTGCTTGTAGGAAAGCACATAGTGGGTGGAATAGGGGCAAATCGTTGAAGAAAATAATGCTCACAACCTAGATTAAGCAGACCGTGTAACAACACTAGTAAAAAGTCCAGTCCTCATGGGAGGTTACAAATGCAGACAAGGCGGTACCAAGGAGGAACTACTAAACCCATTCATGAATGAAAAGCAACGATTTAGAAAGGACAGTGACAGGAGCCAATTAAAAGATGGGTGGGACATGGGCGGAGCTTTAAGTCCCTACCTGAATACAGCATGCCTCGCAGAGGAGAGCATTGGCTGCCCAGGCTAGACCTTAAAAGGGGAAATCTCCCCAGCACTCCTCTGCACTCAAAGTTGGAGAGGTTCTATGCACAAAGAGGATTTTTCTGCAGAACAGAAGGTGCAAAATGTCCATGAATTTTAAGAATGTGACGGTGTCTTAAGTCAGAGACACCGTAATACATATATAGCTTTTCTTTCTTGCAGGGCATTTATGTTTTTTTATAACTGTTTATTGGTTTTATAAAAAGAAGACACAGAACAACTTGCGCAGGTTCACACAACAGAAAAACTGAACAGGCGCGCCAATGATTCGATGATGAAAAGTAACTGCAACGGAGGAGGATGGCTAGAGGAACCGAGGCCTGATGGGCATAGGAATCCATCCATGCCGCATGTGGCCTGGGGGCTAGAGGGCCATTCACTCCACATCTTCCCTCCGCAGCTGCCAAGCAGCAGTTCACACCACAAATCTATTAAATGGAAGGGCAGGTGATGCTCTTCTCCAGTATCTACAAGCAAATACCCCACACCCGTCAATGTCCTCTGACTCCTAGTCAGACCACCCCTCACCCACCAATGACCTCCGACTCCTTGGGTCAGACCATCTCTCCATCTGCCAATGTCCTCCGAATCCTATAGTCAGACCATCCTCCACCCGCCAATGCCCTCCGACTCCTTCGGTCAGAACATCTCTCCACCTGCCAATGTCCTCCGACTCCAATAGTCAGACCATCCTCCACCCGCCAATGCCCTCCGACTACTAGGGTGAGACCATCCCTCTACCCGCCAATGTCCTCCAACTTCTAGGGTCAGACCATCCCCTCCACCCGCCAATGTCCTCCAACTTCTAGTGTCAGACCATCCCTCCACCCGCCAATGTCCTCTGACTCCTAGAGTCGGACCACCCCTCCCGAACCCTTAGGAGGGCCACTTTCCGATCTAATTGGGCAGGAAGGCCCAGAACTGATGTCAGAGTACCATGTACATGCAGCCGAAATGTTACTATCCATGGCCATCCCCAAATCATGTTATAGGGTCTCCTTAGATAGCCTGCATCTCCTACAAGGGGATGCTACCCTGCTGCAGGGCCTTTACTGGCAGATTTAAGCTTCCCGAGGTGCGTATTCTGACGCCCATACAAGATGGTTACGCAAAACGCCCCTCCGACTATCTGCCCCCCAGACACAGTTCTTGCGTCAGTATCACCCGCCACCCTCACATATATCCCGCCCCTGGACCTCAGTCATTTAGAGAGTTTCATGCAGCAGGTCAAATCAGGATCACCCACTGACCCGGCCCCCCCACGAGCTCTCATTCCGATCACTAGTCAGATTTCACCCACTATTCTGGACCTGCTTAACTCCTTTCTCCATGTTGGCATCGTCCCGCCCCCATGGAAGCGAGCAATGGTCAAGGCCCTATTAAAGAAACCAAGCCTTGATCAAAACAACCCCTCCAATTATAGACCTATTTCTCTGCTACCCTGGCTTAGCAAACTATTAGAAAAGTATGTCAATTCAGTCGTGACACATTTTCTGGAATCGAATGCCATACTTGATTCCTCTCAGACGGGCTTTCGGCCCGTCCACGGAACAGAGACAGCCTTGGTTGCAGTGACGGAGGAGGCAAGAAGGATCCTGGATAGCGGTGGGTCATCGGCCATCGTTCTCCTCGACCTTAGTGCCGCCTTCGACACTGTAAATCACAACATCCTTCTTCACCGTCTCAGTAGGATAGGCATCTCGGGAACGGCGATCACTTGGCTGAGATCCTTTCTCACAGATCGTTCTTTTCAGATATTCGAGAAAGATTTCACTTCTCCCAGCAAACCCCTGAATTGTGGGGTGCCCCAGGGCCCCTCCCTGAGCCCCACCCTTTTTAACGTTTACATTAGCCCACTGGCTGAAGTCGTCCGCCCCTTTGGAGTGAAAATGATCACCTATGCGGACGACACACAGCTAGTGGTAGCACTGGATCCCCCTCTCAATTCCCACCACAGCCTACACAAATGTTTGGAAGCAGTCGCCGCCTGGATGACGACCTCCTGCTTAAAACTAAACGGGGAGAAAACTGAGATGATGCTCCTGGGAAATACCATCACCAAATCCATCGATTCCATCTGGCCCCCCTGCCTAGGCTGTCCCCCCGTACCTAAAGAACAAATCAAAAGCCTCGGCATTTGGCTGGATAGAACACTCAATTTTAACTACCAGGCAACCAAGCTATCCGCCACTTGCTTCGGGCTCCTAAGGCTACTACGTAAGATCCTCCCCCTTCTTCCTCTCCACTCAAGACGGATCATGGTCCAAGGGCTGATTCTATCTCGCCTTGACTGCGGAAATGCCCTATACCTCGGGGCCCCACAGTCCACGCTTAACAGACTCCAAATTGTCCAAAACTGTGCCGCCAGGACTCTTCTCAATATTCCCCGACGAGTCTCAGTCAAAGCCCGACTGAAAGACCTTCACTGGCTCCCTGTAAAGTCGAGGATTGAATTCAAGGCCATGTGTATTGCCCATTGTTCCTATTGGGGAACAGGCCCCGATATCAATCGTCCCCTTGTAAAAGCTTATCATCCCAACCGACACCTCAGATCCGGGACATCCTATCTCACCACAGTGCCTTGAATCAAGAAAGCGAGGTGTGGAGGCCGTTCACTCTCCTACAACCTAGCCAAGATCTGGAACACGCTCCCCCTCACAATCAGATCAGAGCCTAAACTACTGACCTTCCGAAAGCTCCTTAAAACCTGGCTTTTTAATAAACCGATATAAGATGTAGCGTACTCTCCCTTAGCCCAACCTCTGCAGTGCCGGGACGCCCCAGGGTAGCCATCGCGCTATATAAATTATCTTTTCATTTCATTTCAAGACCTCTTGAATATTAAGAAACACCCATTTCTTAAGCCAATGCTTGTTTATCATTGATAGTTACGAACAACAGGGGCAACCCCATCGCCTGAACCAGGGGTTAAATAATACTGGAATCTAAACAGTGGTCCAAGTACAACATTAAAAGTGAGAAAGAATTTGAAAACAAGAGAAAATGAATCCTCAAAACATTTTAAATAAGAAAAGGAAAAAAGAACCAAAAACGAGTGCTAACTATCTAGTGAAACACCCATGTACATAGAATAACGTTGAGTTTATAAAATGTATTTTTAGAAAAAGTTTTTTAATGTATAAAACAGTAATGGTGCTCACAGAGTTACACAAACAATGTTACAATTAAAGACAATGACATGTGAGAGCTGCTAGGGTGTGGGGAGGAGGGGGGGGGAGACATAAGAGCTGCTATGGCAACTCCCATGGGCATTTGTCTTTCACGAACACAAAATTCAAATTCTGCAGGGACAACTCCGGCGTATTGGCAGGAAAAGCGTCAGGAAGCTTGGAAGTGTCAGGAAGCTTGAGCCTTTATCAGGGTCATAGGAGGGAGCCTGGCTCATGACGCGGCAGCCAGACACTAGAACCTGGAAAACCACGTGGGCTGTAAGCAAACCATGGACTCAAAGCACCACGAAAAGGAAATCAAGAGGGGGGAGAAGAGAGACGGGGGAGGTGAGAGTGGAGACAGAGAAAGTCAGGAGAAGCTACACACATTGAGCAAGAAGGCGGTGCCACCAGCCACGGCAACAATCTATAAATTCAAATAAAAAGAAGCGACTCCAGGAAAGAGAGCGGCAGCGCTTAATTTGAGCCGGTGGTTCGGGCTGGTTGGTGGGGCTAGATTAAGGTGAGGAGGGGCAGCGTGTGATCAAACCCTGCCAAGCCTGATCCTGATCGCCTACAAATGTTCCCTCGCCCGTCGCAGGGTGCCAGCGCCCTGGTTGTCCAAGGCTACCTTGAGCCCTCACACTGCCACGGCTTCATACTGCCACCATGCCAATGCTTCCGCGCTCTCTATGATGCCAGGCCCCGCATCAATCCCTTCCCCGAACGGCTGATCACCTCTGGAGCCTTCAGGGTGAACCGGAAGCGCACAGGCTTAGCGAGGAGCGCTGTGCCCTGCGGCCCGGCCCGCGCCCCTTGCCTGGCACCCCTGCCAGCCTCCCTCCTCCACCGTTTTATTGCAGCTTCACGGTGTCCTAGTTTAGGACGCCCCCGCGCCGCACGGCCACCAGCTGGTGCCAGTGCCTCCCCGCCTGCCTGCCTCTCTGCTCGGCCAGCCGCCGCGTGACCACGCCCCCCTGCCTTCGAGCGGCGTGGTCTGGGCTCGCCTCCTGCCCTTGCCTCTGTGTGTTTATTTTGGTGTGCTTTAACTATTGTGGCATTTTCCAGTTGTATTTTGTATTTCTGTACTTGGTTCCCCTCTTTTCCCTGTTTTGCCCTCGTCTCTTCCCTCCCCGCTTCCCGCCACCGCCGCTAACCCCGCCACTTTTTTTCATTCTGTACCCTCCCCGCTCCCGCCTCCCAGCTGCTCCGCCCTCCCTCGCACTTCGCCATATATGGCGACCGTGCGAACGCGCAGCGGTGACGCGCAGCGGGCGCGCCGATTGTGCGCCGAAGGCGCGCCAAAGGTAAGCCCGTCTGCGCCTGTCCGCGCCTGGACCGCGCCCAGTGCCGGAACCCCTGGCCCCCGCAGACCCCAGCCCACCCGCCGGACGTACGACGCCACCACCCTCAACGCACTCAACACCGGACGAACCCCTGGATGCTACCAAGCCACCCCGAGACGCACCCACGGACCCTTCAGCTGCCGCTCCTGCAAGTTCACCTGCACCCGGACCTGCACCGCACCCGCACCCACCAAGACCAAGACGAGCAACAACAGCAGCCACCTGAAGTGCATCCTGCTCAACACCCGCTCCGTCCACAGACACGCCGTCGAGCTCTGGAACCTGCTCGACACCACAGACCCAGACGTCGCCTTCCTCACGGAAACCTGGATGAACGCCTCCTCAGCGCCCGACATCGCCATCGCCATCCCGGACGGCTACAAGATCATCCGGAGAGACCGCGTCAACCAGACAGGAGGAGGCATCGCCATCATTCACAGGAACACCATCCGCATCACGACCAACACCGACGACACCATCGCACCCGCCGAACACCTGCACTTCCAGATCCACGTCAACCCCAGGACCACCCTCAGAGGCACCCTCATCTACAGACCCCCGGGACCACGCACTCAATTCAGCGAGGACATCGCCGACTTCATCAGCCCGCTCGCCCTCCCCTCGGCCGACTACGTCCTCCTCGGGGACCTCAACTTCCACCTGGAGAACAACGACGACCGCAACACCACCACCCTGCTGGAAAACCTCGCTAACCTGGGACTCAAGCAGCTGGTGACCACCCCCACCCACCTCGCCGGACACACACTCGACGCCGTCTTCTCATCCAGCAAAGACATCGCCTTCAGCCACGCCACAGGACTCCACTGGACGGACCACAGCTGCGTCCACTTCACCTTCAGAAGAATGACAATCCACCACCACCAGCAACAGGTTGCCCGAAGAAGCTGGAACAAGATCACAGCCGACCAGCTCGCCGCTTCCCTGAGTCAGCACCCTCCTGCCAGCTCAGCGAACCCCAGCCAGGCCGCCGACAACCTCACGAAGTGGATCAGCAACTGCGCGGACGAACTCGCCCCTGTGAGGACCCCGCCCAGCAGACCCGGCAGCAAGAAAGCCCCATGGTTCACTGACGAACTCAAGAGCTCCAAGAAGGACTGCCGAGCCCTCGAGAAAGTCTGGAGAAGGGAACCAACACCGGACAACATGACCACCCTCAAGCTCGCCACCCGGAAGCACCACCAACTGATCCGCGCCACCAAGAGAACTGCATTCCAGGACCGGCTGGACAACAACGCACACAACTCCAAGGAACTCTTCAACATCGTGAAAGAGCTCTCCAACCCCAGCGCCGGAAACAACGACATCACCCCATCGCAAGACCTCTGCAACTCCCTCGCCTCCTACTTCCACAACAAGATCACGGACATTCACAACAGCTTCAGCATTCAACCATCGCACACAACGACCGCAGCACCGCCGCCCACCACCACCCTCCGAGCCTGGACTCCGATCAGTACCGATGACACCGTCCGCATGATGAACTCCATCCACTCCGGATCTCCAACCGACCCCTGCCCTCACCACGTCTTCAACAAGGCCGACGCTGTCATCGCACCCCACCTGCGGGACATCATCAACACCTCCTTCGACACCGCCACCTTCCCGGAGGGCTGGAAGCACGCCGAGCTCAGCGCTCTACTAAAGAAACCCACTGCGGACCCCACCGAACTCAAGAATTACCGCCCTATCTCGCTCCTCCCGTTCCCAGCCAAAGTCATCGAGAAGACCGTCAACAAGCAGCTGGCCGCCTTCCTCGAGACGAATGGATCCCTCGACCCCTCACAGTCTGGCTTCCGTGCCAACCACAGCACCGAGACCGCCCTCATCGCTGCCACCGATGACATCCGAGCCCTGATGGACAACGGAGAAACAGCGGCCCTCATCCTCCTAGACCTCTCCGCGGCTTTCGACACTGTCTGCCACCGCACCCTAGTGCAGCGCCTCAGCAACATCGGAATTCAGGGGAAGGCACTGGAATGGATCGTCTCCTTCCTCGACGGAAGAACACAGAGAGTCCATCTACCACCGTACATGTCAGAGGCCACCGGAGTCATCTGCGGCGTCCCTCAAGGATCCTCCCTGAGCCCCACCCTCTTCAACATCTACATGAGCCCCCTCGCGACCATCGCACGCCAACACAACCTGAACATCATCTCCTACGCCGATGACACCCAGCTGATCCTCTCCCTGACCAACGACCCCGCCGCCGCCAGAGCCAACCTTCACGAAGGGATGAAAGATGTAGCCGAGTGGATGACGACCAGCCGCCTGAAACTGAACTCAGACAAGACGGAAGTCCTCATCCTGGGTTCCTCGCCCTCCGCCTGGGACGACTCCTGGTGGCCCCCCGCCCTGGGCACCGCACCCACACCGACAGACCACGCACGCAACCTGGGCTTCATCCTGGACTCCTCCCTCTCCATGACCAGACAAGTTAACGCCGTCTCCTCGTCATGCTTCAACATCCTGCGCATGCTACGGAAGATCTTCCGGTGGATCCCCACCGAAACCAGGAAGACGGTCACCCAAGCCCTCGTCACCAGCCGACTGGACTACGGCAACGCCCTCTACGCCGGAACCACCGCCAAGCTCCAGAAGAGACTCCAGCGGATCCAGAACGCCTCAGCCAGACTCATCCTCGACATCCCCCGACGCAGCCACATCTCCGGACATCTGAGAGACCTGCACTGGCTCCCCGTCAACAAAAGAATCACCTTCCGTCTCCTCACCCACGCACACAAAGCCCTACACGATCAAGGCCCGAGCTACCTCAACAACCGCATCAACTTCTACACTCCCAAGCGCCACCTCCGATCAGCCAGTCACGCCCTTGCCGCCGTCCCCCGCATCCGAAGAACGACAACAGGAGGAAGGTCCTTCTCCTACCTGGCCGCCAAGACCTGGAACTCCCTCCCGACCGACCTGCGCCTGACCCAAGACCACCTCTCCTTCAGGAAGAAGCTCAAGACCTGGCTGTTCGAGCAGTAGCAGCACCCCCCCCTCCCAAGCGCCTTGAGACCCTCCGGGTGAGTAGTGCGCTCTACAAATGTCCTTGATTGATTGATTGATTGCACAGTTCCGCCTGAACAGACCCGCTCGGCACAGGGCGCACAGAGCCCTCTCCATGGCGGCCGGTTTTAAGCGCACAGGGCCGCTCTGGACTGTCTCTGCCCCTCTCCCCCGCTGCACGGGAAGGCACCAGAAGAGAGAGGGGCGGAAGGGAAGGTGGAGAGAAAGCGATCAGAGACGGAGAAGAAAGGCAGATGGGGAGAGAGTGGTTGGATGGAGGAAAGAGATGACGCGAGGTGGGGAAGGGCCAGTGTTGCTTTTGGTTTCCCCGCCCTGCCAGGCGCCCATACTTGCCAACGCCACGGATTTGGGCTTCAGAGTACTGTGTTTTCAGCATCACTCCTATCTACAAGTTTCCAAGACACCCTACTGCCTGTGGGGGCGCGGAGCGTTTTACCTGCTCACCAGCGCTGCACATTAAAGTATACAAAGCGCAGGCACTCTCTGTCCCAGAGACACAGTTTACTAACCAGAAGGGTTTGTATTCCCCCGCTCTAAACACGGAGCCCCTTTGAGGAGTGCACTCCCTTTCACGGGGAAGAAGTGCAGACACTCAGTACCTGCCCATTGAAAGCCCGGCTCCCTAAGCAGGGGGGGGCTTGCCAACACCCCTCGTAGGCTAGCAGCGCCCAGAAGCGCACGCCTTGCGGCGCTGCTGCGGTCACAGACACCGATAGCAGGAGACCGCTGCCCGCAGTGGTCACAATTCACTTCATCCCGCGATGTCACACACGTTCACTCCTCTGATCTGGGTCACATTTACCGTCAGGTGACAGTCGAGCCAAGGCAGTGAGATGTTATTTCCAGTGAAGTCACTGGGATGTTAATTAACGGGTTTGAAACCTCAAAGTCCTACTTGTGGTTGGCGACAAAACGTTGCTTTGTATGCCAGCTCAATGCCCAGTGGCACGCTACCTTGGAGGCCTCGTTGGGCCTCGCCGCGCGCGCTCACAGCCCTCCTTGTGTGTTTCGTGTGTAGGACTCCTCCTGCGATGCACCTCCGGGCTCATAGCCTGCCATATAAACAAAAGCTGGGTCCGCCACATCACGGCGTGCAGGGCTGTGTGAGGGGCATCCTGCCAAGGTCGCTCCAGGCATCCCAGACTGCTCCGGGTCCGAACCACACATCACGGCGTGCAGGGCTGCGTGAGGGGCATCCTGCCAAGGTCGCTCCAGGCATCCCAGACTGCTCCGGTCCGAACCACACATCACGGCGTGCAGGGCTGCGTGAGGGGCATCCTGCCAAAGTCACTCCAGGCATCCGAGACTGCTCCGGGTCCGAACCTGGGCACAGGGCATGGAGCCCTGTGCGTACGCGCCCTGTCCCTCACCAGTGTGATCTTAATGTATGGATCGGCTCCATTCACTCCTGCCACGTAGAGTCTTGGCGCTGCACTGGCCTCCGGGTACTCTGCTGGCAAACTTTAACACTGCCGAACGGGCCGGGTTGAAAGGGGCGGCCTACGAGCGGTGAAAGGGGCAGCCTGGCAGCGGTGAAGGAGACAGTCTGGCAGCGGTGAAGGAGACAGTCTGGCAGCGGTGAAGGAGACAGTCTGGCAGCGGTGAAGGGGGCAGCGCCAGCCTGGTAGCGGTGAAGGGGGCAGCCCGGCAGCGGTGAAGGGGGAAGTCTGGCAGCGGTGAAGGGGGCAGCCTGGCAGCGGTGAAGGGGCCGGTCTGGCAGCGGTGAAGGCGTCGGTCTGGCAGCGGTGAAGGGGCCGGTCTGGTAGCGGTGAAGGGTGCAGCCTGGCAGCGGTGAAGGGGGAAGTCTGGCAGCGGTGAAGGGGGCAGTCTGGCAGCGGTGAAGGGGGCAGTCTGGCAGCGGTGAAGGGGGCAGTCTGGCAGCGGTGAAGGGGGCAGTCTGGCAGCGGTGAAGGGGGCAGTCTGGCAGCGGTGAAGGGGGCAGTCTGGCAGCGGTGAAGGGGGCAGTCTGGCAGCGGTGAAGGGGGCAGCCTGGCAGCGGTGAAGGGGGCAGCCTGGCAGCGGTGAAGGGGGCAGTCTGGCAGCGGTGAAGGGGGCAGCCTGGCAGCGGTGAAGGGGGCAGTCTGGCAGCGGTGAAGGGGCCAGTCTGGCAGCGGTGAAGGGGCCAGTCTGGCAGCGGTGAAGGGGCCGGTCTGGCAGCGGTGAAGGGGCCGGTCTGGCAGCGGTGAAGGGGGCAGCCTGGCAGCGGTGAAGGGGCCGGTCTGGCAGCGGTGAAGGGGCCGGTCTGGCAGCGGTGAAGGGGGCAGTCTGGCAGCGGTGAAGGGGCCGGTCTAGCAGCGGTAATTTTGCTCCAGTGAGTGGTAACATAATCAAACAAGCATTGGCAAAGCCAATAGGTCTTGCCTACACAAGAGGAGCTATTGGGTTTGTCTATGGTTTAGACATGTTGTACACCAGCATTGCCGCTGGTCAGAATGGACAAATTATAGTTGGGTATATGAGAGTGAATTAATGAATTTTTATGTTAGGCATAATTACCTAAAATTATTGCAAAATTGCAGCACATTATCCAAAATTACACTAAAATACGAATCTCACGCCGTTATTAAACAAATATCTGAGCATGTATAAAAGGTTAGGAATGTCATTTGTTCAGTAATGCCAGACCGTTTCTAAAATGTGGTCTTGTTCTTGAGTTCACTGAATTTAAAATTAAATATTGGCAAGGTCCGTGTTCCCTATATTTTCATGGGAAGTTTATACTTAGTTCGTTCTGGGGCTTGTGGGAACCGTACAGTTCTTTCCTGGAAGGGGCTATTCACCGTTCTGCTCCTTCGGTTACTACCAGGGACTCAACAGTTGCAACCGCACACTTTTCCTCTGTGTTGTTTTCCTTTAGGGCCCAGTCGTGTCATATTCATATATTTGCCAAATTTGGCCAGATCTGAAGGCTCTATACTCGACTGAAGCAATGTCACTACGTCGGCGCATTTTATAGTCCCCTGCATTAGGAACATTGGTTTGAACAGTATACGTCGCTGTTGTAGTAATGCAGGGCAGCAGCATAGTAGATGTGCCAACGATTCTGCCCTATAATTACACAGTCTGCAACTGACTATATTGTCCAACAATTGGTAAAGGAGAGTGGAGTGTCAAAGTGGAGTAGACTGGAGTGTTATGTAGTGGCATAGAGAGTTGTAGAGTGATGTAGAGTTGAGTGGCACGGAGTGGCTCAGAGTGGAGTGATGTACAGTGTCGTGGATGGAGGGAGTCGAGTCTCAAACAGTAGAACAGCGTAGAGTGGAGTAGAGTTGAATGACACAGCAGAGTAGGTGTTGCAAAGTGGAGTGGCATGGTGTAGAGTGGTGTAGACAGTGTGTAGGGTGAAGTAGAGTGTTGTATAGTGGTGTAGGGTAGAGTATTGTAGAGTATAGTGACAGAGCGGAGAAGACTGTTGTTGAGTGGAGTAGAGTTTTTTTTTTTTTTTGCAGAGTTTTATATAGCGCGAACTAGACCCGAACCGAATCAGGTATCAGAGCGCTTTACATAGCACCAGTTACGTTACACGTCACACTTTCATTTTTTAGGCACGGGGAGATTAAGTGATTTGCCCAGAATCACAGGAGGTTTTTGGCGTAGTTACCGAGGCTCAAACCCAGATCCCCAGGTCCGAGGTTGAGCGCCTTAGCCGTTAGGCCAACTCCTCTCTCCACTCCTTGCGGAGTGGAGTGGCATAGCGTGTCAGAGTGAAATGGTGGAGTGGAGTAGTATGTCACAGAATAGAGTGCAGTATAGTGGTATGGAGTGGCATGGAGGGAGCTGCCTACACGTCATACAGAGGAGTAGTGTCAGTGGCATGGAGGGTTGTGGAGGTGCATAGAGTAGAGTTTAATGGAGTAGAGCTTTAGAGTGGAGTGTCGTACACTGTAGTGTCGTACAGTGGACTATTGTGAAGTGGCACAAAGTACAGTTGCGCAGAGTAGATTAACAGAGTGCGTTGGCTTTGAGTAAAGTGGTGTAGAGTCCATTGGCATAGAGTGCAGTGACCAAGAGTGGCGCAGAGTACTTTGCAATAGTGTAGAGTGCAATGGAGTGGAGTAGAGCAGAGTAGAGTCACGTAGAATGCAGTGGCATAGAGTGCATTGGCGTAGTGTAGATTGTTTCAAAGTAGAGTGAAGTTGTGTAGAGGAGAGTAGCATAGAGTACAGTTGCATAGAGTACAGTGGTGTAGAGTGCAATGGTGCAGAATAGAGTGTAGTGGCGTAGAGTGTAGAAGAGTTGAGTGGCGTAAAATGGCGTTGAGTTCAGTGGCAAAGAGTGCAGTCTTGCAGAGTGCAGCCTTGCAGAGTCAGAGTGCAGTGTCGTAGAGTGCAGTGAGTAAGCGCATGGGTGTAGAGGAGTGTGGAGTACAGTGGTGCAGTGCTGAACAGTGCAGTGGTGCAGAGTAACGTAGGGTAGAGTGCAATAGCATAAAGTAGAGAGGTGTAAAGGGATGTGGCATATTGTGCATTGTCAGAGTGCAGTGGTCCAGAGTACATTAGAGTAGAGTATAATGGTGTAGAGTGCATCAGCGTAAAGTGCAGTAGAGTGGAGTAGAGTAGAGTGGTGCAGAGTAGAGTGGTTTAGAGTGGAATGGTGTAGAGTAGAGTGCAATGGTGTAGAGTTTTGCAGAATAGAGTACAGTGGCGTAGAGTGCAGTGGCATAGAGTAGAATGGCACAGAGTGAGACAGGGTAGACTAGACTGCAGTGGAAGAGTAGAATAGGAATACAGTGGCGTAACGTAGATTGTTTCAGAGTAGAGTGCAGTGGTGCAGAGTAGATCAGAGTGGCCTAGAGTGGATTGTCGTAAAGTGCAGTGGTGAAGAGTACAGCTGTGCATAGTAGAGGAGTGTGGGGTTGAGTGCATTGGTATAGAGTTGAGCAGTGCAGAGTAGAGTGTAGCGACGCACAGTGGAGTGGCATAGTGTGAAGCAGTGTAGAGTGGGGTAAAGTGGAGTATGCATAGTGTGTTAGCGCATGGCTATTACAAACAGCACAGTTTCAACTGGAATGACCATCACATTTGCACAGGCATACAGTGTTACTGATAAAAGTATCCGACATACAAACAATAGTGTGTGGAAATGTCATCACCTAATGTATTGATTTGTTTTGGTCGTAATAAAATATTTCTTTCCACCACCCTTCAGAACTACTAAAAACAAAAATAGTGCTTCATGTGTGCTTTCCATGCTTTGAGATAGCAGCACAGTTCATTTACAGACATTTACATTTTGTTTTGTGTTAGAAAATAAATAACATTGGACAACACACCCTGAGTAGCCATGTAGAAAAAAAAAATCACATCCTACAGCCATTCTGTCCTACATAAGTACTCAGCCTGATTGTCACATACATCTTCTCACTTTGAAGTCAGAGAAAGAAAAGTAAACACCAAGCTCCCTGGAAGACAGAGCCTGACATTTGACCTCTGTTTCTGAATGCACAGCAAATGTGACAAGATAAGAACAAGATTTAAAGGCCTGTTAACAGAAATTCTGTACTGGGGGAAGAATACAGTACACAGGGTTTGGGCAAGGGAAGGAATGAACTCAAGCTTGACAACCAAAAACAAATAAAGCAAGCAAATAGAAAGCAAGCAAATCTGAGTTACAAATCACAAAGCCAATAGGAAGCCATGGGCGGAATGCATTCGCAGGGAAGCTTTCTGAATATTCCCACGATCTTGTTGTTAGCAAACCAGACAAGAGGATGGGAAGGATGACACAAAATTCTCTCTCCTGGGTCAGAAGAGCAAGGTAGATGCCCTAATACCCGCTTCTGTATGCCCACCTGAGCAGCCTTGGAGAACCTTGGCACCAATATAAGGATCACTGGCAACCTGAACAATATGAGAAACTTGAGGCACATGGGCAGGTAATGCGAGCAGTGTCACACAAGGACATACAGAGCGAAGAGCTCAGGCGCATGGGCATGCATTGCGAGCAGTGTGTTGCAGAAGGACATACAGAGCGAGGAGCTCAGGTGCATGAGCAGGTAATGAGAGCAGTGTCACACAAAGACATACAGAGCGAAGAGCTCAGAAGCATGAGCAGGCAATGCAAGCAGCGTGTCGCAGAAGGACATGCAGAGCGAGGAGCTCCGTTGCATGGGCAGGCAATGCGTGCAGTGTTTCACACAAGGACAAACAAAGCCAGGAGCTCAGGCGCATGGGCAGGCAATGTGAGTAGCGTGTCACAAAAGGATATAAAGAGCGAGGAGCTCAGGCGCATGGGCAGGCAATGCAAGCAGTGTGGCACAGAAGGACATACAGAGCGAGGAGCTCAGGCGCATGGGCAGGCAATGCAAGCAGTGTGGCACAGAAGGACATACAGAGCGAGGAGCTCAGGCGCATGGGCAGGCAATGCAAGCAGTGTGGCACAGAAGGACATACAGAGTGAGGTGCTCAGGCACTTGGGCAGGCAATGCGAGCAGGGTGTCACACAAGGACATGAAGAGCGAGGTGCTCAGGCACATGGGCAGGCAATGCGAGCAGGGTGTTGCACAAGGACATACAGAGCGAAGAGCTCAGGCGCATGGGCATGCATTGCGTCGCAGAAAGACATACAGAGCAAAGAGCTCAGGTTCACGGGCAGGCAATGTGAGCTGTGTGTTCCACAAGGACATACAGAGCGAAGAGCTCAGGCGCATGGGCATGCATTGCAAGCAGTGTGTCGCAGAAGGACATACAGAGCGAAGAGCTCAGGTGCCCGGCATGCAATGTGAGCTGTGTGTCCCACAAGGACATACACTGCATGGAGCTCAGGCGCATGTGCAGGGAATGCGAGCTGTGTGTCCCACAAGGACATACACTGCAAGGAGCTCAGGCGCATAGGCAGGCAATGCGAGCCGTGTGTCACACAAGGACATACACTGCAAGGAGCTCACGTGCATGGGCAGGCAATGCAAGCAGGGTGTCACACAAGGACATGAAGAGCGAGGTGCTCAGGCACATGGGCAGGCAATGCGAGCAGGGTGTTGCACAAGGACATACAGAGCGAAGAGCTCAGGCGCATGGGCATGCATTGCGTCGCAGAAAGACATACAGAGCAAAGAGCTCAGGTTCACGGGCAGGCAATGTGAGCTGTGTGTTCCACAAGGACATACAGAGCGAAGAGCTCAGGCGCATGGGCATGCATTGCAAGCAGTGTGTCGCAGAAGGACATACAGAGCGAAGAGCTCAGGTGCCCGGCATGCAATGTGAGCTGTGTGTCCCACAAGGACATACACTGCATGGAGCTCAGGCGCATGTGCAGGGAATGCGAGCTGTGTGTCCCACAAGGACATACACTGCAAGGAGCTCAGGCGCATAGGCAGGCAATGCGAGCCGTGTGTCACACAAGGACATACACTGCAAGGAGCTCACGTGCATGGGCAGGCAATGCAAGCAGGGTGTCACACAAGGACATGAAGAGCGAGGAGCTCGGGGGCATGGGCAGGCTATGCGAGCAGAGCAGTGTGTCACACAAAGACATACAGAGCGAGGAGCTCAGGTGCATGGGCATGCTATGCGAGCAGTGTGTCACACAAGGACATACAGAGCCAGGAGCTCAGGCGCATGGGCAGGCAATGCGAACAGTGTGTCACACAAGGACATACAGAGTGAGGTGCTCAGGTTCATGGGTAGGCAATGCGAGCAGTGTCACACAAGGACATACAGAGTGAGGTGCTCAGGCGCACAGGCAGGCAATGCGAGCAGTGTGTTGTACAAGGACATACAGAGCGAAGAGCTCAGGTGCACGGGCAGGCAATGCGAGCAGAGTGTTACACAAGGACATGAAGAGCGAGGAGCTCACATGCATGGGCAGGCTATGCGAACAGTGTCACACAAGGACATACAGAGCGAGGAGCTCGGGCGCATGGGTAGGCAATGCAAGCAGTGTGGCACAGAAGGACGTACAGAGTGAGGTGCTCAGGCGCATGGGCAGGCAATGCGAGCAGTGTGTGGCACAAGGACATACAGAGCGAAGAGCTCAGGCGCATGGGCATGCATTGCAAGCAGTGTGTCGCAGAAGGACATACAGAGCGAAGAGCTCAGGTGCACGGGCATGCAATGTGAGCTGTGTGTCCCACAGGGACATACACTGCATGGAGCTCAGGCGCATGTGCAGCGAATACGAGCTGTGTGTGGCACAAGGACATACAGAGCGAAGAGCTCAGGTGCATGGGCAGGCAATGCGAGCAGTGTGTCAGACAAGGACATACACTGCAAGGAGCTCACATGCATGGGCAGGCAATGCAAGCAGACTGTCACACATTGATAAGTTCAACCTCCTTGATGCCTTTCAATCTGGTTTCAGAAAAGGCTGCAGCACGGAAACAACTATGCTCAACATCGCTGACGACATTCACAAGGCCCTAGACGTAGGTGATGCCTACCTTCTCATCCTTATTGACCTATCTGCGGCATTCGACACAGTAAACCATCCAGCCCTTTTGGAGACCCTGTCAAAACGGTCCGGCATTAATGGCACAGTACTAAAATGGTTCACCTCCTTCCTTCAACACAGCTCGCAACAAATAAAAATTAACTCCCGTCTCTCAAAGCCAACTAAAGTCACACTTGGGATCCCTCAAGGCTCGATCCTCTCCCCGGCCCTCCGCGGCCCTCTTCAATCTCTTCATGGAGCCCCTCACAATCATATTGAAAAAAGCCGGAGTGAATTACCACCTTACGCAGACGATACACAAATCTATTTCAGGACCAAGTCTCTCAGCGACATCCAACTCCTCCATACCACCCTAACAGAGATACAAACTTGGTTCTACGTTAACCACTTAAAGCTCAACCCAGACAAAAAAAAAAGGAACCATCGTCCAAACCAAGAGTGGCTCAAGAATCTGGTTGCCCTAAACTGCACCCTTACCCTATCCGACTCAGTTAAGTCTCTAGGCATCACTCTTGACGAGAACTTATCAATGGAGGCCCTCTGCAAAAAGTGCTCTCTTCTCTCTTAAACACCTCAAGAAACTGAAACCTTTTCTACCCCACAATGACTTCAAGACAGTAGTCCAATCCCTAGTTCTCTCTAAAATAGACTACGGCAGGGCTCGACAAATCATAAAAAATGCTCTAGACCTGCAGGTCTAGTAAACCACAAAATCTCCTCGACCTAACTTAAATGAACTTGACCTCAAACGCTGAAAACTGAGCAAATGTGACAAGTTAACAAGATTTAAAAGCATTTTTATTGCTCATTTACTTTGTGAGCAATAAAGATGCCTTTAAATCTTCCTATCTTGTCACATTTCCTCTGCTTTCAGAGGCAGAGGTCAAGTGTCAAGTTTGTATTCCTACTCGCCAAAAAGGGCGAGTAGGACCTAAAAATAGCTCGTCCTTAATCAATCTCACTCGCAAATGCGAGCGGTCGAGAGAATTTGTCGAGCCCTGTACGGGAACGCAATCCTTACAGGGACTCCAAAGGCTCACCTAGCCCCTCTAAGAGCTGTGCTGAACATGTCCGCTCGACTCGTATCTGGAGTTAAAAGATTTGATCACATCACTCCAGCTCTCAATTGCCTCAATTGGCTTCCCATGGAAGAGAGCTGTATCTATAAATTGGCCTGCATCACACACAAAACCCTTCACTCTCCTGACCCCAACTATTTAAATAACAAACTGAGTAGAGCAGGTCAATCCAGAACACTAAGAAGCTCCAACTCACTCCTTATTCCTCCGAAATTGAAAAAGAAAACCACCCAATACCGATCGTTTTCTGGCAACGCTCCCAGGATATGGAACGCTCTTCCTGGAGTCCTCAGATGCAACCCCTCCTTCCCCTGTTTCAAAAGGGACCTGAAACTCCATATCCTAAACAAATACTATCGTGATCAACGTCAACCAACCTAGTCTTCTTTATCCGAGTAGTCTCCTCTCTCTCAAGAATAGTGGGTGACCGGACCATGTCACTCTCGCCTTTTCTTTTATTGCTCTCTCCCCCTCTGCTCCACTGCATATTTACGTCCCATGCTGTATTTTTTTCCTGTGGTTTGCCTACTATGTAATATATTATCCTTCTGCTGTTAACAAAGTATATGTAAAGCGCTCTGATACTTACGGTTCAAGCTAGCGCTATATAAAACTTTAAATAAATAAATAAAAATAAATAAGGACATACAGAGCGAGGAGCTCAGGCGCATGGGCAGGCAATGCGAACAGTGTGTCACACAAGGACATACAGAGTGAGGTGCTCAGGCGCAGAGGCAGGCAATGCGAGCAGCATGTCACACAAGGACATACAGAGTGAGGCGCTCAGGCGTATGGGCAGGCAATGCGAGCAGTGTGTCACAGAAGGACATACAGAGGAAGGAGCTCCGGCGCATGCGCAGGTAATGCAATCAGCGTGTCACACAAGAACATACAGAGCGAGGAGCTCAGGTGCATGGGCAGGCAATGCAAGCAGTATGTCACACAAGGACATGAAGAACGAGGAGCTCAGGTGCATGGGCAGGCTATGCGAGCAGGGTGTCACAGATGGACATACAGAGCCAGGAGCTCAGGCGCATGGGCAGGCAATGCAAGCAGTGTGTCACAGAAGGACATACAGAGCGAGGAGCTCAGGCGCATGGGCAGGCTATGCGAGCAGTGTGTCACAGAAGGACATACAGAGCGAGGAGCTCAGGCGCATGGGCAGGCAATGCAAGCAGTATGTCACACAAGGACATGAAGAACGAGGAGCTCAGGTGCATGGGCAGGCTATGCGAGCAGGGTGTCACAGATGGACATACAGAGCCAGGAGCTCAGGCGCATGGGCAGGCAATGCAAGCAGTGTGTCACAGAAGGACATACAGAGCGAGGAGCTCAGGCGCATGGGCAGGCTATGCGAGCAGTGTGTCACAGAAGGACATACAGAGCGAGGAGCTCAGGCGCATGGGCAGGCTATGCGAGCAGGGTGTCACAGATGAACATACAGAGCCAGGAGCTCAGGCGCATGGGCAGGCTATGCGAGCAGTGTGTCACAGAAGGACATACAGAGCGAGGAGCTCAGGCGCATGGGCAGGCTATGCGAGCAGTGTGTCACAGAAGGACATACAGAGCGAGGAGCTCAGGCGCATGGGCAGGCAATGTGAGCAGAGCAGTGTATCACACAAGGGCATACAATCTGAGGAGCTTTTTGCATGTGAAAGCAATTCGAACAGCATGTCACACATGGGCAAAGAGTGCTTGGACCTCAGGTGCTTGGAAAAGCAATTAGAGCAGCATGTCATTCATAGGCATACAGTGCGAGGAGCTCAGGCCCATGGGCAGTCAACATGAAAAGCGAGTTACCCATGGAGTTTCATTTATTTATTTATTTAGCCATTCCGAGTTGACCATTCACAATAACCAAGGAAAGCAAAACTATTGGCTATGGCAATGTGTTTTAGCCATGTTGTACACCCGTGTGGCTGCTGTTCAGCATGGCTAAAAGTTAGTGGAGTAGAGTACGGAGGGTAGATACTAAATTGGGGCAGAGTGGAGTGTGGTAGATTAAGGTTGAGTGGAGTAGGCTAATGTGTTAGAGTGGGGTAGATTGGAGTGGAGTAGATTGGGGTAGGGTAGAGAAGAGTGTGGTAGATTGGGATAGAGTGGGTAGATTGGGACAGACTGGAGTGGGGTACATTGAGGTGTGTAGGGTAGACGGAGGTAGAGTGGAGTAGAGTGGAATTGGGTGGAGTGAAGTAGGCTAGTGTGTTAAAAGTGGGGTAGATTGGAGTGGTGTAGGGTAGAGAAGAGTGGGTAGATTGGAGTGGAGAGGGTTGGATTGGGGTAGACTGGAGTAGGATAGATTGGGGTAGGGTATATTTGAAGGGGTAGAGTCCGAAACAAACAGTCAAAAATCTTGGTATACGGATAGATCAAGCACTCTTACTTAAGGAACATACTACCCAAGTCACAGGTGCATGTTTCCGTCTGATTAGGCTGCTTCGGCGTGTTTTTCCATTTCTGCCCGACAACCACAGGAAAACGCCTGTCCAGACTTTAATAATAAGTAGGATGGACTACTGTAATGGCCTGTACATCTCGGCCAATGAGGAACAACTGAAAAAATTACAAGTGGTCCAAAACACTGCAGCGAGGCTAGTTCTTAATGCCCCTCCCAGAACTCCCTCTCGTCCCCTTCTGCACCAACTCCATTGGTTACCGGTAAAGCAGCGTGTTAAATTTAAGATATGCTGTATTATTCACAAATGTCTGTTTGGTACTGGACCCAAATACTTATAGGAAAAATTTGTTCCATACACCCCTGGACGTACTTTACGCTCTAGTAGCCACCAATTGCTTCAGGTTCCAAGGTTTAGAAGAGCTAGACAGGGAGGTCGGGCTCTTTCTTATAAAGGCCCTGTCCTCTGGAACTCCCTTTCCCCTATGCTGACACAAATTACCAGTCTTGAATCCTTCAGGAAAAACCTAAAAACTTTTCTTTACACTCTGCCTTAGGTAAAACCTTTCTGCTAAATAGCATATAACCCTGATTGAGTCTAACCAGTAGAAGCATAAGCGCAGAGATATCCCTTCGGGAATTGACTCAGGCGCTATATAAGGAAATAAATAAATAAATAAATCGATCAGAGTGTGCTAGACTGGGGTGAAGTGGGATAGATTGGAGTGGGGTAGATTAGAGTAGACTGGGGTGGAGTGAGGTAGATTGGAGTGGAGTAAACTGCAGTGGATGTAGTGGGATAGGTTTTGGTAGAGTGGTGTGGATTGGAATGGGGTAGATTGGGGAAGATTGGAGTGGTGTAGAATAGGGTCGAGTGGAGCGGGGTAGATTGGAGTGTTGTAGATGTGATATACTGGAGTGCAGTGGGATAGACTGGAGTGGGACTGTCTGGCATAGACTGGAGTGGAGTGGGGTAGGTTAGGGTAAACTGGAATAAAGTAGTGTTGAGTGGAGTGGGGTAGATTGGAGTGGAGTGGGGTAGACTGGGGTGGAGTGGGGTAGATTGGAGTAGAGTCCAGTGAGGTAGATTAGGGTAGAGTGGAATGGAGTAGATTAGAGTGGAGTGGAGTGTAGCCGTAGCCGTAGCCGTTAGGCTACATCTCTTGCACCTAAGTGCACATAAACATAGGGCACCTGCAAGCGTTTTCAGTGGAATACATACAAGAATGATAACTTAGGCACAGGTTTGTAATGTGAGAAGCCAGTGACATATACACCGGCAGTGAGGATCATGTGCCACACTGGACATACAGAGCCGTTCACATGAGCATTGAATGTGAATGGCTGGGGGCACATGGAAGGCAATGAGGAGCTCGGGAACATGGGCGTACATAGTGGGACACATGGGCATGTAACGTGAGCAGCCATGGGCACTTGGAAGGCAAGGAGGAGTCTGTGCCACACTGGACATAGAGACGGATACATAGGCATGTAATGTAATGTGACCAGCCAGGGACGTATAAACCCGGCAGAGAGGAGTCTGTGCCATACAGGATATACAGAGCTGGACACATGGGCATGCAATGTGAGTAGCCGGGGACAAATGGCAGGCAGTGAAGAGTCTGTGCCACACTTGGCATACAGAGCTGGACACATGGGCATATAATGTAATGTGAGTAGCCAGGGGGCACATGGCAGGCAGTGTGGACTCTGGGCACCTGGACATACAGAGCCAGACACATGGGCATGTAATGTGAGTAACCGGGGGCAGACAGGAGACAGTGTGGACTCGAGGCACCTGGACATACAGAGCTGGACACATGGGCATGTAATGTAGCGTGAGAGACCGCGGGCACATAGCAGGAAGTGTGGACTAGGGGGACCTGGATATACAGAGCCGTACACATGGGCATGTCATGTAATGTAATGTGAGTAGCCGGGGACACATAACAGGCAGTGAGGAGCTGGTGCCACACGTGGCATACAGAGACGGACAGATGGGAAAGTAATGTATTGTGAGTAGCCAGGGGCACGTGGCAGGTAGTGTTAAGTCTGTGCCCCACTGGACATACAGAGCTGGACACATGGGCATGTAATGTATAGTATTGTAATTGCATTTATATAGTGCTTACTACTCATGACGAGACGTCAAAGCGCTTTTTTGGCGAGTAGCACGCTACTCCGGAAAGGATTAGTGTTGAATTAGTATAGTGAAATATGAAGGTAATTTGAGTGGTGGTTATGTTAGTTATTTGGATTGAGAAGGATTGCAGAGGGATAGAAGAGGGAAACATTTTTGCATTTACATAGTGCTTGCTACCCCTGATGAGATGTTGAAGTGCTTTTTCAGAGAGTAGCATGCTACTGTGGGATCCATAGAGGATTAGTGGTGAATTAGTATAGTGAAATATGAAGTAATTTGAGAAGTGGACATGTTAGTCTGTTATTTTGATTGAGAGGATAGTGGAGGGATAGAAGAGTGAAGGATTTAGATTTTTTTTAAATTTTGTTTTGGAGGTCATAGCAGTAGGAGGAGGTTTGGGATAAGTAAAAATGGATGTGGAGGGTAACAGAGGGACGAGTTTAGAAAGGTTTGTTTTGAGGGATCGGTATAGTAAAAGAGGGATCAGATGAAGCAAGGAAGGGTAGAGTAGGGGAGAGTCTAGAAAGGGTTATTTTGGTGATCATAGTAGCGGTATGGGGTTTGGGATCAATGAGAGAGTGGATGTAGATATATATTGATAGAGGTATAGGGTGAGAAATAGGGTAGTGCATTGGAAAGAGTAGTAGAAAGAGGTTTGAGATGAGTCAGAGTTAAGGTAGAGGATATATTGAGAGAGGTATAGGGTGAGAAATAGGGTATTGCATTGTATGCTTTTTTAGGAGAAAAGTAATAAATATATAGATCTACATACATGGAAGGTATATAGATGCATAAAGTAGGTAAGTATATGTAGATTAAAGATGCATTAGATAAAATGGTTTTCAAGCGTTGTACTTAAAAAAAACAATTCTTTTTAAACAATTTTTCTACATGTTTATACAAAGCAATGCACATATATCTATAATACAAATAAATGCATATATACAGAGTGATATGCTGTATATTTCTAATTGTGTAGGGTGCTTATGTGGGGAAGAGCCAATTCTTGAGTAGTTTTCTGAAGATAAGGTGCTTATCCATGGATCTTATGTAGGTGGGGGGGTAAAGAGTTCTATCGTTTGGCTGCTTGAACAGAGAAGGATGTGCCACCCATGTTTTTTTTCTAGTCTCTTGGGATTTTGAGGCGTGGTGCCACTCTAGAGCAGAGGTTCCTTTGTTGAATGTGTTTGATGATTTTATTCCTGATGAAGAGCCGTCCCCTTCCATGTATCGTTTTGTGGGTGATGCAAAGCAGCTTGAACGTGGATCTTCTGGCAACTGGTAACCAATGCAGGGCTTTCAAGACAGGGGAGATGTGGTCTTGCGGTTTGATATGCAAGAGTAGTCTAGCAGACGAGTTCTGAATCCCTTGTATTCTTTTCATGGTCATTATAGGTGATCCGTGGTAGAGGCTATTGGCGTAATCAAGTTTGGACAGAACACAGGAGATGGTAGCTTGAACTTTGTGTGAAAATCCCAAATGGGGAAAGATTAGTTACAGAGCTTTTAAAGTAACAGAGCCTTGATCTTGGTAGTTTGGCCACTTGTGTATTCATCGATAGCTTGGAGTCCATGGTCATTCTGAGGTTCCTTACTTCCTTCGATACTTTAGGCAGTGATCCCAGTTCATCAGGCCAGGCGACAAGCGGGTCGTAATGTTTCCAATCGCCACACTTGAGTATTTTAGTTTTTGAACCATTCAATTTGAGATAGCTCCAAGTCATCCATTGATCCATGTCTCTGAGACAACAAAATTGGTGAGTTTCCAATTTCTTTGGGGCATTCCAGTTGAAGGAGTATTTGCATGTCATCTGCATAGTTATAGCATGTGAGGTGAAATTGATTGATCAGTACTGGTAATGACTTCATGTAGATGTTGAAAAGCATGGGCGAGATGATAGAACCTTGAGGGACCCCTGCTTTTGTGGAGTATGGTTTGGACGAGAAAAGTGGAGTATGGATGACATTTGTTCTGTTTTGAACATAGGGCGTGATCCAGTCTAGATCAGTTCCCTCTATGCCGGCTTCGTGTAGTCTTTGTACCAGAATGTCATGGTCTCCAGGGTCAAAGGCAACCGAGAGGTCCAAGAGGGGTAGGGCAGCAACCCAGTTGAGGTCAACTGTGTTCTTCATGTCATCCCAGATGGAAAGGAGGGCAGATTCTGTGCCTTTTCCTGGACGGAATCCTGTTTGGAAATCTGAAAGTATGGCATTCTCTTCCATGAATTGTGTCATCTGGGCGAACGCTGCTCTTTCGATCAGTTTACCCAGGAAAGGCCCATTTGTAATGGGTCTGTAGTTGTCACGGTTCAGCGGGTCCAAGTGAGTGAGTAGCCGGGGGCACATGCCAGGTATTGAGGAGCCTATGCCACATGGGTCATACAGAGCTGGACACATTGGCATGTAATGTAATGTGAGTAGCCCGGGGCAAATCGCAGGCAGTAAGGAGCTTGTTTCACGCTGGGCATACAGAGCTGGACACATGGGCATGTAATGTGAGTAGACGGGGGCACATGGCAGCCAGTAAGGAGCTCGTGCCACACTGGAAATACAGAGCTGGGCACATGGGCATGCAATGTAATGTGAGTAGCTGGGGGCACGTGGCAGATAATGTGGCGTCTGTGCCACATGGGGCATACAGAGCTGGACACATGGACAAGTAGTGAGGCACCCGGGGCACCTGGATATACAGTGTGAAGATCTTTACAGTACAGAGACTTTAAGTGCGAGGACTTTGGAGGGGCGTGGATAGCGTCAGAACACAGGGGGGGAGAATGTGAAAAGCTTGCACTGCCTTATTCAGCCAAACGCCGCGTATGGTGCTCCAGATCCAGCCCTCTGGTGGAGATTCATCTCACAGCCTGTCACACCAGTGACAGAACTCAGCCTGCTATATACTCAAGAGTGGCAGGAAATGAGCAGGGGTCTGCAGCCGTACTGTTCTGGGAGCGCCTGTCAATCTTCTACAGGGAGGGTCCTTAAATCCCAGAAGAGAGCCCCTCCACCCGCAGACCCTTGATGGCTTGTGTTCCTCTCCTTATCTGCGAAAAGCGTGTCCTCTTTGGAGCAAGCTCCTGGGAAGGGTGGCTGGTGGACTGCCCTTGTGAATTTTACTACAAAGCAAAGCCCAGTCAATAGGTCAAAGGGCAGTACAGGCGGCCTTGGGGTAGATTCGCAGAGAGGCAGTGAAGAGCTCAGAGAGGGAGAGATATTAGCATCTCTCTCCACAAAAGAATGGCCTGAGAATAAGCTGTGAAGGTGAAAGGCTGGCAGGACGACATTTGAGCTGAAAGGCCCAGAACTGGCAATTCGGCTGTTTTTAGTGGAAATCGTCCCTCTCCACAAAGGTGGCCGTGTAAGTGGCCAGGTACGGCGCTGCGCCCCAGCCGAGCAGCCGGGTACCACGACTGAGTCGCAGACACTTGCTCCGCACGGGGCTGTCCTGCTAATGGGGATTATAGCGGTTGTCTGGGTTTATCCAGAGCCAATTAAGCCTCATCCTCTCACTGATCGTCTCAATTCCAAACACGGTCCAAGCAGCAGCAGGGGGTGGCGGGCTCCGGCCAGTCTCATGTACGAGCATCACCTGGACACGAGGGTCGAAATTCTTGCGCCCAGCAGCATGGACCAGCTATCAAGAAAACCACTGATCATGTCAACAATACACACTTACAATTAAACATCTAAATTCAGCGGGTGCAGATCTTCCGCAGGAAGGTTCTGTGAGTGAAACACTCACCGTTCAGATGTACCGGGATCTGCGGGACATAAGTCGGAACCATAGAAAGGCGAGCTAAGCCCTTCATCCTTCCGAGGTTGCTTAACTGAATATAATCGCGCTAACAACAACATGCATTGTTTAAAGTGATTGCAAGCGCGGGTTTTAACTCGGCATGAAACGGGCTATTACCCTGAAAGAAAGGATCAGTCCTGCCTGTTCCATTGTCCTCCCCTCCTCTCAATTCTCGGCGGCCGGGATGTCCTCACAGTGTCCATTAGAGTCCAGTTTCTAGATGTGAATGGAATTCTGAATAGTGAGAAGCGGCACCCCTAGAAAGTGTTCCCTTCTGCTGCCCGCACCCCTCTTCTCTCAGGTTCTCTCTCGCAACCCCTACACTCGATTCTCCTCTCTATCAGCGCCTCGAAGTGGCGTATTCAGCCATACAGCCCATTCCATACAACCCTCTCCTGTCCCCCTTCAGTGCTTTGAAGCGGCCAGCAGATGACTAGTACTTCTATGAGCTAGAGAGGGTTCTCTTGAATGCCCGGCCTGGGTGCCGCGCCTGCCCACTGGCCGCGCCAAAGATCCTTTTATTGTTCTATAAAGCGCACACTCCGAGCTAGCAGGTCTCGGAGCGCTATGCACGAGAGGGTGGTCGAACACACGACAATAGTGAATTGACTGGTGACACAGCAGAGCAGTTTGCTGACAATGCAATATTGGCCCGAGATTAGCCGTGGACGGATTCCAGAACAGAGAGTGTACAATCCTCAGTGCAGAGCAGGTTACACTGCACGGAGGGCACACAAAGTTTATTTACGATGCATTTATAACAAGCGGACTACACTGAAAGGGTGCGCCTGCGGCCTAAACTGGAAACAAGGTGAACAACACAAGAGACGTGGGATTAGACAGCGCCGCCTAATCTGGGACTGGATTGAAGGTGGCTGCCAGCACAATGTTTACTAAGTAGTTATTTTGGAATGGTGTTATGCATTGTTTATGAATCATTGCTTTTACCACTCCAAGATGCCCAGCACGTTGCTCCTAAACAATGATACAACATGTATAATATCACTGACAGACATCCACCAGCTTCTAAATGTAATTTTATTTTTGGGTCACAGGCATATGCCTGCCAAGTGTAGCTATTGGCAGGTTTTCTTTTTTTTCTTCTTTTAACTTATCTTGCTTTTGTGAGCCTGTTTTATTGTAGATGGGTAAGTGGTTGAATGCAAGAATGAGTCAGAGGATGATGTATGAATGATAGAACACATGTATGATGACTTACTGAGCGCCTAAACCATCAGAGACTGAAGAGGCACTTTGGGTTATAAGCAGACCTCTTGGCACGGTCAGTAATTGTTCCGGATGCAAGTGGACGGGTGCCAGTCACTGCAGGAGACTGGATCCGGATACACCCGCCCCCTTCTTCCAAAGGTGAGTGGCCTGCTGGAGCCTGGAGCTGTGATTCACTGGTAGGCTGCGGAATGACTGATGCTGTCAGTGAATGCACAGATCAAAGAAGGGCGGTGACCTGATGACGCCATGTAGAATCTATGCCAATCTCTGCTGAGCGAGGTGAGCAGAAAGCTATGATGTTGAAAGGGTTAAAAGGGCTGGGCTGGGCTGGCACTGGTCTGGGAAAATAATCTGAGCCAGTCTGCAGTGCTGCACGCCCAAAGAGCTCAGCTTGTCAAGTCAGCCTTGATTCCAGCAATATGTGAGGAATGGATATGGGCTCCAAGCCCCACTATAGGGCAAGCCCGATTCTACCCCCGAAATCTACCCAGGATTGGATGATGGGTTCTGCACGCAGCCATAGGTTAAGGAACCAAGAGGTGGATGCCAGGTGACCTATGAGTGAATACATTCTGCAAACCGGTGAGTGGGTTGATTTCACCCAGAAGCAGGCGACGGGTTAAATCTGAGCCCAAAAGCCGGTGAGGGGTAGATTATGCACCCAGAAGCCGGCCAGGAGTAGACTCTGCACCCAGCAAGCCTGGGGTAGCGTCTCAGCACAGAAACGGGAAAGGGGTTGATTCCGTACCCAGAAGCAGACAAGGGGTAAATTGTGCTCCCAGAAGCAGGCCGGGGGTATATTCTGCACCCAGAAGTAGGCCTGGGGAAGATTCAGTGCCTAGAAGCAGGCGAGTGGCTGACTTTCCACCCAGAAGTAGGCAAGAGGTGTACTCTGCACCAAGAAGCAGCTAAGAGTAGACCCAACAAGCCTGGGGTAGATTCTGCATCTAGAAGCAAGCCAGGGGTACATTCTGTGTTAGAGCAGGCAAGGGGTGAATTCTGTGCCCAGAAGCAGGCCAGGGGTGTATACTGCACCCAGAAGCATGCGAGGGGTTGATTATGTATCCAGAAGCAGGCTTGGGTTGATTCTGCGCCCAGAAGCAGGCCAGGGTAAATTATGCACCCAGAAGCAGGTCAGGGTTGATTCTGTGCCCATAACCAGGCCAGAGTTGATTCTGCACCCAGAAGCAGACCAGGGTGGACTCTGCACCCAGAAGCAGACCAGGGTGGATTCTGCACCCAGAAGCAGACCAGGGTGGATTCTGCACCCAGAAGCAGGCCAGAGTTGATTCTGCACCCAGAAGCAGGCCAGAGTTGATTCTGCACCCAGAAGCAGGCCAGGGTTGATTCTGCACCCAGAAGCAGGCCAGGGTTGATTTTGCACCCAGAAGCAGGCCAGGGTTGAATCTGCACCCAGAAGCAGGCCAGGGTTGATTCTGCACCCAGAAGCAGGCCAGGGTTGATTCTGCACCCAGAAGCAGGCTCATTGTCAGTGAAATTGCTCTCCCACCCTCGCAGCTCCACCATTAAGTGAGGTGCCCCTGCCCCTACACTCTTGAGTGTTGGTGATTGAGGCCCTCCTCCACCCGCAGGTTTCCCTGCGCCTCATCCCTGGTGGTCCAGTGGACCTCTGTCTCCTTTCTCTCACTCTGCTCCTTCACTCGTTTTTCTACCCTTTCTATCTTTCACCTTTCTGCACCTTTCTGCATCTCTGCTCTTTTGTGCCTTATTTCTGCCCATTTTCCCTTTCTCTCCCTCTGCTCCTTCACTCGTTTTCACTCGTTTTTCTACCCTTTCTATCTTTCACCTTTCTGCACCTCTGCTCTTTTGTGCCTTATTTCTGCCCATTTTTCCTTTCTCTCCCTCTGCCCCTTCACTCGTTTTCACTCGTTTTTCTACCCTTTCTATCTTTCACCTTTCTGCTCTTTTCTGCATCTCTGCTCTTTTGTGCCTTATTTCTGCTTATTTTCCCTTTTTTCTTTATCCCTTCTTTCCTCCCTTTACCTTTCCCCGCCGCTGCTGCCCCCGCGGCCCCTCCCCCCCCAGCGCGACCGGCCCAATCCAGCTCCCCTCCCCGCTCCCGCCTCCCAGCTGTCCAGCCCTCTCCGACCCCTACTTAATGGCGGCCACGGGCTCCGGGCGCGCCGCTGGTGCACCGAAGGCGCGTCAAAGCAAGCACGTCTGCGCCCGTCCGCGACCCATCCGCGACCAGCACCAGGAACCCTGGACCTCCGCCCGCCAACTCTACGACCCAGCAGCACTCCACGCACTCAACCCAGGCTGCAACAACAACTGCAAGCTAGCATCACCAGCCGACACCCATGGACCCTTCAGCTGTCACCGCTGCCGGTACACCTGCAGCACCGCCAAGGACACGGATCCAGCACAACCCGCCCACAAGAACACAACCGAACCGAAGACCCTGCAATGCATCCTCCTCAACGTCCGATCCCTCCACAAACATGCCACAGAAATCTGGGACCTCCTCGACAGCACCACCCCGGACGTAGCATTCTTCACCGAAACCTGGACCAACACCACCTCTGGACCGGACATCGCCATCGCCATCCCCCAAGGATACAAGATCTCCAGGAAGGACCGCCCCACCCACCGAGAAGGAATCGCCATCGTCCACAAATCCAGCCTCCGCCTGAGCACACTCCCTGACGAGTCCACAGAACTGATGGAACACCTTCACTTCAAGATACTGGCCAGCCCCACCGCCGCCCTCCGAGGAACCCTCAACTACCAACCCCCTGGACCCCGCGGACCCTTCGCCAACTCCATCACGGACATTATCTCCCCGCAGGCCATCGCATCCACCAACTACACCCTGCTGGGAGACCTCAACTTCCACCTCGACAATCAACTGGACCCCAACACCACATGCCTCCTGGACAACCTCCACAACATTGGACTCTGCCAGATCGTGACCGAGCCCACGCACTCAGCAGGACACACCCTCGACCCCCTCTTCACTACAGGAAACTCCATCACCTTCAACCACACCACTGAACTCCCATGGACCGACCATCGTTGCGTCCACTTCACCTTCAGAACACCCACCATCCACAGACACCAGCACCTGCTTCCACAAAAAAACTGGACCAAAATCACCGACGACCAGCTCACCTCCTCACTCAACAACTCCACCCCAACCATCGCGGAAAACGACGACCCCAACACCGCAGCCCGAACCCTGCATAGATGGATCTCGGACAGCACCAACACCATAGCCCCCCTCAAGAAAAACAACAATACCCGTGCCAAGAAAGCCAGATGGTTTACCACCGAACTTCGAGAGTCCAGGCGCACATGCCGCCGCCTCGAAAAGGCCTGGAGAAACACCAAATCCACAGAAGCCCACAACAACTTAAGAGCCGCCACCAACGCCCACCATCAACTCATCAGAGAAACGAGAAAAAAAGCGATTGAAGACAGAATCTCCACCCACGCACACAACAGCAAGGAACTCTTCAGCATCATCAAGGAGTTCACCCAACCCACCAGCGAGTTTACCGACATCCCTCCCTCACAAGACCTCTGGGACAAACTCAGCACCTTTTTCCACCACAAAATCAAGAGCATCTACGACAACTTCGACGAAGACAAACAACACACTGAACCCTCACCAACCACCCCCGACACCCGGAAACCAGCGATTGATGACTGGACAGCCCTCACCACCGAAGACACACTGAAGACAATGAAGTCAATCCACTCAGGGGCCCCCACGGACCCCTGCCCCCACCACATCTTCAACAGAGCCGCCGACACCATCGCACCCATGCTCTGCCACACCATCAACTCCTCCCTGGCGACCTCCTCGTTCCCCGACGACTGGAAACACGCCGAGGTCAACCCCCTCCTAAAGAAACCCTCAGCGGACCCCACCGACCTCAAAAACTACAGACCCATCTCCCTGCTCCATTTCCCAGCAAAAGTCATCGAGAAAGCCATCAACAGCCAACTCGCCACATTCATTGAAGAACACAACATCCTCGACTCCTCCCAATCCGGCTTCAGAAAAAACCACAGTACGGAAACCGCCCTCCACGCCGCAACAGACGACATCCGCACCCTACTGGACAAAGGAGAAACAGTAGCTCTCATCCTCCTAGACCTATCAGCGGCGTTCGACACAGTCTCCCACCGCACCCTAATACGCAGACTCTACGACGCAGGAATCCAGGACAAGGCCCTCGACTGGATCTGCTCCTTCCTCTCCGGCAGGACGCAACGGGTCAGACTCCCCCCTTTCCTCTCGGATCCCACACCTACCACCTGCGGAGTCCCCCAGGGCTCCTCCCTCAGCCTGACGCTCTTCAACGTCTACATGGCTCCACTTGCCCCCATCGTCAGAACCTACGGACTCAAAATCGTGTCATACGCAGACGACACCCAGCTCATCCTCTCCCTATCCAACAAGCCCAACACCGCCAGAAGCAACTTTCGAGAAGGCATAGAAGCCGTCGCCAAATGGATGAAAAACAGCTGCCTACAACTAAACACCAACAAAACAGAAGTACTCATCATGGGCCCAAACCCCAACGCCTGGAGCGACACCTGGTGGCCCACCGCCCTCGGAAACCCGCCAACCCCCACAGACCACGCACGCAACCTGGGAATCATCCTGTACTCCAAGCTCAAAATGGACCACCAGATCAACTCTGTCTCATCTTCCTGCTTCCACACCCTCCGCCTCCTTCGTAAGACCTTCAAATGGATACCCCTCGAACACCGAAAGACAGTCACTCACGCCCTGGTCACCAGCAGACTCGACTACAGCAACGCACTCTACGCCGGAATAAACAAAAACTTCATCCACAAGCTACAGAACGTCCAGAACGCCGCCGCAAGACTGGTCCTCAACCTGCCAAAACACTGCCACATCTCCCAGCACCTGCGCACACTCCACTGGCTCCCCGTCGAGGCGATAATCACCTTTAAGATGCTCACCCATGCACACAAGGCCCTCCACGGCACCGGACCAGCATACCTGAACAGCCAACTCAAATTCCACGCACCCGAAAGGACCCTACGATCAGCCCAGCTCTCCTACGCCGTGGTCCCCCGCACCAGAAAGACCAGATCGGGAGGCCACTCCTTCTCCTTCCTCGCGGCCAAAGCATGGAACGCCCTTCCGCTCCACCTCAGACAGACAACATCGGTCCCCATCTTCGCAAGAAACCTCAAAACCTGGCTCTTCGACAGACCCCCCTCCTTGATGGAATGGAACCTGCACCCCCCCCCTAGCGCCTTGAGACCCTTACGGGTGAGTAGTCGTGCTTTAACAAACTCCTGATTGATTGAGAAGCAGGCCAGGGTTGATTCTGCACCCAGAAGCAGACCAGGGTTGATTCTGCACCCAGAAGCAGACCAGGGTTGATTCTGCACCCAGAAGCAGACCAGGGTTGATTCTGCACCCAGAAGCAGGCCAGGGTTGATTCTGCACCCAGAAGCAGGCAAAGGTTGCATGCTTCTGGGTGCATCAGAAGCAGGCCTGGGGTAAACTTTGCACCAAACAAGGCAGGGGTGGATTCTGAACCCAGAAACACATCAGGGCTAAGTTCGGTGCACCAGAAGCAAGCAAGGGGTAGATTATGCACCTAGAAGCAGGCCACATGTGTACTCTGCTCCTAGAACCAGGTGAGGAGTTGACTTTGCACCCAAAATCAGGCAAGGGGTAGGTACTGCACCTAAAAGTAGAGGTGTGGATTATGCCCCCATAAGTAGGCCAGATGTGATTCTGCACCCAGAAGCAGGCCAGAGTTGATTCTGCACCCAGAAGCAGGCCACGGTCGATTCTGCACCCAGAAGCAGGCCAGGGTTGATTCTGCACCCAGAAGCAGGCCAGGGTTGATTCTGCACCCAGAAGCAGGCCAGGGTTGATTCTGCACCCAGAAGCAGGCCAGGGTTGATTCTGCACCCAGAAGCAGGCCAGGGTTGATTCTGCACCCAGAAGCAGGCCAGGGTTGATTCTGCAGTCAGAAGCAGACCAGGGTTGATTCTGCACCCAGAAGCAGGCCAGGGTTGATTCTGCACCCAGAAGCAGGCCAGGGTTGATTCTGCACCCAGAAGCAGGCCAGGGTTGAATCTGCACCCAGAAGCAGGCAAAGGATGCATGCTTCTGGGTGCATCAGAAGCAGACCTGGGGTAAACTTTGCACCAAACAAGGCAGGGGTGGATTCTGAACCCAGAAACACATCAGGGCTAAATTCGGTGCACCAAAAGCAAGCAAGGGGTAGATTATGCACCGACAAGCAGGCCACATGTGTACTCTGCACCTAGACCCAGGCGAGGAGTTGACTTTGCACCCAAAAGCAGGCAAGGGGTAGGTACTGCACCTAGAAGTACACGAGGTGTGGATTATGCCCCCATAAGCAGGCTAGAGGTAGAGCAGGCGTGGGGAGGAGTGCAACCAGAAGCAGACAGGTGCATTCCGTACCCAGAGGCAGGCCTAGGGAGTATTCTGCACACATAAATAGGTATGGGGTATTTTCTGCACCCTGAGCAGGCCCGGGGTAGATACTGCATCCAGAAGCAGATAACGGGGATACTCTGCACCCAGAAGTAGACAGCTGGTATATTCCACACCCAGAAGCAGGCAAAGGGTTGACTTCGCCGTCAGACGTCGGCAAGGCGTGTATACTGCACCCAGAAGCAGACCAAGGGTAGATACTGCATCCAGAAGCAGGGTAGATAATGCATCCAGAAGCAGACAACGGGTATACTCTGCACCCAGAAGTAGACAACTGGTATATTCTGCACCCAGAAGCAGCCGAAGGAAGGATTCCGACCGCACCCAGAAGCAGGCTACGGAAGGATTCCGCACCCAGAAGCAGGCGACGGATTGACTTTGCACTCGGACATCGGCAATGGGTGTATACTGCACCCAGAAGCAGACCAAGGGTAGATTCTGCATCCAGAAGCAGGGTAGATACTGCACCCAGAAGCAGACCAGGGGTAGATTCTGCATCCAGAAGCAGGGTAGATACTGCACCCAGAAGCAGACCAGGGGTAGATTCTGCACCCAGAAGCAGGGTAGATACTGCACCCAGAAGCAGACCATGGGTAGATTCTGCACCCAGAAGCAGGGTAGATACTGCACCCAGAAGCAGACCAGGGGTAGATTCTGCACCCAGAAGCAGGGTAGATACTGCACCCAGAAGCAGACCAGGGGTAGATTCTGCACCCAGACGCAGGGTAGATACTGCACCCAGAAGCAGACCAGGTGTAGATTCTGCACCCAGAAGCAGGGTAGATACTGCACCCATAAGCAGACCAGGGGTAGATACTGCACCCAGAAGCAGGCAGACCAGGGGTAGATTCTGCACCCAGAAGCAGGCGAAGGGTTGACTTTGCACTCAGACTACGGCAATGGGTAGATCCTGCACCCAGAAGCAGACCAGGGGATCTGCTTCTGAGTGGAGCGTGCACTCAGAAGCGGATCAGAAAACTGGTGGATTCAACCACGTCGCAGAAAGGGGAGAGGTTGAATCCTGCACCCTGAGGTCGGCCAGGGACGAGAGGCCCCTGCTGCCGCAGCGAGCGCTCGGCAGGGGAGGAGGAGGGCACAGTTGTTGCAGCCTGCTATAGGCAGAGGGCAGATTCCGGCACCAGGGCTCCTTGATTTCATCGCCCCTTTTGTGATTCTGCAGCAAACGCGGTGGACAAGACGGGACGATTTACACTTTAATAATAGAGATCACAGGCGTAAGGCTCGGGCCTCGGGGTCAAAGGTCATCACGGCGAGGCCAGAAGCACTGTCCTGAGTCCCAAGAGGAGGCTGATGGTACAGAGGCCACTGCAGGAAGGGTGGGAGGGGCGGCGTGAGAAAGAGATACTGCCAGTATCTCCTTCTCACGCCGCCCCCCATACTGTCCCAGCCTACTATCTGAGGCACCGCAGTGCTCCATGGGTAAAGAAACTGCACCCGCCTGTAGAACCAAAACACCCCTTACCAACTCCCCACCCCCGCAGAGTAAAAACTAAACAGACACTACAAGCAGGAGAACAACTGGCACCTTACCTTCACTAGGAGTAAAAATTAGACAAACTTCTCCTGTCAGGAGTAAAACTGGTAACTTACCCACCCCCTATGGGTAAATCCTAAACATGCACATTACTCGCAGGAGGAGAAACAAGCATTGTCAAGGCCAATAGGTCTCGCCCACTTGAGATCTATTGACTTTGTTGGGGTTTTTTCTAGCCATGTTGTTCAGCAGCATGGCTGCAGTGCAGCATGTTTGAAAGAAAAAAGAAAAAAGAAAAGAAAGTGCTGTGACTCAGTCAGCATAGAGTGTCATGGTGCTTTGTTTTAAATTCACCATAAACCATGCTGCACAGCGGGCACGCTGCTGTATAACATGGCTAAAAATCACTGACAAAGCCAATAGATCTTGGATAGACAAGATGTATGGACTTTGCCAATGCTCGTTTATATAAGGGTATATGGGTGTTAATTCCAACTTGCAGTAACTAGCAGAGGCTATTAAGGATGATAGGCTGAACTATCTCTCCTAAAATTCAAATGAATGACCCACAGATTACAATAAATGCATGTAGGGAGTACTCAACACTAAAACATTGCTATTTAGCTCTACCCGAAAGGGACTAATTTAAAGAGCACTGGAAAAAACGAAAGGATCACGTTTTTCTCCACTCCCCTTGCCTCTTTGAATACCTAGTGAAACCTCGATCTTTGCAGCATGGACAGAACCCCTTGGGCTATCGTGCTAACATAAATATGGGCGTTGGCTTCCACTCTCAAATATCAGACAATTTCCACCAACATGAAATTCTGTGGCATGGCTGTTGGCTGATATTAGTTCAAAAGTCTGTCAAGTGTCACAACCTAGTTCAGAAACCATACAAGCCGCGAAAATTGTGGTTTTCGCAGTACCAGCGCTTTTACGCCAGTTGCCAGTAGAAAAGGGGTGCACTGAAACTAAATAAAAAGCCTTTTTCAGACAAATGTTTATCATTGGACATAAAACTCCAAGGTCGTCAGTTATTCATAAATACGTTGCACTATCTTAAGAGGTGCATTTTCTTATAACTCGGAACTGATAAATCGGTGAGGACCATTCGCAAGTTTTGTTGACCTGCCTGGACGAGTCATTTTGGCAAACACAGGGAGATGGCAATAAAAGGTAAGAGCAGAGATTGTTTACTCTGGGAAACGGGTAGCTGAGATGATCTCCAATCTGGGCTCCCAGCCAATAGCATCTGACCTAGCGGTCCTAAAGAAATAGCAAACTGTGCTCACCGACGTATGACAAGCAGTCCAAAGAAAAGGGCCTATTGTTAGCCTGAAGTAGGAAACTATCAGAGGGGTTAGAACAGAACCTGACTTAGTGTCCTGATTTTTAAGTAGCAAATTCATCACAAAAAGAAATGCTCAGAAACCCATTCCTCGTATGTTTTTTAATATCAACATTTATCACCGGTAGGGCGATCCAAAGTTTGAAAGACACAGGAGGTGAAACACTGGGAGGTGAAACTGTGCCGGATCACACAATGCTGCAGAGCTGGGAAGCAGAGATTAAAATCCAATACGAGGTCTCCAGCGTTCATAGCTTAATTAAGTCTACCTGATATTTCAATTCAGACAAATACAAAAAACATTGAAGAAAAAAAAAAAGGGAGTGGACACGAAACTCAGAGAATATAAAAACATATTTTGTTCAGAAAGGGCGTTTGATGCAATTTCACAACGCTTTTTACATTTAGTTACATTAGTACTACAGCAATCTTGATGATCTCCAGTTTAGTGAATGCGTTTGGATCAACAACAGGGATAAACAGGAAGAAAAGCCAACATTTTAAAAAACACGAGCAAAAACAAAAGAAAAAAATAGTGCGCTTAAACAAGACTACAAAGGGCAAGACTACAAGTAACAGGGCCATGCTCCATGTGAGAGGTGAAGACACAAAATGGAGGGACACATAACAGACACTGACCAAAGAGAAGCAAGCCTTTGCAAAGGACACGCAAAGCAACAAATAAATAGTGATGGGTGGGCTGTAATCCCACAAAGTAGATACAACATGTCTCAAAGAGACAGCGCATGTGCTGGCTTGGTGAGACCCAGGGGAAGGTGATGAAAAACGTACGGTTCCGAGCTATTTATATATAAATATACAAGTTTTATGCTAAAATAATAAACAGGTCACTACTCACTCAGAAAAAAAAGTCATCTCATCTTCCGTAGTGATAAAAACTAAACAGACCAAATTATTCCCACCAAGAAAGAAAACAAGCATTTGCAATGCAATAGGTCTCGCATTAGAAAGGTTTGAGCTATTGGTATTGTAATTGACACATTTTTTATTTATGTTTTTTTTTAAATAGCGAAATTAATAGTTTGGTCATTTACAATACCAATAGTTATAACTTTTGCAAAGGTGACACCTATAGCATTTGTAATGCAATATGTGTTGTATTTACGTGACTTAGATGTATTAGTATTACAAATAACAATGTCTTACTTTTTTTATATAATTAATACTTAAATAAAAGTTATTGCAATTTATAATGGCAATAGCTTAAACTTTTGTAAATAACTTTTGTGAAGATTATGTTCAGTGTATTTTATTGTGACGAAAATCCAAGAAAAGAAGTGAAATATTAACATCTTTTTGTTACATTTGTAATAAAAATTCAAACATTGAGAGAACATATTTGAACCAGTTTTTGTTGAATCGTTGCACAGATTGATGCTTTGGTGGCGCTGAGTGATGTTGTGATGGCGAATGAGTGATGCTGTGGTGTTCAGTGATGCTGTGGTAGCGCATAGTGATGTTGGAGTGCCCCTGAGTGATGCTGTGGTGTGCTGAGTGATGCTGTATGCTATGCTATGTTTTGTTTTGCTATCCTATGTTTTGTTTTGTTATGCTATGCTGTGTTTTGTTATGCTATGCTGTGTTTTGTTTTGCTATGCTATGCTATGTTTTGCTATCCTATGCTTTTTTTGTTATGTTATGCTATGCTGTTGAGGGTGAGTGAGGGTGTGGGGGGTGAGAGTGTTTGAGGGTGAGGGGGTTGTGAGGGTGAGGGGGTTGTGAGGGTGAGGGGGTTGTGAGGGTGAGGGGGGTGAGGGGTTGTGAGGGTGAGGGGTTGTGAGGGGGGGTGAGGGGATGGGGGGGTGAGGGGATGTGAGGGTGAGGGGGTGTGAGGGTGAGGGGGTGTGAAGGTGAGGGAGGGTGAGGGGGTGTGAGGGAGTGGGTGTGGGGGGGTGTGATGGTGAGGGGGTGTGATGGTGAGGGGGTGTGATGGTGAGGGGGTGTGATGGTGAGGGGGTGTGATGGTGAGGGGGTGTGATGGTGAGGGGGTGTGATGGTGAGGGGGTGTGATGGCGAGGGGGTGTGAGGGTGAGGGGGTGTGAGGGTGAGGGGGTGTGAGGGTGAGGGGGTGTGAGGGTGAGGGGGTGTGAGGGTAAGGGTGTGAGGGTGTGTGAGGGTGAGGGAGGGTGTGTGAACGTGAGGGAGGGGGTGAGGGAGGGTGTGTGAACGTGAGGGAGGGTGTGTGAACGTGAGGGAGGGTGTGTGAACGTGAGGGAGGGTGTGTGAACGTGAGGGAGGGTGTGTGAACGTGGGTGAGGGTGTGTGAACGTGGGTGAGGGTGTGTGAACGTGGGTGAGGGTGTGTGAACGTGGGTGAGGGTGAGGGCGGTGGGGGTGAGGGGGGTGAGGGTGAGGGGGGTGAGAGTGTTTGAGGGTGAGGGGGTTGTGAGGGTGAGGGGGTGGTGAGGGTGAGGGGGTTGTGAGGGTGAGGGGGTTGTGAGGGTGAGGGGGTTGTGAGGGTGAGGGGGTTGTGAGGGGGTTGTGAGGGTGAGGGGGGGTGAGGGGGTTGTGAGGGTGAGGGGTTGTGAGGGGGGGTGAGGGGATGTGAGGGTGAGGGGGTGTGAGGGTGAGGGGGTGTGAAGGTGAGGGAGGGTGAGGGGGTGTGAGGGAGTGGGTGTGAGGGGGTGTGATGGTGAGGGGGTGTGATGGTGAGGGGGTGTGATGGTGAGGGGGTGTGATGGTGTGATGGTGAGGGTGTGTGATGGCGAGGGGGTGTGAGGGTGAGGGGGTGTGAGGGTGAGGGGGTGTGAGGGTGAGGGGGTGTGAGGGTGAGGGGGTGTGAGGGTGAGGGGGTGTGAGGGTAAGGGTGTGAGGGTGTGTGAGGGTGAGGGAGGGTGTGTGAACGTGAGGGAGGGGGTGAGGGAGGGTGTGTGAACGTGAGGGAGGGTGTGTGAATGTGAGGGAGGGTGTGTGAACGTGAGGGAGGGTGTGTGAACGTGAGGGAGGGTGTGTGAACGTGGGTGAGGGTGTGTGAACGTGGGTGAGGGTGTGTGAACGTGGGTGAGGGTGAGGGCGGTGGGGGTGAGGGGGGTGAGGGTGAGGGGGGTGAGGGTGAGGGGGGTGGGAGTGAGGGGGGGTGAGGGGGATTGAGGGTGAGTAGGTGTGAGGGTGAGGGAGTGTGAAGGTGAGAGGGTGAGAGTGTGTGAGGGTGCAGGGGTGTGAGGGTGCGTGAGGGTGAGTGAGGGGGTGTGTGAGGGTGAGGGGCTGTGAGAGGGTGAGAGTGTGTGAGGGTGAGGGGGTGTGAGGGTGCATGAGGGTGAGTGAGGGGGTGTGTGAGGGTGAGGGGCTGTGTGAGGGTGAGAGGGTGGGCGAGGGCATGTGTGAGGGTGTGTGTGAGGGTGAGGGTGTGTGTGGGTGAGGGTGTGTGTGTGGGTGAGGGTGTGGGTAAGGGTGTGGGTAAGGGTGAGGGTGAGGGTGAGGGGGTGTGTGAGGGGTGGGGGAGGGTGAGGGGGTGTGAGGGTGAGGGTGTGGGGTTGTGAGGGTGAGGGGGGTGAGGTTGAGGGCGTGTGAGGTTGAGGGTGTGTGAGGGTGACGGTGTGAGGGGTTGAGGGGGTGAGAGGGTGTGTGAGAGGGTGTGTGAGGGGGTGTGTGAGGGTGTCTTTCATAAGACATAGAAACAATGAGGTGTGCGTTGAAACACAGCCTTGTATTTGTAAGTCGAAAATTATATACCATGACTCAGAGGCACTAATGAGAAGCTTGTGGGAGAGAAGGGAGGTAGAATAAGGAGGAAACAAGGGGAAATAAGGAGTGATGGAGGGAAGGAATAAGGGCTGTGACTGGCTGGAGAAAGAGCAAGGTACATGGGAAAAAGCGCCAGGGAAGGAGGAAGGAGGGGTTTTTGCAGGTTGGGTAGCGAAAAGCACGGAGGGGAAGAGACAATGGCAATAGGGAGGGGATAGAGGGGGCATAAGAAAAACAAGGCACAAAACGGATAATTAAATACTCAAGTCAATCAACACAAGAGGAGTTTGACAATATCGCACATCAATAGATGAAGGCTACAGAGCAAAAGAAACCAACAGGTTAAGGCCGATCGCCTAAAGCAAGTATAGAACACGTTTGATGTGAATAGCACAAACATCGCACATGTCCCACCAAAAAGCAGTTCATTCCCTAACCAGTGACAACATACATATGGCTCAAATGGATTAAACTGCGTTTCCAAAACCGAGCAAAAAAAATATGTGAATGACGCAACAACAGACCGTTGAATGGAGAGAGCTGGCCGAAAACTCCTGTAAGTATATTACGTATATAATTTTAGTAACATCAGAAGATATTGGCTAACGCCAGAAGTAAAAAAAAAAACACTTTTAGTGAATGTAAAGATATGGCAAGCCCCTCTAAAAATTCAACGTTCTAAAATCGCCAAAGTGTATGGAACTCCCAGACAGAGGATGTTCTAAGTTTTCGTTTCATATAAAAAATGCATATATTGTTAGCCATCAGCCACTCACTCCGTTTTCCAGTCAGAAGTGCTCCAGCCTCTTGTGTGGCACACAGGGCCACTCTGCCGTCGCTCAGCACCACAGCCACATGGCGCAGGCTGCAGCTCACCTGACCAATACCACTGAACTCCAGGGGACACCGGCTCAGCTGGCATTCCCCAGCCGAATAGAACCACAGAGATGAGGAGGGCAGATTGGAAAGCGCGCACGCTGCCAGCGCACCGCTCCCCGAAGGTCTCTTCTTACCCATGCCGAGGACCGCAATACCAAGTGCGCAGAACGACTGCCGATATTATATACACTGTTGCGGGACAGTTCAGTTTCGTTTCCGGAGACGGCGGTGACATCAGCCCTCGAGGCAAACCCTGTCTCTGCATATCTAGGAGCAGAAAGGAAACCGAAAGCAGGGCCCCGAGATTGGAAATGAAAACCTGAGTAGGAAGGGAAAACGTGAATAAATGGATTTCACAATCTAATTTCCGAGCCTCAAACCCGACGCAGTCAGTATAGTACCATTACGAACTTGAGAGTGCACAAGAAAACAAAGAAAAGGCGCAAGTGCGTCATATTAAAGACAAAGCGCAGTTTTAAACAAGCCAGCAACAACAAAAAAATACAGAAGAGGGTCTTAAAGTATGTCTGGAGCAACAGCAGCGATTACTAAAACAATGTGGTTGATGTGGGCCAGGGGCAGAGTGTTTTAACAGCTACGGGTGAGGGAAAGGACATAACAGAAAGCGAAAGCGCTCGCACACATTCACAGTACACAGCCAGCAGCAAAAGCGCGCTCACAAGGACAAATCTGACACTGAAAAAGCGCGCGTCCGACTCGTGTCCACATTCAAGTAAGCAAGAGGTATACTAAAGTATACAAGAGGTCTCGAATGCTCGACCTAAAAAAAAAAAAAAAGGTGCCTCATCCAACATGCACATATGCAGAGGCACACCAAATCAGTCCAAATTGTAATGTAGGTAGTAACCAATGTAGTAATCACAGGGAGTCCATAAAAGATTCCTTTCTTTTTATTTTCTTCTCAAAATCCATTGGCAAAAACACACTGGCAGCCGACATGTGTTTCGTCCAACTGACTTTTTCAAGGCTAGATGGTATGGGCAAAGAAATCCGGCACCCCTTAGAACAGCGTACCAGAGGTAAGTGTATACGTGAAGATTCTGAAAGTCTGCAAAGCAGACGTCAAATTTGGAACATCAGACATGCAAACTTTCACAGTATTTGCCAGATCCTAAACAATTTGCAAACCATCAAGGTCTTCAATGTTAATAAAGATGTCTGTGGCCCGTAGTTGTCACCACGAGTATCTGTACCTGCAGGCAAAAGTAATCAACGTGGAAATTACGAGCACAGTTAGTCTGTGGAAGGTAGCTCCAATGAGAAATGCCCGTATCTCTCGTATGCTAGAGGAGTTGCCTCATCCACTCCAGAGATCAAACCTAAAGAGACCCTATTACCCCCGGAAAAAAACTGGCACTTTACATACCTTCATTTTTCTGACCACCAGTAGAAAAGGAATAACACCTTACATACACTAGGGAGTAAATAAATGAAACAGACATACTATTTCCAATCCCTGCCCTAGTGATAACAAGCACTGGCAAAGCCAATATTTTTCACCTATGCGAGATCTATTGCCTGTGCAAATGTGTTTTTTTTTTATGTTGCACACCGGTGCGAGCTGCTGTGCTACATAGCTTAAACGTAATATGACATGGTTAGACCATGTCATAGCACTTTTTCTTTTTACTTTAAGCTATGCACGTACAAACAAGTTTAAGTTATTTTCCCTATACTTAATATGCAGTTTATATCCTTGAACAAATGCTCATAGCAGTTACCAGTGTGTCAAAGTGTAGCTAGCTGGAACACTGAGCATGGAGAGGCTGTGGTGTTAATTACAGGACGGCGGATTTTCAGTCGACTTAACTCTATATAAAACAAACTATGCAGCGTGGGGAAAGGGCATGCAGAGAAGGGAGTGAGGTGGTGGGAGGGACAGGCCAGCAACGTTCGGGGAAGGGACATGCAGTGACGGAATTGGGGTGGTGGTAGAGACGGGCAAGCAATGCACAGAATGCAGATGCTGGAAAGTAAAAAATAATAATAAAAGAATATTGAAAGTACAAACAAGTTAAAATTATTTCTTTCCCTATTCTTAACATGCAGTTTATATTATTGAAAAAATGCCCATTGCAGTTACCAGTGTCTCAAAGTGTAGCTAGCTGGAACACTGCGCATTGCGAGGCTGTAGCGTTACAGCCAGAGCTGTTGACTTTGGAGCTGGGGAACCAGGTTTGAGTTTCAACCCCGACTCAACATCCTGTGATTCTGGGTAAATCACTTAATCTCCCTGTGCCTGTAAAATTGAATGTGTCCTTGTTCACTGTAACTAGTGCTCATGTAAAGAGCCGAAAGTCCTGCCAGTTGACTTCGCGCTATATAAAACAAGCTATGACTAGAGAAGGGGTGGGGAAGGTGCATGCAGTGACGGGAGCAAGCTAGTGGGAGTGACAGAGCAACAACAAACGGCAGAGGGGAATGCAGCGACGGAGGGGAAGGTGGTTGTAGGAATGGACAAGCAACAAACGGAATGAAGACACTGGAAAGTTAAAAAAATAAAGTAGGTTACAAGTGCACGGCCAGTGGAAGGACACTGAACACCAGAAAGCAGTACTTGGGCCAAGCTCCACAGCAAGAACAAAGTCGTGAAGCCTAGTAGGAAGCGGGAGACAGGAGGAGGTGCCGACTAACAGGAAGAAAGGAAATGAGACAGACATGGGAGTCATCCAATGGTAAGTAAAGCTAAGTAATGGGTGGGCTCGAAGGCCCTTTTAATAATTTTATTTTTATTACAGGAGATTTTTAAAACTCAGCTCAAACGCTGTGTAGGCAAAACCTAAAAAGTAAAAAAAGACACTACTACCTACCAAGAAAAAAAGAGCTTATTTACTCTAGTGGTAAAAACTAAATATAAATAATACTCACACCTGGAGAAAACCTGGCACCTTACGTACCCTAGGGCTAAAAACAAAACAGACACCCTACTCCTGATCAGAATTGTTTTTTCAAACTATAGTCTTGTATTCCCAATTTAGGCCCATGTAGCAAAGCAGCTTATTTCTTACATTGTCCTCACAAATAAAATTCCTAGCTGTGACCTTTTGCACATATTTGCATTTATGACAATGTTGGATTTGCTTCTCTGAAACTAAACTTGTTTTACATCTAGCTTCGCACAATATTATCACACCGCCCTGAACATCATGTACAAGATCTCGTTCCGCACTACGTACAAATGTCATCACTATCTTCATCCACGTGGCTACTGGGCTATCTGCATATCCATAACATCACTAATCTATGCACACATCGCAAGGCTGCTTTCTATTATCAAAGATGAGCATCCTGATAGATAGGGGAGGGGGTACTCTGAGGTGACACCGAGGGTCCTTGCATGCTGAGAAAACACCACGCAGCGGTCTGACATCTCGTGAGGGGTGTCCAGTTCATGACCAAGACAAGGTCCTTCACTCTATCCCATTAAGTAATGGGGTTGGATTGTCCCTTGGGGGGATTCTTGGCTGTACATATACACACACTCTAGGTACACTTAGAGTAGGGTACGCATAGTAGGAGTACGCTAGATTACTGCCTTGTTTTATGCCTGCATATATACAATTGTTTCTTGAATGTAAAAGGGAAATGACCACAAACACCCCAGGGCTTCTTCCCAACAGGAAGAGAAAGAGAGGCGCTGAGAAGCGTCCAAAGCACCCGAGTCCATATTTAATGAGACTGAAGCTTTGTTTACATTTTCTTAGTGACTGAAATGGCATTTGGCCAGAAGAATGCATTCATTCCAGGAAGTGTGTCCTGCTTTGCCTAGTATTCAGTGCATGAAATAAAACAAACCTCCATTGGCAAACTGAAACCGGCCCTAGGAGGGGGCTTTGCGCTGTACAGTACGCTGTACTGTTACACTGACCTCCACTGACCTGTAAAGCGCCGCTGGGTTCCTGAAGTCGTGACCGTCCCTGCCGCCGAGTAGCACCAACACTCGGCCAGAGAGCGGGGTGGACCACAACTCCCAGCTTGCCCTGCTCCAGCACCGCCCACTTCCTGCACACAGCGCCAGGAGGCGCACAAAAGGAAACAGCTGCCTCTGTGGAGCGGGGGACATTGGCACACTGAAACCGGCCCTAGGAGGGGGCTTTGCGCTGTACAGTACGCTGTACTGTTACACTGACCTCCACTGACCTGTAAAGCGCCGCTGGGTTCCTGAAGTCGTGACCGTCCCTGCCACCGAGTAGCACCAACACTCGGCCAGAGAGCGGGGTGGACCACAACTCCCAGCTTTCCCTGCTCCAACACCGCCCACTTCCTGCACACAGCGCCAGGAGGCGCACAAAAGGAAACAGCTACCTCCGCGCGCGGACGGCGCCGGGCGGAGCGCGGGCAGAGGGCGGGCCGTCTGTGGCCGTCAGTGGTGAGCTGTGGTCGGGCGGACCACCCCTCTAACATTTCCTTCCTGTTGTGGTGAGTCTACTTCGTTCATTATGGAGTCTGCTGATACAGCTGCTACACAGGATGATTTCCCTTTCCCTCCCCCAACATTTGAGTCCCTACTTGAGAATGCTCTGAACTTGGTTTCTAACGAAATTGCTGACACTGAAAGAAGAATGTCTTTGAGCTGTATCAATAATATTACACAGCCCATATCATCGCCAACTTGCCTAAGAATTCCATTATCACCATCTGTTGTAATTACAAAATTGGTACCGTTACATACACCCCCTGTACCCCTGCTGACAGAAGTTGCCCCCACCATTACAATTGACTCCCAGGAAGTTGTTAACATCACTGGATCTATGGAAGCCAAAAATAAACAAGGAGGGGAAAAACGCAAAAGAGGTACCGTTAGGCTAAGTGCCAACAAAAGGAAACAATTACTAATTAATAAGAGTCAGCCTACGCCACAGAGTCTGTGGAATAAACAAAAATCTTCTGGGGCACAAACTATTCATGTGGTCGACCTAGACTCAGCAGATGCGGATGATATTCACACCGCAACCACCGGTAACTCTAGTGGGAACTCCAATACAACATGGACACAAACCACATTAATGGGAGATAATTATAACCTCTCAAAACAAAATGGAAATCTAATAGAAACTATAGTGGACACTATTTTTAACCGACTAGAGAAGCAAATGATCACACGGTTTAATAATGTTTTTAAAAGACTTGATAGATTAGATAATCTGGTTAAAAACGAGGAAGCAAAAAGAAAGGGGTCTGTTATACTAGATCAAATCAGAGCTGACCGCCTCCTAAAAGAGCTCGAGTCTGTAAGCAACAATCTGTTACAGAAGAAGCAGGAAGCCTCCACTTCATTGGGTGGGGGCCCCAGCAACCCTGGATTATTAGCACCGCCTATTGTACCAGCTACAACCCAACCCCGACCTGCCGATGGGGGGAAGAACATGGCGCAATCCAATTCACCTTCCAAACCCACACCAACACCGGCACCACGAAAAACTGCCCCCTCTGTTTCTACCAATGCCAATTCCATCAATCATAACAACGGCCCCACCCAACCGACAATAACAGCAAGGTTAACCGTTGATAACAACAAAGGTACTGGGCAACCGGGGAAAGGTAGGACCCTCATACATCAAGGGCCTGCCCTACATTTGCCACCGGATGCCTGCCCTTTTGTCCTGGTCCTTGCGGGGGTACCACCGCTGAGGGAGGAACAGGGAGAATCGTGGGTACAATTGCGAAACAAAAGTATAGACTGGCTAACCAAGCACAAAGGTGTCGGATACGATATCTCGAGAGAGATTCTATCGGTACGCAGGGTGTCGTGGATTGGACCTTTACTAAAAGACAAGGAAGGCAACTGTATAGTCCTCAATTTTAAAAATCCTGGTACTGTAAGATATCTATTGAATAGAAACAATAACTACTCTGCTATTTCCACTGTTGCAACCATGCTACCTCTGAGCTATTTTTATAGACCACCTCTAACGCAATTTCGGCCACCTTTAATGCAACTTCAACCTCCTCCAACGCATTTTCAGCCACCTCCTATGCAATTTCAGCCAGCTCCATTCCCATGTACGATGTTTAATAGATATGCTCCTTTGTCGGATTTGGACATGTTGGATTGACCTTCAGTGATCAATTCAGTTGAACTATTTCCTGCACCCACGTCTGAACCTCCGGAAGATCCACAATCCCAGCTACGGATTGTAGATAGACAAGAACCCCTAAATTACAGAATCTCTGTCCAGGATTCTGAACTATCTCTCGTAAGTTGGAACATAGCGGGTCTTGCCTCTAAATTGAAAATTAAAGAATGGTCAGAGTGGGTAAATGACAACTGTGACATACTGATGCTACAAGAGACTTGGAGCACAACTATGCCTACAATGGAGGGATTCAGCTGCTATAACCTAATGGCATCCCCTTCGTCTATGGGTCGCCCCAGTGGGGGCCTATCCATTTGGACTAAAATAAAAACCGGGGTACAAACTAAACTGATTCCTACACAGGGTAAATGTTTTATGGCTATGAAATATACCAATAAGATGAAATTATGCATAATTAATTTTTACAATAATGATTTTGTTACCCACCCTAACAATAATTTTCTGAAATTATTTAATTTTATCGATGATATTGTGGAGGGGCAGAAGTATGGGTCCTTTGATGGTATCTGTATTGGAGGGGATTTCAACGCCCATATGTACCGCAACAGTCCAACTTGTAGAAATGGAGAGGAGTTGAAAAACCATCTAGCCTCCCATGACCTATTGAATGCTATGGAAATTGCTGGAACAAGTGCTAGCAATATATTGACTCCTACATATATTGGCCAGGGCTGTGCTTCCACAATAGATTATATGTTTATTTCCTCGATAATAAGTTCTATTATTTTGCGAGCAGAAGTTATCTGCTCCGTATACAGTGACCACTATCCACTTAGAATACACCTAAAAAATCTGCAGTCCTCGAAGGATGCATCGAGAGTAGAGATAGGGGCAGAAAATCTGGCATTATCTACCGACAGATTAAGATTAATATGGAAAGGGGTGGACAACAAAGATATCTCAGTTAGAGTTACCAATAAATACCCAACGCTAGTAGAGATTTGTCTGACGCATAATAGTCTAGGCAATGATATGGTAACCGCCTTTAGTAATCTTTGCAGGGCGATCAAAAGTGAATCCTCTAAACCAGCTAGGCCTAATAAAGATCATGGCCCTCGCTGGTTTGACTCTTCCTGCTCTAAGGCTAATAGGGACCTGAGGGCGGCCCTAACAACCAACCCTAGGGATGTTTTACTTGTGAGAAACCTAAGATCAAAATATAAAGCCACGCTACGCATTCGATCTGAGGCCCTAGTGATTGATCATTGGGAATCCCTCAGTCGTACTGCCACATTAAAAGATACGACAGGCTTTTGGAAAGAGGTTAAGTCCCTCAGATCCCTTGGTACAAACATCAAACCAATCAATTGCAATATAAATGGCGAGGCTTGGGTGGAGCACTTTTCTAAAATTTACGCCACTCCTGGTACCTCTCTAGACATTGTCCCCCTACCTATCACTGCCGGGCCTTTATATATTCTATTATCCGAGGTCGAAGATGCCATAGCGGAGAGCGCTGGAAATAAAGCTCCCGGCCCGGATGGTCTTTCATTCAATCAGATCAAATCTGAGATTAATTTCTGGGCCCCTTTACTTTGCAACCTATTTAATAACCTAAGTGACAGCTCAATTCCTGAATCATGGTCGAACAGTGTCATCGTACCGATATTCAAAAAGGGTGACAGGATGGACCCTGCCTGTTACCGGCCGATTTCACTGATCGATAATACGTTAAAGGTCCTTGGAAGGGTAATTTTTAAAAGGATCAGGAACTGGGCTGAGGAAAATAATGTTTTAAATTGTAGTCAACTAGGATTTAGGAGTCACGTGGGCACCATCGAACAATGTCTTAATTTGAATTTGATCATGGCGAAATATATTATTGTAAAGAAGTCCCCGCTTTATTTGGGATTCATGGATTTGAGTTCTGCATTTGATTTTGTTAATCGTTCTTGTTTGTGGTCACTTTTACTTAATTATGGTTTGGATGATTCATTGGTATATTTCCTTTCTTACTTACATAGGGATTTAAAAGCCAGAGTACGTATCAATAATGAGGGCGAATTATCTAATGACATTTTTATTAGCAGGGGAGTTAGACAGGGCTGCGTACTCGCCCCACTGCTTTTTATTTTATATATTAACGGGTTGAGCAGCACTTTGAGCAAGACTACCAAGGATGTACCTATTGTAAATGGTTCCCCCATTACTGTTTTACTCTATGCGGACGACGCAGTTTTAATGGGGCGTACACCCAATGCTTTACGTATTTTAATCACTGGGTTTGTTGCTTTTATGTCCGAGTTGGGGTTAAATACCAATTTTAATAAATCATTTATTATGAACTGTGGACCAAAAAAATATAACATTACCTCAATCAAATCAGGTGATAATACCTTAAAATGCACTAGCACTTTCCCTTATTTAGGGTTATTATTCTCTAATACAGGCTCATGGCAGCCCCATGCTGCCTATGCAAGAAACAAAATTGCTAAATCAATTAATTCGATCTTATCTCTCCGACAACCCAAACAGGCGGATGTTACTACTCCACTTCTCAACATTTATCGTACTCAGTGTCAACCAACAGGGACATACGGAGCAGAAGTGTGGGGTTATTGTAACAGTATGTCTATTCAGTTGGAGGAAAATAGATTTTGCAGGCGGGTGTTGGGGGGAGTCCCCTGTGCCTCCACATTTATCTGTCACAATGAACTTAGGTTGCCATATATCCAGGATTTTATCAGATCTAGGCCGGCGCTTTTTTGGATAAAAATATGGCTAAATCCAGCGGCAACCCTAACACGTAGCATAATATCCGATTGCTTACTATGTGAAAGATCCCACCATGTACCCTGGTTAACTGCTGTTGAGAATAGCCTGCTGAGTGTGGGACAGGGCTCATTATTTAGCTCCCCTAATACCATTGTTCATGCTCATAAGAACATTGTTAAACGGGCATTACTTGACCTTTACAGGGAGGAACGGATGAGAACTGAATTTGCTAAAACTGCGGTTATTAAATATATGCCACATGCCGATTCAGATAATGATAACTTAAATAAGCGCTGTAGATATTTGTCAATCCCGATAGGAAGATGGAACCGGTGTCTATTGTTCCGATTCCGGGATGGAAGCATTGTTAACCTATTAAGCTTCCCCCTCGGCTATAATAAAAACTTAGAACAGATGGATTGTCCCTGTTCTGAAGGTGGGAAACAAAGCTTGTCACATTATTTTTTCTTTTGTGGTCATTATAAATTGTATACCCGCCAATATTTAATGCCGATTCTCCGTAAACAAAATCAAAGGGATTTTATTATGGCATTGAGAATCTTACAAACTCTGTCAACAGACGAGGTAATATGTACTGTAAGCTGTTTTCTAAAAGCCTGTGTGAGATCAAGGGCAAGCATGGAACATGCATGATGGACTACGGTATTTTTGTTACTGAATACACATTGCACCTTTTTGACATATTTTGCACATAGATTTAACTGTATGCTCGCTTGGATGTAAATGACTATTTTAATGGAAAGGATAAACTGAAACCTATGACTAAAATTATCTGCACACCAAAGATCCTTCTTATTATGTATTATGCACTTTATGCTATATATGCTGCTTTAAACCTTATTGGGCAAGTTCCGTCTTACCTAATACTTTTAAGTATATGCTTTTTATGTGTTTTTATTGTGTTTTAAATTGTATGTACTTTTATGGATGTACCAAACTCCGAATAAAGATCATTTGAATTGAATTGAATTGATTAGCACCATGGGAGAACTATATCTACTATTTACACTTTAATCACATTGATCTGCTTCTGTCTCCTAATCATTGTAACACACGTATTTTATGCAAGAATAACGCTGGTTCAATAAATATGATTGAAAACCTCCAACTGTGTATTCTCTGTATATTCCTCTGAGAATAAGTGAGCACGAGTGGTTGAGCTAAACGTAATATACTGTTTCCACGATCCTTGAGGGGTCAGTGTTGTCATGTTCAGTGGTTACCAAAAACCATTCGCTCCCTGATAGGTTAGGGGGGCTTATGGTGGCACTGTGCACTAGCTGGGTCTATAGGCCAACATATCCTGTGGCGGTGTCCTGAATCAGTCTCCAAGCCCCCAGTTTATGTTGCCCAAACAATACCCAGGTTCTACAGATTGGTAGGAACTACACGACAATATGAGTTAGGTCTGTAACACAGCCTAAGGCTAGACCACTTCTATAATGAGAACAACTTTTTTTGTCTTGGCTGGCATTATCATCAACTTTATTCTTTAAGGTCCAGGATTACAATTACCTTGAACCTTCATTTTTTATTTATCAAACTATATTAATGATTTTACAAACATTCCTTAGATCATACACATTGGATCTCATTTATCAAAGGTTTCCTGGACCATTGGGCCCTTGATCAAATCAAAACTGATGACAAAATATTCACATAACGTTTTTTACAATGTCTAAACCTATGCAAAATAAGTGCTTCACACATTTAAATTATATTAAACATATATCACAACACTTTCCCACTTTCCACGAAAACACAGTGTTAACATTTCAACCACTCTTGAAAAGGTAAGACCCCTCCTATATTCCTTTATATCATCAAATATAATAGTATAGGGTTCCTGAGATGAGCCCTGATAAATACCCAAGACCAAACTGGGCTATCCAAGGGCAGAAACATGTTGGCACTATATGGGTACATAAGGGTCATGGTACCCAGTAATGTCCTCTAAGTACACTTCTTAGTATTTTATAAATACCTAGAGGACCACCTAATAAAGGATTCTTTGTGGCTTACCCGGAGATATATTTTGCTGAAAAACAGGATCCTAGGTAATTATCCAGACTGATCAATTTCTAAGAACTGCCTCAAGATAGTCCCACTTGAGGTGGAGTTCGCCATGGTAGTACTATCTTGCCAGGGTGGAACGAGGTGGCCTATAATGAAGCAAAACACAATACGTGTGTGAGATCACCTCATCCAATTCTCGAATTGCCCAGATCTAAAGTTGGAAAGTAGGGAAGGTACTTGGAATTTCTGAATAGGCCCAAGACCCATAGGTGCTTCTTAGTTGGGCTACTGTGTCAAGTTTGTAATGTGATCAGGATCGAAGCGAAAACACAGATTTGTGGCTTTAGACACTGCCTGACATCGTAGGCAATGCAAATGACACAAATATTCAGCATCCTACTTGCAAACCTCAATCCTACGGTTATTCAATTAAAAATAAATTTGACCCCCATCCTTTCTTGAATGGTCTCCAAGCATAACAGAACTAGATGAGGTTCTGCTCATAGACGCTTTCTGATGAAAGTACTGGATCAGGCGAGGACTTTCCAGAGCATCCTGTGCTGAAAGGCTGTGCCCCTACCTCTAGGTTGAAGATCAGGTTAAAGTCGACAAGAATGTCTGAGTCATCTTCAAAAAGTACAATAGGCCTGCATGTCTCTTAAAGCCACTCAGTGATGCACTGGTAGTTCTCACTCACCTAGTTATGGCTTAATCTCTCATTGATGTTACAACTCTAAGACCTATCCCTCACTTTTTAGGAGGATCTACATGGTTTACCTACACATATGGAACGGGGGATTGCGTTGTTCTGTTACTTGAGCTAGAATGCATGCAAGTTTTGAAGAGAAACAGTAATAAGTAAGATCCTTGTGAGACTCCACAAATCAGGCCAGTTCAGTTCATTATTCAGTTGAAAGAAAAGAACCAGTTTGTACATAGTACATAGATAAAACGCATACAAATATATAAATTCCAATTGTAAAAACCCCAATCTCATCATCCAAAGCCCCAGATTGATTAGTACATAAAACTCAAGTCATGTAATTGAAGAAGCATAGGATGAAACCTATACTGATGTGGTTGGATCCACAAGATTTCTGAACTGGACACCCTACGCACTTCTTCATGTGATCAAAAAAGAGCCTGTGATCTACTCTGCCATATGCATTGTAAGGGCATAACGTGATCAGGGTTGCAGGCTAATCAAGGGAAGTGAGAAGACCGTCTCAGCTAAATGGCAAGGGGATCTCTGTATCTTTTGAGGTACTAAAGCCTGTTTGGCCTTTGCGATGGAGAATGTGAGCTAGAGCTGCGTTTTGTAGAAGTCTTGTGACTTTCCCTTTCAGGAACCTGCTGGACTGTGGATGGCTTGGAATTAGGGTGTTGGTTAAAGCGAGTGTATTACTGTATGTTTGAGCTCCTCAAGCAATGCAAAATGTTTACTTCCTACATACCAGGTGTCCCCAGATGAAAGGGTTGGTGAATCATTTGAGGCTCTATGGTGAGTAGCATTCTAAAAGGAAAGATTGATATAGTGTGAAAGACAGATAGGAGATAAACTTAAGACAGACAGGTGCATATTTTCTGATCACCTGCACTGCGTATGTTATCCAGAGACCTCACATAGTGAGATACTCCTATGTCAGAAGAGTAGCTCACTCAATTTTGTTTGTTTTGTTTTATTCTTATAGTTCTACTTTGTTTTCCAATTATAAATAGGGCTCCCGTTGTATGGTGTTTATTTTCTTAACATTTCTGTCTAATATTTATACCTATATATTTTTGAGTCATTATATCAGTATTTATCCATATTTATTTCATAGTTTGAGAATAAATAGAGTCGTAAAATGGAATATTTCCACATTTAGTTAACTGATAAACATGAACTCATACTTTGATGCCTGTTGCATTTGAGCAAATTAAGCAGCCAAATATAACAGGACACTACATCGATGGGTAAATATTAGCAATGTATACAAATATATGTTAAATGCCTATATTTAAGGGAATCTCATACCTTTTTTTAGATCCCCATGATGTATATATGCTTAGTAGTTGGTCTGGAATGCATGAAGGACAGCCAGGAGAGTCACTCACAAGAAGCACAACTGTCTGTATTTGTCTGCTTTTCAAATTGAATACAGACAGGAAATAGATTGTTTTCTGTCTGTATTTATCTGTACAAACAGTCAAAATTGAAAACTGGAAGCCTTCATTATAAACAAAGGATTGAAAGTAGTGGAATCCTAAAGCTATTAAAGAGGATTGCGTGAGCTACTCACACACAGGGTCAGTGCTACATTGAGACCACAGTAGACTGCTTGCATTTGGCATCACCACGGACATATAAGGGCTCCAGATTATCAGGGAATGCCTAGTAGATCAGAAGGCCCTTGACCAAAGCTACTCAGGCCTGGAATGAGAACCCTGGTGATCTCTGGTCCTCTGTTGCTACCGCATTGATCTTGTATTATGGGTCAAAGGCCTGATTTAATGGGTTGAAAATGTTGAACCTGTCGAGGGATGTTTGAACTAGCTAATATCAGAATTGCAATGTGAAGTTGGCAGAGGTTGGTTCAGAGGTGGTTTTACCATTTCTATGCTATCCCATTTCCCTCATTCATTCTGTGTCGGGATCTCTTTGAATGCATGAAAGCGACCCTGCACGCGGACAAAACAAAAAAACGATTTCAGACATTTTAATCCTTACATGTGAAAATCTGCTTGACTTGCCACATTTTGACTATCTATATACATAAAGATGGACAGACCGCATAGGAGACTAATTTCACAATAACTGAACTCAAGACTGTCCACAAGATACACAACATTTCTGGCCAAATGTGGAACATTTCCAACGACCCATCCAAGAAGTGTGCAGCTGGTCCTTGGAGCACAATTGTGCGATACAGACATTACTTGGATTCATCTATCCTGTGGCTTCCTGATGAGGGCAACATGCCGAAACGCGCACAGAAAATCTTAGCTCTAGAGAATTCTGTTTTTTGGCCACAAATATGTATAGATTTTGTTGCATCAGTACATTGAAATATCCAGTTCAACTTTGTGATACCAAAACAATGAATAAACACTTTGTACTTCTACAACATAGCGAAAATAAGAGGGACAAGGAATCTATGTATGTACGAGCAGTAGTGTCTGATGATTGTAATGCATGTTATTTATATAACGAATATTTTCATTGTTAATTATTGCGCTTAAAGACATAGTGATATTGTTTAACGGATTAAATAGATTTTCGTATTTTTCCAACAATAAGGCAGTCCTGCTGGGTCTTTCTTTGTGCCCTGAACCAGATTTTATACACAATTGCCTGAGATCTCCTTTTAAAATGTATTGATACTATACCTGCGTTGGGCAAGCTATCTTGTTGCAGGGGACCCCTTCTTTTTCTCAATTTATCTCAATGCCCTCGCCCTAGAAGGGATATTTCATCTCCTGGGCCATATATTCTGCCCTCTCCAACCACCCTAGAAGTATGTTTTCCACTCCACTCATGTGCTCTATTTATATTTATTTATATTCATTTACTTGTCCTACTATCTACAATAGGCGTATTTCAGCAAAGAAACTCCGTGTCTTCAAGTGAAAATACACATGTACTCACCTAACGAACAACATTCCAATTGGAAATTAAAATAACTTTACTCGATTAACAACAAAAAATAGAATTTTTACCCCTAAATTCCAAAAGTAAGACTCGGGCTCCAAAATACTATGTGCACCCCTGATTGTAGTTAGAAGAACAGATCCATGTGAAGGCGCCTGGACACCAAAGCTCGCCATGACAGAAAGATCGAGCACAGTATTTCTATCCCATCTCACTATAAATGCAGCAATCATTCCCACTACCTTCACCTACCCTCAGGTAGGGCCACGCAGTCCTGTTTCACTGCCAATAACCACGCGCGGGCAGCCGATTGGAGTTCATTGCTTTCCGATCGGCTCCTGGCGTCAACTCTGCTGGTTTGCCTCTCAACCTCCGTTCCTGGAACGCCCAAAGGGGCGCATAAATGATGTAGGGCTCTGCCCTAGGAGGGTTGAAAGGGGTGGCTCCCTCCACTCAAATCAACATATTAATCAGGCGAAAATAAACTTTTAATATCTCCTGTTTGGCATAGGCCTGAGAGGACTTGAGGCTTTAGGCCAGTGAGAGTCTGTCCTAATTATTAAATTTACTTAACCCCTGGGTTGCTCTCCCCTGAACCTCCTCCTCCACACCTCTATTAGTAAAGATGGCGTACTACGCCAAGGAGGTTAATGAATATGCTGATTATAATGACTACGCTGAGTTTGAGGAGGTGCCTTATGAGCACTAAATGGAGGAGCAGTGAGTAGAGGCCCTGGATTGCCATGTGCAGAGTTCAGTGACCAGGGTTTTGATTAGGGCACTACAACTCGTCACAAAACCCCTAAAAACATATGGGAAAAGAGCCTCGCTGGGTGAATCTTCATTTACCTCCTCAGCAGAGGCATTGTCTCAAGTGGCGTTGTCAGTCTTTAAGGACCATGGGTATGGCAGTCCCTTCCCTTCTGTCCCATCAGGTAATTCTTCCCGCTCTAACCTGGGGGACGCAGAGGAGTCCTCTCCTGCAGTGCAAGACACATCAGACTCTGAAAAGGACTCCAAAATAACTCACAAGGCGGTGAAACGCAAACATAAAACTCACCATGTGAGTTAAAAGGCCCCAAATAAAAACCTCTTATTTGATCCAAAGAATATTATCCACCCAAGGTCGACGGAATGCGTAGAGGTGGCAAATTATGTCCAAGATAATATCAGACAGAGCTTTGAGCGCAAAGTGCGCACTACTCTTAAATCTTGAATGCCCTAGAATCTCCCTATTAGGCAAGGTAGCAGACACCCCAGAGCTGGACCTCAACATGGCAACCTTCCTATAGAAGTTCGCCAAAGATCCCAAGAAGGGGTTGGTTACGGCAGGGAAGGGATGCCAGGACAAATTACTGGATGTATCGGGACTCCTCACTAAAATCCTCAACTTAGCAGTCAGAGCTAAAGATTATAATTCAACTCTTGACCCTACTGAAGTCTTAGAGTGGGCGCAGACAGCCTTATTCTTTTTGAGGAACGCTCTCTCCACCGAGCGCAGATGATCCTTTCTAATGAGAATTGACCCGCAAATGGTAGACATGGCCACTACAGAGGCACGCTAGCGAATGGACTGTTGTTCAGCGACAAATTTGTCAAGGAGTTTGTATATACGTAGCTACCTTTTCGGCTCTTGACAAGGCCCAATCTTCGATCAAAAAAGTTTTCCACAGTGGCCTTTTTCCACAGTGGCGTTTTCCCAGGGCCTGACACTTCAGGGGTCGAGCGACTGTCCGAGGCTATAACCAGACCTCCAGAAGTTTCGTGAATCGTGGTCATGGCGCCACCCGTTCAAATTTCTACCCCACCCGTAACAGAGATGGCAGAGGCAAACAAAACAGAGTTGCTTACAGAGGATAACATAATTCTGGCTACACCTCCTATGCAGGTAAACCTTATTCATGTTGGGGAGGTCTTGGTGGGATGCCGAATTGGGTTGTTCTTTCACATGTGGGAGAGACTAATGCAGGACCCTTGGGTACTTCAGACAGTACAGGACTTTCGGATAGAGTTCTATTCCCCCCCACAGCAGAAGCGCAGACTTCAACCTCTACACTTTTCCCTAACAGAGAGGTCTTTCATAGAAGAGGAAGTGAGGCCATTAATGAAAAAAGGGGCAGTCGTAGAGATGGTACCCCACCCTCACGATCTCGTCAGTACAATATTTTTGGTACCAAAGAAATATCAGGGATTCCGACTAGTTTTGAACCTCAAGGAATTCAATATCACTTCAAATGGAAGGCATACACTTGCTGAGAGATCTGTTGTTCGAAAAGGATTGGATGGTGCGTCTCAATCTGAAAAACGATTTTATTTGGTGAGCCGATATTTCCTCCACAACGGAGATTCATGCAATTCCCATGGGTAACCTATGGTTAGAATTTACCACCATGCCCTTCGGGCTATTGTCCGCCCCTTGTTGTTTCACCAAACTGCTCAAACCGGTGGTGCAATATCTGAGGGAGAGAGGGGTGAGACTTATCATTTATCTGGACAACGTCCTCATTATGGCTCAGAGTGTGGAAACAGTATTACTACATTTAACCTGGACGACCCAACTCCTGCATGAATTGGGGTTCGTCATTGTTGGAAGTGGGATCCCCGGCTGACCAGGGCTTTCGCCAAAGTCAGTCAGAGACCACCACCCCCAAGTCAGGGCAAGGGAGTTACACGCCAAGATAACCCCTGCTCACCCTCTAGGTAACGTGGCGCGAGCAGCAAGGCTAAACCTGGAGGCGATGTAGGCTAAGTATTTGCGCACGCACCCCAGCAACAACAACCAAAGGCCCACCACAAAGGAAACTCCACACAAGGTTATATAAAAAATAGCCTTTGTATTACACCAAAACACATTAGATAAAACACACACTTTACAATGTGCCAGAGGCACGGGCAGAATTTACAGGGGATATGTACAAGACAGGGCCGCCTGGACCACTGTCAGGAATCAGAAGTAGCACTTTCAGAAATAGCACTTAGAAGGTAAAATATAAATGTACTTTAGCACAAAATAGCACACAACCAGTATCTACTGGTAACAGGACCTCACTAGCACCACCTGTACTAGGGAGAAAACAACCACCTATGTATCACAATACCTGTAGGGGTGTAAGAACATACACATGATGCAATGCATGACATTCATTCAGAGGTGTAAAGGCACATGACGCATAAAAACACATTCAGAGGTGTAGGGGAAGGAAACACATGATGCAGAACCTACATTCAGCGGTGTAAACGCAAAGCACATGACGCATAAAAACACATTCAGAGGTGCATAGAACAGTTGCGCAAGAATCATCAGCAATAAATTACAATGCGCAGGGTGCACGTAGCAAAACACTAAAAATGTCCCTCAGGCCAACTGGCCTTGAAAGGGGCGGAATGCCCTGAGTCTCAGTGTCAGGGGGTCTGCGCAGGCAGCACAGCACACAAGCCTAAACGTAGCAACTGTCCACTAAGTGCTGGACAGTTGTAAATAACAGTTAGGCAAACGTTGGAAACTCTTGGGCTCAGGAACACAATGGGGCAAAACACAGTGTGGGAGCCACGGGGCTCTGACCACTAACTGCCCCTCCAGAACCTCGCTGGGTTCTAAACAAATATTATGGCACCCCAGAGCTTCTGCGCTTTAAAACAATGAAATGCCCCCAGAGCCTCTCAGGGCTCTCACTACGATGTGGGCAATGAGCCTCGCCGGGCTCGCGGAATGAATCTGGCTGTGAGCCTCTCGGGGCTCGAAGATCAACTATGGGGCCCTGGAGCCTCTCTGGCTCAAAGAACAGAATGCCCCCTCAGAGCCTCATGGCTCTCAAAATGAATAATGACTGCCCACGTTGGAGTCCCTCACGGGGGACTCGGGAATCACGCAATGCCCCCTGAAGCCCTCGGGCTTCACACAGTAGTGCGCGCAAGATCGCGCTACGGGGGAGGGGCGGACACCGACAATGTGTCCCGACGCCCCTCTCCCTTTGTAGACACTCACCGGGTCTCTGGGTGGCAGGGCGGCTCCTCGGCGGCTCGGCTGGGACCGCGGGCGGGCTCCCCTTCACTCTGGAGCCTCGAGGACGGAGCCGGCCGCTCCTCTCGCCTCCCGCCTGGCTTTGTCTCGCTCTCCCCTCCGCCTGACTTCCGCCGGGGCCGCCAATGGCAGCGCGGCCCTGGGGGTCAGGAGGCGGGACTTCCGGGTCGCTCTAGGCAGCGGCCCGGCAACAGCTTTCACTCCCCCTCGGCTGCGATCACGGGAAAACGCCGGGTGGGCTCCGGCTTCAATCAATAAAATCTCCACGGGGCAATGCCGGGTGGCACCGGCCCTCAAATTAAAAGTAAAGCGAGGTGGCACTCGCTAATGCCGAAAATCGGCAAAGTCAGTTCCAATGCCGGGTGGGCACCGGCAATGTCGATAAAGCGCTCCCAAGCGCTCTGGGAGCAAAGGAAAGCGCTCCTAGCGCTATAAATCAAATAAGAGCGCCTCCAGGCACTCTAAGCAAAAAGCAAAAGCTCCAGCAGGGTCTGGAAGCAGGCAGAGGAGCAAGGCAGGGCCAGAGCCAGCACACTGGGTCTCCAGGCAGGGAGACAAGCCTAGTGGCGGTCCTCTTGGCCCCAGCAGCAGCAGCAGCCCTCTCTGGCAAGGATCCAAAAGTAGAACAATTTCAGTGGGGACACAGCCCCATTTTTATACAGTATTTCCCTTTGTCTGAAGGTGCAGAGTGGGGGCGGAACCAGTCGCAGCTGGTTCTTGAGTACTCTGTTTACCTCAACCACCCTCTCTATTCACTGGCAGGGCCTGGGTCATTAGACACACCACAGGGGGGCGGAGCCAGCATTGTGTGGGGAAAACCCAGCCCATCCAGGACACAGGTACACTCCTCCCACACATTACTCATGCAGATCTCCCACTCACCACCGGGCAGACCCATCCAGACTTCCTGGAGCCTGGCATGCCAGCCAGCTCCAGCCAATCACACGCCAGCACCCTCACAGCACACGTACAGCCATGTCTAGAAATGGCGCTTCTCTACTAGACACATACATGCTGCATACACCATCTCGCAGCATTCACTCTCACGAGTTCACACATACCAGACTCAAGCCTGTACACCCCACGCATCAGGAACTACCAGGGACACATACATTCCCCATGCATTCCTATGGGCGGGCAGGCCTAGCTCAGCACATGCACTCAGAGTGCGCACGCACTTTCCACTGGGACACAGTGAAAGTGCGCAGAATCCCAAAAATCACCATTGCCAGGTCACCATTTCACGCAAAAAGTCTAGGGGTGAACCTGCCCTAAGGGCCAAAGTCCAACATAACCCCCTTCCAGCCAAAACGCAGGGGAGACCAATCACCACCGTGATGGACTTCCCTGCTTGGGGCGATAGAACACGGACGCAGGCCCGCAACTGCAGGGACACCCTCCTGTTCTACGCCACGGTGAACCCATGGGATTCCTTCTAGAACCACTATCCGGACCAACTGGGCTACCCCACTGGTACTCCCGAGCTGTCCGCGGCCAGGACCAGGCCCTGGGCCACCCAGGTGCCACTGGTCCTTGCCAATTCGCAGAGCGGGGGGTAGTAACCCCTGGCACATAGCGGCCATTTTCCACTCTTCCTGTCTGCAAGACAGGACTAGACTGCCACTGGTTCTCCAGCCTAGGGCCTACAACCTCAGGCGGACCAGGAGTCTCAGGGAAGGCTCTCCTCCCCCTACCTCTTCTTCTAGGGTTCCTCCTCCCTCTGCGAGGGGTACCCTTACAACGCCACTCCAACCCAGGGTTTAACCCCTCAGGTTGCACCGGGGTCAGAGGGGGGCTCTCCCACCCTCTGCACCCCCTTCCAGAGGTCTGCCCTCTCCCACCTGGAGAAGTTCCTCTGGAAGAAGAACCGGTCAGGACACTGGTTACAGTCATCCTACCCTTCAGGTCAGGCTGATCCTGAACCTGGCCTTCCAACCTCTGGTCTAAAACCTTCGGTGGAACAATTGCCTGGCACTCCAGGACTTCTGGGGACTTACACTCCATCCCCCTGAGGCTAACAAATGAGACATATGTTGTGTGACTGTCTGTCTGGCGCAGATCTCCCGCCCTCTGTCCACCTGACAGTGCATGACGATCCCCCAGACCAGAAGTGGCGCCACCCGGGTCCCCCCAAGAAGATCTAGCCCAACTGGCTAGTCCCTGGTCCACTGGTGCATCCACTGGGGAACTCATCCCCCAATCACTCCTCACGCTGGACTCCTGTACCCTCCCTACCGGAGCGGTACTGCCAGCCTCTAGAACCACAGGAGCTCTGGTTACAGACACTCCAGGTCCTCTACTCACTAAGAGATCTTCCTCAAGTGGACTAACAGGACAGCCTAGGTCCCCAACCTGGTGTTCCCTACAGAAACCATCCAAGTCCTGAGGTAGGGCTTCGGGCGTCCGGGGAACCTCGGTCTCCCCCTCACTCCTGCTCCACTGAGCCAGGCAGTGAGCCCCTACACCCTCCTCGCTATCCTGGGACCTAGCTGGGCTACACTGAGCCTCTTCCACCACGCTGGGCTGGAAGATACCTGAACCACTACTTTTGGAGTCACTCCCTAATGACCCTAGAGAACCTTTATCACTCTCCCAGCGCTCTGCTTCCTCAGCAAGCGCCCAAGGACTAAGGGATTCAGACTTCAACAGGTGCTGGCGCAACTCTGGACAAACAACACTGAGCAACTGCTCCTTGAGAAACATATTCAGTACTCCGTCTTTCTCATCATCCGAGCTAGCCGCCAGCCAATCCCACATCGCATCAGAACAGTCATCCACAAAAAAAAACCACTTCTGTTGAGGCGGTTTCCTACTGCCCCTGAACTTTAACCTTAACTCCTCCTCTTGGGAACAAGGGACCATACGTTGGGCACGGGGTAGGGGACTGTCTGCACTGAAGTCTAAATAGCTGCCACCACTGGACTCAGCCCTCCCTGGGGAATCCAGAAAATTAAAACTGCGCGCAGGGGATAGTCTATCCTCCAGAGCTACTTTGCCTCTGGTGGAGGCCCTCTCAGCCTCCTCTATCCTTTCCTGCGCTAAGACCATCTCGGTCTCTAGCTGTTGCTTCCTAAGCTCCAGCTGCGCCATAGCCTGGGCATGCTCCAACCTGAGCTTTTCTAAAGCCAGCTGGTGCTCCCTTTCTCTCCTCCTATCTTCCAGCTCCTCTGGGGACAGGGAAAGGGATGAGGCGCTGCCTCCTACGCTGGACCCAGCAAGGGACTCCCTATCTATGGGGTCCTCACTCTCTACTGGCATCCAGGTGCTGTCATCTTCTTCCTCCTCTTCTGAATCTTCAGGGGTCCCCACAGACCCACCACCCTCCTGGTGTGGGGCCCAGACCCTTTCCTCACTGCGCTCACGATCCCAGTGACCATCGTGCCATCTGACCAGGCGGTCCCTAAGGTCGTACCAGTTTGACTCACCCCTCCCTAGGTCTCTCTCCTCACAGAACCTTACCAGCTCCCACGTACTGTAGGTATCTAGATCACTGAAATCAAAAATAAGATCCATTCTGGCAGACGTTCTGGAGACAAGATCACACAGGGAACCTAGGGGTCTGAGCTAACACAGGAGTACACAATTCACAAAGGTATCAGCAAGCTCTCTACCCCAGAGAACTCACACTCACTTGCCTAGTGCCACACACCATTCATCCACACACAACCCTCCCCTCGGACTGGTAAGGCAGTTTCTACCACCCCTGATTCCTCAACCTGACCACAAGTGACACAGGTACCGACTCTGGGCGCAGGGTAGGGGACAAATGTACTGACACAATTGCACAATGATACCTTCAGGAGAAGAAAATATGAAACTTCCAAAAAAAAAACAATCCCCTAAAATGTGGTCATCTAAAATGCAGAGTTTTGTGGTGCAGCCAGCCGCTACTAAGGTACAAGGCAAACACAAATCCTTATCCCACCGCTTGCCGCCAATGTTGGAAGTGGGATCCCCGGCTGACCAGGGCTTTCGCCAAAGTCAGTCAGAGACCACCACCCCCAAGTCAGGGCAAGGGAGTTACACGCCAAGATAACCCCTGCTCACCCTCTAGGTAACGTGGCGCGAGCAGCAAGGCTAAACCTGGAGGCGATGTAGGCTAAGTATTTGCGCACGCACCCCAGCAACAACAACCAAAGGCCCACCACAAAGGAAACTCCACACAAGGTTATATAAAAAATAGCCTTTGTATTACACCAAAACACATTAGATAAAACACACACTTTACAATGTGCCAGAGGCACGGGCAGAATTTACAGGGGATATGTACAAGACAGGGCCGCCTGGACCACTGTCAGGAATCAGAAGTAGCACTTTCAGAAATAGCACTTAGAAGGTAAAATATAAATGTACTTTAGCACAAAATAGCACACAACCAGTATCTACTGGTAACAGGACCTCACTAGCACCACCTGTACTAGGGAGAAAACAACCACCTATGTATCACAATACCTGTAGGGGTGTAAGAACATACACATGATGCAATGCATGACATTCATTCAGAGGTGTAAAGGCACATGACGCATAAAAACACATTCAGAGGTGTAGGGGAAGGAAACACATGATGCAGAACCTACATTCAGCGGTGTAAACGCAAAGCACATGACGCATAAAAACACATTCAGAGGTGCATAGAACAGTTGCGCAAGAATCATCAGCAATAAATTACAATGCGCAGGGTGCACGTAGCAAAACACTCAAAATGTCCCTCAGGCCAACTGGCCTTGAAAGGGGCGGAATGCCCTGAGTCTCAGTGTCAGGGGGTCTGCGCAGGCAGCACAGCACACAAGCCTAAACGTAGCAACTGTCCACTAAGTGCTGGACAGTTGTAAATAACAGTTAGGCAAACGTTGGAAACTCTTGGGCTCAGGAACACAATGGGGCAAAACACAGTGTGGGAGCCACGGGGCTCTGACCACTAACTGCCCCTCCAGAACCTCGCTGGGTTCTAAACAAATATTATGGCACCCCAGAGCTTCTGCGCTTTAAAACAATGAAATGCCCCCAGAGCCTCTCAGGGCTCTCACTACGATGTGGGCAATGAGCCTCGCCGGGCTCGCGGAATGAATCTGGCTGTGAGCCTCTCGGGGCTCGAAGATCAACTATGGGGCCCTGGAGCCTCTCTGGCTCAAAGAACAGAATGCCCCCTCAGAGCCTCATGGCTCTCAAAATGAATAATGACTGCCCACGTTGGAGTCCCTCACGGGGGACTCGGGAATCACGCAATGCCCCCTGAAGCCCTCGGGCTTCACACAGTAGTGCGCGCAAGATCGCGCTACGGGGGAGGGGCGGACACCGACAATGTGTCCCGACGCCCCTCTCCCTTTGTAGACACTCACCGGGTCTCTGGGTGGCAGGGCGGCTCCTCGGCGGCTCGGCTGGGACCGCGGGCGGGCTCCCCTTCACTCTGGAGCCTCGAGGACGGAGCCGGCCGCTCCTCTCGCCTCCCGCCTGGCTTTGTCTCGCTCTCCCCTCCGCCTGACTTCCGCCGGGGCCGCCAATGGCAGCGCGGCCCTGGGGGTCAGGAGGCGGGACTTCCGGGTCGCTCTAGGCAGCGGCCCGGCAACAGCTTTCACTCCCCCTCGGCTGCGATCACGGGAAAACGCCGGGTGGGCTCCGGCTTCAATCAATAAAATCTCCACGGGGCAATGCCGGGTGGCACCGGCCCTCAAATTAAAAGTAAAGCGAGGTGGCACTCGCTAATGCCGAAAATCGGCAAAGTCAGTTCCAATGCCGGGTGGGCACCGGCAATGTCGATAAAGCGCTCCCAAGCGCTCTGGGAGCAAAGGAAAGCGCTCCTAGCGCTATAAATCAAATAAGAGCGCCTCCAGGCACTCTAAGCAAAAAGCAAAAGCTCCAGCAGGGTCTGGAAGCAGGCAGAGGGGCAAGGCAGGGCCAGAGCCAGCACACTGGGTCTCCAGGCAGGGAGACAAGCCTAGTGGCGGTCCTCTTGGCCCCAGCAGCAGCAGCAGCCCTCTCTGGCAAGGATCCAAAAGTAGAACAATTTCAGTGGGGACACAGCCCCATTTTTATACAGTATTTCCCTTTGTCTGAAGGTGCAGAGTGGGGGCGGAACCAGTCGCAGCTGGTTCTTGAGTACTCTGTTTACCTCAACCACCCTCTCTATTCACTGGCAGGGCCTGGGTCATTAGACACACCACAGGGGGGCGGAGCCAGCATTGTGTGGGGAAAACCCAGCCCATCCAGGACACAGGTACACTCCTCCCACACATTACTCATGCAGATCTCCCACTCACCACCGGGCAGACCCATCCAGACTTCCTGGAGCCTGGCATGCCAGCCAGCTCCAGCCAATCACACGCCAGCACCCTCACAGCACACGTACAGCCATGTCTAGAAATGGCGCTTCTCTACTAGACACATACATGCTGCATACACCATCTCGCAGCATTCACTCTCACGAGTTCACACATACCAGACTCAAGCCTGTACACCCCACGCATCAGGAACTACCAGGGACACATACATTCCCCATGCATTCCTATGGGCGGGCAGGCCTAGCTCAGCACATGCACTCAGAGTGCGCACGCACTTTCCACTGGGACACAGTGAAAGTGCGCAGAATCCCAAAAATCACCATTGCCAGGTCACCATTTCACGCAAAAAGTCTAGGGGTGAACCTGCCCTAAGGGCCAAAGTCCAACAGTCATCAATTGGGACAAGTCCATACTGACCCCTGCTCAATCGATTGAATTACTGGGGTTTCAGTTAGATTTGTTACTGACACAGTTGTAGCTCCCTCTAAAAAAAGAGGATTTCGATCAAGAAAGAGTTGAGGTCAGCGCTTGCCTCTCAGACTATATTTTTGAGGATTCTGGCACGATTGGTGGGCCTGTTGGCTTCCTCTATTCAGGCGATTTTACCGGGTCCTCTCCACTAACGGGCACTTCAATGACTGAAGATCATGCATTTGTGCAAGTGTCTGAGTTATGTGGAACAGATTCTACTATACACGGAAGCCAGGACAGAGCTATCCTGGTTGTTGGAACACATGGATGCTTGGAATGGCCAGGCCATTGTGTAGTCAGTCCCCAAAGGTGGCAATAGAGTCAGATGCCAGCCAATGGGGCAGGGGAGCCCAGTGCGGTTCAGTGGAAACGGGGGGCAGATGGTCCCCAAAGGAACTGAGATTACACATAAACTGCCTGAAGCTATTAGCGGGGTCCTTTGCTATCCGGACCCTTTCTCCACAAAAAGTGAGTTGTTGTATCCTGCTGCAGATGGACAATGTCTTAGCAGTGAGATAAATAAACCGCTTGGGTGGCATGAGGTCTCAACTATTGGTAAAAATAGCCAAAGACTTCTGGCATTATTGCCTGCAGCACCACATCTCCGTGACAGCGGAGTGTATTCCGGGCAGCTCCAATGGGGTGGCAGACTGGAACTCGCGATTCCTTTGGGATTCTAGCGATTGGAGACTACATCCTAGAGTGTTCCAGCGATTGAATCGAAAGTGGGTCTATGCAGGATAGATCTCTTTGCGTCCAGGCTGAACACTCAGCTTCCCCAGTTTTACAGTTGGCGACCAGACCCTCAGGCATTCAACTTGGACGCATTGCTCATGGTATAGTGCCCCAGAGATGGAAAAAGGCAGTGGTAAAAGCCTTATTGAAAAAACCAGGATTGGATTCTTCCAACTTGACCAACTTCAGGCCCATTTCACTTCTGCCTGGGTTCTCAAAAGTTGCAGAGAAGTTGGTCAACCGTCAGCTTTCTTATCATCTAGAGTCCAACCACCTGTTGGGAGACTCCCAGACTGGTTTCCGCCCCGGCCAGGGAACGGACACAGCCCTACTGGCAGTAGTGGAGGAAGCAAGGAGCACTCTTGATACAGGAGGGTCAGTGGCAGTGATCCTCCTGGACTTGAGTGCTGCCTTTGACACCGTAAGTCATCAGGTGCTCCTCCAACGTCTGTCTGAGGTAGGTGTCTCAGGACGGCCCTGAAATGGTTGGAATCCTTTCTCTCCAACCGTTTTTACCAAGTCTGGGAAGGGGCAGAGCAGTCGACCCTATTTCCTCTTCAATGTGGAGTCCCGCAGGGCTCTTCGTTGAGCCCTACCTTATTTAATATATACATGACTCCACTTGAAAGAGTGGTCGCCCCTTCGGGGGTGAAGATCATCAGCTATGCTGATGATACTCAGCTGGTGGTGGGCCTCACCCAGTTGGCGGAACAACCTGAAGTCTTACACGACTGCCTTGCTAATGTCTATCGCTGGATGTCTCCCTCTGCCTTAAAGCTTAATGGAGGAAAAACCGAGCTGATGCTCTTGGGTAATTCCAGCCCCTCTATTATTGCTAGTTGTTGGCCCCGGTCTCTGGGTGACCCTCCGTCTCCCAAGAAGGAGATCAAGACCTTGGGAGTGTGGCTGGAGGAAGATCTGTCCTTTAGGACCCACGCCAGGAAGACCGCGGGGGTCTGCTTTGGTCTGCTGCGGTCAGCCCGTAAGGTGTTACCACTGCTCCCTGATTCAGCAAGGAAGCTTTTGATGCGTGGTTTAATCCTATCGAGGCTCGACTATGGGAACGCGCTGTTTCTTGGTGCTCCCGAAGCGACTTTCAAAACCCTCCAACAGGTGCAAAATGCAGCCGCGAGAGTCTTAATGGATGTTCCCAGAAGGCAGTCTGCCGCCCCGGCCCTCAAAACGCTTCACTGGCTCCCCGTGAAGGAGCGGGTGAAATTTAAAGCGCTATGCACGGCTCACAAAATCCTGCATGGTAAGGGCCCCCCCATCCTTTTTAACTTGGCCCGTCCTTATAAGCCCACACGTCCTTTGCGCTCTGACCAAAAACATCTTCTGCAGTCAGCGAGAGTAAGGAGAGCTCGCTCTGGGGGCAGGCGTTTCTCAGTGCAAGTGGCGACTCTGTGGAACTCTTTGCCCCTGAAGATTCGTTCAGAGCCCAAGATCCTATTGTTTAGGAAACTTCTGAAGACCTATTTGTTTCCACAGTAATGATTGGACTTGAGCCTCTCCTCTTGGCCTGTTTCGCGCCGGGATGCCCCTGGGTAAGCTGAGCGCGCTATAAATTTCATATAATAATAATAATAATAATAATAATAATTCCTTCAATCATGGACGACGGGCACGCATTATGCCTTTCCCCGTTCGTCATGATCCAGAGAGTATTAGCACAGGTCGTAGACACAGTGTGGATTTACTAATGATTTCCCTTTGCTGGAAAGCACAGGCATGGTTTCCGGTGGTGTTATCTGTGCCCTTCCAGTACAGCTGCTCTCGTTCCAAGAGAAACTTCTGTACCTGATGGGCCAACCTCATCCATTGGTAATGCAGGGTCATGGCATGGAGACTTTCAGGGGACATTGGCAAGTGCCAGGTGTTTCGCAGGAGGCAATGTTTTTCCTGTTGCAGTCTTTGGCCCCCCCTACGCACACGCAATACGAGTCAGAATGGCGTAGATGGGTTAGTCGGTATTCTGAACGACAGTGGGATCCCATGGGATCCAGAATACATACAATTGTTAATTTCTTATATAAAATGGCTAATCAAGGAATGGCTCACTGGGCGGTCAATAATTTCCATTCCGCGATCTCAGCTGGTCATCCCCATGTGGATGGTAAACCAGTGTGGGATCACCCCAGAACATGTAAAGTAGTGAGAGGCATTCAATTGGTGAAACCACCTAAACCCAGATTTTCAACTCTATTGGACGTGGATGTGGTGCTTCGCTTTATTAGGAATGGTGCAGCGACTGAGGGTTTTTCCTCGCAAACAACTATCAGCGAAACTTACTGTATTATTTGTCTAATCTCCTGTAGGCGAGTCTCAGATGTACGAGCACTGGATTTAGCAGGTAGAGTATTTACTACTTCGGGGTCTTATTTACAATTTCAAAAAGAAAAAAAGACTAATTCCAGATGTGACATACTCCTCTTTCCACACCACAGCAAATTATGTGTGCTTAAAAGTTTGAAGTGTGGATTGCACTTGTGAGTTTAGAAATGATGTAGCAGGACAATTGTTAATCTCATTTCAGAAACCTTTCCACCCATCTCTTCAGCGACTTTAGCCAGATGGGTTACATGGGTAAGTCAAGCTAGTGTTGATACATCTGTATTTTGAACTCACTCTGTAAGGGGAGCTATGGCTTCTAAAGCCCTTTTAACAGTTCCTCGATTGGAGTACAGCATGACTGCAGCGGATTGGTCTTCTGATTCGACATTTAAATCATTTAATCATAAACCAATTGTTGCTGTAGCATCTCCGGTAATTGCACAACTTTAAACTAGCATCATCAGAAGCCTCCGTTGCCTGACCTAGAATAAACAAAATTCGGGTTGACGCGTCAAGAGTTTTCACTGCTATTAAGGACACGGAGCCGAGGATTATCCCATCCAGAGAGAGTTCACATACTGAATGTTAACAATCATTATTGTTGGTTTAATATTGTACAGTAAGATACGCACCCTTTGTTGGAAATGTCTGATTAGACAAGATATTGCGGCCTGTGTTTCTTTCCAGGTACGGAGAACAAAACGACCTGAAGGATCATAAGGAACAGAATGTTGGATGGAGTATAGACGGGAAGTTTTCCACTGTTGGAAGTTCTGGTGACAAGGAACGGTTAAGAAGAATAGAAGTTATGGAGTTCTTGTTGTGGTTATGAACTGTTTTCAAAGGAAGAGTGTGACGTTATGGTGTTATATACCCTGTGGGGGGGCTCTGTGATTGTTGCAGAGTTGTCATACTAGGCATCATGGGTTAGGTAGTTTAAAGTTTATTTGCTGCTGATTTGGCTTCAGTAAAGGAAGAGAACCATAATCCTCGCCTCCGTGTCCTTAATAGAATCAGAAAATTCTTGACACATCAGCTAGAAATGTTTTTATTCTCTGCAGCCTCGACGCCTGCAAACGAATCAACGAATGGGACAGGCAAGAAAGAAATTACACCCCAGGTAAAGTCTGGAACCTACAGAACATTTTGACGAAGTGTGAGCTTCCATGATTCAGCTGGATAAGGTTCAACAGTCCATGTATAATAAATACAGGACAAATCACCTCCAACAGTGCTAGGTTTGTATCCCTTTCCTCTCAGCATGACTCAATAGTCTAACCTTACTTCAGGGTGTATATTTACAAGTCATTTATGTCGTCATATATGTGTGTGGTAGCACATTTTTAACGCTTACAGAATCAAGCGATCCAACTTTTCAGGGTAAACCTGAGCAATATATCTCCAAAGCAAACATCCATGTGTGTGTGTGCCTATCAAGAAATTAATGTAGCACACAAAACTACAAGTGTGTGTTTGTGCCAGAGCAGATAAAGTGAAGTGTTTATCTATACAGTGTGACCCACTGAATGAACACAACAAACAACTATACCGACAGAAGTAAGACCAATCATACATTCTAGGCCAGAACATAATCATCAACATCCTTCTGCCAGTTAAAAGCCATGCTGGTAATGCTCAATATGAAATCCTGTCAGGGATGTCCATCAAGAATGCCATAAGACTTCTCAAAATGGCAGCCTGGAGAAGGTGGAGGGGAGCACTCCGGAATGCCACAGGCCTTCTCAAAATTCCAGCCTGTCACAGTGCCGCTCAAAAATGTCACAGTATCTTTCCAAATAGCAACCTGTCGGTGTTGATCATAGGTACCGTAAAAGGTCAGCGATTCTCAATGTGACAAGAGAAAGCTCATTGTGTCAGGGGGCTGCTCTGGGCGTCGGGGGGCTGCTAGGGGTGGGGGGGCTGCTCTGGGCGTCGGGGGGCTGCTAGGAGTGGGGGGGGGCAGCTGCTCGGGGGGGGGCTGCTCGGGGTGTGAGGGCTGTTGATCGGAGGTCTAGAACGGGTGCAGGTTACTTATTATACAGGCTCAGATATTATAGTTGTCCATGGGGTTATATGTAATGCCATAATACTAATGTCCACATTGCGCCCTTTGTGAACACCTTTCCAGCTATTTGTTTAACAAATAGTCCCCCACGTCCCCAAGAAGCAACGCCGATTGTTGCTAACAAAGTGCTGCAAATAATCCACAGTAAAGATACTTTTATTTCTCATAATGCTTTTTCACAATATTCCCTTGTTTTGAAATTCATTATTTACATTATTCAGAAAGTTATATGTCGCCATCCATATGGCATTAGTCAACTACAGCATTCGTCATTTGCCAACCGAATCAATCCCCAATGTATTTTGGATTAAACAGACCATCAGGGAGTAGAAAAAGCAGTTCATATCACAGTTACTGCAGTAAAGGAAACAAAAACTAAACATCAGACCATGGGTACTCTTTTCCCAGGAGCCAAAAAGTATGGCTGGTTGTGAGACAGAGGGCTGCATTGACACCAGCAGGTTGGGGGTGAGAGGGGGATATAAGGTGGGGCAATGGGGAAGCTAAACATGTGCAAGGTGTGGACAGTGAGTGAAGGAGTTATTTTGAGGGTTTAATTCCATACTGCCTTCTAAATTAAGCCAGCAGTGTCTACAAAAGTTCTAGATTTGACAACACTGTGTTATGCTGTATCTGAGTCACTATCCCTCAACCCCAACCTTTGGGAAGCCTTCTCTGCTTGCTTTCCCTACCTTTGGCGAGTCAAGTGTACAAAGGAAATAACTTGATTGTTGAATTGGAATGCAATAGAACTTTAGGCCTCATAATTTCCTTATGCATTTAAACTCCGATCTGTAAACATTAGGAGTGTGTAAAAAAAAGGCTCAGTTGAGGTAGCAGGTGCTATAAAAAAAAATCTGGACAAGACCCACCAACAAGATGTGCATCGAACGAAGGTTAGCAGACAAAAATACCCAACCTCCTCTGATAAACATGGACTGTGGGAACGTTTTAGCAACGGCACTAGGAGTCAATGTTTTATCCTGGCTTTACCGCTTTGCTAAAAGATGCACACTGTGAACTCTGTATTTAAGTTCTAGACAGGGTCCACAGCATGGCAGCATATATTTGGCGAGGGTCGTCCCTGATTCTCACCACTGGATTCACTCACTCCTCATTGTTGTGTAATTAGCAACATGGAAAGCATGGAACCAGATGGCCCTTTTTTTTTTTAATAACTCCTTCGCCGCGGCGCAAATTTCGCTGCAGCGTGGGGGGACTATGGGGTAAGCGCGGTGCTGCAGTGCTCATAACGGAACCACGCCGTCATGAGTCACGGGCGGCGTGTGCTCATGACGGCGTGGTTCTGTCACAGCCCGACCGCTCATTAATTCACCCGCACAGGCGGGGAATTAATGCCGTGTGGGCGGAGCAGCAGCCGCATGATGGAACCACCCCGTCATGAGCACACTCTGCCCGTGGCTCATGACGGCGTGGTTCCGTCATAAGCACGTAACGGGTTAATCTCAGCCTCCCCTTGAGACAAATTGTGTGCTCTTGGGTAATCACTTTCAGAACATATTTCCATGCTCCTTTTTTTAACAGAGATATGATAAAGTATATCAAACTTCCCACTGGTAGAATATGATAAGAAGACAGGAATGAAACACAAAAATCATTTAATTTTACTTGAGGGGGGAGAGAACACCTAATCTCATAATCCATTTACTAAAATCTGGGGCAGTGAGAAAGTTATGAATTTTGAAACAAGGAGTCCTGCACTTTGATATTGGTACCCCTGCTTCAAATTGTTTGATGATGGTCAAATCATATCCTTCTTTCACCTTTGTCTCCTTCGGGCGAGCCACTGAAGGCCTGGTTCTGGCTCAGCTGAAGTTTCTCTTGAATCTACGAGTTCAAACCGAGGCGAGTCTACATGTGGTTTTGGTCTGCCACCCACACTCTAACCTCATGCACCAAGAATCAAAGAGAAAGATTATCTTTTGATGTACAATGAGAGAGGGTAGGAGGTACCCATCTAGTTTCTGAATTGCACAACTTGAAACCAGAAAACCTGGAGTCATTCCCATCTTCCAGACTTGATTAAATTGTTTCATTTTACTTTGCCTTTATTTTCTTCCCTATCACATGAGAACACTTTGAAATACATGAGTTTAGGATGTGCGCTGTACAAAACAATGTTGTTCCGTGTATAACAGCAACCTAGGCCACCCAAAGGGTGCACAACAACTGACTTTCCTCCCGAGTGACTAACCACATTGTTATCCAGGTGGGAGGAGGCATTAATGTTCATGTTTTAAAACTATCACTTTTAATAAATGATCCTAATGCAGTAATATCATCTGATATACTAAGGGGAAACGCTTTTTCGAATTTTGAAAAGACCTTATCATATTTTTACATGTTTGTTGCATGAGGTCTTTAAAAATGAAGACATTAAGGTGCTCCTAGAGACAAATTGTGCTGAACATCTTTGCTTCTTTTCCTTTACTTGAGTTAAACGTGTAAATAAAAGCTTGCTCGCTCAGTCAAGTAAACAGCAGCCCAGTGGTGTTCTTCAACAGGAGGCAGCAGGTAAACGCTGAGAGGGCTGCAAGCTGCTCCCAGGCCATACTCTCAGTATCCCTCATTAGACAAAAGGACAAAACATATCTCATTTAATAACCTTCCAAAAATACCTGATGAATTACCTACAGTAGTTACAGTGTACAACAACAATCGTAAGCGTGATACATCAATTTGTTAAGCACACCACTATAAAACAAAGTAAAAAAAAGCCATTTGTCAATACAGTATCCTGATGCCACTTCTTAACAATCACCCATGAAACCACACAGTGGAAAAATACATTTGCTTGCCAGTCCATGCCAAACTCAATCAGTCAACCAGGGATTTGTAAAGCACAGCAAATCACCTTTGAGGGTCTCAAGGCGCTGCAGTAGCTAACTGCTTCGTGGTGATGTGTTCATTTGAACAGTCAGGTCTGGGGTCCTTCCCTGAACTCCCGGAGCGATGGGGTGCTCCTGTGGTGCATGGGAAGGTTGTTCTAAGCCTTGGCCACCAGATATGAGAAGGAGTGTCTTCTGCTGTTGCTTCAGTGGATCCAGGGGGCAGGGGTGTCTGCGAGTAAGAGAGAGGCGGATCGTAGGTGTCTGGTCGGTTGGTGGAAGGTTATGTGTTTGTTGATGTATGCTGGTCCCTCTTGTGCAGGGCTTTGTATGCATGGGTCAACATCTTGAACTGGCATCTCATCTGGATTGCAGCCAGTGTAGCTTCTGGAGGTGCAGTGTGATGTGGGTCTGTTTGGGGAGGTCGAGGATAAGTCTTGCCGTTGAGTTTTTTATGGTTTGTAGTCTCCTCAAGAGGCGTGCGGTGATTCCTACGTAAAGTGTGTAGCCGTAGTGCAGCCTGCTGGTAATGAGGGTCTGCATGACGGTCCTTCTGGTGTTGACTGAGAGCCACCTTAAGATCTTGCAGAGCATGCGCAGGGTGTGGACGCAGGATGGGATGAGACTGAGCTTAACTGTTTCTTCAGGGATAGCTTGCTGTCCAGGAGGATGCCGAGGTTGCAGGTGCGGTCTGTAACTCCTCAAAGACACAGATACCGGATAACCAATCACTATACTACACTACACTACACTACATGACATGTCATTTGAAGTTAACTGTCAACAACTACAGTATGTTAAATAAACATTCGCTCAAAGTTTACATTAAGTGTATACATGTATGCCCTGTAGTTCATTCACATGGGCAAATATGAGTGCCATTAAAGCAGCCATTGCCTCAGCCTTGTGGAATCCTGAAAGAAATGTCTCAGGAAGGCCAACAACAGAGGTGTAACACAGGACCCTGCAGTGCAGGGGGACCCACCCCTTCATTGGCGACTCTGCACATTCTGCAAGGGGTCACCATAATTTTGCGTTACATCACTGGCCGACTGTTTAAGCGTCCACCGAAAGACGTTGGTAAAGTTGTGTAACAAAGGAGCAGCCATCTTAAAATACATTTGTACTAGAAGTAAGCAGGCTATCTCTACCGATATGATTGAATACACTAGATAAAACTATCATCAGTCTCCTAAAAATGTATAGTACAAGGGTGAAAAAATCATACATTAAGGCTCATTAGCCAGAGTACAATAATTACCAGCTTGAGCGACAAACAAAAACGCAAGGACATGTGAAATCATATGATTTCAGATACTGAAGTGCCCATATTGAAATGTATGCAGGCACTGTCACTCAATATGATGCAATTTGAGATTTAAGACCATCACAAGTCTGCTGTTACTGTACTTAAGACTTGCACTACAAGCTAAACACCAAACAGGGAAAACCTGACTGAACATGCACATTTCACCATGCTTAAAAACTGAAACTTCTCCAAACCAACACCGAGATGTTAATGTAAGAATATAACTGTTGAGATGTATGACTGATTTTAAAGGTTTAGAACACTAACTGAGTTTCTTACCACAAACAATGACTACAGTTGAATGACCTACTGGTAGAGCAATTTCGGGAACCTGTTGTGTAGCTTTGGACCCCTGTGGGAATGCCACACATTGACACGGTAGCTTCTGCATTGGCTCAGTGTGTACAACACCACTGCCATGACAGACCCTACATTGCTGGGGTATGTAAAGCAATGATGCTTTGCCAAAAATAACAAAAAAGAAAAAATGCCCTAGTACGTAAAGCACCACAGCAATTCACCTATCAACTTTCCTCTTATTTGCACACCACCACAATCACACCATACCCCACACTGCTAAGGTCTGTACAGCAGGAGTGTCATGCCTGAAACTAAATCATAACCATAGGGCGTTTATAGCACTACTGTCAGGCCGGAACCCAAAATACAGTGGTATGTTCAGTGTGATCTTAAAGCAAGCACCTTTCTTGGGTGGGCGCCCCTAACTCCTAGTTGTAGGACTATACAGCGAAGTCTGTATATATGCATAGGCCTGACAGCTCTCCCAACAATAACGTTTTTACAAATAAACTTGACAGTAAAAACACTGACAAAGCCAAAAGGGTGGCAGCCCACACAAGGTCTACTAGCTTTGCCAATGCCTTTTTAATAAAAAATAAATGCATAAATCGAGGTATATGGTTAGTTAGAGGGTGAAACAAGTGGTTCTCTATGAGCAGGTTGAGAACATTGATGCATTTGACTATAGACCTGTTGTTGAGTACCGCGCCCACCAATTACTTTTCTGCTGGGCCGCTAAATGATAAGGGGCAGGTGGGGAGTATGGGTTCCTTTTGCCTGTCCCGTACATGGCAAAATTCACAAACGACTTTTATATAGAACCACAAATGGTCTCGTAGCGCCCGCTTTTTCTTTACGTCTGTCTTCAGTACTTTTTTCTTCTTCTCTCACCTAACTTTACCGTTATTATTTCCTGACACAGTAAATTCTAACACATGATATATCAATTGAACATACTCATCCTATGTGAGATGGTCTCCTTCAATAAACCACATTTACAAACAAAACAGAAATATTGTATGTAACTCAATATATACTGCATGATAACTGCTTGCGTATTGCTCTTATGTATATATCACACTCTTGCAAACGTGATCGATAAGTGGTGGTACACTCTAAAATACGCTATCCACGGTGTCAAAAAACCTGTTTCTCTTCCCCCAAAAATTAAATAGAAACTTATGAATTCAAAAGGCACATCTATACGGAAGGTAAAGTACATTCATCATGTTACTAGAACAATAACATCACATGGCTGCATAATGTATACATGTTGTTTCCTGCATGGCCTCGTGCAGGGGCACTAGGTGAAAGTTGACAGTGTGCTGTACAGCAGCAGAAAATACTCACTGTTCAATGAAGTCTTTTTTCCGCTGCAATTAACGACTTCGGTTTCCTTTTTGACCCTCCCCAAATTGTCCAACAAAACATGTTTTTCCAATAACTTAGAAAAAATCTTTAAAGGTTTATGAGTTATTGACGCGCATTGCCGTGCAGGTTACAGGAGTGTCGGTAAAAGCATACAAAGGACAGGTTTAATGACAGTAACACTCAAACAAACACAGTTTATAAGGCTTTATAGGTTATAACAAGCATTTGTAATGCAATAGGTCTCGCATTAGGAAAGTTTGAGCTATTGGTATTGTAAATGACAAATTTTTTATTTATGTGTTGGTTTTGAGAATAGCGAAATTAATAGCTTTGTCATTTACAATTTTTATTTATATTTTAAAAGTTTTATATAGCGCTAGCTTGACCCGTAGGTATCAGAGCGCTTTACATAAATACAGTAAACAAGTAAACATTATGTGCAAAAGAACGACCCTATTAAAAGAAAATTAATATATACACTGTCTTCCAGTTTGTCTTTCCTGTTGCTGAGATAATGTTATGCTGATGCTCAGGTGATGCGGAGTTATACTGACATGTGGTGGTGTGCTTGTGCAGAAGTGGTGCTGAGTGATGCGCTAATGCTGAAGTTGTGCTGAGGTGGTGCAACGCTGATGCTGTGATGGGGCTGCGCTGGTACTGAGTTGGTGCTTTGCTGGTGGTGCACTGATGCAGAGGTGGTTCTGTGCTGATATGGAGGTGGTGCTGTGGTGGTGAGTGATGCTGAGGAGATTCTGCGCTGGTGCTGAGTGATGCTGTGCTGGAGCTACGCTGATGCAGAGGTGGCAGTGCTGCACTAATGCCAAGGTAGTGCTATGCTGGTGCTCAGATCATGCAGAGTTAAACTGAAGTAGTGCTTAGGTGGTGGTGTGCTTGTGCGGAGTTGGTGCTGAGTGATACTGAGGTGTTGTTCAATGATGCTGAGGTGGTGCAGAGTGATGCTGAGGTGGTTGTGTTGAGTGATGCTGAGGAGATGCTGATGCTGAGTGATGCTGTGCTGGTGCTGCACTAATGTTGAGGTTGTGCTGTGTTACTAGTCAGGTGGTGCTGAGGTGGTGTTGAGCTAGTGCTGAGGTAGTGCTGCGCTGGTGCTAAGATGGTGCTGCACTGGGACTGAACAATGTTGAGGTGGTGTTGTGCTGAGGTTGTAGTAGTGCTCAGCTGCTGCTGAGTGGCGTTCAGGTGGTGCTGCTGAAGTGGTCCTGAGTGATCGTGACTGGTGCTGAAGTGGTGCTGCGCAGATGCAGAAACGGTGCTGAGGTATTGCTGCACTGATGCATTGGTGTTGCGGTGGCGCTCAGGTGGTGCTGTCCTGGTGCTGAGTGATGCTGAGGTGGTACTGTGCTGGGGTGGTGCTGCGCTGGGCCTGAGTGATGCTGAGGTGGTGCTGTGGTTGTGCCATGCCCAGGTGCTGGTGTGTGAAGCTCAGGTGGTGTTGCTGCAGTGGTGATGAGTGACGCGGACTGTTGCTGAAGTGATGCTGTGCAGATGCTGGGGAGGTGCTGCGATAGTGTTATACTGATGTGGAGGTGGTGCTGTGTTGATGCTGTGGTGTTAAATGGTGCCGTGATCAGTGATGCTGAGGTGGTGCTGAGTCAAGCTGAGATGGTGGTGCTGTGCTGGTCTGGTCTATGACATTTATTTTCTGAAATTCAATCTGCTTACAGTGTCTTAAACCCTCTGCAGATGATAAAGTGCAACATGTTGGCAGTCAAAACAATTGCATAAACATACATATAAACCATTCAGGCAATATTTCTTCTAATGGAGGGTGCAAAAAAATGAAATTTCGCGCAGTTTACTCCCGCGAATTGTGGCAGGTTTTCTTGCAGCAAATCCTGGGAGCAAATATTTAAGATGTGATTTGCACCCTAAATTGTGAGTGCAGTAGCGTAGCCAGCGTGTCATGGGCCTAGTGCAAGTAATGGGCCACCCTGGTTGCTGTTTGATTTATAAAATACAGCAATAATCAGGGCTCAACGGGTCCCTCAGGGCTCTGGGTCCTGGTGCCAATGCAACTGCTGTACGAATGGAAGTCACGCCGAGAGGGAGGAGGGGAGGGGTTTGGGAGTTTGCATCTGAAACAGAATTAGCATCACAGTTGTAACTAAAAACTTGGACCCGAGAAATGTACAGCTGAAACATAACAGTGCGGGAGTGCGAGTGAATGGACTTTAAAAAAAGCTCAGAGCTTGTGTAAAATAGTGTGGTGGGCTAGGCCCCTGCTGCTGTGATCTTGTACAACCTGCAAGTTATCAGTTTGGAGTGCAGCAGACCCTCGCTACCTTCCGATTATGAGATAGTAATTGTGATTGGTCTGGTGCAATAGTAATCAAGTACAATCAGCATTTGTTATTCTTGTTTTGAGAGTGCTGAGATTCCTGGGATATTTTTTTACAGTTTGAAGGTAAAGACAAAGTAAAAGGGAAGAAATAAAGATTAGTAGATCGTAAGGGGGAGAAACGGAGATTGTGGTTAGGAAAAGTGGAAGCAAGAGAGCAGGGAGGGAAAAAAGGTGAAAAGAAATAGCGTTAGGCATTGCGAAAGGAAGGAAGAAATGTGAACAAGCCTAAGCCAGCAGCAAATGTAGTTATAGGTGCAGCAGTAATGAGAACCAATCAGTGCCCGCGCTGCCCTTGGGCACATTTAAAGGCACAAAAACGAGAAACTTGGAAGCCAAGCCATTGCCTCGTAACATTGTCCTCTTTCTATTGGTGATGACGGTTAGGTGACTGACGCAGGGACTGAAACTTCTACTATTGGGATTTCTAGGTCGCACACACCCGTGTACACAGTCACCATGTTGGGATGGTATCTACCGGAAGTGCCTCGGTGGCGAGTGAAAGGTAAATATTGAGTTAGTAAACTCTCGCCACTGGGGGTTAGTTACTGACTGACCTCAAGCTGCCTGCGAGTGAGAAAGCTTGTGAAAACCATGTGCGGCTTGTCAGGTTTTGGCGCCCTTGAATGCTGCAGGGATGTCCCAGGGACTGCTATGAAGTGGTAGCAAATTACGTCAACGTGGCTGCAGCCTGGCGAGTACTGTCGTGATGCTGCATGCTACGGTTTTCTGGTGTGTTGTCCTATATCTATCGCATGCTTGGCTCAGACCTAGCACTCTAATCCTGTTTACCTCTCACACTTTAAATGGTGATTTGTTTATACCGTGTGCCTTTTGCTGCGCTTTTATTCAGTTTCAGGAGACCACGCGAACACTTTCGCACACATTTGTCAAGCGAGGAGGATACGTGAGGGAAGCAGTGCTGCTGTTATTAATAAATTGCCACACCGGTTCCGCTACTATTAAAGTGGTCTAGGGGGCGGCGGGTAGCAAGCATCACCACGATCGGGGGGGGGGGGTCGGGAGGAGCCACGTTACCCTCATCTCTTCAGCACACTGTTATGCACCCCTTGTCATTTCATATACCTGCAGAGCCTGCAAAGTTTCAGAGGGGCTGGGGCCATGCAGTGGTGGTAAACAGAGCTCCGGTGGGGCAGGGCGATATATGTGAGGATTGTATGGTTTTAGAACAATCGCACTCCTGATTCAAATGGAGGGTAAGAATTTGGTTATAAGGTCTGTAGGTGCTATCTGGTATTCCTTTCAGGGCTGAACGATGATCAATGCGTTGTGTTGCGTTATCCAAGACGTGGGTAACGTCGCCAAATGCACTCAAGAAGTAAAATGTTCAAAAACGTTGTTAGGAGTATGTATCAATAAAGTTTTATTGAAAAAAGTTTTTTGTTTGTATTCCTTTGACGTTAAATTCACATCATTTTGTTGTGGAACTTAAAAGTTTATTATTCTTTTTCTTTTTCAATTGCCCAATGCATTTCGGGCACTTGGCCCTTCATCAGGGGGTCAAATGTACCGCCAAGAAAGGATTATACACGAACATTAATACGTTCAGTAATTCATTAGGATCACTGTAAAGCATATCATAATTTTATATACCAACATTATATTCCTCTTTTTTAAACCTTTAAGACCTGTGTAATACACCTTATATCCCTCATGATTTCAAACAAGTTCTCGTGTGTTTTACACTGATTGCAAACAGTTGAAGGCTCAAGCACTAATCTGCATGCACGTAGTGAGTGAATTTCATGAAATCATGTGTAACGCGGGTGATTTATATTGAGTGAGTGGAAACGTAGCCAAAAAACATAACGATTAACAAAACGATATATGTGAAGAGCATAGAACTGGGGTGCGATGTCTGGCACCGGTTGAAGCGGAGAAACAAAAGAGACGACAAAAGAATGCATGTACCACTCTAGGCTTTAGTAAGACGTATTGGAAACCATAGGAAAGGCAGCGCTGGGAGGGGGGCTAGCAACCATGCCAGCATTCCGATTCACTAGGAGATGGTCCTGTTTATGACCTGCAGAGCGCGTGAAGTGGCTGGTGGCAAATGGAATCAGAGCGGCCGCAGTCGCTTTGATGTTCTTGTCTTGTCTTGCTTTGTGGCAGGGGTAGGGGGAGCGGATTCCTGTGCACGCGCCTGGCTCACATGAACTGGACGCGATCCGCAGTTGGGTAGACTTTTCGAAAGCCTTACTATAAATCTCGCCCACCATCCCTAGGCGATAGAATAGACGAGACCTAAAAATGCACAATGTCCGGGGTTTACTTTGTGGGTTTGTCAGGGAAAGTTCAGTTGGGTAGATGCACCGAGGTCAGGAGGAACGTCGGTGCATTTCTGAAGGTTAGGAGTATGTATGTGCATCGTATTTCTACAGCATGAACCTAGCCAAAAGGCAGCGAAGCGCTTTACAGGTCAAAGAGAAGCATAAATTGAAGAAGTTAGGAGAGGACACTGGTTTGTGGATGGTTAGTTCATTGTGATGTAGTGTCTTTTATAGAGAGGAGTCAAACTCTTTCCTAATCCGGAGCATCTTTGGGGCGATATGGGGATGAGCTCCAAATGCAGGGTACGTAGATGGAAGAGGCTTATGTCTTGTTTTTTCTTTTCTTTACACTTCTTAATCTGCAGTTTGGTGGTGGTTTGGCAGCGGGTGGCTTTGTAAATGATGCACCTAGTTTTGTAGATGGTGCAGGCCGGTAAGGGGAGCCCATGGAGTTCCATCAGGATGGGGGTGATCTGATCATGTTTCTTCAGGCCCTCGAAAAGACCACTGGATACATACGTCTGTCTGTGACTGGAGTTTACAGGAGTAGTGACCAGGGCACATTTACTCTTCATCTGCATTGGAGCTTTGTAGCCTATCTCGTTCTCTTGGAGAGCGATCTCAACGGAGCTTGGAGTAAGGGGAACTCTTCAAAAGACAGCTGTGCCGAAGTGAACAGAGACTCTCAGGGAATTCTATAGATCCAAAGTACATTTAAGGTTTACTTTACTCACTCATTGTCATTTTACGCTGTGCACTCACTTGAGACAGACTGCACATGTATTCTGATGAAGGTCCCAAGCTATTTACTGATTCCACATGTATTTTGGGATATTTCTTCCAGTGAAATAACTGAGGTCCAAAGTCCTGTGAGTGAGGGTCGGACAGCTGTGATGGACAGATTCCCATTTTTTGTCAGTGTGGGGCGACAAACATTTTCTTCATCTAGGACGGCAACATGAATTCATTTGACCCCTTCATCCATCACCGAACATTTCACACCATCTTCCCAGTGGGCAACCTTTCCTTTACAACACATTTAGGCATCTGGAAGCATGCCCTTACCTTGGGACACCTGGCTATCAGAACAGATGACCCACATTTGTGCATATGGTCCAGTAATCTAGGCTTCACATAACGTAGAGGGATACGAAAGGTCTCTGAGTACCAGTCGGGCTCTTCACCCACCCCCTTCCATGGATTTCATGTCACCATATGCCAGCCTTTCTCCTAGGAGAACCAGCCCATGCCAACTTTTTAATGTCATGTTATGTACCAGTCAGAAGGAGGGACCAGAAAATATTTAGATACTTTGAAAATATATTTTCGGCTATTGAGACCCACAGACCTTTTGGAGGAAAGTCTAGGCTCGATAGAATGGTCGTCCTCAAACTTCAAAAACCCAAGATCAATAACAAGAAGGAAAACAGCGGTCCAAAGATCATATCCATCAAACGAACACACTTCAGAGATAGTGAATAAATCACAGGGGCCGAATCCTCATCTGTGGGGAAAAAGAGCACATTCCAGGCTTTCCGCTCATATTAAAAGCTCTCCAAACTAAAACTTTCCCAAATCTACACAGACTTGCTGGCCCCAACATCACAACTCAACAAGGCTCACTTCTGGAGAAGTAAGCAACACATGAATAGCCTTTCTCTGCAGCTAAAGTGAATTCTCCTGGCAAACACTCGCCTATTGCCATTGCTTTAGTCATCCTGTAAACAAATCACCCCCATCGAGAACTCCTAACAAATGTACCTCTTATCACCAGCATCAAACTCCTGAGGTTTCACGGGGAGGAGGGGTTGGGGATTCGCCCAAGAACCCCGGAGAAGCCCACCTTTATGTACACATATTGTAGCCCCAGGCTGTAAAGATAACCTAACAACAACAACTATGTCCGGCTCGTCACAACTACAGAAATGCTGCTCTCCCACCAGCACCTGCATAATTCCTCTTCCTGGAGTTTCTAGATTTGCAATATCTGATTGACTGGAAATTGCACAACTTTACAACTTCACAAAATTGCGCAAGTGCAAGTTGCGCACACCGAGCCTGAGAAGGGCTGTGCATGCGTCATGCTTGCATCATAGGGATGGAGCTGGGCGGGTGAACCTGGAGGCGGATGCCAAGGCTGAGCTGCTAGTTCAAGGACAGAGCAGCATCTGGGTGCCCGGAGGAGAGGCAGTGACAACGCATGTCCCCTTACCAAGTGCGTCTGTGTTGTACAACACGTGGCACGCCAGGGCCACTGGGCCACCTGTGACAAATCAAAATACCTATGGCACGTCACAGGATACCCTGTAGGTCACCGAACACGCGGTAACCTCAGGTTCGCACATAGACCATAGCCCAAGACAGCCTACGGCCCAATACAGAACGCACACCACACTACAGAGTATGTGCCAGCTTAGGCGCCCATGCAGAACCCTGCAGCCCTGCATTACCTCCTGGCACCACAAACACAGCCCTGCAGCCCCTCACTGTACCCAGGCCACTTTAGAGAACCACACCCCTATACAGAACCTGCTACAGAGCCCAGGCCACCTGCAGAATCCAGGCATCCTACATTACCTCATGGAACCTCAAGTACAGCAACTCACTGAACACAGGCCACTCAAGAGAACACACAACCTCATACAGAACCTGCTGCAGAGCCCAGGCCACCTGCAGAATCCAGGCATCCTACATTACCTCGTGGAACCTCAAGTACAGCAACTCACTGAACACAGGCCACTCAAGAGAACACACAACCTCATACAGAACCTGCTGCAGAGCCCAGGCCACCTGCAGAATCCAGGCATCCTACATTACCTCATGGAACCTCAAGTACAGCAACTCACTGAACACAGGCCACTCAAGAGAAAACACAACCTCATACAGAACCTGCTACAGAGCCCAGGCCACCTGCAGAATCCAGGCATCCTTCATTACCTCGTGGAACCTCAAGTACAGCAACTCACTGAACACAGGCCACTCAAGAGAACACACAACCTCATACAGAACCTGCTACAGAACCCAGGCCACCTGCAGAATCCAGGCATCCTACATTACCTCATGGAACCTCAAGTACAGCAACTCACTGAACACAGGCCACTCAAGAGAACACACAACCTCATACAGAACCTGCTACAGAGCCCAGGCCACCTGCAGAATCCAGGCATCCTACATTACCTCATGGAACCTCAAGTACAGCAACTCACTGAACACAGGCCACTCAAGAGAACACACAACCTCATACAGAACCTGCTGCAGAGCCCAGGCCACCTGCAGAATCCAGGCATCCTACATTACCTCGTGGAACCTCAAGTACAGCAACTCACTGAACACAGGCCACTCAAGAGAACACACAACCTCATACAGAACCTGCTACAGAGCCCAGGCCACCTGCAGAATCCAGGCATCCTTCATTACCTCATGGAACCTCAAGTACAGCAACTCACTGAACACAGGCCACTCAAGAGAAAACACAACCTCATACAGAACCTGCTACAGAGCCCAGGCCACCTGCAGAATCCAGGCATCCTACATTACCTCATGGAACCTCAAGTACAGCAACTCACTGAACACAGGCCACTCAAGAGAACACACAACCTCATACAGAACCTGCTGCAGAGCCCAGGCCACCTGCAGAATCCAGGCATCCTACATTACCTCATGGAACCTCAAGTACAGCAACTCACTGAACACAGGCCACTCAAGAGAAAACACAACCTCATACAGAACCTGCTACAGAGCCCAGGCCACCTGCAGAATCCAGGCATCCTTCATTACCTCATGGAACCTCAAGTACAGCAACTCACTGAACACAGGCCACTCAAGAGAACACACAACCTCATACAGAACCTGCTACAGAGCCCAGGCCACCTGCAGAATCCAGGCATCCTACATTACCTCATGGAACCTCAAGTACAGCAACTCACTGAACACAGGCCACTCAAGAGAACACACAACCTCATACAGAACCTGCTGCAGAGCCCAGGCCACCTGCAGAATCCAGGCATCCTTCATTACCTCGTGGAACCTCAAGTACAGCAACTCACTGAACACAGGCCACTCAAGAGAACACACAACCTCATACAGAACCTGCTGCAGAGCCCAGGCCACCTGCAGAATCCAGGCATCCTACATTACCTCATGGAACCTCAAGTACAGCAACTCACTGAACACAGGCCACTCAAGAGAAAACACAACCTCATACAGAACCTGCTACAGAGCCCAGGCCACCTGCAGAATCCAGGCATCCTTCATTACCTCATGGAACCTCAAGTACAGCAACTCACTGAACACAGGCCACTCAAGAGAACACACAACCTCATACAGAACCTGCTACAGAGCCCAGGCCACCTGCAGAATCCAGGCATCCTACATTACCTCATGGAACCTCAAGTACAGCAACTCACTGAACACAGGCCACTCAAGAGAACACACAACCTCATACAGAACCTGCTACAGAGCCCAGGCCACCTGCAGAATCCAGGCATCCTACATTACCTCGTGGAACCTCAAGTACAGCAACTCACTGAACGCAGGCCACTCAAGAGAACACACAACCTCATACAGAACCTGCTACAGAACCCAGGCCACCTGCAGAATCCAGGCATCCTACATTACCTCATGGAACCTCAAGTACAGCAACTCACTGAACACAGGCCACTCAAGAGAACACACAACCTCATACAGAACCTGCTACAGAGCCCAGGCCACCTGCAGAATCCAGGCATCCTACATTACCTCATGGAACCTCAAGTACAGCAACTCACTGAACACAGGCCACTCAAGAGAACACACAACCTCATACAGAACCTGCTACAGAGCCCAGGCCACCTGCAGAATCCAGGCATCCTACATTACCTCATGGAACCTCAAGTACAGCAACTCACTGAACACAGGCCACTCAAGAGAAAACACAACCTCATACAGAACCTGCTACAGAACCCAGGCCACCTGCAGAATCCAGGCATCCTACATTACCTCATGGAACCTCAAGTACAGCAACTCACTGAACACAGGCCACTCAAGAGAACACACAACCTCATACAGAACCTGCTACAGAGCCCAGGCCACCTGCAGAATCCAGGCATCCTTCATTACCTCATGGAACCTCAAGTACAGCAACTCACTGAACACAGGCCACTCAAGAGAACACACAACCTCATACAGAACCTGCTACAGAGCCCAGGCCACCTGCAGAATCCAGGCATCCTTCATTACCTCATGGAACCTCAAGTACAGCAACTCACTGAACACAGGCCACTCAAGAGAACACACAACCTCATACAGAACCTGCTACAGAGCCCAGGCCACCTGCAGAATCCAGGCATCCTACATTACCTCATGGAACCTCAAGTACAGCAACTCACTGAACACAGGCCACTCAAGAGAAAACACAACCTCATACAGAACCTGCTACAGAGCCCAGGCCACCTGCAGAATCCAGGCATCCTACATTACCTCGTGGAACCTCAAGTACAGCAACTCACTGAACACAGGCCACTCAAGAGAACACACAACCTCATACAGAACCTGCTGCAGAGCCCAGGCCACCTGCAGAATCCAGGCATCCTACATTACCTCATGGAACCTCAAGTACAGCAACTCACTGAACACAGGCCACTCAAGAGAACACACAACCTCATACAGAACCTGCTACAGAGCCCAGGCCACCTGCAGAATCCAGGCATCCTTCATTACCTCATGGAACCTCAAGTACAGCAACTCACTGAACACAGGCCACTCAAGAGAACACACAACCTCATACAGAACCTGCTACAGAGCCCAGGCCACCTGCAGAATCCAGGCATCCTACATTACCTCATGGAACCTCAAGTACAGCAACTCACTGAACACAGGCCACTCAAGAGAACACACAACCTCATACAGAACCTGCTGCAGAGCCCAGGCCACCTGCAGAATCCAGGCATCCTACATTACCTCATGGAACCTCAAGTACAGCAACTCACTGAACACAGGCCACTCAAGAGAAAACACAACCTCATACAGAACCTGCTACAGAACCCAGGCCACCTGCAGAATCCAGGCATCCTACATAACCTCAAGTACAACACTTCACAGTACACAAGTCACTCTAAAGAAGAAATCCCCTCATACAGAACCTGCAACAGAACCCAGCCATCCAACATAAACTCCCCGAACCCCAAGTACAGCACCACACTGTACCCAGGTCACTTTACAGAAAGCTCAACCCCCATACAGAACCTGCTACAGAGCACAGGCATCCTACATAACCTCCTCAAACCTCAAGTACAGTAACTCACAGTACACAGACCACTCTAGAGAACACACACCCCATACAGAACCTGCTACAGAGCCCAGGCCACCTACATAACCTCCTCAAACCTCAAGTACAGCACCTCACTGAACACAGGCCACTCTAGAGAACGCAAACCCCCATACAGAACCTGCTACAGAGCCCAGGCATCCAACATAATCTCCTCGAACCTCAAGTACAGTAACTCACAGTACACAGACCACTCTAGAGAACACACACCCCATACAGAACCTGCTACAGAGCCCAGGCCACCTACATAACCTCCTCAAACCTCAAGTACAGCACCTCACTGAACACAGGCCACTCTAGAGAACGCAAACCCCCATACAGAACCTGCTACAGAACCCAGGCATCCAACATAATCTCCTCAAACCTCAAGTACAGTAACTCACAGTACACAGACCACTCTAGAGAACACACACCCCATACAGAACCTGCTACAGAGCCCAGCCATCCAACATAAACTCCTCGAACCCCAAGTACAGCACCACACTGTACCCAGGTCACTTTACAGAAAGCTCAACCCCCATACAGAACCTGCTACAGAGCCCAGGCCACCTACATAACCTCCTCAAACCTCAAGTACAGTAACTCACAGTACACAGACCACTCTAGAGAACACACACCCCATACAGAACCTGCTACAGAGCCCAGGCAACCTACATAACCTCCTCAAACCTCAAGTACAGCACCTCACTGAACACAGGCCACTCTAGAGAACGCAAACCCCCATACAGAACCTGCTACAGAACCCAGGCATCCAACATAATCTCCTCGAACCTCAAGTACAGTAACTCACAGTACACAGACCACTCTAGAGAACACACACCCCATACAGAACCAGCTACATAACACAGGCCACCTGCAGAACCCAGTGCTACACAAACAAATGATGGACGGAATGCTGAATAAATCATACATTCACCCCCAGTCAAGAGATCTGGGTTAAATCCATTGTTCTTTTGCTCACCATGCCACCCCACTTTAGACCCAGCCATATGAAAATCAGTCTTGACCCTTTGCCTCATGGGAACAGTCCAGACCGAACTGCCAATGGCAGGTCCTCCCTGGACCGGAAACCAGCATCCTGGGACCGGTTTCTGGGTATTACCCTTCATCAGCCAGGCTAGCTTGAATCCAGTATTGTAGTGAGCACGGGGCCCATGACTGGGCATACCCTTCCCACTTAGGGCGACATATGCAAAAGAAACAATTCATGGACCGTGCCACTGGATTATTGAATCTTAAGGTACTATACAGAACCACCTTTAAGGTCCAGGCGACATCTTACAGGATTCACTGCGCTTGGTTCACTGCTCCTTACAGAACCCACAGCACCTGACGTAACATAAGGCCAACCCCAGGGCCCGGTAAAACCCAAATAAATTCACTGCCTGTTACAGATATTCACTGAACTTGTACGAGACCCAAAACACTGCAGATCTGGTGATGTCCTAGGGTAAGAACGAGCATTGCCTAAACTACTACAGGTCTGACGATGTCCTAGGGTACCGTAAGAGTCAGCATCGCCGAAAATGCTACAGGTCTGACAATGCCCCAGGGTGTCGTAAGACCCAGCATCACCCAAAACAGTACTGGACTGAAGATGTCCTAGGGTCCCGTAAGAACCAGCATCACCCAAAACACTGCTGGTCTGACGATGTCCTAGGGTACCGTAAGAACCAGCATCACCCAAAACACTGCAGGTCTGACAATGTTCTATGGTACCGTAAGAACCAGCATCGCCCAAAACGCTGCAGGTCTGACGATGCCCTAGAGCAGCAAGAACCAGCATTATCAAAAACACTGCAGGTCAGACAATGCCCTGGTGCCCTAAGAACCAGCGATGTCCTAGGGTAGGAAGAACCAGCATCACCCAAAACGCTACTGGTCTGACAATGCCCTAGGGTACCGTAAGAACCAGCACCACCCAAAATGCTCCAGGTTCGACGATGCCCTAGGGTACCGTAAGTACCAGCTTCACCCAAAATGCTCCCGGTTCGACGATGTCCTAGGGTACCGTAAGAACCAGCATTGCCCAAAACACTGCTGGTCTGACAATGTCCTAGGGTACCGTAAGAACCAGCATCGCTCAAAACACTGCTGGTCTGACGCTGTCTTAGGGTACCGTAAGAACCAGCATTATCCAAAAATTGCTGGTCTGATGATGTCCTAGGGTACCGTAAGAACCAGCATTATCCAAAAACTGCTGGTCTGATGATGTCCTAGGGTACCGTAAGAACCAGCATTATCCAAAAACTGCTGGTCTGATGATGCCCTAGGGTACCGTAAGAACCAGCATTATCCAAAAACTGCTGGTCTGATGATGTCCTAGGGTACCGTAAGAACCAGCATCACCCAAAACACTGCAGGTCGGACGATGCCCTGGTGCCCTAAGAACCAGCATCACCCAAAACACTGCAGGTCTGACGATGTCCTAGGGTAGGAAGAACCAGCATCACCCAAAACGCTACTGGTCTGACAATGCCCTAGGGTACCATAAGAACCAGCATCACCCAAAACACTGCAGGTCTGACTATGTCCTAGGGTACCGTAAGAACCAGCATCACCCAAAACACTGCTGGTCTGACGATGCCCTAGGCTACCGTAAGAACCAGCATCACCCAAAACACTGCTGGTCTGACTATGCCCTAGGCTACCGTAAGTACCAGCTTCACCCAAAATGCTCCCGGTTCGACGATGTCCTAGGGTACCGTAAGAACCAGCATTGCCCAAAACACTGCTGGTCTGACGATGTCCTAGGGTGGGAAGAACCAGCATCACCCAAAACACTGCTGGTCTGACGATGTCCTAGGGTACTGTAAGAACCAGCATCACCCAAAACACTGCAGGTCTGACGATGTCCTAGGGTACCGTAAGAACCAGCATCACCCAAAACACTGCTGGTCTGACGATGCCCTAGGCTACCGTAAGAACCAGCATCACCCAAAACACTGCTGGTCTGACGATGCCCGAGGCTACCGTAAGTACCAGCTTCACCCAAAATGCTCCCGGTTCGACGATGTCCTAGGGTACCGTAAGAACCAGCATTGCCCAAAACACTGCTGGTCTGACAATGTCCTAGGGTACCGTAAGAACCAGCATCGCTCAAAACACTGCTGGTCTGACGCTGTCTTAGGGTACCGTAAGAACCAGCATTATCCAAAAACTGCTGGTCTGATGATGTCCTAGGGTACCGTAAGAACCAGCATTATCCAAAACACTGCAGGTCGGACGATGCCCTAGGGTCCCGTAAGAACCAGCATCACCCAAAACACTGCTGGTCTGACGATGCCCTGGTGCCCTAAGAACCAGCATCGCCCAAAACACTGCTGGTCTGACGATGTCCTAGGGTGGGAAGAACCAGCATCACCCAAAACACTGCAGGTCTGACGATGTCCTAGGGTACCGTAAGAACTAGCATCACCCAAAACACTGCTGGTCTGACGATGTCCTAGGGTACCGTAAGAACCAGCATCGCCCAAAACACTGCAGGTCTGACGATGTCCTAGGGTACCGTAAGAACCAGCATCACCCAAAACACTGCAGGTCTGACGATGTCCTAGGGTACCGTAAGAACCAGCATCACCCAAAACACTGCTGGTCTGACGATGTCCTAGGGTACCGTAAGAACCAGCATCGCCCAAAACACTGCAGGTCTGACGATGTCCTAGGGTACCGTAAGAACCAGCATCACCCAAAACACTGCAGGTCTGACGATGTCCTAGGGTACCGTAAGAACCAGCATCACCCAAAACACTGCTGGTCTGACGATGTCCTAGGGTACCGTAAGAACCAGCATCGCCCAAAACACTGCAGGTCTGACGATGTCCTAGGGTACCGTAAGAACCAGCATCACCCAAAACACTGCAGGTCTGACGATGTCCTAGGGTACCGTAAGAACCAGCATCACCCAAAACACTGCAGGTCTGACGATGTCCTAGGGTACCGTAAGAACCAGCATCACCCAAAACACTGCTGGTCTGACGATGCCCTAGGCTACCGTAAGAACCAGCATCACCCAAAACACTGCTGGTCTGACGATGCCCGAGGCTACCGTAAGTACCAGCTTCACCCAAAATGCTCCCGGTTCGACAATGTCCTAGGGTACCGTAAGAACCAGCATTGCCCAAAACACTGCTGGTCTGACAATGTCCTAGGGTACCGTAAGAACCAGCATCGCTCAAAACACTGCTGGTCTGACGCTGTCTTAGGCTACCGTAAGAACCAGCATCGCCCAAAACACTGCGGGTCTCATGATTTCCTAGAGTAGCAAGAACCAGCATTTCCTAAAACAAAATACAGGTCTCATAATGTCCCAGCGTAGCAAGAACCAGCAACGCCCAAACGCAGGTCTGACCATGTCCTAGGGTACAGTAAGAACCAGCATCGCCCAAAACACTACAGGTCTGACAATGTCCCAGCGTAGCAAGAACCAGCATCGCCCAAACGCAGGTCTGACCATGTCCTAGGTCACCGACCTATATCAGAAAAAATTTCCTTTCTGTGTATTGGTCTTTCAGTTGGTGACCATGAGGCCTACACACTTCAATTATTATCACTTTTTTGATTATAATTTTTTGATAACCAATAGTACGCCACACATGACCATGTCCTAGGTTACCGACCAGCATCGCCCAAAACGCTGCAGGCAGGGCTGCCTTAAGAACATTATAGGCCCGCGCCACAGGTTGGAACACCTGGCACACAGCATGGCAGGCCGCCAGGGAACCAACGCCGATAACATACTCGGCCTTTTTACACCATACACGATCTCGTGGTTGGCAAAAGACTGGCCAGACAGACCTGGCAGGAGGACCCGGCCCTGCGGCTCTCGCGCCCTCCTGCTGCAGGCAGCAGGCCCCCTGATCCCCCACGGATAAGTTCCCAGCCTAGGAGCAGGGCGATGTGTTATTAATCTGTATGAACAGCCATGCCCACCCTCCGCGCGCACGGAGCCGGCCTGCCCGCACCGTCACCCTGCATTCCGGGAAGGGAGGTGTATTTGTACGGCTGATCAGGAAGTGACGCGCCCTTCCTATTAAAACAGGCTTTACTGCTTTTTGGGGAAATGCTCTTGTAAATGAGATGAGAGGGAGCGACAGTCAGACCCAGCCAGGTGGTGCGCAGAGAGAGTACAGAGATATGCTCCTTCACCACCTCTAGTGCACTGAGAAGCTCCGCCCAGGGCAGCTTGTTCGAGCAGTGCGGGGTGTGTGCACACGTGCACACGGAAGAGATCCTCCCTCCCGCTTGTGTGCAGCTGCTCACGTGGATGCGCCAGTAAAGCTGCTCTTCTGTTCTGCTGTCACGTGTACATTTTTAGTTTGCTTGGATACTTGGGCCCCTTTAGTTCGCGCACGTCCACCGGTTTAGTTTGCACAGATGCCAACAACTGCACATTTAGGGGAATATTTATGAGAGCTTTGTCTCATGTTTGCACCACGCAATGTGCTACATGTGAGACGCAAACCTCCATGTCAGATTTTTGAAACCATGCAAAGTTGCTTTGCGTGCTTTTGAATGTCTACAAAAATCTGGTTCTTACTACCCTAGCATATCACCAGACCTGTAGTGTTTTGGGCTATGCTGGTTCTTACAGCAACCTAGGGCATCGTCGAACCTGTAGCGTTTTGGGCGATGCTCGTTTTGGTACCCTAGGACATCGTCAGACCTGTACTGTTTTGGGTGACGCCGATTCTTAAGCTACCCTGGGACATCGTCAGACCTGTACTGTTTTGGGTGACGCCGATTCTTAAGCTACCCTGGGACATCGTCAGACCTATAGCACTGTAAATCTGAGTTCTGTTCTACGGGCAGTGTCAAACTAACCTGCGGATGCAGAGCAACGGAATGTGCTGATATTAACCTCTTCGCCACGGGGTGCGGCCAGATCAGACGGCCCATGGCCGTCCGACGCATACGCTCACCGTGATGTCGGACAGTTAACAGCAAAGGAAAACAGAGTGTAAGTAATGAGCAGTCATTACATTAATAGACGTCTTTGTAAGAGATGACAGACCAACAATGACATGTGTGGCCCACCTGCCAGACACGGGGGACCCGGACCCCTCCCCCTGCCCCCCAACTCCAGCTCATCCCGAAGCCAGCCCTGAACTTACAAGCATGTAACCTCAACTGCACCCAGTGCCAATCACATCTTACCCCAAGTGTACTCAACTAAAAGTACATCCGACACCAATCACACCTTAATACAAGTACTTATGAAGTGTGCACTTTAATGTTTTAGTGAAGTGCTGCGTGCCCCATAGTGTGTACTGATGCGTCTCTGGTAACACACTTCTGATGCCTTTCTGTGCACTTTGAATATGCACTGATTCACATGTGCGCACAAAGTGTACTGATACAGCGTGGAAAGGTGACTCCCAAAGATGTTCAGTTTCACTGTTACCCTGGAGTGCATGTGTAGCACATGCCTGTGTCCACACGGAGCTAGGATATCATGAATGGACTGGAATAGAGAATCCCACTTCCCCTTCTCCTCCTGGGCTGCATGCCAGAGAGAAGCTAGATCAGGGCACCAAAGAAGGTGGAGTTTGATTCAGAAATATGTAACCCACTGACAGAATCAACAACTTAACATAAGCAGGCAGATGGTGGGTGAGAGAGACAGGGAATGCTGTACACAGACAGCTAACGCAGACGAGCCAAGCCTGGACTTCAGCAGACAATGGCATTTCACTCAAGCTTTCACACCTTTATGTATTCGAAATGTAATCCGCGCCTTAAAAAAGCACGACCGTATGGCCAAAGCGATGAATATGAATATGAAGTACATGCACCGTATTCCATCCTCTGCGGTGTCATATACAACTTTTAACAAATGGGTTTCTTGCACAAACGATTGAAAGTTATTAACATTTCTGCACAGAAAAAGCAATGCCACTTAATACAATTTAACTGGTAACATTCAGCTGTTTATTGCTGTAAACAACCATTTGTAGAGGTGACAACGTTGTCCGTATACTGTAAAACTCCTAATTTGTTCAAATGTGCGTGTGTGGGGGGGGGATTTTTTGTATGCAACTAGAAACAAAAAAAGAATCAAAAGGGATGAGTAAAATTATTCCTTCTTTGGACTTGAAAATATTTAGTTTCACTATTAAAACAAATACATGTTCACAGTACAGCCACTGAACTCAAAGCTGCAGCTATTTCATAAAAGCTCTCAAACATTAGAAGACTCACAAATATGTGTAACTGTTTAATGTTTCTTATCTTCAATCCTACCGTACCTCTTAAAGAGACTCAAGCATAACGAATACAAAATGTAATACACTGTTCTGCAGGCTTGACTTTTAATAAAAAGTAGGGCAGTATAATGTACCTTTCCTGGCTGCATACTTTATTTAAACCAGTCGCATAATTTGTTACTCCATAGCAGCATAATTCGAGTGTGCTAGATTACACTATAATGGCACAGCCCAAGTTTGTCAGGGAGGTTTTGTATCCTATTGTTCGACACAGTCTCCCACCACACACTAGCCACCAGACTCCACGACGTCGGCATCCAAGAAAGGGCCCTGGACTGGATAAGATCATTTCTCAGCGGCAGAACGCAGAGAATAAGACTCCCGCCCTTCCTCTCGGAACCAACAGAGACCAGATGCAGAGTACCCCAGGGATCTTTACTCAGCTCCACCCTCTTCAACATCTACATGGACCCCTCGCAACCATCACCAGCAACCATGGGTTCAACATCGTCTTCTACGGCGATGACACTCAACTCATCCTCTCCCTCACCAAGGAACCCGACCTCACCAGGCACAACTTCCAAGAAGGGATGAAAGCCGTTGCAACCTGGATGAAGAACAGCTGCGCGAAACTCAACTCAGAGAAAACAGAAGTCCTTATCCTCAGCTCTACCCCCTCAGCATGGGACGACACCTGGTGGCCCCCCGCCCTCAGAAATCCACCCACCCACCCCGACAGACCATGCACGTAACCTCGGCATCATACCGGACTCTTCACTCACAATGAATCACCAGATCATCTCCGTCTCATCTGCATGCTTCAACACCCTCTGCATACTATGTAAAACATTCAAATGGATACCCGCCGATCCCAGGAAAATGGTCATTCACGCCCTCATCACCAGCAGATTGGACTACGGCAACGCCCTCTATGCCGGAATCAACAAGAAACTCTTCTGCAAACTCCAGACCATCTAGAACGCCACAGCCAGACTAATCCTCGATATCTCAAGCCACAACCACATCACCCAACACCTCCGCGGCCTCCACTGGCTCCCCGCCGAAAGAAGGAGAACTTTTAAGCTCCTCACACACGCATGCATGGCCCTCCACAACATTGGACCTCAGTACCTCAACAACCACCTCTCCTTCAACACATCCATGAGAAACGTACGATCAGCCGACCTCTCCCTAGCCACCGTCCCACGCTTCTACAGGAGCAGAGTGGGTGCAAGGTCCTTCTCCTACCTTGCAGACAAAACATGGATCGAGCTCCCCCTCCACCTCCGGCGCAGCCAGACACTGGACCAATTCAGGAAAAACCACAAGACCTGGCTCTTCGAAATACCCCAAAGCAGCTGCCCCCCCATTACCCCCTGGCCACCCAAGTGCCTTGAGACCTTAACGGGTGAGTAGCGCGCTTTACAAAACACTAATTGATTGACTTTTGAGAACGAAATGGTGTTTATGATGCTGAAAGAGGTTGTGCTGTAAATTACTACTAGCTCCAAAGCTCAGTGAGATCACAAACCTTTCAGAGTTTGTAAAAGGAGCAGAGAATCCAGAAACATTATCAAGCAAGGTTGTCATCAGTTAGAGATGCTTGGACTCAGTCATGGTCTCAGCGAGCGAGTCACCGCTATCTGTGAGGTGACTCGCTGACTTAATGCTTGCTACCGTTTGAAAACAAGCATTAGCAATACCAGTGTGCTGCACCATGCACCCTCACAGGCAAATCACTCACACTGCACTCAATGGGCATAGTCTTGTATCTCTGGTGTTCTGGAAATTGGAACCAGAACCAAGAAAAAGCACCTGCCTGCTCTGGTGCGATGGAACATAGGCACAACTAAGAGCGCATGAGAAAAGGAATGTAGCTTTTGAGTAGACACCAGGGCTAACACAGAGAGTTCAGCAACACAGGACATATCCCAGCAAAGTGTCCTGTGCACCATGCTAATGCATTAAACAAGAGCCATTTATTGACTGGTAGCCTATGGAGGAAGCTCAATTGGGATTTAGCAGACGCATGATGGTGTAAATTCAGAAACCGATATAGCAGCTGCATTCTGCACAATGTAAATATTGTCAGTCAAGCAAGACTGCTTTATTATTATCTAAACAGGATTCTCCAATCAATTAGGAGGTGAGGAAGATTTTCCCTAAAGCTCTTCAAAAAGGTGTAACATTATACCAGTGATCTTGCGGACAAGTGGACGGAAGATAAAATCGGTGTTGATAGTGACAATAACGTTTCTGGTTATAGTAGCAGGGGTTGTGAGTGGGCCAAACATCAGTAACAATCCAATGGATGTCCAGATCTCGTAAAGATTCCTTAACACCCAAACGACACACTGGGTGGTTCACCATCCTCAGAACTAACCGATCTACTTACAGGGTTAAAACTTAATCAGCACGTGTCTTCAGCTACACATAATAAAGGACATACCCTTGACCAGGTATGGACAGCCAACCTCGCTGTGTCTGCCCGGTTGATCATACCCTGTACATGGTCTGATCATTTTTTTATTAACCACTTCCATGCTAATGACAAGGTCAGCTCGTCATGCAGTTTACTGGACCTGTGCTTATGACGAGCTGACCTTGTCATGAACAATGCATTTCTAGAGATTGCAGCACCCAGCGGGAATTGCCTTAGCAGGCAAGGTGTTTCTCCATCAATAACATCTCTAAGGCTAAAACCATCACCACGGAAGGGGGACCAGCTAGAAGCTAGAATAGTATCAATAAAGCTCAATTTCTTGACACACTGGCCAATACAGTTCCACAAGATAAACCATCTATTAACCTTAGTGAGGGGAATTTCACTGCTTGGCTACGAGCCGCCAGCAACAAGCATGCACCGCTCAGGAAAATACGCCTAGCCCAACGTCACGAAGCACAGAGATGGTTCTCCACTGACCTAAAGGCTCAAAAGTTAACCCTTCAGCAACATGAAAGAAGGTGGAGATGCAACTATTTGCTGATGACAAAGCGACTTATCTAGCAGCATTAAATGGTTACAAAATACTATCCTGACCACAAAAGTTGCTTATTTCTCCTCGAAAATCCTAACCTCCAACAATAGGTCAAAAGAAATTTTCGCTATTGCTAATGAACTGTCTAATCCTGACAGATGAACAATAAAATCCTCGCCCTCTCAAATTTTATGCGATTTATTGAACACCTTTTTTATCAATAAAATTACGACAATTAAGGCCAACATTCCCACATGCCCATCCCCTGAGGCATGCGCCACCATGCCAACAAACTCCGTCTCCTTTGAGCAGTTGCCGAAAATAAGTGACCAGGTATTCATGGAATTGCTATCCAAAGTAAAATCAGGAACCTCCAGGTTTGCTGTCCACCACGCATTTTGAGCGAAGTTTTCTCCGCGCTCCTTAGATCCGACTAATCCCTCTTAAACAAGTCATTATCTTAGGGCTATGTTCCGGACACCTTCAAGGAGGCAGTTCCCCCTCTTGAAGAAGCCAGGTCTGGATCCTCAAATCTTGAGTAATTATCGCACTATCTCATTGCTCCAATACCTGGCCAAGGTTTTAGAAGCCTATGTGGCCAGATGCCTCTCTGCTTTCTTGGAACAGTCAGAGTATCTTGATCCACATAAAGCAGGTTTAAGCCCTGCACACTCCACAGAGGCTGTCATACTGACGGTATTGAACACTCTTCGGAAGGAGGTTGATGGGGGATTCCCACAGGCCCTGGTGTTGCTGGATCTCTCCACCGCCTTTGACACGGTTGACCACGGTATATTGGTCGACTGGGTCAGGGACGCAGGAATCCATGGACTGGCCCTCGACTGGATTAGATCCTTTCTGGAAAATCCTCAGTCAGTCCGCATTGCCCACTTTACAGCCCCAAAGTTGGAAACTAAATGTGGAGCCCCGCAATGCTCCTCATTATCTCCCCATTTGTTCAACCTTTATCTCCTCCCTCTGATACACGCCTTGAAGGAAAGGAAAGTCATTACCTTCAACTATGCGGATGACTTTCAACTTATGTTTTCAATCAGAGACTCTCCCGAATCGGTCTGTGATTTTCAATCTACTATGCTGTTCATCCGTAGCTCGATGAACAGCAATCCTTTGAAACTCAATTCAGATAAGACTGAACTGGTCCTAACAGGGAGATCACGCAACCCTTGGAGCCCACAATTCTGGCCTAAGGAATTTGGACAACCTCCTACCCAGTCTGCTCCTGTCAAAAGTCTGGGACTAACCATCAATTGTGAGCTTACAATGAGGACTCACATCAGCTCAGGGATCTCGACCTGCTTCTACCAAATGAGGAAAATAAGGAAAATTAGCAGATTCCTTACCCAGAAAACCTTAATTCAAGTAGTTTTAGCTATGGTTATGTCCCACTTCGACTACGCCAATTCCTTATACTTCGGCATCCCTCTCTACTTAATTAAACAATTTCAACTGGTACAGAACCAGGTAGCGAGACTGATTTTTCAGCAACCCAAGGTGGCAAAATGTCACTCTCCTCACGAGGAAGCTACATTGGCTCCCAATCAACCAGAGATGTGCCTTCAAGGCCTGTTGCCATGTTTCAAGTCAATGAACGGTAGGAGCCCCAAATTTGTGGATACCCTTATCCAAAAGCACATCCCAACACGCAACCTGCGTTCGGCACATAAGCATCTTCTTTCTATCTCCTCCTTGAAACTGAAGCGCATGGGTGGTGCCAGATTCGCCGTATTAGCTCCCAGCTACTGGAATTCCCTGCCCTACGAAATCAGATCTTGTACAGACCTCCTGAGTTTCAGGAGGCTCCTCAAGACTTGGTTGTTCAGACAAGCCTACGATTAGTCACTAGGGTCCCGAAACTTCCTAGAGCAGCGCCATGAAACCAATTGATGTACGTGCGCTTTATAAGAACTTGCTAACATAACATAACAAACCTCTGCTTTACCTGCATTCAACTTCGAATTTTTATTGGTAATCCAAAATGTGACTGAAGGAAGACATTCCTGAAGTTTAAGGGAAAAGTCAGTTACTACCACTTTGTTCTATAAGAAATTGACAGCACACTTGAAAAAGTAAAGCCTAAAGAACAAAATAAATCAACTAAAGAGCCTAAAAAACGTTACAGGGTTCATCAAATTGCACAATGATTCTTAATAAATCAATGTTCAATGTTTTTACTTTTAAATAGAAAAAAATACTTTCGTTTACACACAACTAAATACATAAGCTGAAATTACAAATGTACACAATGAAGACAAGATCTCTCTGGCACCCCCTGAACTAGAGATCCGTTTCATAAAGTCTCTTAGTGTTAATACATGAATAGCCTTCCATGTGGTGTTTGTCACAGAGTTCTCATTGTAAAACCCTTTCCTCTTACATTTGTCAAAGACTTCATAACGTAAAGCCTGACTCACAGAGTAATGAACTAAGAATAGATAACTAGGAGTTCCCTCAAGTTTACACAAAGGAAAATTGAATCACTTGGGAGAGCAGCCAAATTCTTCTAAACCCCAAAAGAACATGTACAAAAGTCAGATTTTTGACAAGGTAAACAATACCTGTTCAGCCAATAAAGTAAACATGTCAATATTTCGACACCAGATTTTGATTAATCGTAGGTTCTTGATCAGCACAACAAGATGATGGTGGCCTCCTCTATGCAGGATAGTTACTAACTTGTGATTACTTAGGACCAACTCCAGATGAACCAGGTGCATGAGGAAATCTCTTGCTTCCGGTACAAAACTCAAACACTGACTTCACCTTGCTAAATGCTGTCAGCATAGAAATTTTACTAATTGGCTGAATATTTTTTGTGCATAAGTTTAGAGCCTGAAGTGACACTGTGGTCTGCGCTTTCATAAGAACTATAATACACAGCCAATACTGTGTTTTTCTTTTTATTGTTCTGCCGTGCACAATCATATCTTTTCACTGGTCATTTGCACTGCGCTGTCACATGGAGCCCCTAATTTATTGTTACTGTATATCTAATTGAAGAAAATCAACATAAATTTACCTTGATAAAAAGTCTTTCTACTACATGTTGCTTTGGGGTTCAGCACAATTTAGGTCCCCTTCAAAGTGTTCGGATTAAAGAGATGCATCATTACATACAAATAAAAGTATTGCGAAAGTGCTACTTTAAAACATAGCACAGAAATGCTTTTTTAATTTTAAATGAGCAAGTTGCAGAAGCTGGTTGGGCATGGGGTGGAAGTGAAGCAGCACAGGGGTGGAGGGGTGACGGAACATGCAGGCGAAAGGAGGTTGAGCAACATGGTGGGAGGGGGCAAAAGCAACAAAGAGGGAGAGAAGGTGGGAGAAAGAGCAACGTGGAGAGCGAGGGAAAGTACACAGGCGAGAGAGAGCAACAGAAGTGCAGGTGGGGAGAGAAGCACATGGGCGAAAGAGAGCAACGTGGGTGGGGAGAAATGCACGGAAGGGACACAGCTGGAAAACATATGCACACTCACTGAGTGCTTAAATAAAAATCAGAAAGCAGTTCCCTAAAAGCGCCCAGAGGAAGCACAGAAGCCAACAAAAGAGATTGTAAAGAGGTTATGCTTCAGGGAAAGGACGAGCACAAGATGGACAGGCAGGCTGAAACAAGGAAAGCCATTCCAATAGAAAGCAAGCAGATAAGAGTGATAGTAAAGCCAACCAATACTATGCAGTGGGTGAGGTACAAACCCCTGTATGCTCTTGGCAACAACACAATTGTAGTTCACAATCAAACAGCTTGCGGTGACTGGTAGGCTCGACTGAACAACAAATACTTACAAGAAGGTGGCTTTACACATTTGATCGACTCCTATAGGGACCTTGCAGATTAACCAAGGTGCAAATCATGTTTCCAAAAGAAACACCATAGGAGCAACCAACTCTTAAAGTGTAACACAAGTATGAGTAACATGTGACAGTTTACACACTAGCAGGGTCTAGGTGTAAAAAAAAAAAGGTTAAATAAAAATTGTCAAGTGTGGGCTTATTGGACACAATGCTTTTCACAATCAAAACTATTAAGTCTACAGCCTTTGTCAAGTCATTCACTATGTAAAATAAAATGCCTAGTACCTTTGTTACCACATTTAATAATCAAGTTTACTTTATTTATGTTGCAGAACTCCGAAGAGATCCAAATAAAACACATACAATTTGCACATAACCAACCACAATCCAAAACACTTGCTATTCAAATTCCTTTATTCAATAAAATACAATATGAAATAAAACAGAAGTACAATACACCCAATAGAATCAATATAAGTTTAAAAAACACTTTAAAAGTAAAAAAATCTCGCGTGGAAGGACGAACGGGCCCCTCCCCTGTGTGTATGGAAAGCAGGATTAGATTTTTGTATGGGTCTGGAGCGCCCGATCTTTGAAGCGCGAGGGTGCCCCCGCAAGCACTTTAGGATATGGAAAAGATGGGCCGATTATAGGGACTTGCCACTGGATCCCCCAGTTGAACCCGAAGAGGAGCCCTAGGCTTTCCCCCATTGCATGGGCCTGTGTCTTGCGCCATGCCGGATACACTATACTCACACACCGCTGTTCCTTTTCACACGTGCACAGGGTTAGGGAGGGACTATGGGGTGGGATTGGGTGAGGGTGGTGGGAAGTTGGGGTGGGGATGGGGTGGGGGGTAGTTTCAAATAATTATGATTTGCAATGATTCTAGTTCGAATTTAGATCCTGCCATATGTAATGTACCCAAATGCTTGGTGGTCTCTCCTGATTGTGGGGTGCCACATTGATTGCCTTGCTTGATTTGCTCAATAAAATCTGTTGTGAAAAAAAAAAAGTAAAAAAATCTAAAACAGAATATTTCATTAGGGGGATTATAAAGTGTCTGTAAGGTTTCAGAGGTAGATCGTATAGATAAATGCAGACATATGGCCCTCAGCCATTTTTGATGATGTAATAAAAGTGCTGGGCAAACAAAGAGGACATGGTTTAAATCTTGAATCCCATTTTGGCATAAATTACATTCTGCGGGTGTTCCATACCAAGAAGCCACAAGGGTATTTAGCGGGAGCATACCCAGCCTGAGTAAAATCCAAAAGTGTCTCAACCCATGAAACAAATTCCAATGAATATAGGGTTGAACCCTTTTTACTGAGATAGAAGCAATTATATATTGGAAGCCAATTTTTTTAAAGCATGCCTCCCTATCCAGGTGAAAGCTTAGTGCCCACGTGGCCGGTTTTAGGTGAGCCTTTAATTGCGACACTGATAGTGTGCGCATCAAGTTAGCATTAATTGGAGCTGACCAACTTCATAGGAGAAATTTCTGTAGACTAATTATTTCTCTTTTTGCTACCAGAATTTCTTTTCTCATAAGAGATCTTAGTGTGTCTTCTTCGCTCTCTAAGCCGGCAATCCAGCGGACGACCCCCGCCAAGCTCTGCACAAACGAGCTTCTCAGACCCATTTCCAACCTTAAAGCAGCCACGGAGATCGTGGAGTTAACAGAAGTAATATTTCTTAACACTTGCCCATCCATTATATTTAAGAAACCCCATTAAGCTACTTCAATTGACTCCAATCCACAGCAGATAGGAAGGAATTTTCGCTTGATAAACATCTAAAATATATGAGAACTAACAGTCGCCCTATAAAGAGCACCCAAACATTGTGACTGTGACTGTGCTTTTTTCATATTATTTTCAATGTGGGCCTTATCACTAAGATGGCCACTCATCATACCCCAAAAAGTATAGGATTTTACAAGATCCACCCTTTGGGAGGCCAAGATCAAAAAAAGTTAATATTTTTGGGTTTCTCTTTACCGTGAGAACACATAATGTTACTTTTAGAGACGTTAATCTTCAGATGATGAGTGGTAGCGAATTGTTGCAGTGCCTACATTGTTAGCAGTGCCTCCAGACAATTATTTAGACATTTAGGGGCAACGATGCTAAAAGGCATCCATATTTTTGGTCATTTTGGGATGCTATTTCCCTAGATAAGCCCAGATCACTGCCAAGCAGTACTCTGCACAATGTGGGGAGTGACGTGCAGTTATAACTGGGGCATCTGTGCGCTCAATAAATCCCGGTAACATAACATAACATAAGATCTAACAGGGAACTATGCATACCCAGTCTCAAGAGCTTTCTCGACAGCAAAGATCAATCTACTTTATCAAATGCTGTGGAGAAGTCTATAAAGGTGCACACTTTACTCTTCTCTTCTGGATGTTACATATTTCTCATTGATCAACACAAGAGCAGCTCTATTATTGAAAGTTCCATGGTTTCTTCTGAACCCAGTTTGCTCAAGTGGAATGATTTTGTTACCTTCCGCTCATTCGCTTATCTGAGATAGTTGGCATTTAGAGAAAACTTTGCCAACTGCATCTAAGAGTGCAATCTGAACGGTTGCCCAGCAATCTAGGGTCACCCTTCTTGTATAATGGGACTATAATGCCTCCAGTCCATGGGTGGGGAGAGCAACTCCTATTCTTAAAACACCTTTTAAAAACTGGAAACAATATTTTACTCCAAAGAGTTGCCTCTTGTTTTATAAAGGAGATTGGAACATCATCTGGCCTATCGTGGCAGACCCACGCATTCTTTGAATTGCCAAAGCAAAGATCATTTTCTGAGGGAGCGTTATATGCATGATTACCCACTTCCAACTTAAGAGGATCATGTGCCTCTCCATTTGAGGTTCAAGATTAAGTCAATCCAACTAGCTTCCTCAATTAAAGATGGAGAAGATCTAACTCTTGACGCCCCCCCCCCCCTTCTGTCACTAAAGCCCAAAAGGACCACGTCTGACCCTTGAAAGCTGCCTTTCTTAGATCAACCCAGAGCTGATCATAGAACTCTTTTTGTTAAGCTGGGTTTTAACCGCCTCCTTCACCTCTTTAATAGAGACAATCTAGAGTTCCTCTCAGAAGAGTACAGTGCTTATTGTTTTGTGAATAGGGCATTTATTTCTCTATTTAATTAGAGGATCGAGAGAGGGATAGTCGGCATTTAATAATCACTAAACCAAGCTTGCTGGCTCAAATTCACACATAAAAATGACTATGTGGTCTCTGCTTAGAAAGACCCATAAAAAAATTTAGGTAGACCCAAAATCTGCATGGACATGAATAACTCTCCACCTAGAATCAGGAAGCATTTACTGTGCCCAGATGAAACAAGCATTTACAATGCAATGGTCTCGCCTTCGGAAAAGTTAGAGCTATTGGCATTGTAAATGACAAACTTTTTATTTATGTGTTGGTTTTGAAAACAGATAAATAAATGGCATTGTCATTTACAATACCAATAGATTAATCTCTCACAAATACGAGACCTATTGCATTAGCACCACACCCAGAGAGCCACACACACACACACACACACACAGAGAGCCACACACACACACACACACACACAGAGCCACACAGAGAGAGAGAGAGAGAGAGAGAGAGAGAGAGAGAGAGACACACACACACACACACACTTTTTTTCTCAGATAGGAGCGCGCAGTCAGTAGTTATCTTGAAAATCTGCTATGGATCAGCCTTGTGTAAAAAACAGAGTTCTAAGTGTGATGAAGCGACATGGTTTACACCTATGGGAGTGGGTTTGGTTGCACATTAACGTTCTTGAATAAGCAACTGTAATAATGCAAGGCCCTCTAGCAAGCACGTCGTGTTGTTAGTGCATGGTTGCCTTGTCTTTGAAGTTTGTGCGGGAACAGCGACCTAGTACTCAATGGCTGAAGAATGGGAAATCTAAGCTTCCAAATCACACGAGCAGACCCTCACTGATAACACCGTTAAAGTAAAACGTTAAAATGTACGGGGGGGTCGATTTTGATAATAGAAGCAAATGTGCGGTTTTTCCACTTTTTTCCCCCCCACAGGTGTGTTGGACCTCTCCTCATACCACCGCCCTCTAGCCCCGCGCCGCACTCACCGCTGCTGTAGCTTCTGCTCCGGTGCATCCTCAAGGCGGCGGCAGGGAGCCCAAAGTAAAACGTTAAAATGTACGGGGGGGTCGATTTTGATACTAGGAGCAAATGTGCTGTTTTTCTGTGGTTTTTTTTACCCATGGGGGTGTTGGACCTCTCCTCATACCACCGCCCTCCAGCCCCGTGCCGCACTCACCGCTGCTGTAGCTCCTGCTCCGGTGCATACTCTAGGCGGCGGCGGCAGGCAGCCCCTGCTCCCCCCCCCCCCGGGCCTGGGTCAGTTTAAGCTCACCTGGAGGCTCCAGAGCAGCTCGCACGGCAGGAAGAGAACGATAACCTGTTTTCGGTGCCCATGCGTCAACCATACGGGAGCCCTCAGCAATATTAACCTCTTGAAACCTTGTGGTTTCTAAGTGCTGTAAAACAATAGGGCATTACAGCGCAGCATCTTCTTACTGGCCACACACCTTGTCGAGAGCCCCGAAACATAATAATATAAACGGTATTTCTGTACAGTGTTTCAAGCGGCTTTGCTGCGGTTCCTAACATCAGTAAACAGCGAGGCTGTCACCTCACCACCTCACCTTCCTCACGCCCATCCCTTGCCGTGACCCCTCCCCCCAAAAAAGTTGAAAACGTGTTTTCGTTAAATAGCGCTTCACTGACAGTTTGCTGTTTTTCACCGCCATAAATACGAGTGTGACATTATTGACTTACCGCTGCGCCATGTCTTTTTTTAGTCAGTTTTTTTTTTAACCAAATAATTAGCTCAAAAACAGAAAGTGAAGAACTGTTATTTTTTATATTGGGATGGCGCCTGTCACCTTCAATGGTGTGAGTGAATAAAAGACTGTCTGCTGAAGACTGTCTGCCGGAAGCAAAGTAAAACACAACAGGAAATTAAAAAAAACAAGCGCTCACTATTTGTGTATAATCCCCGTCCTTTTCAGATTGGGGGGTGTGTTTTTTAGGATGTGAATAACAAGCAAAAATACGCCCCTCAATCCGAAAAAGACGGCACTGAGACCTCTTCTCCAATGGCTGGCCGCCGTTTAGGAGGCCAGCAAATGGAGAAGAGGGGCGGGGTTAACCCTCGCTACTCTGAGTCATTAAATCTTGCGCGCGAGACTGCGCATGTGCGAAGCCTACGCCACGTGAGACCTAAAAAGGAATAACCCTCTTCCTATTGCACTTGACAAGAGAGTTCGCAATGTAAAAGCCATTACAACTGTATTTGTCAAATAGTTTAAAAATGTAAAATCTCCTCCTAAAGTAAAACCCCTTCTTATTGCGTTTCTTAGAAAGTTTACAACGTAAAACCTCTTCCTACTACAGTTGTGAGAGTTCTCAATGCAAAACCCTTACTATTGCATGTGGCAGAAGGTTCACAACGTAAAACATCTGGCTCTGGTGTTTGGCAAGGAGGTCAATATAAAAACCATTTTCTATAATATTTATTAGGGACTTTGCAATGTGAAACCCATTCTTACTGTGTTGGTCACTGGATTACACCCTGCAAAGCCCTTCCTACTGTATTAGACCCGGGGTGTGCATTAACAATGCTTTCATTAGTTGTAGGAGGAAGACCTCTGACCTCCTGGTCAGGGAACTCTGCTCTCCCCTCCCACAGCTCCGTCATTGCACCGCTGCCCCCAGCACCTCTCTGTCCAGGTAGGTATTCAATGCCATCCTCCACCCGCAGGCTGCTGCCTGGTGCCTGGTGGTCCAGTGGGAGAGCCTTGCTCTGCTGCTGGTCCTCTTGGCCTGCCTTTTTCTGCTCTCTCCTTTTGCCTGTGTCTGGTTTCTGTTAATTGTGCCTGTCTATCTATTGTTTTCTTATTCATTTATTTTCGCTCTATTCTTTCTTTCTTTCTTCCCCGCCCCTCCTGCCCCCACACTCACTCCCTGCTGGTTCCCGCTCCCGCCTCCCAGCTGCGCTCCCGCCTCCCAGCTGCGCTCCCTCCCCCCAGCTGCGCTCCCTCCCCCGTCCCCTACTTAATGGCGGCCACTGCGCAAGCAGTTGAGCAAGACCTCTGACCGCCTGGTCGGGGAACTCTGCTCTCCCCTCACGCAACTCTGTCATTGCACCGCTGCCCCCAGCACCCCTCTGTCCAGGTAGGTATTCGAGGCCCTCCTCCACATGCAGGCTCCTGCCTGTGCCTCATCCCTGGAGGTCCAGTGGGAGAGCCTTGCTCTTCTGCTGGTCCGGTTGCCCAGCCTTTTTTTGTTTTCTGCTTTTGTTTTCTGTTTTCTGCATTTGTCGGTTTGTATGTCTGGTTTCTGTTAATTGAGCCCGTATATCTGTTTTCTTATTCATTTTTTATTTTATTTTTATTCTTTCTTCCTTATATTCTTTCTATTTCTTTTATTCTATTGTGCCTTGTTGTGTCCTTTTTTACCCTTGTGTCCTTTTTGTGACATTTTTCTCACCGCTGCTGCCACTGTGGCCCCTCTGCCCCCTGCCGGTTGTCGCTCCCGCCTCCCAGCTGCGCTCCCTCCCCTGTCCCCTATTTAATGGTAGCCGCTGTGCCAAAGGAAAGCCCGCCTGCGCCTGTCCACGACTTGACCTCAACCAGCGCCAGGGACTCTGGCTCTCAGACTACCCACCCCTACGCACTCAACCCCAAAGATACAACAACTGCCAGCTGTCGACGCCAGACACCATCCTTGGTCAGTTTTCCAGCCGACACTACCGCCAAACCCCAACCTCCGCACCCTCACGGCCACCGCCCACCCTCCGGATGCGAGCGCACCCAAACCCCTGAGGTGCATCCTCCTCCAACGTGCGCTCCCTGCACAGACACGCAGTAGAAATCTGGGACCTCCTCAACACCCTTTCTCCAGACATCACCTTTCTCAAGGGAACCTGGACCAACTCCACCCCTGCCCTGACATTGCCATCCCCGAAGGAAGCAAGATCCAGAGGAAGGACCACCCGAACCACCTAGAAGGAGGACGCGCCACTACACACAAGAACTCCCTCGTACTCGCCACTTCCAGCACAAATGACTCCTCATCACCCACGAAACAGCTCCATTTCCTCATCCAGACCAGCCCCAGAATGGCCCTACGAAGCACCCTTGCCTACAGACCTCCCGAACCACAAACCGTGTTCGCCACAACCATCATGGACATCATCCCGCCCCATACCATTGCCTCCATGGACTACATACTGCTCGGAGACCTGAATTTCCACCTCGACGACCCCAACTCCACCACCCTCCTGGACAACCTCCGAGTGAAACAGTTTGTCACCACCCCCACCCACAAGGCAGGACATACCCTCAACCCCATCATTGCAGGTGAGAACAACATCCACTTCCACCACACCACGCAGCCCCTCTGGAAGGGCCACCACTGCGTACACTTCTTCAAAAAAAATATCACTCACAAACCTACACCACACCCTCCACGAAGGAATTGGTGCAAGGTCACAGAGAAGCTCCTCAACTCCACCCTCAACTATGATCCCCCTCCCACCACGACCAATGTCAACTCTGTAGCCAACAAACTCCACAGGTGGATCACCAACTGCGGAGACAAGCTCCTCAACTCCACCCTCAACCATGATCCCCCTCCAAACTCTGACAGACAGCGCCCCATGAAAATCACCTGGTTCACCACTGACCTCAGAGAATCCAGACGCACCTGCAGACGCCTCGAAAATGTATGGAGAAGAGTGAGTTTAAATCTTTGTAGTGCACTAATCAATCAGTGGGGGTGGCCCACGGATCCTAGCACGTCCTTTCTCACAGTAAAGGACACACAAATGATGGATGGAACCGAGAACAAATCAAGACATTCACCCTCAGTTAAGAGATCTGTGTAATATCCATTGTTCTTTTGCTCACCATGCCACCCCAGTTTAGACCCAGCCATATGCAAATCAGTCTTGACCCTGTTCCTTTCTAACAGTATAAACCAGATGAGCCGGCGCTCAGGAACCAGCTGGTTCCTGGCATTACCAAGAGGGAAAGGCTGTGGCAACGGACAGGGGGCTGTCGCTGCCTCGACCACAGGAGGCTGTCGCTGCCTCGACAACAGGGGGCTGTCAAAGTCTCACCCCCCTGTAGGTTCAGGCTTCAGCAATCAATCCATACAAGCCTTGCCTCCACCACTATTGGACCTGCACACACAGTGCTAACATCCGGCCCGCTGCATCGCCTCACCAGCCCAGGGTTCCGGTACAGCGGCCTCGCTCTCTGCTCACCCCCACAGGCTCAAGCTTCAGCAATTCATCCATACAAGCCTTGCCTCCACCACTATTGGACCTGCATGCACAGTGCTAACATCTGGCCCGCTGCATCGCCTCACCAGCCCAGGGCTCGGGTCCAGCGGCCTCGCTCTCTGCTCACCCCCACAGGCTCAAGCTTCAGCAATCCATCAATACAAGCCTTGCCTCCACCACTATTGGACCTGCATGCACAGTGCTAACATCTGGCACCGCTGCATCGCCTCAGCAGCCCAGGGCTCGGGTCCAGCGGCCTCGCTCTCTGCTCACCCCGCAGGCTCAAGCTTCAGCAATCCATCAATACAAGCCTTGCCTCCACCACTATTGGACCTGCATACACAGTGCTAACATCTGGCACCGCTGCATCGCCTCAGCAGCCCAGGGCTCGGGTCCAGCGGCCTCACTCTCTGTTTGCCCGGTCCGCACATAACGTTACGTTACTCACTTCTCCGAAAGCCTGGCCATCGCCACCAGAGGCAGCCTGCCAGCCACACTGCCAACCGACCCGGTTTGCTTTGGTTGCCTTGTGCCACTCCCAATGGATCACATTTTACATAAAACATGGGTTGTCAAAGAAGACTCGAAAGACAATGGCTCCCAAGAGTCCCAGGTGCAGAGGTCCGGCTGCGCCCACTGGATGCTGATGCATTGGGAAGTGGGGCTTTATTTCTGACTGAATAGCTGCACTGTATAAGAATGCCAAATACGTAAATAAAAAACTGGCAGGTCCACGGGCAATATCCAGATAGTTTAACATGCTTCACTCACACGTTGGCATCTGGTGCAGGGGGGGGTATTCTTTCTTAACCCCGGCTGGAGCATCAGTTGTGCTGCTGTAGTCAGGCACCCACCTCCCTCCCACACTCTGCTTGACCCAGCACTGGTAGTCTGTGCAGGGGGAGAATGCTTTCGTAGCCCCGGCTGGACCATCAGTCCTGCTGTCAGACAATCCCCTTCCTCCCGCCATCACACACACTGCTTGGCCCAGCACTGGGTGTTTGTAACTGTATTTACATACCACTTACTACCCCTGATGAGACGCCGAAGAGCTTTTCAGTGAGTAGCGTGCTACTCCTGAACCTAAAAAGGATTAGTGGGTAATAAGTATAGGGAAACGGCTTTAATTTGAGCGGTGGACATGCGAGTCTGTTAGTTGGATTGAAAGGATAATGGGGATAGAAGAGGGAAGAGTCTAGAAGGTGTTTATTGGGAGATCATAGTAGTAAGAGGAGATTTTGGATGGGAAAAAGGAGAGATGCAGGAGAAAAGAGTATCTAGAAATGGATTAGAGAGATTATAGTAGTAAAATGAGTTGTTGGGATGAGTCCAAGGAGGGATGCATGAGGGAAGAATTTAAAAAGGGTTGTTTGGGAGATCGTAATAGAGGTTTGGGGTGATCTAAGGAGGAAAGTCTAGAAAGGGTTATTTTGGAGATCACAGTGGTAAAATGAGGATTGGGACGAGTCAGAGTGGAGGTATATGATATATTGAGAGAGAGTGTATTGGAGACAACGTTTTTTTCTACAGTAGGAGTAAAGTAAACAAATATAGAGATACATAAGTATAAACAGGGTATACATGTATGAAGAAGGTAATATATCAAGATTTAAGTTGTACTTAAAAAACTCAGACTTTAAAATATTGCTGTACTTTGACTCGATTTGTGTTTTTTTTTTTTTAAGTATGCTTCCTTTGACCTGGCTGCAGCATCCTCAGGCGTGTGGCTGGAGCCATACACCCCACCCCTTCGTGCACTCTGCTTGACCCAGCAGCTCTGGGTGTCCTCGCCAGGCTCTTTGTAAGGACCCCACCACCAGACTGCAGCCTGGCCTGATAACCGCTCTGCAGACAGCCCCAAAGCCTGCACACTGCTCGCTCTCTCTGGGCTTAGAACCCCCAACTCGCGCCCACCCCGGCTGTGCACAAGAGAGCTCCCTCGTCCCCGAATGGAAAGCATCGACACTTCTCCAGAGGTGCCAAGGAATGTTTCACACCAGAATCAAGAACTAGCAGGGGCTCTGGCGGCGCAGGGCGGCCGTGCAGAGGCGAGGAGAAGGCTCGGAGAGAAGGGCTGGGGAGCAGAGGGTGTGCATGCGGCACGGCCACCAGAGAAACGACTCCAGTGCGACACTGGCCCCAGGATGGTGCACACATCAAGGGACGTCAAGCGGAAGCACAGGGCAGCCTGCTCTGACGTCAGAAATACAAGGTATGTATCTGATGCACAGCAGACTGCTCAAGATGTGCATATGCAAGGTGCTATGTAGCTGATTACAGGGCGGATTGCTCCTGACGTCAGAAATACAATGTATGTATCTGATGCACAGCAGACTGCTCAAGATGTGCATATGCAAGGTGCTATGAAGCTGATTACAGAGCGGATTGCTCCAGACATCAGAAATACAAGGTATGTATCTGATGCACAGCAGACTGCTCAAGATGTGCATATGCAAGGTGCTATGTAGCCGATTACTGGGCGGATTGCTCCAGACATCAGAAATACAAGGTATGTATCTGATGCACAGCAGATTGCTCAAGATGTGCATATGCAAGGTGCTATGTAGCTGATTACAGGGCGGATTGCTCCAGAAGTCAGAAATACAAGGTATGTATCTGATGCACAGCAGACTGCTCAAGATGTGCATATGCAAGGTGCTATGTAGCTGATTACAGGGCGGATTGCTCCAGACATCAGAAATACAAGGTATGTATCTGATGCACAGCAGATTGCTCAAGATGTGCATATGCAAGGTGCTATGTAGCTGATTACAGAGCGGATTGCTCCAGACGTCAGAAATACAATGTATGTATCTGATGCACAGCAGACTGCTCAAGATGTGCATATGCAAGGTGCTATGTAGCCGATTACAGGGCGGATTGCTCCAGAAGTCAGAAATACAAGGTATGTATCTGATGCACAGCAGACTGCTCAAGATGTGCATATGCAAGGTGCTATGTAGCTGATTACAGGGCGGATTGCTCCAGACGTCAGAAATACAAGGTATGTATCTGATGCACAGCAGACTGCTCAAGATGTGCATATGCAAGGTGCTATGTAGCTGATTACAGGGCGGATTGCTCCAGACGTCAGAAATACAAGGTATGTATCTGATGCACAGCAGACTGCTCAAGATGTGCATATGCAAGGTGCTATGTAGCTGATTACAGGGCGGATTGCTCCAGACGTCAGAAATACAAGGTATGTATCTGATGCACAGCAGACTGCTCAAGATGTGCATATGCAAGGTGCTATGTAGCTGATTACAGGGCGGATTGCACCAGACATCAGAAATACAAGGTATGTATCTGATGCACAGCAGACTGCTCAAGATGTGCATATGCAAGGTGCTATGTAGCTGATTACAGGGCGGATTGCTCCAGACATCAGAAATACAAGGTATGTATCTGATGCACAGCAGACTGCTCAAGATGTGCATATGCAAGGTGCTATGTAGCTGATTACAGAGCGGATTGCTCCAGACGTCAGAAATACAATGTATGTATCTGATGCACAGCAGACTGCTCAAGATGTGCATATGCAAGGTGCTATGTAGCTGATTACAGAGCGGATTGCTCCAGACGTCAGAAATACAATGTATGTATCTGATGCACAGCAGACTGCTCAAGATGTGCATATGCAAGGTGCTATGTAGCTGATTACAGGGCGGATTGCTCCAGACGTCAGAAATACAATGTATGTATCTGATGCACAGCAGACTGCTCAAGATGTGCATATGCAAGGTGCTATGTAGCCGATTACAGGGCGGATTGCTCCAGAAGTCAGAAATACAAGGTATGTATCTGATGCACAGCAGACTGCTCAAGATGTGCATATGCAAGGTGCTATGTAGCTGATTACAGGGCGGATTGCTCCAGACATCAGAAATACAATGTATGTATCTGATGCACAGCAGACTGCTCAAGATGTGCATATGCAAGGTGCTATGTAGCTGATTACAGGGCGGATTGCTCCAGACGTCAGAAATACAAGGTATGTATCTGATGCACAGCAGACTGCTCAAGATGTGCATATGCAAGGTGCTATGTAGCTGATTACAGAGCGGATTGCTCCAGACATCAGAAATACAAGGTATGTATCTGATGCACAGCAGACTGCTCAAGATGTGCATATGCAAGGTGCTATGTAGCTGATTACAGGGCGGATTGCACCAGACATCAGAAATACAAGGTATGTATCTGATGCACAGCAGACTGCTCAAGATGTGTATATGCAAGGTGCTATGTAGCCGATTACTGGGCGGATTGCTCCAGAAGTCAGAAATACAAGGTATGTATCTGATGCACAGCAGACTGCTCAAGATGTGCATATGCAAGGTGCTATGTAGCTGATTACAGGGCGGATTGCTCCAGACATCAGAAATACAAGGTATGTATCTGATGCACAGCAGACTGCTCAAGATGTGCATATGCAAGGTGCTATGTAGCTGATTACAGGGCGGATTGCTCCAGACATCAGAAATACAAGGTATGTATCTGATGCACAGCAGACTGCTCAAGATGTGCATATGCAAGGTGCTATGTAGCTGATTACAGAGCGGATTGCTCCAGACGTCAGAAATACAAGGTATGTATCTGATGCACAGCAGATTGCTCAAGATGTGCATATGCAAGGTGCTATGTAGCTGATTACAGAGCGGATTGCTCCAGACATCAGAAGTACAATGTATGTATCTGATGCACAGCAGACTGCTCAAGATGTGCATATGCAAGGTGCTATGTAGCTGATTACAGAGCGGATTGCTCCTGACGTCAGAAATACAAGGTATGTATCTGATGCACAGCAGATTGCTCAAGATGTGCATATGCAAGGTGCTATGTAGCTGATTACAGAGCGGATTGCTCCAGACATCAGAAATACAATGTATGTATCTGATGCACAGCAGACTGCTCAAGATGTGCATATGCAAGGTGCTATGTAGCTGATTACAGAGCGGATTGCTCCAGACGTCAGCAATACAAGGTATGTATCTGATGCACAGCAGACTGCTCAAGATGTGCATATGCAAGGTGCTATGTAGCTGATTACAGGGCGGATTGCTCCAGACGTCAGAAATACAAGGTATGTATCTGATGCACAGCAGACTGCTCAAGATGTGCATATGCAAGGTGCTATGTAGCTGATTACAGGGCGGATTGCTCCAGACGTCAGAAATACAAGGTATGTATCTGATGCACAGCAGACTGCTCAAGATGTGCATATGCAAGGTGCTATGTAGCTGATTACTGGGCGGATTGCTCCAGACGTCAGAAATACAAGGTATGTATCTGATGCACAGCAGACTGCTCAAGATCTCCATATGCAAGGTGCTATGTAGCTGATTACAGGGCGGATTGCTCCAGACGTCAGAAATACAAGGTATGTATCTGATGCACAGCAGACTGCTCAAGATGTGCATATGCAAGGTGCTATGTAGCTGATTACTGGGCGGATTGCTCCAGACGTCAGAAATACAAGGTATGTATCTGATGCACAGCAGACTGCTCAAGATGTGCATATGCAAGGTGCTATGTAGCCGATTACAGGGCGGATTGCTCCAGACGTCAGAAATACAAGGTATGTATCTGATGCACAGCAGACTGCTCAAGATGTGCATATGCAAGGTGCTATGTAGCCGATTACTGGGCGGATTGCTCCAGACATCAGAAATACAAGGTATGTATCTGATGCACAGCAGACTGCTCAAGATGTGCATATGCAAGGTGCTATGTAGCCGATTACAGGGCGGATTGCTCCAGACGTCAGAAATACAAGGTATGTATCTGATGCACAGCAGACTGCTCAAGATGTGCATATGCAAGGTGCGATGTAGCTGATTACAGAGCGGATTGCTCCAGACATCAGAAATACAAGGTATGTATCTGATGCACAGCAGACTGCTCAAGATGTGCATATGCAAGGTGCTATGTAGCCGATTACAGGGCGGATTGCTCCAGAAGTCAGAAATACAAGGTATGTATCTGATGCACAGCAGACTGCTCAAGATGTGCATATGCAAGGTGCTATGTAGCTGATTACAGGGCGGATTGCTCCAGACGTCAGAAATACAAGGTATGTATCTGATGCACAGCAGACTGCTCAAGATGTGCATATGCAAGGTGCTATGTAGCTGATTACAGGGCGGATTGCTCCAGACATCAGAAATACAAGGTATGTATCTGATGCACAGCAGACTGCTCAAGATGTGCATATGCAAGGTGCTATGTAGCTGATTACAGGGCGGATTGCTCCAGACGTCAGAAATACAAGGTATGTATCTGATGCACAGCAGACTGCTCAAGATGTGCATATGCACGGTGCTATGTAGCTGATTACAGGGCGGATTGCACCAGACATCAGAAATACAAGGTATGTATCTGATGCACAGCAGACTGCTCATGATGTGCATATGCAAGGTGCTATGTAGCTGATTACAGAGCGGATTGCTCCAGACATCAGCAATACAAGGTATGTATCTGATGCACAGCAGACTGCTCAAGATGTGCATATGCAAGGTGCTATGTAGCTGATTACAGGGCGGATTGCTCCAGACGTCAGAAATACAAGGTATGTATCTGATGCACAGCAGACTGCTCAAGATGTGCATATGCAAGGTGCTATGTAGCTGATTACAGGGCGGATTGCTCCAGACGTCAGAAATACAAGGTATGTATCTGATGCACAGCAGACTGCTCAAGATGTGCATATGCAAGGTGCTATGTAGCTGATTACAGAGCGGATTGCTCCAGACGTCAGCAATACAAGGTATGTATCTGATGCACAGCAGACTGCTCAAGATGTGCATATGCAAGGTGCTATGTAGCTGATTACAGGGCGGATTGCACCAGACGTCAGAAATACAAGGTATGTATCTGATGCACAGCAGACTGCTCAAGATGTGCATATGCAAGGTGCTATGTAGCTGATTACAGGGCGGATTGCACCAGACATCAGAAATACAAGGTATGTATCTGATGCACAGCAGACTGCTCAAGATGTGCATATGCAAGGTGCTATGTAGCTGATTACAGGGCGGATTGCTCCAGACGTCAGAAATACAAGGTATGTATCTGATGCACAGCAGACTGCTCAAGATGTGCATATGCAAGGTGCTATGTAGCTGATTACAGGGCGGATTGCTCCAGACATCAGAAATACAAGGTATGTATCTGATGCACAGCAGACTGCTCAAGATGTGCATATGCAAGGTGCTATGTAGCTGATTACAGGGCGGATTGCTCCAGACGTCAGAAATACACGGTATGTATCTGATGCACAGCAGACTGCTCAAGATGTGCATATGCAAGGTGCTATGTAGCTGATTACAGGGCGGATTGCTCCAGACGTCAGAAATACAAGGTATGTATCTGATGCACAGCAGACTGCTCAAGATGTGCATATGCAAGGTGCTATGTAGCTGATTACAGGGCGGATTGCTCCAGACGTCAGAAATACACGGTATGTATCTGATGCACAGCAGACTGCTCAAGATGTGCATATGCAAGGTGCTATGTAGCTGATTACAGGGCGGATTGCTCCAGACGTCAGAAATACAAGGTATGTATCTGATGCACAGCAGACTGCTCAAGATGTGCATATGCAAGGTGCTATGTAGCTGATTACAGGGCGGATTGCTCCAGACGTCAGAAATACAAGGTATGTACCTGATGCACAGCAGACTGCTCAAGATGTGCATATGCAAGGTGCTATGTAGCTGATTACAGAGCGGATTGCTCCAGACGTCAGAAATACAAGCTATGTATCTGATGCACAGCAGACTGCTCAAGATGTGCATATGCAAGGTGCTATGTAGCTGATTACAGGGCGGATTGCTCCAGACATCAGAAATACAAGGTATGTATCTGATGCACAGCAGACTGCTCCAGATGTGCATATGCAAGGTGCTATGTAGCTGACCTCAGGGCAGATTGCTCCAGACGTCAGAAATACTGGGTGCTCTGCAATGACCAACCCCATTACAATCTTTGACCCTAAACCTTTGATTGATGGACCCGAGTAGGTCTGAGATAACCCACCCCTCTATGAAAGAAACAACGGGTCTATGGCGACCAACCCTTGTATGACGGGCCCTGCGTGGTCTGTGATGTCCCACCACTCCATGACGGACACAAAAGCGTGGTCTATGGTATTCCATCCAAGTAACAAGTCGAGCTGGGATAATCCACCAGTGCATCATTGACACAAGGTAGTTTGTGACGCCTACTCTTGAAGACAGCCCATTCTATTTCAATTCTGGCTGTTAGAAAGGTGTGTGCTGTTCGGAAGGAAGCAGTTAATAGGTAACTTGAGTCTGTGCCATTCAAGAACACAAATTCGCCACCCTCCCAGTCCCAGGAACAGCACTTCTCCCTGGGCATCACAGAGGGCACGTCCTGCCCTTGGAATCCGGCCGGCTCTTACAGAATTAAGGCACATCATCTTCCTTCTCCAGGCAGTCACAGCCGCCACCGAGTTGAACCTACTGAATCCACCACAAGAGTGCCTAGAGGGAGAACGGCGCTACACCAGGCAAAGCAGCCTGCAACACCTCTGTAAATCTGCGCCCCAGGAGCGAGCCCGTTGAAAGCGCTGGAAACTTCTCTCCATGGGCTCCTTTGATGCTTCATAGGAAAGAACAGCGGAGTGGAAACGAATCTGGCCACTGACTCATTGGTGCCGGGCTCCTGCGAGCCCTGGCTGCTGAGACACAAAAGTAGCCCTGTGGGCACGAGCGCTGCTGACCCTCCGAATGCAAAGCAGCCAAGCCCCCAAGGCATCGACACTGGGAAGGTCTCACTACAAACGGAAAGTGCAAGCATGGAGGCAGCACCCAGGCAGGGTCACTGGGAACGTGGAAATAACAGCGGCCTTAGGCAAGGGATCTCCTGGCCCCTTACAACGATGGATCCAACTGAAGCACTCCAAATTGAACCACAAAGGCCAATGACTTGTAATGGGGGGGGGGGGGTGAAACACTGCCAGAAACGCCAGGAGACAATGACACAGAAAGAAAGTTCAGTCTGAATCAGGTGGGACCCACCACCAAAGGCTCAACATCAAATTCTCAATCACAAATATGATTAAGGGGCTCCAATCCTATCAAAGGGTATAAATGGTTCTTAATTGTTTTAAAGATGCCAGGCACCAGAGACCATCATACTAAGGCAAAGCTAATCTGGCCACATGAACAGACCAAGCCGGCCGGACACCACTGGAAGAACCTGTAGTACTGAAGCGGCGAATCCCACTGGGGCAGCACTCCCAAGACACTGGTTGCGAGAGCGCGCCACCACATAAATAAAGTAGCAGAATGGCGTAGCAGAACGTGCAGAAAATAGATATTAAATACACAGAATATGGTATTTTGTTATCTCTTGATGGAATATTGTTCTGGTGCATACAGTTCATCGAGCATTTCTTCCAGGGGGCAGTGCAGGAGTAAAAGGGCTCGCATGTGGAGCTTAGCTGAGGCAGGTCAGTCCTCTGTGGCCCTCTCAGAGACAGTAAGATTTCTCTCCTTACCAATATTTAGGGCCAGATGTATAAAGGATTTTAACAGATGCTAACAGACTGATTTGCAGAATCGGGCAGTTTGCAACAGGAATTTTTTTTTTTCAAATGTACAAAATGCAATTCGGTAACTTGTTACGTCGCATTTTGCATTTGCGATCGGTAATTTGAACGGGCGTGTTTAAGGCGTCCCTTCCAAATACTAAAATCAGTATGGTATGTATTACTGTTTAGCGCCCAAATTCCGGTCACAAAACAGTAATACTTTACCACCAGATTAAAATTGGCGGTAACCCATTTGCAAAGCGGAAGGGATCCCCAACGGACCACTTCCACTTTGAAAATGTAAATAATAATATTTTTAAGAGCAGGCAGTGGTCTCGGCTTAAAAAATGAAACTGCAAAAGTTAAATTTGTTTGCATTATAAAGGCATCCCGTTTCCCTTCAATGAAAACTTCTATATTAAAAAAAAAAAAAAAAGATTGCTTTATTAAAAAGAAAATCACAGACATGGCGGCGTGCTGAACTCAGCTGACCAATAGGATGGTGGTCTGCTGAGTTTCGCAGATCATCCTGTCTGTGATTGCTTTATAATAAAGCTATATATATATATATATATATATATATATATATATATATATATATATATATATTTTATTATTTTTTTGGGTGATGGCTGCGATTCAAGATGGGTCACAAACTGCGACATAACTCATTAATATTCATGAGGCAGGCTGAATTACGACCCATAAGGAACCCTAAATGAAACTCAGTGAGCTTTATACGTTAGTAATACTGATATCCTAACAGCAATTCGGAGAGAAACGCAATTAGAAAATCCGTCATCTTAATATTTGAACATCAGGACCATTATTCTGCAAAAGGCAACTTCATGGCCCAACTAAAGAACCAAACACCCTCCTTACCACTAAGATCAACACCTCACCACAAGAGAGGTCATTAACAGATACAGGGGTTACACACGCAGAGCGTAGAGCAAGAAAAGCGTATTTTGACCTGTCGAACCAACTGGTAGGTAATAAGAGGCGGCCAGTAAAAGCACTGCTTGATGGTTGCAGGCCTGGAAACGGTGGACAGACAAATAATATATCACTTTGGAGTAAGTAATAACTCGACATAAGTTCGGTTCAAACATAGAGAGTTCTTCTAAGTGCCGTTCGGGATGTGGCCGAGGTTACAAATCTTCCTTCAATGTAGAGGTTGATCGGAGCATCGTTTGAATACATGTCGAAATTGAACTTATAATGTGTTATTACTGGGGACTTGTGCACCTGCACTCCGAAGGTTACTAGTTCCTCCACAGTAAAGTAAAACCCGTGCACTGTCCATTATGCTGCTCACCCCCACGCAGCAGCCTCCTGCTGGGCACACGGTGGAGGGCATTCCTGCCCACCTGAGCAGCCAAACTGTGGCCTGCCGATCTGCCAACGCCCAGCTAGGACGAGAAGCTCATGCCCAGGTGTGGGGAATTACTGGAAGACTTACACAACGAAGGGGTACTGTTCACCAAGCGGACCTTTGGGAAGGAGCAATGTGTATGTAAAGCTATACAAACTGCTCCAGCAGGTGACGAGTACGCGAGACCCTCTGGGTGCAGGACCCCCGGTGCACAGGCTGAAGGCACACCTGCTGCAGATCCCACGCACCTCGTACCCTGGGCCAGCCGCCACCGGCCCCTGCGGTACAGGAGATCAGTCTCTCCAAGAGGAGGAAGGCCTGAAATCCAGCCCTACCTGTACTACTTGACGGGCCTGCTGGAGGCACTGACAGTGAGGGGTCGGTGGAGAGCCGCGCCCCAGCCAGGACAGGAATCCAATGGAGGGACGGAGGGCATGCACGCGCAGCATAGATGTGCAACATACATACACCCGACCGGAGTAAATCACTTCCCTGTTGACAGGCAGCAGGGGCCTGGTGAAAGGGCACTGGTGATCAGGCAATCACATGAGACAAGTGCGTTTGTGATGGGAGACAAGCCAGCCAGCACTTCGAGCAACCACCCTAAAGGTGCTGCAGCACTCAAACACCAAATGAAGAAAGACTGCAGTAACTCCGGCACCAGGTACAGAGGGGGATCTGAACTCAAGGCTAACACCAGGTGCATCTGAGCTCAGGGCTAACAACACCAGGCACGAGATGCAAAGGGGCATCTGAACTCGGGTCTAACACCAGGCGCAGGAGGTCCTGTAATGTCAAGGATAACACCAGGAGCAGAGGGGGCATCTGAACTTGGGTCTAACACCAGGTGCAGGAGGTCATCTGAAGTCAAGGATAACATCAGGAGCAGAGGGTCTTGTGGAACCATTCCCACCCAAGGCAAAGGGGCGTCCACAGTCAGAAGTAAAACCCAAGGCAGACGGGCCCTCTCGTCACTAGCGCCTGGTTCAGATGGGCTAAGACAGAGGGGCTTCTGCGCTCAGAACTAACACCTGAGACAGAGAGGCCCTCTGCTCTAGCCCCTCATTCTCTCTCAATTCCACACAGCACACAATGCACTTAATAAATCAATGCTCAGGTAGTATTTTTACTTTTTAAAAGATAAAGTTCTTTAATTCACACACAACTAAATACTAAGCATACAATTTACACAGTGAAAACCATGCCTCTCTAGCCACTACTGAACTGGGGAGCTTAGTAAGAAGGTATCTCAGAGTTAAACACTATATGAAACTTCTTCTTACGGAATCTGTCACAGAACTCATAATGTAAAACCCCTTGCTGGTGCAATGGTCAGAGTTCAAAATGTAAGACTCCTTCCACTTGTATTTGTCAGAGAGTTCACAATTTAAAACCCTGTCCTACAGTATTTGTAATGAGGCTACAGCATGCAAACTCCCTTCCCACTATATTTGACACAAGCGGTGTGGTAACAATGTCTCAATCAGTTATGAGTAATGAAACTACTTCAAAGAAAGGCTAACACAAATGATGCACATACAAATGCCTGTGAGGATAACCACCAAGGAGAAAAGACCCCGCTCTATATAGTGATTTTCTTTTATTTACAATTACATGGGCTTTGGAAAGCGGCTAAAATGGTCTTTAACCAGGCCTCAGTATACTACGTAGATCTTCCTAGATAAAACCTACTTTACTTTCACACTAAATTACAGTAAGCTTTTCAACCCTAAATACTGTACTAATTTGCTTCCAACCACACACAAGCAAACATCAACACCACAAAGGCACTATCAAACAATGGTTCCTTCAATCGGGATGAAGGCCTTCCACAATCACCAGGGCAGAGCGCCCTATCATGGAATGCATTATATAAAATGGCGATTGGCACTATACATATGTGAATAACATAAAAACACACTACAAACTCAGACCCTCCTTCCAAAGACCGCCTGCGATGCAACTAGACATCTGTCCATACAGTGCTTTGCTGTCTTTACAGGGCTATCAAGTGCTATATAAATGCAATATTAAATTGCACAAGACAAGGACCGCTAACACAGAGTCATTAAAAAAAAGCACAAACATTTCTAACGTCTTCGGAAAGAGGATCAATTGTGGAGAACTTGATTGGTCATATTTTGGAAGCTCCCTCAAAAGAGAACCAGCACTATGTCAGAATGAATCAATGTGGCAAAAAAGGGTAGTGTCTTTTTATCCAGCAAACAAACAAAAAAAGTGCTCCAGCAGAAGGTCTTGAGGTCCAAAGAATGAATGTGTACCGAAAGAGAATATTCGTCACGGTGGTGGTGGTGTCAGGCGCCTTTAAAAGATTTCTAATCATTGCCTGGTGCCACGTGCCACTGAAACGGGTCTACGAGGCAATTCAGGAGATGTGATGTGCAGGGATCCATATCAAGGAAAGCCAAGCACTGCACCTTAGCATGGCATATCGCTTTACAGAAATAGTGCCATGAAGTGCTCTTCTTTGCGCTTGGGTAAGGGGGGCCTCTTTCGGTGTGTATGAGATCTTAACTGGAGGATATAGTTTGTAGTGTGCCCCAAGCACAAAGATATGGCTGTGGTTCATTGGGTTTGGAGGGGGTGATACGAACAGGCTCCTACACACGTGTCTTTGCACTATGGCACGAAGAGAGGCTGGAGGGCGAGAGGCGCGTAGGGCCATGCTTGTTGATAAGAGCCATCTTCCTCTAATGACTAATCCAACATCTAGTCCTAGCGGGGGTCCGGTCTCCTTGGACAGTCAGATCCTTACAGCTCTCCCGAACCCCATCCTTAAATTTATTTATTTATTTGTGCGTTTTTATATAGCGCGGACTTTACCCGAAGGTGTCGAGCGCTTCACAATAGGAACAGAACTGATACATGAGAACATTACAAGTGAACAAAATACAAAAGCAAACGTTACATTAAATGAAGCAATAATGTCAATCGTGAACCAACAAAATACAAGAGGTAGCAAAACGGTGCATTACAGGAGGAAAGAGTGGCGTGTGCAGGTTACAAAAGCGTACAAAGTAAACATAGAGGTATAATACTGCAAAATATGGAGGGCCCTCTAGCAAAAGAACAAACGTTACGTAGGCCATGGTGGCACTTGTGCAGGTATCGAAAATAAACAAATGTAAGAGGTAGAAAACAGTGTGTTACAAGAGAAAGTGATGGGTGCATGTTACACACGAGTACCACTCGTGTGTAACATGCCATTAAAGGACACATGTTGGTGATGCACAAGAATTGAGAGACATGCCAGCGCAGGAGCTCACAGGGCCCCCGCGGGTGGCAGAGCTCAAGGGCCACGGAGCATGCGCAGTTGGCAGAGCTCAAGGGCCCCTCCTACACGTGCTGACGGCGGGTGGGACGACCGGCGACAACTCTGTGTAACACATGAGTGGTGTTTAACCCCTTCGGGGCTAATGACGAGCTGGGCTCGTCATCGCGCTTACCTGTCCTGCGCGGATGACAAGGCCAGCTCGTCATCAGCCCCACCCTCGGGGGAAGCGCTGGCGCTCCCCCCGAGGCTCTCAGATCGTCATTGTTTTGCTGGGGGCGGCAGTGGAAGAGCTTCCGCTGCCGCCCCCGCCCCCCCCCATGGTAATCCCTGATGACGTCAGCGCGCACAGCGCGCGCTGACATCATCAGGGATTCCCAGCGCTCGGGAAGCCATTTGCTTCCTGCGCGCTTCAGAAGAAGGTAGGTTTTGGGACTCCGGCGGGGGTTTGGGGCAGCGAAGAGGCATCAGGGGAGAGGAAAGAGATTTTCCTTTCCCCTGATGTCTCTTTGCAGGGCATTTCTGCCTCACGATCGCGCACAGCGTCGCGATTGTGCGGCGGAAATGCCCCCACTAGACACCAGGGATATACTTTTAGTTTTTAGGAAGTGACCCCTTGGGCAAGGGTCACTTCCAGGCTGGCTGGCAATATGTTTTCGTTTTTCTGCCCCCCCTGGGGGGAAATCGGCCCGTTTTTTCGGCCGTTTTGCCCCCAGGGGGGGCAGAAATTCCCCACTAGCACCAGGGATATAGATTTGTACAAAGATGGCGGCCATTTATTTTGTTTACGTTTTTCTGTCCCCCCTGGGGGCAAATCGGCCCGTTTTTTTTGCCGTTTTGCCCCCAGGGGGGACAGAAAATGCCCACTAGACACCAGGGATGTAATTTTAGTTTTTAGGAAGCGACCCCTTGGGCAAGGGTCGCTTCCAGGTGGGGTCTGAGTATGTTTTCGTTTTTCTGCCCCCCCTGGGGGGAAATCGGCCCGTTTTTCGGCCGTTTTGCCCCCAGGGGGGGCAGAAATTACCCACTAGAACCAGGGATTTTTGTTGGGGCAATGTGTTTGTTTTGGGAAGCGACCCCTTGGGTAAGGGTCGCTTCCAGGTGGACATGATTGTGTTTTTGTTTTTCTGTCCACCCTGGGGGCAAATCGGCCTGTTTTTTTTGCCGTTTTGCCCCCAGGGGGGGCGGAAAATGCCCACTAACACAAAGTTTTTAGGAAGCGACCCCTTGGGCATGTTTGCTGGTGGTGTGTGTGGGGAGTGGTACTTGGCTGGATGGTGTGCGTGGAGCGGTGCTTGGCTGGCGGTGTGTGTGGAGTGGTACTTGGCTGTCGGTGTGCGCTGAGTGGTGTTTGGCTGGCGGTGTGCGTGGAGGGGTACTTGGCTATCTATGCACAGAGTGGTGCTTGGCTGGCGGTGTGTGTGGAGTGGCGCTTGGCTGGTGGTGTGTGTAGAGTGGTACTTGGCTGTCTGTGCACGGAGTGGTGCTTGGCTGGCGGTGTGTGTGGAGTGGCGCTTGGCTGGTGGTGTGCGTGGAGTGCTACTTTGCTGTCTGTGCACGGAGTGCTGCTTGGCTGGTGGTGTGTGTGGAGTGGCGCTTGGCTGGTGGTGTGCGTGGAGTGCTACTTTGCTGTCTGTGCACGGAGTGCTGCTTGGCTGGTGGTGTGTGTGGAGTGGCGCTTGGCTGGTGTTGTGCGTGGAGTGCTACTTTGCTGTCTGTGCACGGAGTGCTGCTTGGCTGGCGGTGTGTGTGGAGTGGCGCTTGGCTGGTGATGTGCGTGGAGTGCTACTTTGCTGTCTGTGCACGGAGTGCTGCTTGGCTGGCGGTGTGTGTGGAGTGGCGCTTGGCTGGTGGTGTGCGTGGAGTGCTACTTTGCTGTCTGTGCACGGAGTGCTGCTTGGCTGGCGGTGTGTGTGGAGTGGCGCTTGGCTGGCGGTGTGTGTGGAGTGGCGCTTGGCTGGATGGTGCTTGGCTGGCGGTGAGTGGTGCTTGGCTGGTGGTGCTTGTGGAGTGGCGCTTGGCAGGTGGTGTGCGTGGAGTGCTACTTTGCTGTCTGTGCACGGAGTGGTGCTTTGCTGGCGGTGTGTGTGGAGTGGCGCTTGGCTGTTAGTGTGCGTGGAGTGCTACTTTGCTGTCTGTGCACGGAGTGCTGCTTGGCTGGCGGTGTGTGTGGAGTGGCGCTTGGCTGGTGGTGTGCGTGGAGTGCTACTTTGCTGTCTGTGCACGGAGTGCTGCTTGGCTGGCGGTGTGTGTGGAGTGGCGCTTGGCTGGTGGTGTGCGTGGAGTGCTACTTTGCTGTCTGTGCACGGAGTGCTGCTCGGCTGGCGGTGTGTGTGGAGTGGCGCTTGGCTGGATGGTGCTTGGCTGGCGGTGAGTGGTGCTTGGCTGGTGGTGCTTGTGGAGTGGCGCCTGGCAGGTGGTGTGCGTGGAGTGCTACTTTGCTGTCTGTGCACGGAGTGGTGCTTGGCTGGCGGTGTGTGTGGAGTGGCGCTTGGCTGTTAGTGTGCGTGGAGTGCTACTTTGCTGTCTGTGCACGGAGTGCTGCTTGGCTGGCGGTGTGTGTGGAGTGGCGCTTGGCTGGTGGTGTGCGTGGAGTGCTACTTTGCTGTCTGTGCACGGAGTGCTGCTTGGCTGGAGGTGTGTGTTGAGTGGCGCTTGGCTGGTGGTGTGCGTGGAGTGCTACTTTGCTGTCTGTGCACGGAGTGCTGCTTGGCTGGCGGTGTGTGTGGAGTGGCGCTTGGCTGGTGTTGTGCGTGGAGTGCTACTTTGCTGTCTGTGCACGGAGTGCTGCTTGGCTGGCGGTGTGTGTGGAGTGGCGCTTGGCTGGTGGTGTGCGTGGAGTGCTACTTTGCTGTCTGTGCACGGAGTGCTGCTTGGCTGGCGGTGTGTGTGGAGTGGCGCTTGGCTGGTGGTGTGCGTGGAGTGCTACTTTGCTGTCTGTGCACGGAGTGCTGCTTGGCTGGAGGTGTGTGTTGAGTGGGGCTTGGCTGGTGGTGTGCGTGGAGTGCTGCTTGGCTGGAGGTGTGTGTTGAGTGGCGCTTGGCTGGTGGCGTGCGTGGAGTGCTACTTTGCTGTCTGTGCACGGAGTGCTGCTTGGCTGGCGGTGTGTGTGGAGTGGCGCTTGGCTGGTGGTGTGCGTGGAGTGCTACTTTGCTGTCTGTGCACGGAGTGCTGCTTGGCTGGCGGTGTGTGTGGAGTGGCGCTTGGCTGGTGGTGTGCTGGAGTGCTACTTTGCTGTCTGTGCACGGAGTGCTGCTTGGCTGGCGGTGTGTGTGGAGTGGTGTTTGGCTGGCGGTGTGTGGGGAGTGGTGTTTGGCTGGCGGTGTGTGGGGAGTGGTACTTGGCTGGATGGTGTGCGTGGAGTGGTACTTGGCTGTCGGTGTGCGCTGAGTGGGGTTTGGCTGGCGGTGTGCATGGTCTGGTGCTTGGATGGTGGTGTGGGTGGACTGGAACTCTGCTGGCGGTGTGTGAGTAGTTACTTTCTGTTGGTCACTACACACACTGCTAGTTGAGTGACACTCTACGCAGTCCATCATTTTCTGTAGTTGCTATGTCAGATATGTGGGCGTGTGAAAGTGATGGGCGGCTGGCGGTGTGAATGTTTTGTATGTGTCACACGTACAAAAGGTGTATGAATGTCCTTACTGCCCCTGTGTGATATGGGTACTGGTAGTAGCAAAAGACTGACTGGCACCAAAGTGGTCAGGCACTTTACAAAAATTCAAAAAATTATCCAGTGTCTTGATGCTAAAACTCATCTAATCTCATTTGGTCTAAGCCCTAATTGATGGCCCATCTGGCCGAATTTTAATTTGGGGGGCAAATTTGTGTGTTGTTTTTTTAATTGTTATATTGTTTGTGAAATGTGGTAGTAATTTTTTTTTCTTCTCTATTTTTGTCTTGTTCCAGGCTTTTGCTGTTTGGATTGTTGTAGGTTGCGTGTCTGTTTGCAGCTTGTGTAGTTGCTTGTGCTTGGTAAGTGAATGTATTTTGTACTACTTCTCCTTGATGTTTGTCTTTTTGAAAAAGGTTGTACCTCTAGCAGTTTGTGTGGCTCTGTGTTTTTTTTTTCAGGATTAGTGTTTGATGTGCACTTTGTTTTCTAATGTCATTTCTTTTTTTCTTTCTAGTGGGATTTCATTTCTTTTCGCTGTGTCTCAACAGAGTAGGTGCTGGTGAGTGTAGCTATATTTTGTAAGAGTGAAATTGTTTTGGATTGTATTTATCTTTTAGTGAAAGCCTTACCTTGTTTACTTCTTACTTTGCACAGTGTAGGTTGTTGTTCACTTGTGTGTGCAGTCTTCTTGCTTTGTAAGGATAATGGCTAGTCGCAGGATTACTGCTCAGCAGGTTCTTGGTTTGCTTTTTGAGTCTTCCTCGGACCATGGTTCAGAGTCTGAGTCCGATTCGGACTCCCAGGAAGTGGCAGAAGATTCAGGCAGTGAGTTTTCTCTTCGCATGGAATCATCATCATCGGATGATGACTCTTCTTCTAGTGCTGATGAAGGGCCTATGGTACAGGAGGACATTGTGTTGCCGGTAGTGGGCCAAGAGGCACCTGTGCTGCTGCCTAGGGCCGCAAGGTTTCCTTTCTTTTTACGTCGGCAAGAGGCATGTGGGCTGGAGCCTGCACCCAAAAGGCTTCACATTGCTGTGGTGCGCAAAGGGGCATCTGGTGCTTTTCGTCTTCCTGCTCGTGTAGTGCAGCAAGAGGCATCTGGGGCTGTTAGGCTTCCCATTGGTGTAGAGCGGCAAGAGGCATCTGGGCCTGCTGGGTTTCCCGGTGGTGTAGTGCAGCAAGAAGCATCTCAGGCTGCTGGGCTTCCCGTTGGTGTAGTGCAGGAAGAGCCCTCTGGGGATGCTACGTCTTCTGTTGGTGTTGTGCAGCCAGAAGTATCTGTGGCTGTTAGGCTTCCCGTTGGAGAACAGCAGCAAGATGTTTCGGTGCTGCAGGCTGGGGTGGCTGCTCCCCCCGTTGATAGGGATGGCCTCTGGGTTCCCCCTGGCTTGGTGCAGCCGGCATTGCCAGAGTTCACTGGTGTTCCTGGGTGTAGAGTGAATACAGAGAATTTTCTGCCAATTAATTTTTTTCAGTTGTTTTTTGACGATGTGTTTTTGCAAAAGATTGTTGAGCAAACCAATTTATATGCAGAACAATATTTGAGGGCCAACAGTGCCAGCCTTAAGCCCTATTGTAGAGCAATCCGGTGGACTCCCACCAATGTTGAAGAGATGAAGAAGTTTCTGGGATTAACTTTTTTGATGGGCTTGATAAGGAAGTCATCAATTACTTCATATTGGTCCACTAGTCCCTTGATGGTAACAGCTGTATTTCCAGCAGTCATAAGTCGTGATCGGTATACGCTTCTTCTTCGGATGATGCATTTTGCTGATAATAGTTTAGCGTTGTCACGCGATCACCCTGATTGTGACCGTTTGTTTAAAATTCGGCCTGTCCTTGATCACTTTGTTGATCGTTTTTCTGAGATTTTTGTCCCTGGTAAAGAAATTGCAGTGGATGAGTCTTTGGTGTTGTTCAAGGGCCGCTTGGTTTTTAGGCAATACATTCCTAGTAAGAGGTCACGCTATGGAATCAAACTGTATATGCTGTGTGACAGTGAGACTGGATATGTCTACAATTTCAGGGTGTACACTGGTAAGGAGTCCCGCATTAACCCTCCCGGTTGTCCTTCTACTTTTGGAGTAACTGAGAAAATTGTGTGGGAACTAGGTAGAGGATTATTTAACAAAGGCCATCATTTATATGTAGATAACTTCTACACTGGTGTGCAGTTGTTCAAGGAGTTGGCCAAAGTGGGCACTGTTGCTTGTGGCACAATGCGCAGTAACCGTAAAGGTTTCCCAAAGGAACTTGTTTGCAAAAGGCTTGTGCGGGGACAGTCTACGGCATTGCGATGTGGGGAGCTTTTAGCTGTGAAGTATTCAGACAAGAGAGATGTGTACATGCTGACTACTATCCACGATGAAAGTACTGTACCTGTGCCTGTTTGGGGTCAGGGTGCTGAAGTGAGCAAACCTGTGTGCATTCTAGCTTACAATAAGTTCATGGGTGGTGTTGACAGAGTAGATCAGAGGTTGGAACCTTATGCTGCTCTTCGAAAGGCTTACGTTTGGTACAAGAAGTTGGCTATCCATCTGTTCCACTTGGCATCATTTAATGCTTTCGTTGTGTACCAGAAGTCTTGTTCTGGGACGAAGATGACTTTTCTTAAGTTTCAGGAGTCTATAATAGGCAGCCTTGTACTTGTGCAGCAGGCAAGTGTTCCTAGATTTGGAGTGGTGGAGGAAGTGGCTAGATTGCAAGATCGCCACTTTCCTGAATCTATTCCTTCCACTACTGCTAGAGACTTTCCGACTAGAAGATGCAGAGTCTGTTGGCGAAGAGGCGTGCGGAAGGAGTCTCGTATATACTGTCCTGACTGTCCTTCTAAGCCTGCATTGTGTATGTCAGCTTGTTTTAAATCGTACCACACGCAAAAGAACTATTGGGAGTTTGATTGAGCTGTAAAGTGAATTGCTTGGTCTGCATTCTGTGAAACATTTTTAGTTTGTTTCAAGGATTGGCATTAGTGCAAAGTTTTTATTTTAAGAATTTGTGTTACCTGATTTGTAGGTATTTCCATTTGTTTAGTGTCATTTTCAAAAAAAGAATTCTAAATGTGTTTGTGGTGTGTGCCGGCTGGTGCTTGGCTGGCGGTGTGTGTGGAGTTGCGCTTGGCTGGCGGTGTGTGTGGAGTGGTGCTTGGCTGGCGGTGTGTGTGGAGTGGTGCTTGGCTGGCGGTGTGTGTGGAGTGGTGCTTGGCTGTCTGTGCAGGGAGTGGTGCTTTGCTGGCGGTGTGTGTGGAGTGGCGCTTGGCTGGTGGTGTTCGTGGAGTGGTACTTGGCTGTCTGTGCATGGAGTGGTGTTTGGCTGATGGTGTGTGTGGAGTGGTGCTTGGCTGGCGGTGTGTGTGGACTGGTGCTTGGCTGGCGGTGTGTGTGGAGTGGTGCTTGGCTGGCGGTGTGTGTGGAGTGGTGCTTGGCTGGCGGTGTGTGTGGAGTGGTGCTTGGCTGGCGGTGTGTGTGGAGTGCTGCTTGGCTGGCGGTGTGTGTGGAGTGGTGCTTGGCTGGCAGTGTGTGTGGAATGGTGCTTTGCTGGCAGTGTGTGTGGAATGGTGCTTGGCTGGCAGTGTGTGTGGAGTGGCGCTTGGCTGGTGGTGTTTGCGGAGTGGTACTTGGCTGGAGGGTGTGCGTGGAGCGGTGTTTAGCTGTCTGTGCACGGAGTGGTGCTTGGCTGGCGGTGTGCGTGGAGAGGCGCTTGGCTGGTGGTGTGCGCTGAGTGTTTGGCTGGCGGTGTGCATGGTCTGGTGCTTGGCTGGTGGTGTGGGTGGACTGGCGCTCGGCTGGCGGTGTGTGAGTAGTTACTTTCTGTTGGTCACTGCACACACTGCTTGTTGAGTGACACTCCACGCAGTCCATCAATTTGTGTAGTTCCAGTGTCAGAAATGTGGGCGTGTGAAAGTGATGGGCCCTTGAATGGCGCTGTTTGCTGGTGTGAGTGTTGAAATGTGATGGGTCCGCGGCTGGCGGTGTGAATGTTTTGAATGTGTCACACGTACGAAAGGTGTATGAATGGCCTGTAAAGAGGTTGGTGCCTTGACGTGGCTTTACAGCTCACGAGCTGTGAGTCAGTGGTTCAGTTTATCATACTTGCAATTATACACAGTGTATTTCATTTTTGTGAAATTACTTGCGTATACAATTGTATGTACTGAATCATCACTCACCCTCGTGCCAAATCCAACCAGTATGTGTGTGTGCTTGCGGATTAGATGGGTGTGCAGTAATAATTGTTTTTTTTCTCTTTCTGCATTAGGGTGTACCTTGTCCCTTATTGTGATTGTTGTAATGTGTTGCTTTTATTCCAGATGGTGTCAGTGGTCTTGTTTGTATCAGGTATGAAAGGTGCGTGAATGGCCTGTAAAACGGTTGGTGCCTTGTCGTGGCTTTACAGCTCACGAGTTGCGAGTCACTAGTTCGGTTTTTATGCATTTATTTATTGACAGAGCATTTCATTTTTTTGAAATATCTTGTTAATAAAATTTTATATACTGAACCATCACTCGCCCTCGTGCCAAATCCAACCTGTATGTGTGTGTCTTTGAGGAATAGATAGCCGTGCTTGAATGTTTGTCTTTTGAGTAACTCTGTTAAGGTGAGGTACCCTTTTACTCGGGAGAACAAGGGGAACGCTGGGTGGTAGGACATTTTTGCCGGCACGGCGATCCCACGGCAAAATTTTTGTAAAAGTGCTATTTTTACCTAATTAAGGTTTGCAAGGAGTTCTGGGTAGGAAAACATTGGGGGACCCACGCATGCCATACCTCCCTGGACTCCCCCGGGTGTCTACTTTTCAGAAATGTGTGGGTTTGGTAGGTTTCCCTAGATGGCTGTCTCGCACGGGGCCAGAAACCCAGGTAACCCCTCTTGCAAAAGCTGGAGAATTCATGTCCACCAGCTTTTGCAAGAGGGGTTACCCGGGTTTTTGGCCCCGTGCGAGACAGCCATCTAGGGAAACCTACCAAACCCACACATTTCTGAAAAGTAGACACCCGGGGGCTTCCAAGGAGGTATGGCTTGCGTGGATCCTCCAACGTTCCTTTACCCAGAATCCCTTGCAAACCTCATTTTTTGCTTGGAAATAATCATTTTTTTTCACACGTTTTAGTGTGGGAAAGCGTGGCATCACTGGGCTCACACAAATTACCTCCCACCCAGCGTTCCCCAAGGTCTCCCGATAAAAATGGTACCTCACTTGCGTGGGTAGGCATAGCGGCTGCTTTAGGAAAAGGCCCAATTCATACTGTGGAGACAAAAACATTACCTTTAGCCAAATAATCTTATTTTTTGAGGGGGTCACCTGAGCTTTTGGCCCGGGGCTTGGCAGGCATCTTTGGAAACTACCAAACCCAAACAGTTCTGAGAACTAGACACCCGAGGGAGTCCAGGGTGGTATGGCATGCGTGGGTCCCCCAATGTTTTCCTACCCAGAAACCCCTGCAAACCTGAAATTTTGGTCCAAAAACCAACTTTTCCATACTTTTTTGGGTGGGATCTCGCTGCCGGAACAAATGTCCTACCACCCAGCGTTTCCCTTGTTCTCCCGAGTAAAATGATACCTCACTTGTGTGGGTGGGCCAAAGGCAAGTGACTTAGGCTGGGGTGCTTAATTTGTAAAACGTAAATATGAGTAAAAACTACCTTTTTCAAAATTCATTTTTGGGGTGTTCTACTTTGGGGCACCCACACAAGTGAGGTATCCTTTTACTCGGGAGAACAAGGGGAACGCAGGGTGGTACGACTTTTTTGCCGGCACGGCGATCCCACGCCAAAAAGTTTGGAAAAGTGCAATTTTTACCTAATTTTAAGGTTTGCAGAGAGTTCTGGGTACGAAAACATTGGGGGACCCATGCATGCCATACCTCCCTGGACTCCCCCGGGTGTCTAGTTTTCAGAACTGTTTGGGTTTGCTACTTTGCAAAGAATACCACCGAGCCCCGGGCCACAAATTCAGATCCCCCCCCCCCAAAATCAAGGTAGTTTTGCAATAAGGTAATGTAAATTCACCACCGTACGATTTGAACCGTTTCCTGTTGCAGCCACTATGTCTACCCACGCAAGTGAGGTACCGTTTTTTTCGGGAGACCTGGGGGCACGCTGGGTGGGTGGAAATTTGTTGATCCACGCAGATTCCAGAACTTTCCACCACAGAAATGTGAGGAAAATGTGTTTTTTTGGTCACATTTTTATGTTTTCAAGGAGTTCTGGGTAGGAAAACATTGGGGGACCCACGCATGCCATACCTCCCTGGACTCCCCCGGGTGTCTACTTTTCAGAAATGTGTGGGTTTGGTAGGTTTCCCTAGATGGCTGTCTCGCACGGGGCCAGAAACCCAGGTAACCCCTCTTGCAAAAGCTGGAGAATTCATGTCCACCAGCTTTTGCAAGAGGGGTTACCCGGGTTTTTGGCCCCGTGCGAGACAGCCATCTAGGGAAACCTACCAAACCCACACATTTCTGAAAAGTAGACACCCGGGGGCTTCCAAGGAGGTATGGCTTGCGTGGATCCTCCAACGTTCCTTTACCCAGAATCCCTTGCAAACCTCATTTTTTGCTTGGAAAAAATCTTTTTTTTTCACACGTTTTAGTGTGGGAAAGCGTGGCATCACTGGGCTCACACAAATTACCTCCCACCCAGCGTTCCCCAAGGTCTCCCGATAAAAATGGTACCTCACTTGCGTGGGTAGGCATAGCGGCTGCTTTAGGAAAAGGCCCAATTCATACTGTGGAGACGAAAACATTACCTTTAGCCAAATAATCTTATTTTTTGAGGGGGTCACCTGAGCTTTTGGCCCGGGGCTTGGCAGGCATCTTTGGAAACTACCAAACCCAAACAGTTCTGAGAACTAGACACCCGGGGGAGTCCAGGGTGGTATGGCATGCGTGGGTCCCCCAATGTTTTCCTACCCAGAAACCCCTGCAAACCTGAAATTTTGGTCCAAAAACCAACTTTTCCATACTTTTTTGGGTGGGATCTCGCTGCCGGAACAAATGTCCTACCACCCAGCGTTTCCCTTGTTCTCCAGAGTAAAATGATACCTCACTTGTGTGGGTGGGCCAAAGGCAAGTGACTTAGGCTGGGGTGCTTAATTTGTAAAACGTAAATATGAGTAAAAACTACTTTTTTCAAAATTCATTTTTGGGGTGTTCTGCTTTGGGGCACCCACACAAGTGAGGTATCCTTTTACTCGGGAGAACAAGGGGAACGCAGGGTGGTACGACTTTTTTGCCGGCACGGCGATCCCACGCCAAAAAGTTTGGAAAAGTGCAATTTTTACCTAATTTTAAGGTTTGCAGAGAGTTCTGGGTAGGAAAACATTGGGGGACCCATGCATGCCATACCTCCCTGGACTCCCCCGGGTGTCTAGTTTTCAGAACTGTTTAGGTTTGCTACTTTGCAAAGAATACCACCGAGCCCCGGGCCACAAATTCAGATCCCCCCCCCCAAAATCAAGGTAGTTTTGCAATAAGGTAATGTAAATTCACCACCGTACGATTTGAACCGTTTCCTGTTTCAGCCACTATGTCTACCCACGCAAGTGAGGTACCGTTTTTTTCGGGAGACCTGGGGGCACGCTGGGTGGGTGGAAATTTGTTGATCCACGCAGATTCCAGAACTTTCCACCACAGAAATGTGAGGAAAATGTGTTTTTTTGGTCACATTTTTATGTTTGTAAGGGATTCTGGGTAACAAAACCTGGGGGTAGGCAGACGAGTCACCCCATCCTGAATTGCCCTGGGTGTCTAGTTTTCAGAAATGTATAGGTTTGCTAGTTTTCCCTAGGTGCTGGCAGAGCTACGGCGCAAAAACAAAAGGTAGTCTTTTTGTCAGAATCGTGCAAAATTTCACTGGGAAATTGAGGTGCGACCATGCTGCGTTTTGCGCTGTTTCATGTCGCAGCCACTATGCCTACCCACGCAAGTGAGGTACCATTTTTTTCGGGAGACCTGGGGGCACGCTGGGTGGGTGGAAATTTGTTGATCCACGCAGATTCCAGAACTTTCCACCACAGAAATGTGAGGAAAATGTGTTTTTTTGGTCAAATATTTATGTTTTCAAGGGATTCTGGGTAACAAAACCTGGGGGTAGGCAGACGAGTCACCCCATCCTGAATTGCCCTGGGTGTCTAGTTTTCAAAAATGTATAGGTTTGCTAGGTTTCCTTAGGTGCTGGCAGAGCTACGGCGCAAAAACAAAAGGTAGTCTTTTTGTCCGAATAGTGCAAAATTTCACTGGGAAATTGAGGTGCGACCATGCTGCGTTTTGCGCTGTTTCATGTCGCAGCCACTATGCCTACCCACGCAAGTGAGGTACCATTTTTTTCGGGAGACCTGGGGGCACGCTGGGTGGGTGGAAATTTGTTGATCCACGCAGATTCCAGAACTTTCCACCACAGAAATGTGAGGAAAATGTGTTTTTTTGGTCACATTTTTATGTTTGTAAGGGATTCTGGGTAACAAAACCTGGGGGTAGGCAGACGAGTCACCCCATCCTGAATTGCCCTGGGTGTCTAGTTTTCAGAAATGTATAGGTTTGCTAGTTTTCCCTAGGTGCTGGCAGAGCTACGGCGCAAAAACAAAAGGTAGTCTTTTTGTCAGAATTGTGCAAAATTTCACTGGGAAATTGAGGTGCGACCATGCTGCGTTTTGCGCTGTTTCATGTCGCAGCCACTATGCCTACCCACGCAAGTGAGGTACCATTTTTTTCGGGAGACCTGGGGGCACGCTGGGTGGGTGGAAATTTGTTGATCCACGCAGATTCCAGAACTTTCCACCACAGAAATGTGAGGAAAATGTGTTTTTTTGGTCACATTTTTATGTTTGTAAGGGATTCTGGGTAACAAAACCTGGGGGTAGGCAGACGAGTCACCCCATCCTGAATTGCCCTGGGTGTCTAGTTTTCAGAAATGTATAGGTTTGCTAGTTTTCCCTAGGTGCTGGCAGAGCTACGGCGCAAAAACAAAAGGTAGTCTTTTTGTCAGAATCGTGCAAAATTTCACTGGGAAATTGAGGTGCGACCATGCTGCGTTTTGCGCTGTTTCATGTCGCAGCCACTATGCCTACCCACGCAAGTGAGGTACCATTTTTTTCGGGAGACCTGGGGGCACGCTGGGTGGGTGGAAATTTGTTGATCCACGCAGATTCCAGAACTTTCCACCACAGAAATGTGAGGAAAATGTGTTTTTTTGGTCAAATATTTATGTTTTCAAGGGATTCTGGGTAACAAAACCTGGGGGTAGGCAGACGAGTCACCCCATCCTGAATTGCCCTGGGTGTCTAGTTTTCAAAAATGTATAGGTTTGCTAGGTTTCCTTAGGTGCTGGCAGAGCTACGGCGCAAAAACAAAAGGTAGTCTTTTTGTCCGAATCGTGCTAAATTTCACTGGGAAATTGAGGTGCGACCATGCTGCGTTTTGCGCGGTTTCATGTCGCAGCCACTATGCCTACCCACGCAAGTGAGGTACCATTTTTTTCGGGAGACCTGGGGGCACGCTGGGTGGGTGGAAATTTGTTGATCCACGCAGATTCCAGAACTTTCCACCACAGAAATGTGAGGAAAATGTGTTTTTTTGGTCAAATTTTTATGTTTGTAAGGGATTCTGGGTAACAAAACCTAGGGGTAGGCAGACGAGTCACCCCATCCTGAATTGCCCTGGGTGTCTAGTTTTCAGAAATGTATAGGTTTGCTAGGTTTCCCTAGGTGCTGGCAGAGCTACGGCGCAAAAACAAAAGGTAGTCTTTTTGTCGGAATCGTGCTAAATTTCACTGGGAAATTGAGGTGCGATCATGCTGCGTTTTGCGCTGTGTCATGTCGCAGCCACTATGCCTACCCACGCAAGTGAGGTACCATTTTTTTCGGGAGACCTGGGGGCACACTGGATGGATGGAAATTTGTTGATCCACGCAGATTCCAGAACTTTCCACCACAGAAATGTGAGGAAAATGTGTTTTTTTGGTCAAATTTTTTTGTTTGAAAGGGATTCTGGGTAACAAAACCTGGAGGTAGGCAGACGAGTCACCCCATCCTGAATTGCCCTGGGTGTCTAGTTTTCAGAAATGTATAGGTTTGCTAGGTTTCCCTAGGTGCTGGCAGAGCTACGGCGTAAAAACAAAAGGTAGTCTTTTTGTCCGAATCGTGCTAAATTTCACTGGGAAATTGAGGTGCGACCATGCTGCGTTTTGCGCTGTTTCATGTCGCAGCCACTATGCCTACCCACGCAAGTGAGGTACCATTTTTTTCGGGAGACCTGGGGGCACACTGGGTGCATGGAAATTTGATGATCCACGCAGATTCCAGAACTTTCCACCACAGAAATGTGAGGAAAATGTGTTTTTTTGGTCAAATTGTTTTGTTTGAAAGGGATTCTGGGTAACAAAACCTGGGGGTAGGCAGACGAGTCACCCCATCCTGAATTGCCCTGGGTGTCTAGTTTTCAGAAATGTATAGGTTTGCTAGGTGTCCCTAGGTGCTGGCAGAGCTACGGCGCAAAAACAAAAGGTAGTCTTTTTGTCCGAATCGTGCAAAATTTCACTGGGAAATTGAGGTGCGACCATGCTGCGTTTTGCGCTGTTTCATGTCGCAGCCACTATGCCTACCCACGCAAGTGAGGTACCATTTTTTTCGGGAGACCTGGGGGCACACTGGGTGGATGGAAATTTGTTGATCCACGCAGATTCCAGAACTTTCCCCCACAGAAATGTGAGGAAAATGTGTTTTTTTGGTCAAATTTTTTTGTTTGAAAGGGATTCTGGGTAACAAAACCTGGGGGTAGGCAGACGAGTCACCCCATCCTGAATTGCCCTGGGTGTCTAGTTTTCAGAAATGTATAGGTTTGCTAGGTTTCCCTAGGTGCTGGCAGAGCTACGGCGCAAAAACAAAAGGTAGTCTTTTTGTCCGAATCGTGCAAAATTTCACTGGGAAATTGAGGTGCGACCATGCTGCGTTTTGCGCTGTTTCATGTCGCAGCCACTATGCCTACCCACGCAAGTGAGGTACCATTTTTTTCGGGAGACCTGGGGGCACACTGGGTGGATGGAAATTTGTTGATCCACGCAGATTCCAGAACTTTCCACCACAGAAATGTGAGGAAAATGTGTTTTTTTGGTTAAATTGTTTTGTTTGAAAGGGATTCTGGGTAACAAAACCTGGGGGTAGGCAGACGAGTCACCCCATCCTGAATTGCCCTGGGTGTCTAGTTTTCAGAAATGTATAGGTTTGCTAGGTTTCCCTAGGTGCTGGCAGAGCTACGGCGCAAAAACAAAAGGTAGTCTTTTTGTCTGAATCGTGCTAAATTTCACTGGGAAATTGAGGTGCGACCATGCTGCGTTTTGCGCTGTTTCATGTCGCAGCCACTATGCCTACCCACGCAAGTGGGGTACCATTTTTTTCGGGAGACCTGGGGGCACGCTGGGTGGGTAGAAATTTGTTGATCCACGCAGATTCCAGAACTTTCCCCCACAGAAATGTGAGGAAAATGTGTTTTTTTGGTCAAATTTTTTTGTTTGAAAGGGATTCTGGGTAACAAAACCTGGGGGTAGGCAGACGAGTCACCCCATCCTGAATTGCCCTGGTTGTCTAGTTTTCAAAAATGTATAGGGTTGCTAGGTTTCCCTAGGTGCTGGCAGAGCTACGGCGCAAAAACAAAAGGTAGTCTTTTTGTCCGAATCGTGCTAAATTTCACTGGGAAATTGAGATGCGACCATGCTGCGTTTTGCGCGGTTTCATGTCGCAGCCACTATGCCTACCCACGCAAGTGAGGTACCATTTTTTTCGGGAGACCTAGGGGCACGCTGGGTGGGTGCAAATTTGTTGATCCACGCAGATTCCAGAACTTTCCACCACAGAAATGTGAGGAAAATGTGTTTTTTTGGTCAAATATTTATGTTTGCAAGGGATTCTGGGTAACAAAACCTGGGGGTAGGCAGACGAGTCACCCCATCCTGAATTGCCCTGGGTGTCTAGTTTTCAAAAATGTATAGGTTTGCTAGGTTTCCCTAGGTGCTGGTTGAGCTACGGCTCAAAAACAAAAGGTAGTCTCTTTGTCCAAAGAGCTTAAGATTTCACTGGGAAATTGAGGAGCGACCACGTTGCATTTTGTGCCGTTTCCCGTGGTAGGCACAAGGCCGACCCACACAAGTGAGGTACCATTTTTTTCGGGAGACCTGGGGGCACGCTGGGTGGGTGGAAATTTGTTGATCCACGCAGATTCCAGAACTTTCCACCACAGAAATGTGAGGAAAATGTGTTTTTTTTTTCAAAATCTGAGCTTTGCAAGGGATTCTGGGTAACAAAACCTGGTGGTAGGCAGTCGAGTCATCCCATCCTGAATTCCCCTGGGTGTCTACTTTTCAAAAATGTATAGGTTTGCTAGGTTTCCCTAGGTGCCGGAAGAACTAGGGTGCAAAAACTACAGGTAGGCACTTTGCCAAAAAAGGGTCAATTTGTAACTGCAAAATTTAGGTGTGACCACGTTGCATTTTGCGCCGTTTCCTGTCGCAGGCACAAGGCCGACCCACACAAGTGAGGTACCGTTTTTATCGGGACACTTGGGGTAATTCAGATTTGTAAATCAACTGTTATTACCAATTGAGCTTTCTTGCATTTCTCCCTTTGAATGAAAGATATTGTGTAGAAAAAAAAACTTTATGAAAAATGACCAATAATTCTCATGCTAGTATGAGTATTCCCAACTTTGAAAATGTGCAATTATATACTGTTTCTGAACTCTATAATTTGTACCCAATTCATACATACATAGGTGTCTTTCATGCAGATTATTCCATGTGTACATTTTCCAAGACAAAGTGCACTATACCCAGTAAATGAAAAAATACCATTGCAAGTTGCTGCTCAGTTTTTGGATCTGGGTTCGTCGGGTTCTTGGTGAAACTACAAGTCCCATATATCCCCACAACCAGGAAGGTCTAACGGATGTAACGGTATATTGCTTTCCAAGAGCTGTCAAAATTAGAGAAAGTTATAGGTGAAAACGTTGAGACAAAAGGCCGTTGTTTTCAACAAATTTTCAAATATTCCAATATCTAACTGTTAGTTTCTATAACGAACCCTTCATGGATTTAGACAAATGACCCCTTTCTGAATTCAGAATTTTGTCTATTTTTCGGAAATGTAAAGCTTTCCAGGATCCATTATTGCTTTCAAACTCATTTCTACCATTAACTGGAAGGAGGTGGAAAGCTCTAAAAATAGCAAAAATAGGCTATGTCCCAGAAAAATGCCAAAACTGAGTGAAAAATTTCGGTTCTCTGACAAAACACTGTCATTCCCTAAAAGCTGAGAAAATGGAGAATTCAGCCCCACAAACCCTTTTTTGATACCATATTCAGGGAAAAAGCCAGAGGCTTTCATTTGCAGCCCGTTTTTCCCATTTTTCTGAAAAAAACAAAAAAAACACTATATTTTGGTTAATTTCTGGGACCCCTCCAAGGGAATCCACAAACCCTGGGCGCCTTTAGAATCCCCATGATGTTGGAAGAAAAGGACGCAAATTTGGCGCGGATCCCTTATGTGGTCAAAAAGTTACAAGGGCCTAAGCGCGCACTACCCCAAAACACCAAAAAAAGCCTTAGCACAGGAGGGGGAAAAGGCCTAGCAGCGAAGGGGTTAAAACAGGGACTCCCGGGCCTAACGTGAAGCTTTGGAAGAAGCTCTGCCTCGTGACCTTCTCACCAGGTGAACTCGGTCTCTCCCAAGGCGGGGAGCTTTGCCCTTTCAAACACACCTTTGTAAAGCAAACACTCCAAAGCCCTTCAGTGTACACAAGGCTGCTCCCAAGCGCGCCCAAGAGGGACTGTCGAAAGCAGAACCGCAAGGAGGACTCGGGCAGCGAAGTGTGAAGAGTGGGAGGGGCGGCATCCTCTCGGGATGATGACCTCATCACGTGCGCCGCGCACACGGACGAGGCCTTCTAGGGGCACCGGCGGCTCAGAGCATCCTTCACATGCCTCTGGTGCACGCGCGCCTCTGCTGCCTCAATGCGCAGATGGAACCCCTTCTACGCTGGTTCCATGCTCGACATCCAGCACCCTCCATGGGTCACCGACATGCAGTGCAATGACACCTTACTTCAGGTCACAACACCAGTCATTCCGAACCAAAGGGTCAGAGCTTCTTCTTATCCACCCAAGGGTGGAAGAATGCCTCCTAGGTACCCGCAGAGGCCACAGCAGGGCGTAATGCAAGCCCCTGCAGCGCAGTGCGTCGTCATTTGACGTCAATGGGCCACAGACTCACTCCTGCCCACTTATGAGCATGAACCGGCCCCTGTCCGCCAACAAGGATTAAAAAATGCCTTTTGCCCACCCAGAGTCCTTCCCCCTCCCCCGCCTTTGTATAGGACCAGTACTGTTGACCACCCCTATCCACAGGTGGAAAGCATAGCTTCCCTTCTGTCCACCCACAGGAGTCCTACCCCACTGTTGACCATATACAAGCAGCAGTGCCGCTGTCCTTCCTGTTCACGTGTTGCGCGGAACAACTCTCCTCTCAGCCCACAGGGGCCATGACTCTACCTGCCCATCTGGGAGCCCAGAAGGACCTCAAACTGCTTTCTTGTAGACTACATGAATTCACTGGGGGTCAAGGTAAAGGTGTAAATTCAATATGCACTTAGCGCAGAGAAGTACTTTCACTACCACCGCTCCGCAATGGTGCAAGATAAGTTCCACAATTACACAATGCCCAAGCTAGATACATTCCTCCCAAAAGTATCAACACTGCCGCAAGCCAACAGCACCTCAGCAAGGCCTTACAATAATAGAAGAGATAATAAGGCTCCGGACAATGCAACAAAATGTGAACACTATCTTTCATACTAGAATTAGATTGCTTTTCTGACCCCTGTGCCACATGTAAAAATGGAAAGGTGAGCTGCGGGTCATTACTGGAAGAAGACTGAGCTCCAGCAACTTTATATCTGAACACCTCATGGTCGTCTGCTTTGATCCACTTTAGAAGCAGAACAAAGGCTGCACACCTTAAATTCCTGAAAACAAAAGCTGTTTCAAAAATGACAAAAGTTCGCGTTGAGCAAGGTTGTCTGTGTTGAAACAGGGCATGCATTGTTCCAGAAAAGGGACATTGCTTGGGAATCTTGCTTCCTTAAAGTTCAGCGTTCAAGTTCAGAAATTTGTATAGCGCACTACTCACCCAGAGGGTCTCAAGGCGCTTGAGGGAGGGAGGTGAATTTACTTATCGAATATCCAGGTTTTTAGTTGCTTTCTGAAAGAGAGGTGGTTCTGAGTGAGGCGGAGGTGGGTGGGGAGAGAATTCCAGGTTTTAGCAGCTAAGTAGGAGAAGGATCTTCCCCCCATGGTGGATCTGTGGATGCGCGGGATTGCGGCGAGGGCTTGATTGGACGATCGTAGTTGGCAGGAGGGGGTGTAGAAGGATAGACGCATGTTGAGGCATTCGGGTCCTAGGTCGTAGAGGGCTTTGTGTGCGTGGGTGAGGAGACGGAACGTTATTCTCTTGTTGACAGGGAGCCAATGGAGGTCTTTCAGGTGGTCGGAAATGTGAGCTTGCCGAGGGATGTCCAAAATGAGCCTGGCTGAGGCGTTTTGGATGCGTTGGAGTTTTTTCTGTAGTTTGGCTGTGGTTCCGGCGTAAAGGGTGTTGCCGTAATCCAATCGGCTTGTGACCACTCTCGTCAGAACTTTGTTTTATTGTTTTATTACTATATTTGCATTGAACTTAGCACTAAGGGGCACCTCAGCGCTTTACGTGGAACATTGTATTGTAACAATGGCATTTCGAACACGAGAAGGCGCAATAAACAGTATTCTGTAGAGTGTAGTTTTTTAGGCCAGATTATAGACGTCTGCCAGGGAGGGTGGCGTGAGAAGATGCCAATGGGCAGTACTAAAACTGCACATTGCAAAGCTGGTTATGACACACAGATCACACATCTCAAGTTTCTGTTATGTAGTTCTGTACAACATTTAAGAGATCAGTGTGCATTTGAAGGCCGATGGACTGCCTTTGTTTTTACAGCAAAAGCGCCTGTGCTCGAACATCGACAGTTTAGTGTCTGTGCTGATTTTAGATATCACTTTCTGTTTTAAAGGCTGCGTGTTAAAAAATGCACTTTTTCAGGCTGAACATATATCACAAAGGAAGGAGACACATCCCACTGAAAGAAAACAAGGTGTTGATGTGTCACATGGCACTTACACTGCCGTAAGGCTGCTTGTTAGCACTGAAGGAGGAACAGAAAGTGCAAAAGAGTACCAGGGGGTGGGGGCATATGGGAGAGGGACCAAGAGGGTGCGGCTTCATGCTATCTTGACTGCTTGCATCACACTTGTATCACAACGAAGCAGCTTCAACAGGGGCGTAGTGCAGCAGGTGTAGTGGCACCAGAAAGCAGGAATATACGGAACCCACTGGACTCCAATTATGGCTCTTTTGCTACGAATCTATGGCGCAGGGAGGGCTGCATTTCCCCAGCACATAGTATGGGGCTCGGCACCTCCTCTACCCACTACTTTCAAGGTGCAGATGGAATCCTCTTTCCCTATGCCTACACCGATGACATGTGTGGCCCACGTCACTAAATGTTTGGTCTCTTTCTGAGTTAAAGTTATGTTTAGTTCTGACTCAGAAAACATCATCCTCTGGGGCCGAGAGTTATAAAGGCGGAGTGTTACTAATCGTGATGCAGCCAGAGGCCAAACAGAAGAGACCATGTCTGCTCTCCCCTCAGCCCCCCTATTGGCCAAGTTATTCTGAATTGGAATTGCCAGTGGTTTCTATGTGGCCCTGGTGTAGAGGTGAGCACTGCCCTTCGCTTCGGTGATCCGGGAGCGACCACAGGGCACTGGCTGGCCATTTGCAGTGAGGCCAGGGCTGGTCTTCTGCAGCACACCAGAGACCAGCCATAGCAGCTTCTATTTTTACATCAATACAAGGTCTAAAGGAGATGAGAGCCGAAGATGCCTTCAGCCAGACATAAAATGAATCCCGTGCTTTCGCTTCCCCATGACCTGGTGTGCCAATCTTTGGTGAGATCAGGCCCGGGCTGTCAGCAGGGACCTCCCCTCCACGGCTCTCAGCCGGTATATACGGAGCCGTGTTAGCATACAGTGGTTGAAGGGTGGAGTAGGCTGTTCTTCATGCAAGAATGGCCGTGTTTTAATTCACCAGAAAAAGTTACAGGAGATGGTGCTTTAGTGGCCACAGATTTACTAATATGTACATTTGCACATAGCAGTGGTACAAGAGTATGAGCACTGGAGAGCCATAGTAGACAGGCGATACTGGGAGGGCTAGGACGTGAGGGAAAGGATGGGGAGACTATGATGAACAGGAGCAGCTGGCAGGGCCATGGCATAAAGGTGAGGGTGGATGGTCAACTGAATCGTTGAGACCGCGGGGGGCATGACAGCGAGGTGGGGCCCAGAGCACCCCATCACAAGTGTATTGCCGGGACGACCATGCTGAATAGGGCAATGACAGAGAAGTAAGGCTGACTGCAGGGTGAGGAACTTGCCAATGTGGTGAGAGAGGCATGCCAGACTTGCAAGGTTGGGGGGGGCCTTATCCAAAAGGACCTTGTGCGATAAGTGAGGCTGAGGGGGCCTGTGCAGGGCCTTGTCCGAGAGTGAAAACCGAGCAAGCAGACCAAAAGGTCCCTGTTCAAGAGGGCAGGCTGAGAGGTCCCCGTCCCAGAGGGCAGGCTGGGAGGCCCTTGATGAAGAGGTGAGGATGGACGGTCCCTACTCAAAAAGAACAGATGAAAGCTCCTTACCCGAGAACAGAGACAAACATTTAGGGTTCCTACCTGCAAGCCGAGATGAAGATGGACGGTCTCTACCTGAGAGGAGAGGCGAGGATGGAAGGTCTCTACTCGAAAGGAGAAGGGAAGTAATTTAGGTCTCTACCAGAAAGAATAGGTTAGATTTGAAGGTCTGTACACCAGAGGCGAGGTGAAGATGGAAGCTGCCTACAAAAGAGGAGAAGCAAATTTGTAAGGTGCTTTACCTGCACGGGCAGATGAAGATGGAAGGTCCCTACTCAAAAGCAGAGGTGAAAATCGGAAGGTCCCTACTCGAGAGGAGAGGTGAAGATGGAAAGTCCATACCCGAGAGGCAAAGAATTGAAGGTCCCTTACAGAGAGACAAAGATGAAAGGTCCCTACCTGAGAGGCGAAGATGGAGGATTCCCTACCCGAGAAGAGAGGAAAAGTCTGACGGTCTCTACATGAGAGATGAACTGTTACTAAAAGAGAGGAGAGGTAAAGATGGACCTATTAGAGAGGAGATGAAGGTTCCTGCCCGAAAACGATGATGGAAGGTCCCCGCCCGAGAAGGAAGATTGAAGGCCCTTACCCGAGAATATAAGGTGCCAAATCATGAGGAGAGTCTAAGATGAAAGTTTCCTACCTGAGAGGTGAAGATGTAAGGTCCCGACCTGAAAAGCATAGACGGAAGGCCACTTGCCCGAGAGGTAAAGACATATAGTCTCTACCCGAGATAAGGCTGGAAAGGACCATGATGGACAGGAGCAGTAGAAGAGGCCTTGCCATAAGAGTGTGGCAAAGAGAGGCATGCCATGAGCGAGTCTGGGAGGGACAACATGCCATGGAGTGGCGAGGCAATGTCAAGCGTTCACACTTAGTATCCAATGCCAGGCTAAGAGGAAAGGCAAGGTAAAATATTGATTCAACCTCAACCCACAGCATTGATTGCGCCAAAGCCTTTCCTATAGGCTCCTGCTGGGGATTTCAGCAACGAATCCTGTAACTACACGTTTTGGACCCTGGCTCTACTAAGATTCATTGGACAAACTGATCACTATGCATACTCTCAAGAGACTTTTGTTGTCTCTGAACAATACAGGCCCTCTGTATTCACATTTCAGAGGTGAAGAGGCATGTGCTGTGGCATCTAAGAAACCTGGCATGAGTTCTATGCCAGCCTGACCCCAATTCATTATGGAAAGAGGCCTCGCACGAATTCTCTTCCAAACAACAGAGGGTTGTCCTTGATGTCCTAGCGGAAGAGGAGGGCGCCCGCCAGTCTCTGGTTTATTTTCGGGATAAACACGAGTACAAAACAGTGAGATGTGCTTCTATACAAGACCCTAATTGGAGTGCTGCGAGTTGTTCTTTAGGTGAAATGAGAAGCCTATATCTGGGTTTTCTCGGACGCTCGCCCCACGATCTGTTTTGTGACACAGGGGTGTAGCCGGTCATATATTTTTCGAAATCTTGGAGTCCATGATTTATGTTTAGAATAGGCCTGTCCTCCACAGACAGGACTGCTGGAGCAGTGGGAGGCCTGTCCCCCAGTGAGAGAGAGAGGCCTGCCCGATTCCTCCGAGCAGTGAGAGGCCGGTCCCCCAGCCTGCCTGATCCCTCCGAGCAGTGAGAGGCCGGTCCCCCAGCCTGCCTGATCCCTCCGCGCAGTGAGAGGCCGGTCCCCCAGTGAGAGAGACGCCTGCCTGATCCCTCCTAGCAGTGAGAGGCCGGTCCCCCAGCCTGCCTGATCCCTCCGCGCAGTGAGAGGCCGGTCCCCCAGTGAGAGAGACGCCTGCCTGATCCCTCCGAGCAGTGAGAGGCCGGTCCCCCAGTGAGAGAGATGCCTGCCTGATCCCTCCGCGCAGTGAGAGGCCGGTCCCCCAGTGAGAGAGACGCCTGCCTGATCCCTCCGCGCAGTGAGAGGCCGGTCCCCCAGTGAGAGAGACGCCTGCCTGATCCCTCCGAGCAGTGAGAGGCCGGTCCCCCAGTGAGAGAGACGCCTGCCTGATCCCTCCGAGCAGTGAGAGGCCGGTCCCCCAGTGAGAGAGACGCCTGCCTGATCCCTCCGCGCAGTGAGAGGCCGGTCCCCCAGTGAGAGAGACGCCTGCCTGATCCCTCCGCGCAGTGAGAGGCCGGTCCCCCAGTGAGAGAGACGCCTGCCTGATCCCTCCGAGCAGTGAGAGGCCGGTCCCCCAGTGAGAGAGACGCCTGCCTGATCCCTCCGAGCAGTGAGAGGCCGGTCCCCCAGTGAGAGAGACGCCTGTCTGATCCCTCCGCGCAGTGAGAGGCCGGTCCCCCAGTGAGAGAGACGCCTGCCTGATCCCTCCGAGCAGTGAGAGGCCGGTCCCCCAGTGAGAGAGACGCCTGCCTGATCCCTCCGAGCAGTGAGAGGCCGGTCCCCCAGTGAGAGAGACGCCTGTCTGATCCCTCCGCGCAGTGAGAGGCCGGTCCCCCAGTGAGAGAGACGCCTGCCTGATCCCTCCGAGCAGTGAGAGGCCGGTCCCCCAGTGAGAGAGACGCCTGTCTGATCCCTCCGCGCAGTGAGAGGCCGGTCCCCCAGTGAGAGAGACGCCTGCCTGATCCCTCCGAGCAGTGAGAGGCCGGTCCCCCAGTGAGAGAGACGCCTGCCTGATCCCTCCGAGCAGTGAGAGGCCGGTCCCCCAGTGAGAGAGACGCCTGTCTGATCCCTCCGAGCAGTGAGAGGCCGGTCCCCCAGTGAGAGAGACGCCTGTCTGATCCCTCCGAGCAGTGAGAGGCCGGTCCCCCAGTGAGAGAGACGCCTGCCTGATCCCTCCGAGCAGTGAGAGGCCGGTCCCCCAGTGAGAGAGACGCCTGCCTGATCCCTCCTAGCAGTGAGAGGCCTGTCCCCAGTGAGAGAGAGGCCTGCCTGATCCCTCCTAGCAGTGAGAGGCCGGTCCCCCAGCCTGCCTGATCCCTCCGAGCAGTGAGAGGCCGGTCCCCCAGTGAGAGAGACGCCTGCCTGATCCCTCCGAGCAGTGAGAGGCCGGTCCCCCAGTGAGAGAGACGCCTGTCTGATCCCTCCGCGCAGTGAGAGGCCGGTCCCCCAGTGAGAGAGACGCCTGCCTGATCCCTCCGAGCAGTGAGAGGCCGGTCCCCCAGTGAGAGAGACGCCTGCCTGATCCCTCCGAGCAGTGAGAGGCCGGTCCCCCAGTGAGAGAGACGCCTGTCTGATCCCTCCGAGCAGTGAGAGGCCGGTCCCCCAGTGAGAGAGACGCCTGTCTGATCCCTCCGAGCAGTGAGAGGCCGGTCCCCCAGTGAGAGAGACGCCTGCCTGATCCCTCCGAGCAGTGAGAGGCCGGTCCCCCAGTGAGAGAGACGCCTGCCTGATCCCTCCTAGCAGTGAGAGGCCTGTCCCCAGTGAGAGAGAGGCCTGCCTGATCCCTCCTAGCAGTGAGAGGCCGGTCCCCCAGCCTGCCTGATCCCTCCGAGCAGTGAGAGGCCGGTCCCCCAGTGAGAGAGACGCCTGCCTGATCCCTCCTAGCAGTGAGAGGCCTGTCCCCAGTGAGAGAGAGGCCTGCCTGATCCCTCCTAGCAGTGAGAGGCCGGTCCCCCAGCCTGCCTGATCCCTCCGAGCAGTGAGAGGCCGGTCCCCCAGTGAGAGAGACGCCTGTCTGATCCCTCCGCGCAGTGAGAGGCCGGTCCCCCAGTGAGAGAGACGCCTGCCTGATCCCTCCGAGCAGTGAGAGGCCGGTCCCCCAGTGAGAGAGACGCCTGCCTGATCCCTCCGAGCAGTGAGAGGCCGGTCCCCCAGCCTGCCTGATCCCTCCGAGCAGTGAGAGGCCGGTCCCCCAGTGAGAGAGACGCCTGTCTGATCCCTCCGCGCAGTGAGAGGCCGGTCCCCCAGTGAGAGAGACGCCTGCCTGATCCCTCCGAGCAGTGAGAGGCCGGTCCCCCAGTGAGAGAGACGCCTGTCTGATCCCTCCGAGCAGTGAGAGGCCGGTCCCCCAGTGAGAGAGACGCCTGTCTGATCCCTCCGAGCAGTGAGAGGCCGGTCCCCCAGTGAGAGAGACGCCTGCCTGATCCCTCCGAGCAGTGAGAGGCCGGTCCCCCAGTGAGAGAGAGGCCTGCCTGATCCCTCCGAGCAGTGAGAGGCCGGTCCCCCAGTGAGAGAGAGGCCTGCCTGATCCCTCCGAGCAGTGAGAGGCCGGTCCCCCAGTGAGAGAGACGCCTGCCTGATCCCTCCGAGCAGTGAGAGGCCGGTCCCCCAGTGAGAGAGACGCCTGTCTGATCCCTCCGAGCAGTGAGAGGCCGGTCCCCCAGTGAGAGAGACGCCTGCCTGATCCCTCCGAGCAGTGAGAGGCCGGTCCCCCAGTGAGAGAGACGCCTGCCTGATCCCTCCGAGCAGTGAGAGGCCGGTCCCCCAGTGAGAGAGACGCCTGCCTGATCCCTCCGAGCAGTGAGAGGCCGGTCCCCCAGTGAGAGAGACGCCTGCCTGATCCCTCCGCGCAGTGAGAGGCCGGTCCCCCAGTGAGAGAGACGCCTGTCTGATCCCTCCGAGCAGTGAGAGGCCGGTCCCCCAGTGAGAGAGACGCCTGTCTGATCCCTCCGAGCAGTGAGAGGCCGGTCCCCCAGTGAGAGAGACGCCTGTCTGATCCCTCCGCGCAGTGAGAGGCCGGTCCCCCAGTGAGAGAGACGCCTGCCTGATCCCTCCGAGCAGTGAGAGGCCGGTCCCCCAGTGAGAGAGACGCCTGTCTGATCCCTCCTAGCAGTGAGAGGCCGGTCCCCCAGCCTGCCTGATCCCTCCGAGCAGTGAGAGGCCGGTCCCCCAGTGAGAGAGACGCCTGCCTGATCCCTCCGAGCAGTGAGAGGCCGGTCCCCCAGTGAGAGAGACGCCTGCCTGATCCCTCCGAGCAGTGAGAGGCCGGTCCCCCAGCCTGCCTGATCCCTCCGAGCAGTGAGAGGCCGGTCCCCCAGTGAGAGAGACGCCTGTCTGATCCCTCCGAGCAGTGAGAGGCCGGTCCCCCAGTGAGAGAGAGGCCTGCCTGATCCCTCCGAGCAGTGAGAGGCCGGTCCCCCAGTGAGAGAGACGCCTGTCTGATCCCTCCGAGATGCTAATACTTGGTTCCAAAAACATCTGGCGACGAGGACAGGGATCTGACCCCTATTTCTCTGCTGGAGACAAAATGCATGCCTAAGATTTCCTACGATGTATCTGCAGGGTAAGCAAGCCCCCTCGTGCCTGTGATGTCGCTGCTGCAGAGAGGCCTGAGCCCATTTACCTGCTGCACAAGGAGACAAGCGTTCCGAGCATTCTTCTGCGGAAAAGAGCTGGCCTGCTTCCATTTTCCAAGAATCCCGGCCCTGCTTTTAGGAGTGATTACTGCCTACGAGCTCCCGGCCTGGGAGGTGTAAGGCCTAGCCACAACTTCAAAGAGACGAGCAAACCGTCCAGAAGCGTGCCAGCCCCTTCTAACGGAAAGGTCTGTCCCCCGTGACCCCAAGTTCAGTCAGGTCTGAAAGACATGTCCAGGATTTCTGCCCGATGTAAGAGATATGTGCCAAACTTCTGGGAGATGTGACGAGTGCCGTGCAAATCTGCCCCAACTTCAGTAACATGTGGAGAGGGCGGGGGCGGTTCCACAGGAGTGAGGAGGGTAACACTCGCCCACACTAGAGCACGTGTGTGCCCACTTTCTGTGTGAGACGCAAGAGCTCTGCCCTGGGGCGTGGGGTTTCCAATTTCGCACTGACTGGGTACAAGATTTCGACCCAATACTTCTACGTGGTAAGATATGCCCCCAATTTTCTGTGAAGCGAAGTGGAAAGTCGAGCTTCCATACGGATGTTGGAGATCTAACGCACGGTCGCCCTGGACTTGGCAACTATCTGCAGCCCGCAACATCCAAAACACCACCACCAATAAACATATTAATATATTTGCAGAGAAAAAGAGGCTTAGTCCTTGTAAAGTGAGACTGTAGTTCCTTTCAAGAGAGGAAAGCTATGGCGAGTATATTTTCTAAAATATAAAAGTCAAACCCAAAGACAAATATCGAGTAAACACGAAATCATAGACTACATTTTGGAAACGTATTTATTTCCAAGTTGATATGTCAATATTTTAATTATATGTTTGAAGGAGGGGTTTCATAGTAGGGCAGGCCATAGGTCAGTCAATTCCTGCAGCTTGGGGACCAGTTTTTCTATTCGAGGCAAGATGCTTAAATGGCTGTATTTTGATCTAAAAGTTTATACAGCCAGCTCATCCACTGGGCTAAATAACATTTCCCAAAACAAACTGACACCATCAAATCCATAAACAAAAAAGCATTTGTAATGCAATAGGTCATGAATTTGCGAGAGTTTAAGCTATTGGCATTGTAAATGACTATGGGCCAGATGTAGGTAAATAGTATTTACCGATTCGAAAATACCGAATTTTACAGATTCGGTATTTTCGAATCGGTAAATGCTATGTAGCAAATTAATCGGTAAAAATGACTAAATCGTTAAGATTCGGTATTTACCGAATCGGTAATTACCGATTTGGTAATTGCCATTCATTCCTATGGGCCTGGAGGCCCATAGGAATGAATGGCAATTACCGAATCGGTAAATACCGATTCGGTAAAATGGGGAAATCATTGAAGGTTGACAGGGTGTCACTTTGACACCCTGTTGCACCCCTCAATTGTGTATGGGTGCACATGTTGCAGACATACATGCCCTAAGGGCATGTATGTCTGCAACATGGCACTGAAGCAATTTGCATAAAATTGCTTTTTTTCGTTATTTACCACCAACTTGTAGTTGGTGGTAAATAACGAATCCTAACACGGGATAAGCACTCATTTAAGTGCTCCCTACATTAGGAATTCGGTAATTTACCGAATCAGTATTTAAGAAAAATCGGTAATTTACAGATTCCTTAAATTACCGAATCCTTAATTTCGGCCCCTACATCAGAAAAGCCTATTACCGGTCGGTAAAGGCCGAAATTCGTTAATTTCGGCCGTTACCGACCGTTAATAGCCTTCCTACATCTGGCCCAACGCCTTTTATTGATCTTTTTTGATAATTAGCACATAAATAAAAGGCATTGTCATTTACAATTATTTTACAATGCCAATAGCTCAAACTCTTGTAAATGCGAGACCTATTTAATTTCAAATAAGCGTCCGCCATTGCCCCGGCTGCTTAGATAGCGAAAGGGCGAATGGCATGCTGAATGTTGCAGGAAAGCATGTCGTGCCTGCAGTAGGAGAAACTCATTAAAGAAAATAGTGCTTACAGACTAAATAAAACATATCGTGTAACAACAGAAGAAAAAAGGCCAGTCCTCATGGGAGGTTACAAATGAAGACAAGGATGTAGTAAGGGGGGATAAACAAGCCTATTAACAAATCAGAAGCCAGCATTTACAAAGGACAATGACACAAGCCAATGAAAAATATAGGCGGAGAGTGGGCGGAGCTTTAAGTCCATACTCCAACACAGCATGTCTCACAGAGCAGCACAAGCGCTGCCCAGGCGCAACCTAAAAATGCAGTAAACAACAAAATATATATGTTCACTTACCATTATCTCCATGGAAACAGCTATCTTGTGGTACTCTTCCAGAGGATACAGAATCTCCATCACTTGGCCATATTTGTCCAGTCTTCCGCACCCCTACAATGGTAGCCTCAGAAACCACCACTTGCTGCTTAAGACGTTTTTGGGACTGTGGGGTGGGAGGACTGCTGCTGTCAACAGACTGCTGAGAGTTTTGGGAGGGGGAGCGGCTTTTTTCCCGATAAATGCGGTAAGTGGTGGGACTTGGAGAAATGTGGCTTGACTGCCCAGATGAGAAGTCATCTTCGCTGGATGTCAAATTCTCATTAGAGCTGCAGTCTGGAGTGTAACCCCCTCCAATGTCCTCAAAGCTACGCGGTGAATATGACCTCCTGGGCCAGGTGAGGTGACTCTCTGAATCTGCAGAAGTCTGTGTGCGCATAGTAGGCCCTTTTCCATCTACATCCCCCATTATATTACCAACAAAGACACTTTGGTATGGCTGACACTCTACTGGTTGCCACAGTGGCCTATTTCCACCATTGGCATTGATTAAGTTGTCCTTTATGAACTTGGAATTTAGTTCTACATCTTCGTACTCCCCATCATAACCACAACTGCTCTCCGAGGACCGGCCCCGGTATACTGGCTTCTGCTGCTCCCCAGGTGATATGCTACCAGGAAGCGAATGGAGTGTCTTCTTGCGCTCAAGCTGCATGGCTTGTGTTCCAAGGGTGCTAATCTTATCAGAAACATCCCTGTCATTTACCTTCACCAGACCTTTCTCATGGTGGAACTCCATGTTGACGTAAAAGGGCTTTTCTGGGGAAATTTTGGGATCTGCAGAGGAATGGGAGTTGGCCCTTTTAAACCTTTCAAAGTTCGACCTCAGAGCAGCCACGCTGGCTGGCCCCTTCTCTTTGTCTGGGGAGTCAAATGACCCATCTTTATCAGAGGAACTCAGCAGTCTGCGTACTGCAGGCCTTGGCTTAGAAGGAGACCTATCCACGTCCGACTTATTGTCTGTATCCTCTGAGATCCTCTTTTTTTTCTCATCGCTGTAATATTTGCCCCGGTCTTGCTCACCTTCCCCATGGTGTGGGCTATCCAAGATAGACATGTCTGACCCTTCGCTCTGAGTAGACAACTTCCTCAAGGAAGCCAACCGTGGCTTTGGCTTTTCCTCTCCATGGTAGTGCTTGTTCTTGTCCTGCCCACCTGAGTCGCCAGCCTGGGAAATGTAATGGAGATCCGAACTGGGGAGTTCTGGACCCCCGTCTAGGAGTTGGGAATTTCGCTTGAACCCCCATCTCTGCCGATCATAGCTCTTTTTCTCTTTTGCCAACAACGTCTGCAGGTAAATCATGCGAAATCGTTCTTTGTTTACCTCCATCTCCAATTTCCTGATGGAGGCCTTGCAGAGGTCCAGCTCCAGTTCTATATCCCCAAGTGACTTTAACTCCATTTTAGGGGGTTCTGAATCTGGAAATTGGGCCTTCCATGCCTCCACGAATCCCACCGGATCCACCATGGTTGTGGTTGATAATCAGGCCTTGATAACCTGATGTACTTATAAAGTTAATTTCACGTGTAGGCATGAAAAGAGCTGGGGAATAATTCTCAGGCAGGGCCCATCCATCATCTTTAATTTGTACAAAACACGCAGGTATGATGCCAATTCCTCGAGGGGATGGAGCAATGGGAGGCCAGTATCACTGCCCGCCGTTGAGAAGGTCCCCTAAAATTAATCTTCTTCTTCCTTTCCCCAAGCTACCTGCACTGGGGTCAATCCATTTTTATTCAACATAGATGCTTCTTGTGCAAAAAAATGTAAATTTGCCTGATAAAAAAAATCAAAGAAATATTACTCCAGAAATGCTGTTCTTGCTGCATGGAGGATGGAGTAAATCCGTGCGTCCCTCCTTCAAGGTCAAGCTGCTGTTTTAGTTCACCTGCAGTACCACATCTGTGCTGCCACTAGGCTCTCTCCATCCTAGCCATGCGGCAGGTTGATCTGAGGACACTGGTGATGATGGCGTTGACGACTCACTGCCTGTGCAGACGGGGGGTCGCTAGTGGCAGTATCTCCATTTCTGTACACAAGCGCTGCGTTGGCTACTCCTCCAGATGTTTTGCTGCACCCAGCTTCCTGTTGGCCCTGCTGCTCCTGATCCCTGTTGCAGGTTGCTGTGATTATGCTGACACTGAAGACAGTGAGGGAGAGCAGCTCTCTGATTGTGTCCCTCTCTGCACCCCTTCGTTGCTGTCGGGCCCACCAGTCTTCTGTTACCTGCACCATGCGCCCTCTGCTGCCTGCTTCACAACTCCCTGTTGCCTGCCAACGACTCTCTCTCTGCCTGTCCCTCGGGTCCTTTTTTTTGCCTGGTTCCCCACTTCTTTTCTACCTGCCCCCCACCTCTGTCCTTTCAGCTCCCTACCGTAGTGCCTACTCCTCTAGATTTGATTCACATATATCCACCTCTGCTGTTTCTTCCCTAGCTTCCTGCTCCCTTAGCTATATGCCTCCAGCCCCACCCCCTCATCCTGCCTCCTTCCCTGGCTCTCCGTTGCCCGTGTACCTTCCCTATGCTGGCTGCTTCCCTATACAGCTGCTCGCATCTCTTCTCCTTGCCTGCTGATGTAGCCCTGGGTTGTCTGCCTCCTAGCTCCGTGCTAGGTGTTACCCCACCTCCGTGCAGCCTGCGTTACCCCGGCTCCCAGCTGCCTGCTCCCCGTTCTTCCAGCTTCTATTGTTGCTGGGCTGCCTTCCTCCCCTGCTCTACCCTTCTCCTGCTCCTGCCTCGCAGAGGGGGATGGGATGACACTGGATGGGGCTGGGCCAGCCGGGCTAAGCTCCACCCGCTGCTTCTCCCCTCCCAGACGCCCAGCTCCAGTGTCCCATCCCGGCGTGCATTGCGGAGAGAAGAGCGCGCGCCGCCTTTGCCTCATTCTCGCTGCTCCTCTTCCTGCAACCGTGGGGCGCTCTGGGCTCCAGCTCCCGTCTCGCCGCCTCTTCCCTAAATTCCAAGCTACGTGTAGGGATGTCGCCTCTTTTTTTCACCGCCGGCGGTGAAATTTAGTGTTTTGCCACCTCACACTGTGCCCTTTGTATCCCAGTCACTGCGAGTAACGGGAGGGGGTGAGTACCAGTTAGTGCCCCCTAACCCCCATCCCGAGCTCACCTCTGTAATAGCTGTAAGCGTTATGCCACCCCACAGTCGTTCCTGATTGTTTTAGCCATTACTCAGTGCATGCTGGGACATGTAGTCCAAACTGGTTGATGGGCGACACATGACGGAGACAACTTGAGGCAAGCTGTGTATGTTATATAGTTAATGCTTTTAGTTTTGGAGCAGAGTTAATAGATAGGGGGAAAAATCACTGGAGCTCGAGTTAAGTTCTAAATAGTTATTTATGTTTCACAGCAACAATCAATGAACGCAAAAGCCTCATCCGCAACCGTTAACCGCCCATAGGCTCAAGTTGGAACGTTCTAACGTGCATGGAAGACAGATACAACACATCGCCCTCCATCCAACAAAAAGACATGGAGGGGAATCGCGGTGGGAAAGGAAAGCAGTAGGAATAACGCCATTCATGGAATATCCTCAAAGAAGGAATTCTTATTCTTGCTGAGCGAAGTACAAGATCAGCAATGGATCCATCTCCCACAAAGTCATTTTCAGTGCTTTGAGGTATATCTGGTTCAGCAGATGGACCCTCGCCCCATTCAGTCTTTATTTATTTAATGCTGTTTTATATAGCGCGCACTTTATTGAAAAGTGTCAGGGCACTTTATATTAGAATCAAGTAAGTTACAAAAGGTTCATATGATGGAATATACACACTAACAACTTACATAAACAATCAGAATTATAAAAATTAAAGGTGGCAACATTAGGTTAATACAGGTATAGAATACATATTACAAAGTGGAGCTCATTTGAATGTCAGGTGGCCGTGAGGGTCATGAAATGGGTTGAATTATTTCTCGAAGTGTCTTTGGAAGAGAAGAGTTTTAAGATCTGTTTTGAAAGTCCGGAAAGAGGTGGTGGTTCTAAGAATTTAAGTAAGCAAGTTCCAAGTTCTAGTTGCATTGCCTGAGAAGGATTGAGTCATAAATCTTTTCCTTTTGAAATTAGAAGTTTCCAGCAGTAAGAATTCAACATTGCGTGAAGGCCTAGAGCCGCCTGAGATTTTGAGTTTATTCCCCAGATAGCAAGGGGTGGAAGTGTGCAAGGCTTTGTGGATGATACAGGCAGCCTTGTAAATTGACCTAGCTTTGATGGGAAGCCAGCAAAGGGAAAACAGTATGGGTTGTAAGTAATCATTTCTTTTGACCCCTTGTATGAAACAAGCTGCTGAACGGAGGATGGATTTTATAGGGGAAAGGTGGGTATTGGGGAGGCCAGGAAGGAGGGAGTTGCAGTAGTCCAATCTGGAGAGAACCAACGATTGGACCAGTTTTTAGGTCTTTCTAAGGAAAGAAATGCCAGATCCCCAAAACAAGACGCAGCTGGTAACGTATATTCTTGGTGATGGTATTCATATGGGAGTAGGTTGAGCCTTTTGTCTAGGATCACACCTAGGGATTTAGCGCTGCCAACAATGATAGGCTTGTTGTTAAGTATGTTCAGATTGTCCATTCATGATTGAACAGGAGGAGGAGAGCGTGAGGTAGAGAGAAGAAGGAATTTGGAAAGATTCAGAATTAGTTGATGAGTTGACATCCAATCTTGGATGGAGTTGAGAGTGGTGTTGAGAATTGAAAGGTCATGTGCGGAAGGCACCTTTAGGTAGATTTGGGTGTCATCAGCATAGAGGAAATAATTAATTCCAGATTTTTTTAGGAGATGGTCCTAGCGGTTCCATGTAAAGATTGAACAAGGTGAGCATGAGAATCGAGCCTTGATGGACGCCTTGTCCTACAGCCATTGATGTAGAGAGACAATTTGCTATTTTGGTCATCTGACATCTGCCAGAGAGGACTCATCCAAACCACATGAGCACAGTGACTTAACCCATTCTTAGATTTACAGTGTTCAGAAGAATGTTGTGATTAACAATGTTATAGGCTACGGATAGGTCAAGAAGTATCAGGAGACCAGATTCACCAGAGTAAAGTACTCGCAGGGCATCGTTTATCACATGTTGCAGGGCTGTTTCAGTGCTGTAGCCTTGAGTGAAACCAGATTGGAATTCATCAAAAAGGTTGTTGTCCTTGATATTTTGGGAAAGATGCTTCGCTACACAACTTTCAGTAATTTTAGCAAGAAAAGAGACGTTGGTGATAGGGCGGACATTGTTGAGGTCATTCACATCAGCAGAGGGTTTCTTAAGAAGTGAGGTAACCTGTCCTCTTTTCAGGGCAACAGGAAGGGAACCTTGGTTCAAGAAGAGGTTTACCAGACTGGTCCAGTAGGAGAGCGTGTGGGTGTAGAAGTCAATGGCAATGTCACTAGGGATGGGGTCAACAGAATGGTTAGAAGGTTTTGTTTCTAGAATGCTTTTGAGGAGGGCTTCTTCAGTGAGGATATCAAGTTCCTGCAATGGGACTATGGATTTGTGGTCCTCAGGGGTTAGGATGAGTGACTTGATCCACAAGCGATTTCAGTTTTTCATTGAAAAATAGGGCACATTCTGCTGCTTTCTTGGGAGGGTCATCAAATTTGATGGTTGAGGGAGAGATGTTGGTACTTTTGATAGGGTCAAATACCTTTTTTGGTCTGTTCTTTGCAGAGTCGAGGAGGGTTCTGAAGTGCATCGCTTTTTTATGGAAGATGTGTTTTTGGTAGCGCGATCTTGCAGAGCAGATATTGGAGAGATTAATGGTGGAAGGAAAATGTCTCCATTGTTTCTCCAGGTACCTGAAGTTCTTTCTTTCTTCATAGAGGGATTTATTGAACGATGGTGCAGAAGGAGTGGGCTTTTTAAAAAAAAATTTTTAGTGGAGCAACATTTTCAATTACGACTGAAAGACTGGTGAGACATTGGGTGGTAAGATCATTGACATCAGAGTTGGGGTCTAAGACTGGAAGTGATCTCATATCTATGTTGCACAAAATGTCAAGGTCCATGCTTTTGGAGTTACAGAACCAGGTAGTAGTCCTTTTAGGTTGGCCAAGGGTTACAGAATGAGAGAGGTACAGAGAGTATGGGATGACGAAGTGGTCAGACCAGCCTACTGGTATAGGATCAACAGCAGTTAGCATATCTACTTTGGAGATAACAAGGTCAAGAATGGAGCCCTTAGAGTGAGTCTGTTTTGTGTTATGTTGAACAAGATCATTTCCTAAGAGAAATATGGCAAGCCTGTTGGCAGCTGAATCTTCCAGAGTCCCCCAGTGAAGATTAAAGTCTCCTAGAAAAATCTGTTTATCGCTTTGTGAGTATTGGTCACTAGCAAAGTCAGTGAATTCCTCCGTGAAGGCGGAGCAGTCACCAGGCAGGTGATAAACAGTATGAAATATGAAATATGAAAGGGGAGTTATGCTGTACTGGAAGCTCCAGAGAAAGGCATTCAAAGGAGCAGAAAATGCTGCTGACAGTCATGCACGGGTCTCACGTTAGGAGCATCCTTATCACACAAAATGCCAAATAGGTCATAATTTTTTTCATATTCAGGATCCACATAAGGACCCGGACTTTCACAACAAGGCACACTGTCAATGATACACTTTGCAATTCTCCTCGTGCTCCACCATAATGACCCTTCCCTTGTTTATCTAACAACGTTGCTAGATCTGGAAAATGTGGAGCTTCCCTTCTTGACACGACCAGAAGCGTACCTTAACAAGACCCCCAACAGTATTCCAACAGGATTAGCCTTGCCTGTGTCATTATAGTGTCCTTTGCACTTGATTTGCTGGGACTCTACCATACGTAAAAACAGACCCGATTCAGGCTGGCGACTTCTGCTTTCTTTTTTAAAGCCAAAACATGTTTTATTTGAGCAGTTTCTTGCTTAAAATTACCTCTGCTTCAATGGAAGTAAATGGGGAAATTACAGTCCCCCATTTTTATTTAAATCTCCCTTTTTCTAATTTCAACATGTTGGCTCATGTGCTCTACAGTTGCCCAGACCTTCTGGATGTCAAGCCTGGTATCAACATTATTACCTTGCAGCAGCTTACACCTCAGCCACCAGGTGAATACATCTGATGTGAGAAGGCTTCACTTTAACAACTGGAAAAGGCTAAATCCAATGAGAGAGTTGTAAAATATCTAATGCACCCACAACCTCTTCCCGATGGTCAGTGATACAGGAATCAGATTCTGATGTACACTATTGTTAAAATAAAACATAGCATGTCAGGAAGCCCAAAAGTCTCACAAGCATTTAATGGAAAAATAGCAAGCAAGTAGCAAAATAATCAGAGACAATTGTCATTTCAACTGACCAGAGCACCACCAAAGAAGGCAATTAGAGCATTTAGTGCTAAACTGCATGAAATATTTTTCAGCTCTTACACACTTTTCTCTCAATGCAACTCTATGGCGCACAAGCATATGACAAAAACTTGTTACTTCAGTGAAACTTATCTAATGAGCAGGTGATAGGATCTTCACGTAGCGCAAATGCGAGACTGCCTTGAAACTAAGATGTAAATACCTGATCACACCGCTGATTTAATTAATTTCCTATAATCATGCTCCTGGTTACCAACTTTGAAAGCAAGGCTATGCTTTGCTACAAGGTGCAGGAAATGTGCAAATGTACTACATTCAAATATAATGAATGCTAGGCCTATTAGAGTCATGAAACTTCGCAGGTATATTTAGGGTAAAGGACAATTAAGATTATTAAAAAAGGACATCCACATATGATTATAAAACATATCAGCGTCCTTTGTGATATAGAGGTGCAGCTGTTCATTAACATTAAAGCAATAGGAATATATGGTTAAGTTTTCACTATCCTTAAGATAACGGTTACATCGTTTTACCTACCCATTACATTGCGAGTCATACCAAGCACTGGGAGGAAATCAGATATGTCCATCAATTTGAATTGCATACCGTTGTCTGTAATTAGGGTGTCAAGGAATCACTCATTGCTAAAAACCTAAATTACTCTAGATCTTCATACACCATGACCCTGTCAAAAAACGTGGTTTCCGGCCACTTCGGATGACTGTCAATTAAGACCAAGGAGTATTGCAAATGTTTGGGATGTTCCTTAAAGGGCCTGGCAGTGTTGAAGCTCAGCTTTTAGCTAGCAAAGCAAGGCCAAGAAACAAGCTGGATAGGAGCTGTAGTGGTTCTAAAATTCTTGTCACATGCCATACAGACTTCGCACTCCATAAAAAATCGATCAGTCTTGGCATTCTATTCTGGGCCACCAAAATTGGGTCTTACATAAGTTCATCAAGGCAAACATATCCAAATGCCTTGGGGGCAATAATTCAATATGGGATTGTGAATGCTGTGGGAAGACACATCTCCTTGCGGAAAACAAAACTCCATACAACTATCAACTGAGCGGACACATGGACAAAAGAGTGTGAAGTTCCAGATAGAGATTTGATCAAGGGCCACCCTTCACAATTCTATTACGTGACCTCATTTAATTCTTCCTCCTTAGAGTCCTCGGATAACCACACCACAATTCTTCAGTAAGAACTCAATTTTCTTTGGCAAAACATTACACCAGCTATATCTGGTGGTAAGCATGTTTTAAGTCTTGAATAGAGAACAATATGGCTCCTTCCAAAAGAGATAGAATTGAATTTATTTAAGGCAAGGGATGCTTGTCATTGATTATAGTAGAGTTCAGCACTCTCAAATTGACACAGATGCATACAGTACTATTATTTTTTAGCTGGGGTAATGGGTGAGACCCAGTCGAAGTATTCAATCTCCGCTATGATTCCCTCCTTCTGATGATTCCCCAACTAGACTCACTGCTTCTTGGCACTGCTCTCAACTTTTGCTTCTTTGGGGTGTTACCATGTCTGATTTTTATGTGGTGCACAAACTTCGAAGCCTATCTAACGTCTTATTGAACGCAACACTTTGAGGAAAGACTCAAAGATCTGATGGCTCATTCATTCTCCTTAATAGACAATACAGGATCAAAATGCACAGGGATTGAGCTTTATTTTGAAGAGTATTTGGTCCTTCCACTAAAGAACACACACTCTGTTCAGTGCCACATATATCATGGTCCAGGTGGACTTCCCCTCGAGCCCAATGTTATTTGGGAAGTATCTTATGAAGTCAATTTTTCGACCATTGAACATGTCACCTCGGTGACTTACAGGACAAGGTAATCGCCTGGCTCTTAATTTTGAAGGCTGTGTCGCAGGTCCCCTACCTGGAGCTGAAATTTTGCATGTTGTATTTTTACAGCATGTATATAGCTAAAATGCAGCGTTCACTGTATAGGTCTGAAGGTAGAGATACAGCCAAAAAGTGATTGGAGGGCTAGTTGGTTTCTGAGAACGTGAACTATTACTGCGTTGAGATATAGTGTTCTTTAAAGAGGTTAGCCTTCAGCTCTTTTCTACAATCCTGATGAATACCAGGAATTTGTTTCAAACCGATTTTATTTCTTTTAGGCATTTATGCCTGTTCCACCAATAGACAGTTTAAGAACAGGGAAGCAACAGAAATCTATCTCTCTACAGTATGCGAATGATGTAATGAAGAGGGAGTGGCCATAATAGTATAGCTACATCAACAATTATGTAGGTGTCAGCATCTTGCCTCCAAGGCGGTATTTCAGAATCTTCTGGACACATTTCAAACCCTGCTACACTTTTCACTCATGGCTTAGTCTACAAGGATCCTGACACAAGGTGACATTTGCCCTCATACCTTTTTGGTTGGAATGTGGGGAGCAAGACTTCTGACCTCCTGGTCAGGGATTCTGCTCTTTGCCCCAGCAGATCAGCTGTTGTGCCGCTGCCGCCTACACCTCCCTGAGAAAGTAGGTGTTTGAGGCCCTCCTCCACCCGCAGGTTCCTGCCTGCACCTCATCCCTTGTGGTCCAGTGGGAGAGCCTTGCTCTTCTGCTGGTCCGCTGTTGGCTATCACTGTGTTTGGGCCCAATTTCTGTCCTGGGTCTCTGCTCTTTGCCCCAGCAGCTCCGCTTCTTCTGGACACATTTCAAACCCGGCTACACTTTTCCCTCAGGGCTTAGTCTCAGCAAGGATCCTGACACAAGGTGACATTTGCCCTCATACCTTTTTGGTTGGAATGTGGGGAGCAAGACTTCTGACCTCCTGGTCGGGGATTCAGCTCTCTGCCCCAGCAGCTCAGCTGTTGTGCCGCTGCCCCTACACCTCTCTGAGAAAGTAGGTGTTCGAGGCCCTCCTCCACCCGCAGGTTCCTGCCTGCACCTCATCCCTGGTGGTCCAGTGGGAGAGCCTTGCTCTTCTGCTTGTCCGTTGTTGTCTGTCTCTGTGTTTGTGCCATTTTCTGTCTTGGATCTCTGTTCTTTGCCCCAGCAGCTCTGCTGTTGTGCCGCTGCCCCCTACACCTCTCTGAGAAGGTAGGTATTCGATGCCCTCCTCCACCCGCAGGCTCCTGCCTGCGCCTCATCCCTGGTGGTCCAGTGGGAGAATGTGAGAACTAAATCAAAAATAAGTGGATAAATGTGAACCTAACCTAATCTTGAGAAGTCCCATCAGTCACCACTCGATACCGCCCTTCATCATTTGGGGCTCCTTTGTGGACCTTGTTACCGCAGGCTATTAGTAACATGTGAGGATAGAATGGAACATCCTCCGTACCTAAAATAGCCAAGTGAATGGTCCTAGTATCAGAAATCTCTGTGATGTAACATAGGGGTGACTGAATTGCAGTGTAAATTATAGAGAAAAGTGTTAAAGTGTATTTAAAATTGGGTGAGAGAACAACGCATACTTTATTCTTGAGTTGGTCTGCATCACGTTTAGTGTAATCTTCCTTTTGAGACCCATTGACGCTTATTTGTTAGAAATTATAGCTTAGGGAGTGTGTCTTTGCTTGGTCTTTTAAATTTCCCTAGGACCCTATTCTATTGTCGTGTTGTTATTGGTCCAGTGGGAGAGCCTTACTCTTCTGCTGGCCCGCTGGTGTCTGTCTGTGTGTTTGTGCCCGTTTTCTGTCTTTTTGTGCCTGCTTTTTGTCTTTTTATCTGTCTTTGTATTTATTATTTTCTGTCTGCCTTCCTGTTTATTGTTGCCTGTTTGTGTCCTCCGTGCCCCTTCCTTTCCTGATGCTACTGCCCCTGGGGCCCCTCTCCCATGCCGGTTCCCGCTCCCGCCTCCCAGCTGCGCTTCCTTCCCCCTTCCCTATTTAATGGCGGCCGCTGCTCGGGTGTGTGAGCAAGACCTCAGACCTCCTGGTCAGGTAATCTGCTCTCTGCCCCAGCAGCTCCGCCGTTGTACCGTGGCAGCGGCCCCCTACACCTCTCTGGGAAGGTAGGTGCTCGAAGCCCTCCTGCACCTCATCCCTGGTGGTCCAGTGGGAGAGCCTTGCTCTTCTGCTGGTCCGCTGTTGCCGGTATCTGTGTTTGTGTCTGTTTTCTGTCTTTTTGTGGCTGTTTTCTGTCTTTTTATCTGTTTTTGTATTTATTATTTTCTGTCGGCCTCCTGTTTATTTTAGCCTGTTTGTGTCCTCCGTGCCCCTTCCTTTCCTGCTGCTTCTGCCCCCGCAGCCCCTCCTCCCTGCCGGTTCCCGCTTCCGCCTCCCAGCTGCGCTTCCCTCCCCTTCCCTATTTAATGGTGGCTGCTGTGCAGCCGTGCAGCGGGCGCACCGCTGGCGCACCGCTGGAAAGCCCGCCCGCCCGCGACCTCGAACGCAGCCAGCGCCAGGGACCCTGGCTCTCCGACCACCCTTCACTACGACCCAGCTACCCTCCACGCACTTAACTCCGGAGGGAACCACAACTGCCAGCTGCGGCGCGAAACTCCTGCGGACACTGCAGACAAACCTTCACCAACCACCGCACCCCAACGGCCACCACCCTCCCGCCGGACCCCAGCTCACCTAAGGCCCTGAGTTGCACCCTCCTCAATGTGCGATCCCTGCACAAACAAGCAGTAGAAATCTGGGAACTCCTCGACACTCTCTCGCCAGACGTCGCCTTCTTCACGGAAACCTGGATCAACCCACTCCTCCGCCCGACCTCGCAACCGCCATCCCCGACGAATACAAGATCCAGAGGAAGGACCGCCCCAACCACCCAGGAGGAGGACTTGCCATCGCACACAAGAACTCCCTCTAACTCACCATCTCCAACACGAACAAGCCCGCGTTCCTCATGGAACACCTGCATTGAAAGATCCAGACCAGCCCCAGAACGACCCTACCCGGCACCCTCGCCTACAGACCTCAATCCACGTTCACCACTACCGTCTCCGACCTCATTGCCCCCTACGCCATTGTATCCATGGACAACATGCTGCTCGGAGATCTCAACTACCACCTCGACAACCTCAGCGATCCCAACTCCTCCGCCCTCCTGGACAACCTCACCAACATCGGAAGGAAACAGCTCGTCATGACCCCCACCCACAAGGCAAGACACACCGTCGACCCCATCTTCACAGGATGCAACAACATCGACTTCAGCCACATCACGCAACCCCCCTGGAAGGACCACCACTGCGTACACTTCTCCTTCGACAAGGCCACTGCTCACAAGCCCATAACACACATCTGCAAATGAACTCGAGTAAGGTCACCAAGTAGCCCCTAAACTCCGCCCTCAACACGATCCCCCTCCCACCTCAACAGACGCCAACTCTGCAGCCAAAGAACTACACAGATGGATCACCAACTGCGCAAAGAAGCTTGCCATCCTCCGCAACACCAACAGACAGCGCCCCAGTATGGCCTCCTGGTTCACCATTGACCTCCAAGAATGGACCTGCCTTAACTGGCTCTGTTCCTTCCTTATGGCAGAACCCAAAGAATCAGACTCCTGCCCTTCCTCTCCGAGATCAACTGCGGAGTACCCCAAGGACCATCGCTCAGCCCCACGCTATTCAAAATCTACATGCTCCCCCTCGCCGCCATCGTCAGACAGCATGGACTCAGCATAGTATCCTACACGATGACGCCCAGCTCATCCTCCCCCCTCACTAAGGACCCCTACACCACCAGACTCAGTTTCCAGGAAGCCGTTGCATCCTGGATGAGCAGCAGCTGCCTGAAGCTCAACTCGGAAAAGTCAGAAGTCCTCGTCCTCGGACCCACCCCCTCAGCATGGGAAATCACCTGGTGGCCCACCGCCTTCAGAAACCCCCCAACCCCCACGGACCACAGCCAAAACCTCGGCTTCATACTCAACTCCTCCCTCACCATGACCTGACAGATCAATGTGTTGCCTCCACCTGCTTCAACACCCTACACATCCTTCGCAAGACCTTCAAATGGATACTGCTCCGAATCCAGAAAGACCGTCTCCCACCCACTCATAACTAGCAGACTAGACTACGAGAACGCCCTCTATGCCCGGATCAACAAATATTTGCTCCGCAAACACCAGACCATCCAGAACTCCGCTGCCAGACTCATCATCTGCATCCCACAACATGAACACATCACCCAGCACCTGTGAAGCCTCTACTGGCACACCGTCGAGAAGAGAGTAACCTTGAAGCCACTCACCCACGCCTACAAATCCCTCCACAACACTGGACCCCAATACCTCAACGAAAGAGTCTCCTTCCACATACCTAAGAGAAACCTCCGTTCTGCCGACCTCACACTCGCCAAAACCCCGCGCATCTGCAGAGGTAGAGCCGAAGCCGGTGGAAGAGCCTTCTCCTACATCGCGGCAAAGACCTGGAACGAGCTCTCGATAGACATCAGATGCTCCCCCTCTCTGCACACCTTCAGGAAGAGCCTCAAGACCAGGCTCTTCGGCTGACCCAGAGCTGCTCACCCTCCAGCACCTTGAGGCCCTCACGGGCGAGTAGCGTTCTTCACAATTCTCTGATTGATTGTTTGATTGGAAACAGCTTTATGATTGGCATCTCCAGCAGAGTCAGCTGTTCAACTGGTAATTTGCCGACCCACTGAACATTATTCAAGCTACAGAACAGCAAGCATGTTGACACTTTACAACAATTCGATGCTATGCCTACAACATGGAAATGTACATACCATACAGAGAACCTTACACACACTTCCTATTCCCACACAAAGAAAACAATAGCAATAACACCTGTACATGTGCTACCATATAGACCTGTGGACAGAATCTTTCAGCCTACTGCAGGCACTAACCACTCCAGATTGTCTGTGTTTAGCAACATGAATCTCCCTTCTAAAATTCCCTTTCTGTACCTCCATGTCTCAGCCAATACGGAATTTTCCATTATTACGATTTTTACTGCTCTTTAACTCTACACTACCCCTTTCATTGCACAGTCCATCACCAGCATTCTCCTGACTACTTCCACCACGATACACTTCTTCATTCCAGATCTTCCACAGTGTTCTTCCCTCTTCTACTTGCCGTCTGTTCAACATCCTCTTACACCATGTCTAGTACTTCCCTATTCCTCACACCGCTTGCATAATCTTGACTATTCTTATTTTCCAGATAAGTATACTGTCTGCGCTCGTCACCTCCCTGACCATGTATCTCAACTCTAGTTCAACCTGCAGATTCCTTGCACAGCACAACCCAGCTTATAAGGCAAATTTTTCATTCATCGAATACCAGAAGACCTCAGTAACCCTTTTTGGTTCTCCAGCAACTTTAATACCAAGTCAAGTCAAATAATATTTATTTCGGTCGAAGACTATAAAAGATGCAAAGAATCGAATACACTCATTAAAAAGCATCATGACAAATATGAATAAATCCATTAGTTGCAAAAGATACACAAATTCCATTTCTCACAGGCTAAAAAGGTAAAAATGAGCTAAAAGGGCGTATAAAAATATGTACAGGTTAAAAATATGGTAAAATAAGGACATAGATATCACACGGCCAACAAAGTTAAGCAGATAATTGACCACACGATTGGTTCTTAATGAATGACCAGCGTCTCCGCCACATGGCATATAAATAGCGAGAAACAGAAAATACAACTGATTGAGTGGTATCACATTTTAGGATCCTGAGTGCCTGATGGTACTGGTTGAGCCCCAAATTTCTGCATAATTGGGTAAGCCACCGCTGTCTAAGATTTTTATAGGATGGACAGAAAAAAAGGACATGGTGCACAGACTCCTTCGTTGCCCCACATGTTGAACATTCCAATAATTTGTTATCAGTCCATTTTTGCAAAAAAGCTCTGAGGGGTAGTGTTCCATGCCTAAATTGGACATAGAGTTTCCTTGCTTGGCTAGGAATAATCTCGTCCAAGAAGGGCTCAAATTTGTACTCATCTTTATGTCTCAAAAATTCTAGGGTTAGGGAACCCAGCGCAGAGTTGGTGACAACATCCTCCAGTTGTTTATTAGGATGGAGTCTCACCAAGTCAGCACGGCACACCCCAGGTCACTCCCCACGCCTCTCCACCCTCTGGGACCCGAGGGCTGACAAGGGTTCGCCGCTGGTGTGCCCCGGGTCTTTACATTCCATTGGGTAAATTGTTGTTGCTCCTGTACTGTCTATATTTTTTACTGTTTTCCTATTTTTTGGTTTCTTGGTGCTCCCTGTGCGCCCCTGCCCCTCTGTGCCCCCCCGCTCCCTGCCGCTGCGGCCCGCCCCCTTTTTTATTCTGTACCCCTGCCCGCCCATTTGCCGCCCCGCTCCCGCCTCCCAGCTGCCCCTCCCTCCCACTGCGCCTCTTATGGAGGCCGCACAGCGGACGCGTGCGCCTGACCGCGCCCAGCGCCGGAACCCCTGGTCCCACCCGAGGCCTGGGCACCCGACTGAGATACGACACCGCCACCCTTGTCGCACTCAACACCGGACGGCCTGCTGCCTGCCACCAAGCCACCCCAAGGCGCACCCACGGACCCTTCACCTGCCAAGCCTGCAAATTCACCTGCACCCGCCCACCGAACACAGCAACGATAACAACAACCACCTCAAGTGTATCCTCCTCAACACCCGCTCCGTCCACAAACACGCCGTCGAATTCTGGGAACTCCTTGATACAACAGCACCAGATGTCGCCTTCCTCACGGAAACCTGGATGAACGCCTCCTCGGCGCCCGACATCGCCATAGCCATTCTGGACGGCTACAAAATCACCCGGAAGGACCGCGTCAACAAAACTGGAGGAGGAATCGCCATCGTCTACAGGAACACCATCAGCGTCACGACCAACGCCGAAGACACACTCACCGCCGAACACCACACTTCCAGATCCACACCGACCCCCAGACCACCCTCAGAGGAACGCTCATTGACAGCCCCCCGGGCCCACGGACACAATTAATCGAAACCATCGCCGACTTTATCAGCCCGCACGCCCTAGCCTCACCAGAGTACATCCTCCTAGGGGACCTGAACTTCCATCTGGAGAAAAACAGCGACATCAACACCTCCACCCTGCTCGACAACCTCGGACTCAAACAACTGTTGGACAAGCCCACCCACCTCGCTGGCCACACGCTCGACCCCATCTTCTCCGCCAGCAACCACGTCTCCTTCAGCCACTCCACCGGACTACACTGGACTGACCACAGCTGCATCCACTTCACCTTCAAGAAAACCACATCCCCCCACCACACGCTACAGATCCCCCGCAGATGCTGGAGCAAAGTCACCACAGACCAGCTGACCACATCGCTGAGCCAGAACCCTCCTGTCGACACCCCTGACACCAACAACGCAGCACACAATCTCGCACAGTGGATCACCAACTGCGCCGACGACCTCGCTCCACTAAAGAAACCCCCAGCCAAGACTAGCAACAGAAAAACCTCATGGTTCACAGACGCCCTCAAAATCGCAAAAAGAAATCATGCTGAACCCTCGAAAAAGCTTGGCGCCACAAACGGACATCAGAAAACATGACAGCCCTCAAGAGCGCCACCCGCGAATACCACCAGATGATCCGCACCACCAAAAGGACATCGTTCAAAGAGAGGCTGGACAACAACACCCACAACAGCAAGGAACTCTTCAGCATCGTCAAAGAGCTCTCCAACCCCAACGCCAGCAACAATGACTTCACACCGTCACAAGACCTCTGCAACTCCCTCGCCACTTTCCTCAGGGTCTAGCGATGAGGAGGAACAGAACAATGAACACATGGGGAGACCCAATTCAAATTACCAAAAGGAACCCCAACCTTTTTTAGGAGGTCGCCCCTTCATGGGGCACAGATAATAATAATAATAATCCACATTTGTAAAGCGCACAATCACCTGTAAGGGTCTCTAGGCGCTGGGGGCCATTGGGAAGATTAAGCAAGCTATTGCCCAGAGTCACATGGTGCTGGGCTAACCTGCTGCCGGAGCCGGGGATCGAACCCTGATCCCCAGATTCCAGCATCAGTCGCCCTGGCCGCGGCGCCACACCTCTCCCAGAGGATACCGGAACTACTCCCGGGCAGAGCCAGTGAGGAACCATCCACCTCCAAATTCGGGAACACCAAATTACCTCAAAACCAGGTATGCGAGGTATTGTAGGTTAGAGATTTCCCTATTGTTAATCTTTCGGATAGGATACTCTCCACTGAGGAAGTTGAGGTTTTAAAATATGGATTCAGCTTTGCCCCAAGTGCTCCACCAAACAAATTTGAATTAGAGAAAGCTATGAAATGTTTCTTTAGGAAGGTGAGATTAAATAGATTCTTTGCTGACAAAAACTACGAACCTGCCCCAAATTTAACCGGGTTTAAACTAAAATCAATTTTTACCCCCAGTCTTAATCAGGTTGAAAGAAATGTAGAACTATTCGAAAGGATAGTAGAGATAGAAGTTAGGAATAGCTTAATCTCCCACACAGGAACAACAAATAATCTGACCCAGAATCAAAGAACAGCACTAAAAGACCTACAGAACTGTGACCAAATAACAATCAAACCCGCCGACAAGGGGGGAGGGGTTGTCATTTTTAACAGTTCAGATTATGATAACAAAATGAGGTCCCTACTGAATGTGAGAGACCATTATATCCCTGTCTCCTATAAAATGATTGACAAACTAAAGAAAGAAGTCTCGATCTTTCTAAATATTGGCCATGAAAATAATTGGATCTGTGACGATGAATACAATTTTATGTTTAATAGGAATCCCATAATACCAGCAATATATGGATTACCAAAAATTCATAAGAACGTGGATGATCCGCCGATGCGGCCGATCGTAAGCAGTCTTGGATCGTTACTGGAACCACTTAGCAAGTACGCAGAGCATTTTTTACGCCCATTAGTACAGGCCCAAGAATCCTATCTGAAGGATACAGCTCACACTATTTCTATATATGAGGGTATGAATTTTGATAAGGACACTCAATGTCTGGTCACACTAGACATTGAGGCCTTATATACAAATATCCCCCAGGATGATACCATCAAGGTCATATCCTCCTTCCTGGAGGAAATTGATCTTTCCCATGGGCATAAGGAATTTATCTTAGGTTGCATCGAATTAGTTTTGAAAAATAATATCTTCCTCTTCAAAGAGGACCTATACAAACAAGTAAAGGGGACCAGCATGGGGGCCACTTGTGCCCCCAGTTTGGCCGTCTCTATGTTTCTAATTTCGAGCAAAACCATATCTATAATGAGGCAGCCCCATATTTTGAGAACATCACCCACTGGCACCGCTTCATTGATGATATTATCTTTGTCTGGAGCGGTGTCAGTGAGGAGCTATTTTCTTTCCTGGAATGGCTGAACTTGGGGGACAAAAATCTGAAATTCACAGCTCACTACAGTAACAGCCATGTAGATTTTTTAGACATTAAACTTAAAGATTCAGGAGGTAAATTAGAGGTAGAGCTCTTTACCAAGCCCACTGACAAAAATAGTCTCTTAAAATACCAAAGCAATCACCCAAGATCCCAGAAGGATAATATTCCCTTTGGGGAATTCCTGCGATTAAGGCGCAACTGTACGAATCTCGGTGATTTCTACCACCATGCTGGGATCATGGAGAAAAAATTAAGGGAAAGGGGATACCCCAAAAAATTAATAAAACAATCTCTAAAACGTGCCAGATTTTACAACAGAGACGCACTTTTGGATATCAATAAACAAAAAACTAACAAAACTGATAATAGGATAGTGTTTGTGAGCCAGTATTCAGGTCTGAGCAACAAATTAAAAAATATTGTCAACCGCAATTGGAAAATCCTAAACAGCGAGTTGACAGTACCACTGCCCAAACCACTATTCTCCTTTAGGAGAAACAAGACAATTAGAAATTCATTGGTACACACCTACAAGAATTCTATAATTATGTTTCAAACCACTTTGACTGGTAACAGTAAAGCGCTAGGCAACTACAAATGTGGATCGTGTTCAATCTGCCCAAATTGTATTGAAAGTAAGACGCTCTACTTCAATGATAGAACGCTGAATCCTAAAAGCCTAAACAATTGTAGGAGTAAGAGTGTGGTATATCTGCTGATATGCCCATGTGGCCTAGGCTATGTGGGCGAGACAGGGAGAGAGCTCCGTGTTAGACTGTTGGAGCACAGATCAGCGATAAAAAATGTAAAAGAAAATGCCCCTTTAACAGATCACTACAAAATCAAGAACCATGGTTGCCATGATTTTACGTGGTTCATCTTAGAAAAAGTGAGCATAAGCAGAAGAGGTGGAAATCTGGAAATAATACGCAAAACACGAGAACAGTGGTTTATGCTATACCTGAATACGATAGACAAAGGTCTAAATTACAGGGAGGACTGGATGAAAATAGTGGCAAGTCAGTAACAATTAGGGCCAACTCACTAGTCCCTATGGGCATATCCCTGGAACATGACTATATTTCGAGTACTATGTAACAAACAAACAGTATACCAAGAATTATCCAGTTAGTGTGGGATCACGATGGTTATTATGGTTTCATAGATATATAAAGTAAAACATTTTTTTCCATTTTTTCTATATTTAATATGATGAATCGGTTAATTGATCATCAAAATCTAAAATTACGATAATACCATTTGAACCAGTACATTCGTAAGAAATTGAAAGTAGGAATGCAACCAATATTAAGGTTTGACACAACGATGGCCGTGTCTCATAACGAGGCTTGGAACTCGTTTGATACGTCTCACAACGAGGCTTGGAACTTATAGATATGTGTTAGCACATCTCAGCACATGCGCAGGGGTAAACATCAAGGTTTGAGAGAACGATGGCTTAGCCTAAAAACTAAGCCTGTAATTCGTTGGGCATGTCTCAAAACGAGGCTTGGAACTCGTTGGGCATGAGATGGTATACTGCAGCACATGCGCAGTAGAGGCGTATAGCTGAAACAATGACCTAATTAGGTTCACCTGATCGCAATAACATAGGAACCAATGATAGACCCCTATGCCTAGCTTAAATAGAACGAAAAAACGCCAAACCGTCTTTTCGTTTTGGCGTGAGACGATCGCCGTTCCAGGTTAAGCTGAGGATTACGTGGGATGCGGGATACCCTTTGCCTGTTCATTTAACGGTAAGAACTTGCTCCTGCCATAGAGTAGACCGCATAAGCTCCACTCAAAAGATTAAATTGACCCTAAGCACTGCTTGTTTCATTTTTTAGGAACAAGCATAAAGATAAACAAGACCTGCCCCCGTGAAATTAAAATCTACAGAAATACAGCGAAAGGGGTAAGACTTGTACAATACTTACTCTATAGTCAGCTCAGTGACAGGTTATAGGCAATAAACAGGTCGCGTTTCTGTTTACAGATTTTTGCACAAAAGATACCGGCAAACACAGAATACTGAAGCAGATTTTAACCGAAGAAAGAAGTAAAAATAGAGGATCATCTTTTTTCCAAAAAACTTAAGGTAATCGATTAAAATAGAGTGCGGTTGTCAAATAGATCAAGCATAGCGCAGTTGTATAAATAGAAGGTAATCCCCCCCTTCTTTTGTTCTTCTTTTTCTTCTCATTTATAGAGAGTAAGAAAAATACAAAAAGGCATCAGAGGAACGATTTCTTATCATCGATATAAGAGAATAAAAACGAAAACAATATGGTAAATAAATTAGTATAGATGAATTACCCATCTCCCGCCTTCTTAAATATAAGCAGTGACAATGTGGAAACATGTATCTATTTTTTCAGTACAAACAGTCCAGGATCAAAGTATGATGAAGCACATGAGACTAACTAGGAAATCGTGCAATATGTGAACAGGTAATAAGACAACTTAATATAAGGTTTCATAGGGAAGAGGGTTCTAGACCTTTGAAAGATTAGATCAGCTAAGGAAATTGCCGAAATCAGATGGGGTTATGAGGAAGGCAAGATGTGGCCGACACTAGAAGAAGAGTGGGATAGAACTGATAAGAGGAACATGGGGTAGCAACAACTCACTGAGGAATATGACCCTAAGCAATCAATCGTGAAGTACACATGAATGATTGAGATTATCGTTTAGGAACCAGTAATTTGAACATGCTTATGTATTATGATATGAGGCATACCAGGATGATTGTAATGCAACTACCAATTGAAAATAGGCTTTTGTAAAATGTAAAAAGTCAAATGCAATATATGTAAGACACTGATGGCAATATGTTTATCCGCAGGAGAACTATACTGACGGCAACCAACCAGTGCCATATGTAGGAGAGACTCATTAATATAGTCTTGAAAAAGATGGTAATGCATCGATAAAAACCATCGAAACGCGTCGACGCCCCTCTGCACGATCAAGAGATCAAAAAAACCTAGCCTGTAGACAAAGAATTATATATGTCCAGGATTGTGTTTATGCCAAAAAAATCTCAAAAAACGTGCAATAGTTATTGACAATTTCATGTCTTTGTATGTCTCTCCTTTTATTGTATTTCCTAGCCTGACATAATGTGAATGAACTGTGGTTTTTTAATACATAGGTTTTTAATTTTCATGTAGTAGTAACTGTATTCCATGAATGCGTTCATGAAATTTTAACACAAGTGTGTAATGATTTGTTTTTAACACTAGATCGTATTTGTATGAATTTTTTTTATAATAAAACAAATGAACTACATTTTTGTTGCATAAGTGTATGAGACAGGAAGGGTCCTCCAAGGGATCTAGTGGGCCTATTGGGTAGTTTGAGACAAACATTCAGGGTTGTCCCATGTAAGAACGGCTTGCCAAGGGAAAAATCTTTTTTTACTGTTAAAGTACCCTATTCCCCTGGCTGTAGGGGGTCTCTCTCTAATTTGAAACAGCCCTCAAGAGCGCCACCCGCGAATACCACCAGATGATCCGCACCACCAAAAGGACATCGTTCAAAGAGCGGCTGGACAACAACACCCACAACAGCAAAGAACTCTTCAGCATCGTCAAAGAGCTCTCCAACCCCAACGCCAGCAACAATGACTTCACACTCCCTCGCCACTTTCTTCCACCGCAAGATTGCAGATATACACAACAGCTTTGGGCCCCAGACTCCACCCCCAGCCACCACCACCAGCCTCAGCGCATTGACCCCCATCAGCACTGAAGACACCACCCACGTCATGAACCCCATCCACTCTGGCTCCCCTTCCAACCCATGCCCTCATCATATCTTCAACAAAGCCGACACCATCATCGCACCCCACCTCCGGAACGTCATCAACAGCTCCTTCACGTCAGCCACATTTCCTGAAAGCTGGAAACATGCAGAAATCAACGCCCTTCTGAAGAAACCAACAGCGGACCCTAAAGACCTCAAGAACCTCCGCCCCATCTCTCTTCTCCCCTTCCCGGCTAAAGTCATCGAGAAGACAGTCAATAAACAGCTGACTGCATTCCTCGAAGCAAACAACTCGCTCGATCCATCCCAGTCCGGATTTCGAGCCAACCACAGCACTGAGACCGCCCTCATCGCAGCCACCGATGACATCAGGACCCTGATGGACAACGGAGAGACAGCCGCTCTCATCCTCCTGGACCTCTTGGCAGCCTTTGATACCGTCTGCCACCACACCCTAATAACCCGCCTCTACAACACTGGGATCCAAGGAAAGGCCCTGGACTGGATCACATCGTTCCTCTCCGACAAAACCCAGAGAGTCCGCCTCCCTCCCTTTGGCTCCGAGGCCACCAAGATCATCTGCGGCGTACCCCAAGGCTCCTCACTCAGCCCAACCCTCTTCAATATCTACATGAGCCCCCTCGCCACCATCGCACGCAAACACAACATCAACATCATCTCCTACGCCGACGACACCCAACTGATACTCTCCCTCACCAAAGACCCATTCACCGCCAAAACCAACTTCCAGGACGGAATGAAAGATGTCGCAGAATGGATGAAGCACAGCCGTCTGAAGCTCAACTCGGACAAGACGGAGGTCCTCATCCTCGGACAATCCCCTTCCGCCTGGGACGACTCCTGGTGGCCCACGACGCTGGGCACCGCACCAACACCCACAGACCACGCACGCAACCTGGGATTCATCTTGGACTCCTCCCTCACGATGACCAAGCAAGTCAACACAGTCTCGTCCTCTAAGTTCAACACCCTGCGCATGCTCCGAAAGATCTTCCGGTGGATCCCCACCGAAACCAGAAAGACGGTCACCCAGGCCCTCGTCACCAGCCGACTCGACTACGGGAACGCCCTATATGCAGGAACCACAGCCAAACTGCAGAAACGCCTTCAGCGCATACAGAACGCCTCCGCACGACTCATCCTCGACATCCTTCGCCACAGCCACATATCCGCCCACCTGAGAAACCTGCACTGGCTCCCCGTCAGCAAGAGGATCACGTTCAGGCTGCTCACCCACGCACATAAAGTGCTCCACAACATGGGCCCCGAATACCTCAACAACCGCCTCTCGTTCTACACCCCCACCCGCCAGCTCCGATCCACCAGCCTTGCCCTCGCCACCGTCCCACAGATTCGCAGAACCACCACCGGAGGAAGATCGTTCTCCTACCTGGCAGCCAAGACATGGAACTCCCTCCCCGCACACCTACGACTGACCCAGGACCATTTCACCTTCAGGAAACACCTCAAGACCTGGCTATTCGAGCAATAGCGCCCCCCCCCCTCCCTACAGCGCCTTGAGACCCTCACGGGTGAGTAGCGCGCTCCACAAATGTATTGATTGATTGATTGCTTCCTCAGGCTTGCTCCAGAGATCTGGAAAACCCAGCCTCTTACTCTCCTTTCTTATATGACCAAACCATTGGATTTTTTCTGTCCCAGGAAGTCTCATAAGTTCCTTTACTTCTTCCTTAAAGTACCTCAGTTCAGGGGTTACCCATAGTCTGCGCCAGTAGGCTAAAGGGCGGAGACCAATTACCTCGTCTATGGGTCTAATATCTAGGTCCATTCTTAGGGGGATGAGGGGAGTACTCACTGGAAGGGACAGTAGAGATCTCAGAAAACAATTTTCCACTTTAAGAACATCTTCAGTTCGGGAGTGCCCCCACGGTTCTGCCCCGTACAAGATTTAATACCACTTTTAAGGCTTACCAATCGTCTCACGTTAACCTGCATGTCCTCGGCCCCCATAGTAATATCATACTTTTTTACTTCATCTCAGTAAATGGCCGTTCCATAAGTTCGACCATCCCATTTGCTCTAAAGTTAGCTTTGAATAGGCACCCTTCCTCTCATTAAGCCAAAAGGAGAGAAACCAAATGACTTCTTCACAGTTGTTCTGCAAGCCTGCAACTTTTCACCTACTTCATACTCTAGTCCACTCCCTAAAGCACTGCAAACCTTGCTCTGCTTTTTACACATGGATCATTCTGAGCAGAGGCCCTGACAGAAGTTGATGTATCCACTTATAGGATATCTGTTTGAAAGTTTTTCAACGGGACCAGCTCCCACACCTCCAACTCCAGCAGATGCAGCCATTCAACTGGTCAGCTATAGATTCACAGAACATAATCTAAACCACAGAACATGATGACTGGATTACATAAGGTAATCTTCTTTTCTGATTCTCCCTTCCTTGTCCCAGTACTTATATCTTGAGCGGGAGACCCTGCCTTCTTCAGACACATGCACCATTTGAAATGTGTTTTAACTACAATACGTGAATGTGTAAAGCGCACGTCCACCCAAGGGTATCTTGGCGCTGAATAACAGGTGTTTATTGTTACCCAACAGCACTCATTTTATCGGCCTCAGAAGAGTGAAAGGCTGAGTGAAACCACTGGGATTTAAACCTGTGACCATGAGGTCGAACACAGGCCCTACAGTGAGTGGATGCATTAGTCCTAAGCGACCAGATCTAGCTACGCCCTAACCCAACAGTTTACCACATTCCTTACTATGCTCTGCCTGCCACATGGACCCTAGCGGCCATCCAGGCCGTCCACATGTTACCTGTGCCAAGGTAAATAAATTAGAGAACAGACAGAACCTTCAATGAATTGGGGGGCTGTTTGTAAGTATTGGGACAAGGAATGAAGACTGAGTTATGAAGATTGTTTGTATGTGATCCAGGCATTGTGTCCTAATCCACTTCCTCCTGCCCTTCCTTAGATCATGAAGTTATAACCAAGCTGTGAGAAGTTGGCCTGATATATAGTGCTCACTATTCTAGTGATCACTCTGTATCATTCCAAACAACCCTTATTGATGATTGGTTGTAAGTCAACCTTATTAGACCAGCTATCCTAGTAGCGTGGACAAGAGCAGTCTTTAGGCTAAACTCTAGAGGGCGTGTTAAGCCAGCTGTTTTACCATCACATATACCCCTTTAACACCAAGTGAAAGGACACCACACAAGTTGTTATAAAAATAAAGGATATTTATTAATAACAAGACTACCCTGAACTCTTTATGAGTCAGGGAGCTAAGCACAATACAAAACTCTTACGAAAATACTGCAAGTTGCACAAATAACGCAAATGCCCGAGGGGCACGAAAAACCATATACTCTAAAAGTGGAATGCGAAATACTAGCAGGTAAGTAACCCGATCCAGAGGCTTCAGGACCGCTAGGACTACCTTACTGAACCCTCAGGTTAGGAGCAGGAGGCCTAGGGAACCCGGGTGCAGAGTGGGAACTCTTACGCGGGATGCGGGACAAAGTCTATGGATGCTAGTAATTCTAAAGTTACTGTTTCCGGACGAATCCGACTAGGTAGACTAAAAACGAAAAAGGATCTGGACACTAGGATAGTGAACCTGTGCTGGAGCACCGAAATGCTCGGGTTACCTAGCCCAGGGGCTGCGGCTGCACAGGGTTCAAATGACGTCGGGAATCCTCGTTGTAGTCTAGGGAGCCTGAAAGAAGATGTTGCTGGAAGGCGACCAGTGAAGATGTTCGGTGTGATCCAAGGCTGGGGGGACTCAGTTCTCAATCACTAGCCAGTGATTGTGTGGGCACCAGGATGGCACCGGATGAAGTCACCGCGATCAGGTGAGTGGGTAACGCTGGACTCTGCAGCCACACGGGCTAGGAGGCGTTGTCGGCGTCCAGGCTGGAAGTGCGAGCTGTCCCTCGATGGTGTCTGCTGTCGGCGATGCTGGATCCAGGATTGGAGCAACAAGCCTTGGCAAAGGCAAGCCCACGCGGTTGAGTCAAAATGGCGTCTGGAGTGGACCAGGAGGGTCCAGGCAGTGGTCGAAGTGGGGAAAAAAAAGTAGGGGAACTGTGGGTGGAGAATCAGGGGGCGGGAATAACCGAAGATTGAATCAGTGGGCGGAGTCAGGGGTGTGGCTAGAAATAGCAAAACATACCAATTTTTAGTACGTTTAGCATTTCACTGACCAGTTACAGCTTATAACGTTATTTAATTAAAACAATGGATAAACATTTTTGAGGTTTAATAAAAAAAAAAGCAAACACTCATAGGGAATACAGGTTTATGTAAAGCGTGTGAAATATAACCAGGAACAACATGTTACCTTAATGCTTTTACTCAATGTTCAGAAATCCATGATTATTTTTTGTCTCAAACATTGAGATCATGAATACAGGGCTCATCCTGTACACATGTGTTAAGCAGGGCTCAGAAGAGAAAGGAACTCTTCAGGAGAATCTAGACTCACGAAAACCCACAAAGGCTCCTTCATATTCATGTCGCCAGCTAGCTGCTCAATCATAATATAGCAAAAAGAACAACTGAATGCAGAACAATATCATACATTCACCCCAGTACAGAGATCTGGGCCTAAATCAATTGTTTCTTTGCTCACCATGCCATTCCAGTTTGGACCCAGCCATATGCAAATCAGTCTAGATTCTGCACCCAATGGGAACAGTCCTGCCCCCTCCCTTCTCCTGCCCCCGTCACCACGCCTGCCCCCGTCACCGTTCCTGCCCCCGTCACTTCTCCTGTCCCTTCACTTCTCCTGTCCCCGTCACTTCTCCTGTCCCCGTCACTTCTCCTGTCCCCGTCACTTCTCCTGTCCCCGTCACTTCTCCTTCTCCTGTCCCTTCACTTCTCCTGTCCCCTCACTTCTCCTGTCCCGTCACTTCTCCTGTCCCGTCACTTCTCCTGCCCCGTCACTTCTCCTGCCCCGTCACTTCTCCTTCTCCTGTCCCGTCACTTCTCCTGCCCCGTCACTTCTCCTGCCCCGTCACTTCTCCTTCTCCTGTCCCGTCACTTCTCCTGTCCCATCACTTCTCCTGTCACATCACTTCTCCTGTCACATCACTTCTCCTTCTCCTGTCCCGTCACTTCTCCCGTCCCGTCACTTCTCCCGTCCCGTCACTTCTCCCGTCCCGTCACTTCTCCCGTCCCGTCACTTCTCCTGTCCCGTCACTTCTCCTGTCCCGTCACTTCTCCTGTCCCGTCACTTCTCCTGGTCCCTTCACTTCTCCTTCTCCTGTCCCGTCACTTCTCCTTCTCCTGTCCCGTCACTTCTCCTTCTCCTGTCCCGTCACTTCTCCGTCTCCTGTTCCTTCACTTTTCCTGTCCCCGTCACTTCTCCTGCCCCCGTCACTTCTCCTGCCCCCGTCACTTCTCCTGCCCCCATCACTTCTCCTGCCCCCATCCCTTCTCCTGCCCCCGTCACTTTTCCTGTCCCGTCACTTCTCCTGTCCCGTCACTTCTCCGTCTCCTGTCCCGTCACTTCTCCGTCTTCTGTCCCTTCACTTTTACTGTCCCTTCACTTTTACTGTCCCTTCACTTTTACTGTCCCTTCACTTCTCCTGTCCCTTCACTTCTGCCCCGTTCACTGCTCCTGCCCCCGTCACTTCTCCTTCTCCTGTCCCTGTCACTTCTCCTTCTCCTGTCCCTTCACTTCACTTCTCCTTCTCCTGTCCTTTCACTTCATTTCTCCTGTCTCTTCACTTCATTTCTCCTTCTCCTGTCCCTTCACTTCACTTCTCCTTCTCCTGTCCCGTCACTTCTCCTATCCCCGTCACTTCTTCGAGTGGAGGATGGGCACATTTACTTATTTTGCTTGATGTGCATCAGAGGTTTACTGCAAAATGGGGGGCATTTTAATTTTCTGACTACTCCCTTGGTTGGAATTCAGCAGTGAAGGCCGCTCTTATAGGGAGTGCAAAGCACACTCTCATCACGTGCTGATTGCCATTATAAGTGTAGTTCAAAGTTCGGGGCATTTTGATTTTCTGGCTTCTCCCCTGAGCAGAGCCTCACATCTTAAAGGCCACAGGATCGCAGAGGAGGGCTTAAGATCTTGTTGTCCTCCAGTTAAAGGGGTCTGGCAGTTTAAAGGAAAACCCCGTTCTCTTTATCACACCTCATGCAGATCTCACTGGCATATGCTAAAGGCAGGCAGAGGGCAGGCGCATTGTCATTCCAAAGGGGATAATCAGCCTCAATCGGAATGACAATGGGCCCGCCCTCAGTCTGTGCGAGCTCAGGGAGGGGCTGCTGCAGCCTCTGGAGTTCAACAGAGAAGTGCGAGCAGCCCCTGGAAGCAGAAAAAAAAGTTTTCGTTTTTAGTTAGTCGGACTATTCTCTCCGTCCTGGGAGGCTTTTTTCAAAGAAAGAAGTAGGGGAACGGGCTGAAATTATTTTTAGAAGTAGGGGCACGCCGTGCCCTTCCGTCCCCGCCCACTTCTACCGCTGGGTCCAGGGCACTTCTTGTTGAACAAGGAGCAAGGGCCAGTCTAGAGGACCTAGACCAGCAGTGAAAACGTTGTGGTACGTCGTCAGGAGGGCCACTAGCCGACGGGCAAGTGACCGGACAACGTGGCAAACAGCAAGGCAACAGAAGGGCCCCACGCAGATCTCGTGGATGCTGGGGGGCTGGACTTCGGTTCTGGAGCTGCTCAGGGTTGGGGCTTCTCAAACCCCAGTGCACCCACTCGAGGATCCCTCGGCGGTCGTGCTGGTTAAGCGTCGTGCAGGTCTTGAAGATAGCCGGTCCCTCGGGTCTCGTCGCACCCACTAATCTCAACTGGGCTGATGATGCAGGTAGAGGTCAGAGATGGCAGGGAATCCGGGTCTCGTCGAGCTGGGCAGTCTTGATCCGGAGGATGGACGTGCAGCAAACCGCAAGCGCTTAGATGGTGCCTGCTGGTGCAGGGTGGCTACTCCTTAGCCACAAGGGAGAGTCTTCAGAGAATGACAAGAGTTCCTTTCGTGGAAAGTAGTTCAAGTTTCAAGATTATCCAATTTGGGAAGGGTGCCCGCTCCTACCTTTATTCTAAGAAAAGGGGCTGGCACGCGACTAGGTCCTGCCCATGGGTGGGACCAGGAGGGGGGTGGTTACACCCCTCTCCTTTGTCCGGTTTCTCCCCAGCTCAGGGGCTGGTGTTCCCCTGGAACTGGTTTGAGCCGGCATATGCACAGTGAGCACCGGGGTGCTTGCAGTCACCTTCCTCTCAGCCCTGCCTACCTGGGATACACAAAATCCTGTCTGGGATGGTGCTGGCACCGCCCCCGACAGGAAACCCTTTGTCCAGGCCTCCCTCGCTGGAAGGACTCCCAGCAGCAGGAGGTCAGACTCGTGTCTCAGTGGCAGCATCCATTTTGTGATGCTGAGGCTTGAGTTAACTTTTAACCGGGGTTTACAGTTACATACATGTCGTGTCCCTCTAGAAGGGTGGAATGCTACCCCCGTCGCCAGAATTGGCGAGGGGGTAGTATTCCAATTTGTATGACACCTTACTTGACATGTTTTGATAATGTTATACCAGAGTTAGCATTTAACCGCGAGGATTATAATGCACTTAAGAGTATATGGTATAGCGTTATCATGGAACAGCTATTAGGACTTGGTTCCGCAAGCTGCAAACGGGCTCAGCTCATGCCAGAGCACCATCTCACACAATTCCAAGCACTCTGCCTTCAGGATTGATAAGGCCTTCCATAGGAGTGACTGATAGGAATATATGTGTCCATTTTAGGTTTAGATATAGGGATACTATATCTAAAGCAAAGGGTGATTACACCACCTTGCCCCAGCTGTCGTGCAGCCAGTTGTGTCAGATTTGGGTGGCCAGCCAGGGGTGGCATAATACATGCTGCAGCCCCTTGTAGGCCCTGAGTGCACCTATGCCCTGGGTACCTAAGGTACACTGTACAGGGACTGTTAAGGTGACCCAGTATCCAATTGGATATGTACCTAAGGTACATGGAGTCCATTTTGACAGAGAGAGCAGGAATCCTGGGGTCCTGAATAGCAGGATCCCAGGCCAACTAAGTCAAAAACCAGCAAAACACCAGGAACAAAGTTGGGGTAACCGTAGTCAGATATCCACCTTCCTACATAACCCCCCCCCCAAACGAAAGGAGATAAGGCTATCCTTGACCAGGTAAGCCTATATTGCCTGAGTGGCCATATGAGGAGGTGCATGCACTGGCATGGTTACCCCCTATCTCATGGTCCACTAAGCAATCCCTCACCCTAAGGGTATCTGAGGGTCTCCACCATAGGGAATCTCTACCTGTGGTGTGTTTTGGTAAAGAAAAAGGCTGGTGCTGATATGGAGTACTGAAGTGAGGCTCCACTAATTTTGGGCTCAGCTTCCTCCAATCACTACCCACCATGCATGCCTTTCTTTCCAGGACTGAGTTGCTGTATGCTCTCAGGATCAACCTCTGGCTACCTAAAGCTGGAGGCTGGGTCCCTCTGTTTGGCTTACTGGAGGGACAGGTCAGGTTTGGGGCACTTAGGTCCCAGGTTTGGCTGTCCCCAACAGTGTCCATCTGTGGGAGGTCCCTAACTAATTTTAAGGGGGATCCCTCAGGAGTTTGTTTTATTTTCACTTGGCTAGGACTACTAGCTTCAGTGCCCTTAATCTGCTGATTGGGGAGTTCTTTTGGACAGGGGGCCCTTTGGGGTCCACCACTGGCCTCCCTGACCTCTACAGCCCTGGCCTGACTGAGGCAGGGTAGAGAGGGGCAGGTTACCTGCTCCAGACTGGGTCCCACCTTGGAAGGGTCCACTGACATCAGGGGCTCTGCCAGGCTAGGCCTGACTACCTCTGGGGCAGTTTCTTCACAAGGGGTAAGATCAGTTCCCTGAGGAGGCTGATCCTCTCCTAAAGTCTGGTAGGAGGGAGATTTCTCTTCCTCCTCAATGCTCTCTGTTTGAGTGGAGTGATCCATAGTTTCAGGCTTCACAACACTATTATCAGTCTGAGTATGGGCTGTGGCCATCACAACCCCACCAACCTTTTCAGGAAGGGGCTCAGTTTGGGTATGGGCTGTTACCATCACAGCCCTGCTAACCTTTTCAGGGAAGGAATCTATTTGGGATTGGGCTGAGCCTGGCACAGCCCTCCTAACCTGTTCAGGATGATTTACCATTTTAGAATGGGTTTCTTGTTCTACCTCTGCCCAGGCTGAGATCTCTAAATCATTCCCCAGTAGGCAATCTACAGGCAAGTTTGATGACACTGCCACTCTCTTGGGGCCAGTGACACCTCCCCAGCTGAGACTTACCACTGCCATGGGATGATGTTTCTGCACTCCATCAATGTTTGTCACCTGGTATGTGGCACCAGGTATAAGTTGCCTTGAGGGGACTAGGCTCTCAGTCACCATGGTGATGCTAGCCCCTGTGTCTCTATAGGCTTCAACTTTTAGTCCATTGATGAGGGGCTCCTGTCTGTATTTGCCCAAAGTGTTGGGACAATCAGTGAAGTTGGCAAACCCCATGCCATTCTCACAGACAAGAGTATCTGAGTTAGGGGACCTGGTTAGGCCAGAGTCCCCAAGAACTCCCAAAGTAAATCCACCCAAATTCTTGGGGGCACTCCCACCACCGGGGGAATTACTACTAGTAGTAACAGGAGGTTTGGAAGTGTTACTTGGGGGTATGTTCTCCTTATTGTTGTTGGCCCTTGGGCAACTGCTGTCAGTTTTCAAATGGCCTACCTGTTTGCAGGTATAGCAATAAGGTTTCTTCTGGGTATTGGAAGGATTCTGGGACCCACCCCCCTCAGAGGATTTTTGGGGCCCTGATGTGGTTTGATCTGTAGATTTATTCCCACCCTTCTCTTGAGGCTTGGTTGATTCCTTCTTTTGGTCACCACCTTGGTTCTTAGGCCTAATCCTGGTTCTGACCCATTTGTCTGCCCTCTTACCCAATTCTTGTGGAGAGGTCAGATCAGAGTCTAGCAGGTGCTGGTGTAATAACTGGTTCTGACAATTATTTAAGACTTGCTCTCTCATAATTAGATTATACAATCCGTTGTAATCAGTAACCTTACTTCCCAGTAACCAGCCTTCAAAAGCCTTAGTGGCACAATCAACAAAGTCAGCCCAATCCTGAGACTGAATTTTCTGGGTGTCTCTGAACAGCAACCTGTACTGTTCAGTTGTTAAGCCAAACCCATCAATCAGTGTATTCTTCAGCACTTGGTAATTGTTATCATCCTCAGCTCTAGTAGTGAGGAGCTTATCTCTACCTTTACCTTCAAAGGACAGCCACAATATAGCTGCCCACTGACTCTGGGGGATGCACTGGACAGTGCAGGCCCTCTCCAAAGCAGTCATCCATTTGTGGATGTCATCCCCTTGTTTAAAGGGGGGCACTATTTTACTCAGGTGTCTAGTATCAAAACTCCTGTCTTTATCCTTAGGGATATTGCTGCCACCAGTGGGGACTACCCCACTCAACTGTTGCTCTCTAGCAAAGGCAAGCTTCTCCTTGGCAAGGGCAAGTTCTTCCCTCTGGATCCTTAGATTAGCCTGTTTCATCCTTGCTTCATGTTCTCTCCTCTGAGGGGAAGTCATTCTCCTCTGGGGAGAAGTCATTCTCCTCTGAGAAGAGGCATGAGAGTGCACAGATCTATTGGAGTCCCTAGAATGAGACCTATCTCTTCTAACTCCAAAGTTAGGCCTGCTTAGGGTCAGTACTGGGGGTCCCCCAGATCCTTCCCTATGTAGGTCTAAGTTGGCCCTAGTAAGTCTGCTGACTAGCTCAGGACCTTTGTCTGCCTCATTCCCAGAAATATCCTCTTCATCCTCCTCCTCCTCTACTTCTTCAGTTTCAGGGAGGTCAGGATCACCAAGGGTACCTTCTAAGGCTGGCATGCTCCCATCTGTCTGAGAAGCTATTCTAGCATCATATGTCTCTAAGAGACCTAACAGAAAAGGAGTGGTAGGGTTAGAACCCTGTTTCAATTTCCTGGAGGTACACAATTGTCTCATCTCCTGGAAACTGAGAGCTGCATATCTGGAAAGGACCTGTGGAGGGTCACTAACCACTAGGGGAGTCTCTGAAAACTCTCCATGGGTAGACATGCTTCTAGTGTGGTGTAAGTGATGCACCTACCTACACTATGGGTTTACCTACTGATCCCTTGCTAGAGTTGTAGTTAGGGTGTGCTAAGCCCTGTTACACTACACAGCTGGTTCAGTAGAACTCAGAGTATTCTAAGCTAAGTTATATGTACCTTGGTACTTATGTGATCTTTCAATTGATATTCTTAGGATACGCGTGTGGTAAAACAACAGCAAGCTCAAATCCCAACCGCTGCTCACCAATGTGAGAAGTTGGCCTGATATATAGTGCTCACTATTCTAGTGATCACTCTGTATCATTCCAAACAACCCTTATTGATGATTGGTTGTAAGTCAACCTTATTAGACCAGCTATCCTAGTAGCGTGGACAAGAGCAGTCTTTAGGCTAAACTCTAGAGGGCGTGTTAAGCCAGCTGTTTTACCATCACATATACCCCTTGAACACCAAGTGAAAGGACACCACACAAGTTGTTATAAAAATAAAGGATATTTATTAATAACAAGACTACCCTGAACTCTTTATGAGTCAGGGAGCTAAGCACAATACAAAACTCTTACGAAAATACTGCAAGTTGCACAAATAACGCAAATGCCCGAGGGGCACGAAAAACCATATACTCTAAAAGTGGAATGCGAAATACTAGTAGGTAAGTAACACAATCCAGAGGCTTCAGGACCGCTAGGACTACCTTACTGAACCCTCAGGTTAGGAGCAGGAGGCCTAGGGAACCCGGGTGCAGAGTGGGAACTCTTACGCTGGATGCGGGACAAAGTCTATGGATGCTAGTAATTCTAAAGTTACTGTTTCCGGACGAATCCGACTAGGTAGACTAAAAACGAAAAAGGATCTGGACACTAGGATAGTGAACCTGTGCTGGAGCACCGAAATGCTTGGGTTACCTAGCCCAGGGGCTGCGGCTGCATAGGGTTCAAATGACGTCGGGAATCCTCGTTGTAGTCTAGGGAGCCTGAAAGAAGATGTTGCTGGAAGGCGACCAGTGAAGATGTTCGGTGTGATCCAAGGCTGGGGGGACTCAGTTCTCAATCACTAGCCAGTGATTGTGTGGGCACCAGGATAGCACCGGATGAAGTCACCGCGATCAGGTGAGTGGGTGACGCTGGACTCTGCAGCCACACGGGCTAGGAGGCGTTGTCGGCGTCCAGGCTGGAAGTGCGAGCTGTCCCACAATGGTGTCTGCTGTCGGCGATGCTGGATCCAGGATTGGAGCAACAAGCCTTGGCAAAGGCAAGCCCACGCGGTTGAGTCAAAATGACGTCTGGAGTGGACCAGGAGGGTCCAGGGCACTTCTTGTTGAACAAGGAGCAAGGGCCAGTCTAGAGGACCTAGACCAGCGGTGAAAACGTCGTGGTACGTCGTCAGGAGGGCCACTAGCCGACGGGCAAGTGACCGGACAATGTGGCAAACAGCAAGGCAGCAGAAGGGCCCCACGCAGATCTCGTGGATGCTGGGGGGCTGGACTTCGGTGCTGGAGCTGCTCAGGGTTGGGGCTTCTCAAACCGCAGTACACCCACTCGAGGATCCCTCGGCGGTCGTGCTGGTTAAGCGTCGTGCAGGTCTTGAAGATAGCCTGTCCCTTGGGTCTCGTCGCACCCACTAATCTCAGCTGGGCTGATGATGCAGGTAGAGGTCAGAGATGGCAGGGAATTCGGGTCTCGTCGAGCTGGGCAGTCTTGATCCGGAGGATGGACGTGCAGCAAACCGCAAGCGCTTAGATGGTGCCTGCTGGTGCAGGGTGGCTACTCCTTAGCCACAAGGGAGAGTCTTCAGAGAATGACAAGAGTTCCTTTCGTGGAAAGTAGTTCAAGTTTCAAGATTATCCAATTTGGGAAGGGTGCCCGCTCCTACCTTTATTCTAAGAAAAGGGGCTGGCACGCGACTAGGTCCTGCCCATGGGTGGGACCAGGAGGGGGGTGGTTACACCCCTCTCCTTTGTCCGGTTTCTCCCCAGCTCAGGGGCTGGTGTGCCCCTGGAACTGGTTTGAGCCGGCATATGCACAGTGAGCACCGGGGTGCCACTTGCAGTCACCTTCCTCTCAGCCCTGCCTACCTGGGATACACAAAATCCTGTCTGGGATGGTGCTGGCGCCGCCCCTGACAGGAAACCCTTTGTCCAGGCCTCCCTCGCTGGAAGGACTCCCAGCAGCAGGAGGTCAGACTCGTGTCTCAGTGGCAGCATCCATTTTGTGATGCTGAGGCTTGAGTTAACTTTTAACCGGGGTTTACAGTTACATACATGTCGTGTCCCTCTAGAAGGGTGGAATGCTACCCCCGTCGCCAGAATTGGCGAGGGGGTAGTATTCCAATTCGTATGACACCTTACTCGACATGTTTTGATAATGTTATACCAGAGTTAGCATTTAACCGCGAGGATTATAATGCACTTAAGAGTATATGGTATAGCGTTATCATGGAACAGCTATTAGGACTTGGTTCCGCAAGCTGCAAACGGGCTCAGCTCATGCCAGAGCACCATCTCACACAATTCCAAGCACTCTGCCTTCAGGATTGATAAGGCCTTCCATAGGAGTGACTGATAGGAATATATGTGTCCATTTTAGGTTTAGATATAGGGATACTATATCTAAAGCAAAGGGTGATTACACCACCTTGCCCCAGCTGTCGTGCAGCCAGTTGTGTCAGATTTGGGTGGCCATCCAGGGGTGGCATAATACATGCTGCAGCCCCTGGTAGGCCCTGAGTGCACCTATGCCCTGGGTACCTAAGGTACACTGTACAGGGACTGATAAGGTGACCCAGTATCCAATTGGATATGTACCTAAGGTACATGGAGTCCATTTTAACAAAGAGAGCAGGAAGCCTGGGGTCCTGAATAGCAGGATCCCAGGCCAACTAAGTCAAAAACCAGCAAAACACCAGGAAAAAAGTTGGGGTAACCATAGTCAGATATCCACCTTCCTACATACAATAAATTGGGGGGCTGTTTGTAAGTATTGGGACAAGGAATGAAGACTGAGTTATGAAGATTGTTTGTATGTGATCCAGGCATTGTGTCCTAATCCACTTCCTCCTGCCCTTCCTTAGATCATGAAGTTATAACCAAGCTACATGTCTTCATTGTGACATCTGGTTGAGCACAAAACACACTCTGACAGACGGGAGTAATGTAACTCAACACATTTTTTTAATTCATCACCATGAGCAGAAGGAGAAGCACAAATGTTCTCAATTGAAATACCAACCGAGAATGCATTCATACCAAAAGCAACCACAGGACACAACTGGCCGTAGTGTGAAATGTACATGGCAGAAGTAGGCCACGTAACGGCCCTGCAGCTATTTGAAATGGAGACTTCCCCAGCAGGGTGGCACTGGCATACAGGGCAGTCTGGTAGAACGAGAAAGGCTGGTCTGACAGGTCAGTCTGTGGGCCGTTTTTCTGGCTGTTTGTGGGCTTGTATGGTGTAGTGGGTCGGCTTTTACTGATGATTTCCCTGCTATTACCGTAAACATTGCCTGTAGCAAGTACATATGCATTCAGTCTTTCATATCTCGCAAATCACTTGTACAGTGGTTCTCTGTAATTTAAAATCTGCCTCATTTGTAAATTTGGGGCACTTTTTTGTAGCTCTCTGATTTAGTAAGGGGGGTTCATTTTTTTTTATTTTCGGTGCAGTGTCCTATTTTTTTGACCTGTCCAACCCAGCCAGAGAATGTTCAGACTTTACCCAATAACACATGGTAACAGGTGGAAGTCATGAAGCTCCACGTAGCGGCACCATAATTGATGAACAGGCTGTCACAATTTTGGAATTCTGCTAATATGCAATGATAAACCTGCATGGCTTGAGCCACAACAAGCAAGAATAAATGTGATTTATTCTCTGTAATACAATTTGGGAGAGAGACGGGGAGGGCGTTCTCCTGGTCACAATGAAAGGCAGGGTTAACCTCTGAAAGAAATCCCAGGGCCAAACTCCGGTCCCTATGAACAAAAAAAACTGGTCAAGAAGGGAGTAGCCCAACTAACCAAGACTTTGTGAAATGGTGATGGCCACCGAAAAGAGCATTTTGAAGTAAAGGAACCGTACTGAAATCTCCACTGTTGGACCGGACCCTGTTTGCAGGGTTATCCCCATACTTGTTGCCTTCCTCCACCTATCTGCCTCACCTTTTTGCTGGCTTTAGGACTCTGTGCACATTACCACTACTAATCAGTGCTAATGTGCATGTGCTCTCTCCTCTAAAACATAGTATGATTGGTTTCTCAATGATTGGCATATATGATTTACTGGTAAGTCCCTAGTAAAGTGCACTGTGGGTGCTGAGGGCCTGTAAATCAAATGCCACTAGTGTACCTGCCGCACTGATTATGCCACCCACATGAGTGGCCCTGCAAACCTGTCTCAGCAGAGCCTGTTTGTGCAGTTTTATACTGCCATTTCGACCTCACAAGTTCACCTACTTGCCAGGCTCAAACCTTCCCTTTTATTACATGTAAGGGACCCCTAAGGCGAGCCCCATGGGCAGGGTACAGTGTAATAAAAAGATATGGCAGGTATGTTTGAGTTTTACTGTTTTACATGTCCTAGTAGTGAAAATTGCAAAATTTGTTTTTCACTACAGCGAGGCCTATACCATAGGATAGCATTGGAGCTCCCTTGTAACACCTTACAAGTGTATATTCCAATTGGAAGCAGATAGACAATTGGAGGTTGGTGTCTCTGGACTCACAATTTAAAAATACATCTTTTAGTGAAGTTTGTTTTTAAATTGCAGGTCTGAAAATGCCACTTCTAAAAAGTTGCCTTTTTCTTACTTTAGCCATTCTGTGCCTCTGCCTGTCCAGTGAATACACGTCTCGGTTGGATGACTGCGGGACTTTGTGAATCCACTCGAAGCAGTCACACACAAAGGAGCTGAGATGTGCCCTGCATATCCTGATGGCCCACTACCAGGCTGATGAGCCTTCCTAAGCTAGAGTGGTGGGAGTCTATTCTGGTGAAACTTGCACCTGAGTAGGGCTGTGCTTGTCCCAACACAAAGAGCTGCATGCCGCCCTGTAGTGTGGCTGGAGCCTGGGCCAGGAAGGGCAGGGTCCTGTTCACTAGAAAGACCTTTCTTTAAAGTCTCCCTACTTCAAAGACTAAAATGGGTATACATACTGGATCTCTGACACCATATACTCAGAGCACTTCATGACTGAGGACATTCTGCCAGGAAGAAGAACCGTTGCCCTGCAAGGAGGGACTGCCAATTTGCTGCTTGCTTTTCTGAGTTGGCTTGTTACCTGCTGCTTCTTGCCTGGGAGTGAGAGGCTAGACTTTACTCTCTACGTCCTGCATCTAAAGTTTCTCCAAGGAATTGACTGAGTTTGCCTTTTGTTGCTGAAGTTGTGGAGACAACAAAGACTTCACCTGCATCTTGCTACCAGCACATAGGCTCCTCTGCTGGGAGTCCTGCTATACCAAGGGGTTCCAAATCCAGTCCTGGGCCCTTGGAAGTGAGCTTTGTGCTGCAATCAAGAAACCAAAGCATCAACTGTAAGTGTCATTTCGGAACCAATGCATCTCTGTGAAATCTATACATCAAAGCTGCCTTCACTGAAGCCGTGGTCCTAGTTCGCTGAGTGCAGTCCCGGTACAGTGTGGCTTCCAAAGGACGCCTGCAGCACAGAGGTTCAACATCAACCCACGAAGAATCGACGCCTCGCGCTCTTGGCCTCAACCCATGAACACCACGTCGCCTTCTAGAACTGAGGTTTCGCACCAGCAGCCGACGCATCACCTCATCGCACCGCATCGTGACCTTGCGTTAAAGTCTTAACGACCCTGCACTGCCATAAGGAACAAACACCTCACCTGCATCCGGGCGCGCCTCTCTTCCTCTGCACCAAGCATCGCCTGTGATTTCCTAAGCGTCCATTGTACTGTTACTGGGGTCTGCATAACTCCTGTATCCGGCCTGCGCTCCATCACTGTCGGACTGAACGTTTGGAGTTGTCCCGGTCAAGCGCGACCAGATAGCCGCAGTAAGGAGCTATTGACTTCCAAGCATTGATTTTTTACTTAACCTTTCAAAATTCATATCTTGACTTGTGTATGTTGGATTGTTGTTGTTTTGGTCCTTGTGTTACTCAGATAAATATTGGCTATTTTTCTAAACTGGTGAGGAGTATTTTTGGAGTGTTTTCACTGTGTTAGTGTATATATTTGCACACATACTTTACACATTGCCTCTTTAGTGTAGCCTGACTGCTCTGGGGCAGGCTACCAGAGGGTGAGCAAAGGTACATTTTTAGTGTGTACTACACATACTTTGACTAGGATTGAGGTTCCTCCTTGAACAAGTGCATAATCTGCCAACCAAAACGTTAATTTCTAACATCCACCAAGGATTCAGTGGGGGGATCCAGAATGGGCAAATCCCACAAAGAGGTTAGAGCTGTAACTCGGGGCTGCAAGAAGAAAAATTCATGCTAAAGTGTCTTGGTTAGAGCCTCACTAAATAGAAGACAGCCCCAGGTCTCATGAAAGGTGCTGATGGCTGTCTGCAAGTGAAGGGTAGCCACAGACAAACCCTTATCAAAGTCATCCTACAAAATTTGAAGTATCAATTCAGGATCATATGGGAAGGGCAAAAGAACTTGCCAAAGCAGGCCTACCGGTGGTTTTACATTTGCGTGGAGTAAGACCTATCAGAGCCCTGGATGGAGAGTGAGATTGGAAGAGAGAGAGAGCACTCTGCTGCAAAGCTTTGCCTTCTCATCTTCCATGCAGAGATCCTCAGGCAGGATCCTTCATCTAGTTAAGGGTGATGAAAAGTGCGAGAAGCCACAGGCAAAAACCACCCTGAGCACATTGAAGTCCCAAGAAACACTGGAAACCGAGCTCCTCCTCTTTCAAGTCCTCACCAAGAAGTAGGAGATTAGAGGGATCAGAGAGACCGCGAGCAACAACCACAAGGACTCGGATGAGGGGCAGTCCACAGTTCTCATGAGAGGGAAACAGGAATAGAACTCTGCGCATGTACACAAACAGGGTGACAGTGGGAGTCCCAAACTGACTGCGGATTTCATGTAAGACCAGAGGGGTCAGCACCATCTCTTTAGAGGAGAGGTCGCCCAGCTCAGCCTGTCCGCCCTGGAGTTGTCCATCCGATTCTGTGAATGGCTGTGAGGGTAACAATCACATGTTTGCCCATTAAATAGTTTTGAAGACCAGCGGCACCAGGAGCCGGAAGCCCATCTTGAAGTGCCAATTTAGATACATCTTCACTATTTTATGTATTCAAACTACTTCTGTCTGCCCCCTAACCTGCTTCACAAAAACAATACATCTCTCTGGGATGCTGCTAATTCCCTCTTGGTTTCAAAATACCCTGTCTATGTGAAGCTCAACGACCCATGGTCGATGCAAAGCCCACCATAACCCCCTCCCCAAACCCCCCCCCCACCCTCTCTCCAGGCATGTGCCTTCTGTGGCCACCACCATTGGAATGGAGGGCAGCGGGATACTACGGTTGAGACTGGCTGCGGAGAGCCACCACTGAAGTTGTCCACGGACATCCTCCACTGCCTAAACATGCCTCGATGCTGGATCCCAAAGCATGAAAACATGCTGACTAAAGGCCGCAGAGGTAGGCAAGGCCAGAGCGCAGCCAAAACTCTAGCTTCTAAATGCAAGAGAATTGAACAAGCAAGTGGCTGTGAGAAAACCACAGAAGCACGGTCCAAGGACTAAACAAGAAAGCACACAGGGCCATAGGCATTCATCTGGCCCTCTGCGCCCAAAAAACATTACTGGCCAAGGCACAACCTTGCCTCAGTAGGAAAGCAGGGACCACAGCTTGGCTGCTTTGACAGGGAGGAATAAGACCAGTCGTAGGTCCAACAAGATCCATGTCTGATATGTTCCAGGTTCTGGATCGCACAAAGGTGGAATTTAAGCAGGTCGATGAGAAAACAGTGGTTCCAGAGAACCTTAATAAGATGTAGGGTTGGTATCCTGTAGAGCCTAGCTAAGGACGAAGCGTGAGTCAGATTATCTATATAGAGAAGCACCATCACATCTTTCCCGTCTAAGACTGTGATTAGAGGTGCTAAGAGTTTTATGAACACTTGTGGGACACATTTTTGGCTAAAGTGCCACACACTTAGCTGCCAGTGGCTCTTCCACTAGTAGAACTGCAGAAATATATGATGGGACGGCTGGATACTTTATAGAGGTCTACAGGCCGATTAAAGAATGAAAAACTTGCCTACTAGTGGTAGAATCCTCTGCAGAGTGTCTGTTTTGATTTGGGCGTTTGTCACAATGTGGTTGATCCCTTTCTCACCCATGGCCAGGCAGTACGCCCCTGTCAACTTCATTACAGGGAAGACATTGGAAGACTGTTTCTGGGCCACATTCCACCACTGGAACAGGAATAGCCACCTTTAGGATGAAAACCTGATGTGTTCCTCCAACCTGTATGCTGGCTTCGAGGCCACCGAGTACAGACAAGGTCAGAATCTGGTGGAAAGGCAGAGAAGTGGATGCCATAACCTTGCCTCACCACATTCAAAACCAAGTGTCCGAATCTAATTGGCACCACACCTGTAGCAATAGACCCAGGCGGCCACGCACTGAGCTATCGGAATGCAGTATAGTCACAACCATTGCGGCTTGCCCAGTAGATCAACCTAGCTCCAAGGAGGCCCCCTAGGAACTGTGTGCCTAGAAGTGTCCACCTTCCACTCCTGCAGATGGAAGTATGGACGGGCAGCAACCATACATCGAACATCCATTACTGAATCCTTCACATTGATTGTCAATGGTGATATTCAAAATATATTTTGCTTGTCTCCATGTTGACAACTCAAAAAGTGGTTGGTGGGATGATTCAATGAATCTTTAGCCAATGCTGCATTCCAGTATTCAGATTTTATCTTGTTCTGCCTTTACAGACAGTAGCCACCTATATGTAAATCAGACTTTGCCGTGCTCCAAAAGAGACAATCCTACTTAAAGTACCGGGCCAGATCGCTCTGAAAGGGAACATAAACAACCTCATTCCAGTACCAGCTTTGTGGGGTCTCATCAGTGGGATGCAGCTTGAGTCCTATGGCACAGAGAGCTCAGGACTCCTCTGGGTAGATGGGCTAGTCTGTCTCGAACTGCCAAGCCAGGCCTCCTGTGAATGGAATACAAGCATCCCCGACCTGTTTTTGGCGTTATTGAACCTCATCAGTGAGGAAAGGACTGATGTTGCAAGCCAGCTTTAAGTGGTAGTTTCAAGCTTTGACTAGCTCGTTGACCTGCTTGTTGTATGAAACATTGTCTTCGAAATAACCTCCTCTGTTACAGACCGGCTCGAGGAGTATTGGTGAGATCCGAGTTCTGGAGGCCTCCACAGTGGTAGTGGAGGAGGATAAGTAAACAAGCATTGGCAAAGCTAACAGGTCTCGCATGTGCAAGAGCTATTGGCTTTGCAAATATGTTTTAGCCGTGTTGTACACCAGCATGGCTGCTATTCAGAATGGCTAAAAGTTAGTGGGTTAAAGGAGAGTGGAGTGTTGTAAAGTGGAGTGTTGTAAAGTGGAGTGTTGCGGAGTTGAGTGGAGTGTTATGGAGTGGCATAGTGTGGTGTAGAGTAGAGTGTCATGGAGTGATGTAGAGTGGAGTGATGTAGAGTGTTGTGAAGTGTCATGGAAGGAGTAGTGTGTCGTAGAGTGGAAAATAATGGAGTAGAGTGGCATAGAGTTTCATGGAGTGGAATAGAGCAGAATGGAGTGGCATGTAGGGTGTTGCGTCGAGTGGAATAGAGCGGAGTAGATTGTCTTAGAGTGTTAGGGAGTAGAGTATTGTAGAGTGAAGTTGCATAAACTGTCAGTGTGGAGTGGCGTAGAGTGGAGTAGTATGTTGTAGAACAAAGTGGAGTAAAGTGGCATAGGGTGAGTTGCGTAAAGCATCCTGTAGTGTCGTAGAGTGGCTTAGAGTAAAGTGGCATAAAGTACAGTGGTGCAGAGCAGAATGGTATAGAGTGCAGTGATGTAGAGTGCAGTGTTTTAGAGTAGAATGGCGTAGAATGCAGTGGTGTAGAGTAGGACAGATTAGAGTGGCAGAGCGTAGATTGCAGTGGCGTAGAGTGCAGTAGCATAGAGTGGAGCGGTGCAGAGCACAAAGGAGTGGCATATAGGGTGTTGCATAGAGTGTTGTAGAGTGGAGTGGAGTAGAGCGGAGTAGATTGTTTTAGAGTGAAGTGGCATGGAGTGAAGTAGTGTAGTAGAATGGAATGACAGATTAGAGTAGAGTGGCATAGAGTGGTGTAGAGTGGAGTAGTAGGGCATAGAATAGAGTGGAGTAAAGTGGCTTGGAGTGGCATAGAAGGAGTTGCGTAAAGCATTGTGTAGTGTCGTAGAGTGGTATAGAGTGTTATAGAGTGCATTGGCATAGAGAGGAGTAGAGTGTCATAGAGTGGAATATAGTTTAATGGAGTAGAGCGTCAAGGAGTGGAGTATTGTGGAATGTCATAGAGTGGCCTAGAGTGAAGTGCCATAAAGGACAACGGTGCAGAGTAGATTGGCATAGAGTGCATTGGGTTTGAGTAAAGTGGCGTAAAGTGGATTGGTGTGGAGTGCAGTGACATAGAGTGGTGTAGAGTAGAGTGGAGTGCCACACCGTAGGTTGCAGTGGTGTAAGGTGGAGTGGCACAGGGTAGAGTGCAGTGGCATTGAGTGCAGTTATGTAGAGTAGATTGTTTCAGGGTAGAGTGAAGTGGTGCAGGGTAGAGTGCAGATGTGTAAAGTAGAGTGCAGTGGCAATGATTGCTGTGGTGCAGAGTAGATACTAGCGGGATAGAGTGCAGTGAAATAGGCTGGAGTGATGCAGAGTAGCATAGGTAGAGTTGAGTGGTACAGAGTAGAGTGCATTGGCATAGGTTGGAGGGATGTAGAGTAGAGTGGTGTAGAGTGTAGAGGCATAGAGTGCATCAGTGTAGAGTGTAGTAGAGTTGAGTGGTGCAGAGTAGAGTGCAATGACAGAGTGCAGGGGTGCAACGTAGAGTGGCAGAGAGTGCAGTCTTGCAGAGCAGAGTGGCATAGAGTGCAGTAGAGTAGAGTGGTGCAGAGTAGATGAGAGTGGCGTAGATTGCAGTAACAGAGAGCTCAACGGTGTAGAGCAGTATAGCATGCAGTGGAGTAGTGTGCAGTGGCGTAGGATGGAGGGATGCACAGTAGAGTGGCGTTGAGTATAGAGGCATAGAGTGCAACGGTGTAGAGTGTAGTAGAGTTGAGTGGTACAGAGTAGAGTGCCGCGACATAGAGTGCAGGGGTGCAGGGTAGAGTGGCAGAGAGTGCAGTCTTGCAGAGCAGAGTGGCATAGAGTGCAGTGGCATAGAGTAGAGTGGTGTAGAGTAGATTAGAGTGGCGTAGATAGCAGTAACAAAGAGCTCAATGGTGTAGAGCAGTGTAGCGTGAAGTGGAGCAGAGTGCAGTGGCGTAGAGTGTTGAAGAGTAGAGTATAGTGGTGCAGGGTAGTTGGTGTTTAGTGCATTGGTTTTGAGTAAAGTAATGTAGAGTGCATTGGCGTAGAGTGCAGTGGTTTAGAGTAGAGTGGCATAGAGTAGTGCAGAGTAGAGTGGCGAAGCGTAGATTGCATTGGCGTGGAGTGACACAGAATGGAGTACAATGGCGTGTAGTGGCATAGCGTGCAGTGGCATAGAGTAGATTGTTTCAGAATAGAGTGAAGTGCAGAGTGGAGTGGTGCATGGTAGAGTACAGTTGCATAGAGTATACTGACGTAAAGTGGAGTGGTAGTTCAGTGGCTTAGAGTAGAGTGAAGTAGTGCAGAGTAGATTAGAGTGGATCGGCATAGAGTGGAGCAATGCAGACTAGAGTGGCATAGAATGTAGTGGCGTAGAGTGGTGCAGAGTAGAGTGCAGTGGCATAAAGTGTAGTACCGCAGTTGCATAGAGTGTAGTACCACAGAGTAGAGTGGCGTAGAGTTCAGTGGCGGAGAGTAAAGTGTTGCAGAATAGAGTGAAGTGGTGCAGGGTAGAGTGCAGTGGAGTGGAGCGATGCAGAGTAGAGTGGCGTACAGTGCAGTGGCATGGAGTAGAGTGTTGCAGAGTTCAATGACAGAGAGGGCAGAGCAGACTGTCGTAGAGTGCATTGGTGTATCAAAGAGTGTCATAGAGTACAGTAGTGCAAAGTACAATAGAGTGACTTAGAGTATAATGGTGTAGCGTGCAGTGCCATAGTGTGTTGTATAGTGGCGTAGAGTGCAGTGGTGCACAGTAGATTGCCATAAAGTACAGTGGCATAGAGTAAAGTTGTGTAGAGTGCAATAGCATAAAGTAGAGTGGCACAGAGTGATGTAGAGTGTAGTGGCGTAGAGTAGATTTCTTCAGAGTAGAGTGAAGTGGTGTAGAGTAGAGTGGTGCAGGGTAGAATGCAGTGGTGCAGAGTAGTTTAGAATGGCGTAGAGTGAATTGGCATAGAGTGCACTGGTGTAGAATGGAGTGGTACAGCGTAGGGTGCATTGGCAGAGAGTGCAGTGTTGTAGAGTGCAGTGGTGGAGAGAAAAGTGGATTGGCATATTGTGCAATGGCAAATACTGCAGTGTTGAAGAGTAGGATGGCATGGAGTGGAGTGGTGCAGAGTACAGTGCAGTGATGCAGTGTGGTGTGGCTAGTATGGAGTGGTGCAGAGTGAAGTGAAGTGGAGTATACATGGTGTGGTAGCGCACTGCCATTAGAGGCCATGCATCTTGACTTGGAATGACTATTACATTTACACAGACATGCAGATTTACAGATTAAAGTATTTGTGCACAAATGATAATGTGTGGAAATGTCACACCTAGCGTATTGATTTGTTTTGATCGTATTAAAATATTTGTTTCACCACACTTCAAAATTACCCCAAAAATGTGCTTCATTTGTGCTTTTCTAATTCTGATGTATTTTGAAATATATGCACAATTCTTTTACAGACATTTAGATTTTGTTGTGAACTAGAAAAAAAATAACATTGTACAGCCTTTCTCCAGCACACCCCCAGTAGCCAGCATGATTGTCACATAAATCCTCTCACTTTGAAGTTAGAGAAAGAAAAGTAAGCACCAAGCTCCCTCAGAAGACATAGCTCTGTCGTTGAATGCACAGCAAATGTGACAAGATAAGAACAAGATTTAAAGACATGTTAACAGAAAGCGAGTACTGGTGGAAGAATACAGTAAAAAGAGTATGGGCCACAGGAGGGACAAACTCAAGCTGGGTATACCAAAAAAACATAACGCCAGCAATAGAAAGCAAGCAAATATGAGTTATATACCACACTGAATGTCTCCAAGATATTGTTAGTAAACCAGTCAGCTGCGCAGTCTGATAGGCTTCGACCTAAAAAGGAGGCCAGGAGCCCACAACGTGCAAGTGTATCCGTCTTCTTTTGAATATTTGTGTGCACCTCTTCATTACCTCAGTTAGTGGGTGCACGTGGGTCATCAAAAGGTAAAGGTGTTGCACTTATCCTTTCATGCCGTTGCTTTTCCTTTTGAATGCAGGACTACAGGAACCAGAAAGCCAGCCAAAGTCCGGACTGGACTTACGATTCACATCTGTTGTGGTGCACGTTAAGATCTCTGTTGGAGGGAGAAAGAAAAAGGGACAACGCCAAACACCACTGCAAACCAACAAAGCCAGATGAAATATCACGTTATATGTTATAGGTAGATAATACTTGCTGCTGCAAACATCACTACTTTAAGCTACGCTGCATGCAGAAAACACTGCATTGTTTCCCCTTTGTTTCACATTCGCCTTCACCAGTAAGTGTGCTCGCATTGCCCTAAGATCCTCCTTGTACCAAACCCGAAGTTTGTCAGCCTGAAGCATGTTTGTTCCGTCCAGTTGGAGAGTTGCATGGCTCGCAACCATGCATCATTGTAACCAGTCCGTGTCAGGAAGCCACACTGCCATGCCTTTAGTATGTATTGGCGTATTGGCATGTTATCTTATTATCGCAAAATGCATTGTAAGAATACAAGAAATGCCTTGGCGAAGGAACACTTTGTGTCTTAGCCGGGACACATGTGTTGCACAGTGTACCTGTGGTTTAATCTAGCTGCACTGATTTGTTTTATGCAAATTACTGCAGGCAATGCTGTAACAGGGAGCACTGGGCAAAGCTTGCAGGAGCTAAGATTGGTTCCTTTTTATCCACGGGGGTTGTTGCCTGGAGGCTAGATGCCGAGAAGTACAGCAGTGTGTATTAATCAAGTCCACGCATGTTAATGTAATTCAGGATGATTTATTGTTAGTTACAGGATTAGTAGATTAGATAGATAAGTTCAGCACAGGTCCCGAGATTGCCCCACCAGGAGCAGCTACCATGCTGCTCAGCCCATTCTCAACTGTGGCTTTTCTTCACAGACTCCCAACATTCCGTAATACATCATCAGAGTAACATTCCACTGGCTGAGCATGTGGTGGAAAATTACATACATAAACATGAACAGGAGACTAGGATACAACATAACCCCCTTTCTTAGATAATAAAACAAATAAGAAGGCAAACCAAAAAGGGAGAACCATAATGCAATGAAAATAGAGAACCATAAAAGAGGAAAGACAGAGAAATAGAGAAACAGCAAAGTGAAGCAAAGAAATGAACTGCAAGGAAAGAACAGAATGATAATAGAGAGTAGGAGAAAACAACAGAAGAAAAAACAGATAAATATAACACATCCTACCTTCTATATAAAACAACAGAAAAGAAGAGAAAGACACAACGAAAAAAGACAATGAGAAAAAGAAGAGACAAGATGTCGCAATGATTCTGCTCCTACACAGAACTGTGCACAGAAACCCAGGACCTCAGTGAAATGTGGTGTACCAAAAAACTCACCCTAGTGCCTAGAAACCCTAACCAGCTAGCATCAGTGTCACATTAGCTCTTCGTCCTATAGCAAAGGAGCCATGATTAGACAACCCAGAACATGCGACTTAGATTATACTCAGGAATGGTGGGAAGCAAGAACACTCTTTTGTTATACTCTCATACCAGTCCACAACAGGAGTAAAAAAGAGAGACACGGTAAGGTTAAAATGTTTATTTTAACGATGTGCTCTAAGGTGCAGTATCTATGCTAACATAAGCAGACATATGATTAGAAATATTATGATCAGCATTGTTACAATTCCATAAAACACAAAAGGAGAAATCATATTACAATGATGGTGAAAATAGGTACTATAGCGCCTAGTGAATCACCCTCCCTAGATAGGAACTATGTTTTATAAACTAAAGAAGGTCTCTTAGGCTTGTTTGGGGGACCCCCATACCTCTAAGATCAGCAGGAATGAATCACACCAGGATCTGCAAAAGCTCTTTCTCTCTAGAAACGGAAATCTTCCAAGTGTCTGAAATCATGCCTACAGTGTGATATTAAAGGCACCAGGATCAGTTGGCTTGCAGCTGCATATATGTTATGGTTAGAACGTTAGCCGATCAGCCCGGACAACAGCTGCCTTGTTATGATAACCTTGGGGGCTTTAGCTCTCAGTGTGCAGACTAGATTCACGATGTAAGTCTAGGGATGCTGAAAACAAACCATTCTCATGTAAAGCATTTCACACAGCCTAACTTACAACAACAATTATATGCAGTGTCGTGTGCAAAAGCAGCAAAGAGGAAAAATGTCGTTTAAACTTCTAATAAGCTTATGCTAACTTAGCAGTGTGAATAACAAGGCCCAGCCACACTACACCCTCCCTTGATCGGAGAACGGACAATAGCATGGGCAATTTTTAGAACGCAGAGTTCAAATTCGAATGAGACTGAACTAAGTTCAAAAGTTCGCCAAAGTGGATAATTGGGAGTAAATTCTGAATTAGTAACCAAAAAAATGATTGTAAAAAAACCTGACAGGAATGTATAGTGTCAAAACCCATGTAACGCGTAAGCGGAAAGTAAAGAAAAAAATAAAGAAGCCAAAAATCTCAGTACGTGTCTATGAAGCGGGAAAAAGTCATCACTTCAATCCAACAATGTATAGGCACAGTACGTTGCAACTACCTCCAATAGGAAGTCGTTGTTTTCATCAGTGAACATTTCAGCCATCCAATTTAACAATGGAAAAGAACACACATGTTCCTCAACAGCCGGAGCCTCTAGCATCATCAGAGGACAACTCGGGTGTTCTTCGAGATAACTGCGTGCCAGAAAGTCATGGGCTGCAGTCCATATGTTCCAATTGCCCAGGACCCCGTGAGCCGCTGCGCAGGCCATAATCCCGACTCCAGAACAATCAAGTTCATGAGCAACTAGGGGACTCATTAGTAGACCATAATCTGGGTTAGGAGACACCGTGTTGCAGAGACACAAATCCAGAGCCCATTCAAATACACAATCCAGGCAATGGAAAACTGGCTGCACGCATGTAAAATACGACAACCGGAATGAAAGACCATTCGCCACACTCAGAGTCGCCAGAGGTAGCGATCCATAGTATTCAAGCAACCGGTTACGAAGCAAGAGCAGACGTGGCAGACCGTCGTGGGACACAGAATGTGCAACCATTTTGCAGTAAGCAAATTAACAACAGTACGCCTGCAGCTAAAGCGAGAATCAATGGTAACCCGCCAAAGACGCTGGAAAAAATAGAATGAAAAAATGCCAGTATCACACCAAAAATAGTCTGGAATGAAGTGACAAGGCCAGAACTTACTACTTTAAAAAAGTGTGCTGAGCCTTCAGTCCAAGAGGCATTCAAAATTGTGTGAATCAACGCCCCAAAATGCAGGGAGAGATCTGTGTTTAATAAAGCGTGTACCTCAGTACGAGTATTAGCCACGCGAAGGACGAATGTTTCACGGGCAGATGTAAGGGCGACTTCCTTTTGAGACAAAAGCGCTCTTATTCGACTCATCTAGTGGAACTCTGCTCTCAAGGTCGGAACAGAAGGCCAGATGGATAGATCGAGCTTCCCATTTGGAGGAGGAAACTGTACATTCTTGCCACAGACTACTCGCTGGGAAACAGTCACGATGTACGGAATTCCCGCAAGCATCCCACAGCAATCTTCATTATTTAATAACAAATAACTACCGTTTGCTAATAACGTGAAAGTAGGTGTAATCGCTGGGGCGGTGTACCATTTAAAATACAGGCCAAATTTGGTGCTTCTTGGTTGCAAGAACCGTGCAAATGTATATTTCTACAGATTAATGAGTGATCGGGTGCGGATGTGCAATCTTCACCTTTCAAATAAACTTCTTTTCCCTCCCTAAGACACCTATAGGTGACCGGAAGAGACCAAACTTCGTGGAGATAGGCACTCCCTAATGGTTCATATCTACCTATGGCATAGTGTTTCATGCATGCTTCAAATTTAAACAGCGGAAAAGGTAACGTTATTACCCGTGTATAAGCCACACCGCATAATTTGTCCCGGCCACAGAAAATGGCAAGGGTTCTAACTTTTTAATATGCAAAAGCGAAAACGTGGCATCTTTCATTGACATAAAGAGGCCGATTCCGATTCAGGAAAAACCGCTCCGAATAGCCGTTCGGAGCGTTTTTCCCATACGAATCGTACCCTGCAACGTCCCCCGTACGTACGACGAAGTACGATTTGTACCAGGAGCCGTACTCCGTACGAGTCATACAAAGACCGTACAACTCTAATCTCCGTACGATTCTCCCTCAGAACCCGCTGTACGTGACATCTGTACGGTTCGCGGCTGGTTTTTAAGACCCAGCAAGTACGATATGTGTCGGGTACGCACCGTACAACCCTTTTACTACAGGAGCTGAAAACAGCCGTAAAAGCAGAGTTCGTGCCGAAACAGGTACGGACCGCCCCCCCTCCCCCCTGGTACAGTGCGTACCCCCCATGATCGCAGGGGTACGGTGCGTACCCCTGCGATCATGGGGTGTACGCACCGTACCCCATGTACGCTGGGTGTACGCACCGTACCCCATGTACGATGGGTGTATGCACCATACCCCATGTACGATGGGTGTACCCATCGTACATGGGGTACGGTGCATACACCCATCGTACATGGGGTACGGTGCGTACACCCAGCATACATGGGGTACGGTGCGTACACCCAGCGTACATGGGGTACGGTGAGTACACCCATCGTACATGGGGTACTTTGCGTACACCCAGCGTACATGGGGTACGGTGCATACACGGTGCGCCATGAAACCGCTGGTGAAAGTGCGCTTTTATAAATATTTCAAACTCAAACTCAAACTCACACCTATCGTACATGGGGTACGGTGCGTACACCCATCGTACATGGGGTACGATACATATACCTGCGATCATGGGGTGTACGGACCATACGGTGTGTATGTGTTTGTGTGCTTTTCCGTACGACTCGCCCTTACCTGACGTGGACCGTACAAATCGCGTCCTCATACCCCGGTCCGGATCATACTCGTCGGGTCGTACGGCATGTGTATGAGTCGTACGGCATGTGTACGAGTCGTACGGTTCACGGTTTCAGCCTTGCAATACGTACGGATTGCGACGATTTGGACGGATTCACGGAATACGGATCGTACTACGCGACTCGGACGGACGGGTACGATTCGTACTGAGAGGCCTCCGGATACAAATTGTACGGACAGTTTTTTTCCCGAATCGGAATCGACCCCAAATTGTTGTTTAACAGTCGGATTAAATGGTAAAAATAGCAAAGAAGTGTTCATATAGTTCCAAGGCACCTTCCCTGCCTTAAGCGTTTGTAAAGTCCATGCAAACTGCCTAATAGAATGCAATTGATTTTGACCATGGTATAAAACTGAAACTTCATCTTGCATAATATCAACAACAGAAGAAACAATATTATCGAGTGTGTAAATTCGGGAAGAAAGTGTGTTAATGCTATTATCTACAACTGCAAGCACTTTTTCTAAATTAGCTTGATCAATAGCATGTGACCTAGAAGCAGCTTCAATTTGGGACAGCTTCCAAACTTCGTTGTAAACTGCATGAAGCCATCTTTTGGACCTGCCTTGTGCAGGACCCTTCGCAAAGTCATTCAGGTCAACGGCGTCAGTTAATTTAGATAAATGGTGTTTAACTGACACCAAGGTGGAATGTTTGAGCCAGGACTGACTTAGCTTGCCCACAGAGTAGGTAGTGACAGAATGGTCATTTGTAAAACAGGAATCAACCCGAACTTGGTACAGCCAGGGGTCAAGCCTAGAAAACTATGCTGGCATGAATCTGCACTTTTTTGCCATAATAGCCAGCCTTTGGGATCCGAACTGGAAATATGTAACATAGTCTGTAACTCACTAAATGAGCTACTGGTGTGATTATTCCAATTGGAGTATTCTCCCAAATCAGGAATAGAGGGAGCATTTAATTCTTTAGACGTAGCCAAGCCAAAGCAGGTGGTTTGTGAAATTTTCGAATTCAGAAACATGTGCATGTCTCGGGATGAGACATGCACGATGCAAAGCCTCAGAGCCTTCCACTTGCCAACTTTTAGAGCCCCAAACAGATTTAAGATCAATAGTATCTCTTCACAGCTCATAGCCCCTTACAGCCAATTGCTCGACAAAGGACTTCAAATACAATAGTTTTGTGAGGGTGAGTCTAACCTTGGGAGAGGACTTCTCAGTCATCTTAAAATAAAATGCATCAGGATTTGATTGATTAAAATCGGTAAAATAAGAAAACTTTTTCAAAAGAGTTTTGGAGTTGCCTTCAGCAGCCATTGTGTGTTATTAACCACATTTCTAAATGTGTTTGCTTTGTGCAGAAAGTGATTGCCATAGTGTTGATAACAATACAAATTCGCATAATTAGCAGAATCTAAATAGAAATCTTCAGCATCAAATGCAGCATAATATTTCAAATCAGAAAATAGAGACTCTACGGCTTGGTTGTCCCAATCATCAGAACGAATATCTTGTTTAACCACATCCCCCATCGAAACAGGAAGTACATTAGGGACATTAATAACCTCTGTGGGCCCATGGATTTGAAATTTAACAGCATCCCAGATAATTCCATCTAAGACAGGCCAAGCAGTGATATTCACAAAAGTCTGGTCCCTCTTCATTCTGTGTGATGAGGAGTGGGGTGCCAAAGTTCCAGCAATTAGCCTAATTGAAGTTCTTTCTTTAACATAGTGTCCATTCACAAGGCAGAAAAAATACACCACAAATCCAATGGACATGAATAAAAAAATTCAAAAAAGCACCAGCCAAATGTAAGTCCAGGGTGGAATTAAAAAATGTTTTTTAAACCAAACAGCAAAAATCGAAACTTTTGAAGGGATCTTTGATGTAGTCGAGTGAGTGTCAAATGAAAAACGTGATTGATTAGCCACACAAGTCTCTAAATCAGGCATAGATAAGTCTGTGGGTTAAGTGTACTCAGTAACATCAAGAGGATCATCAGCAGGAGGATTCAATAAAGGATTTGTAACTGTAGTCATCTCGATGGCAACATCAGGTCTGGCAGCAGGTGTCGGAGCCAAAACAGAGTTTCGCAGCATAGCTGGACAAGAGACCGCAGGTGTCATACTAAGAAGAATCGGCCACTCTGTGTAATTTGACATTGTCAATAGAGATGTACCTGTTCTCTTTTTGACCAGGAAGTGGAGGTAAAATGACTGTTCTTGTACCCTGCCCGCCAAGCACAGGAACAGGAGCACGATATGAGGGGCCGAATTCCTTCTTGTTCTCAATCTTCTCACGGACCAATTCACCAACTCGGGGTAGCCAGCCAACTACCGGAATCTGCAACGCAGCATCAGATGTGGAGGGCAAAAGTTCCTTTGCAAGACTGTCTCTGGTCTTTTGTAGGTTCTGTAAAACATTACAGTGTTCATCTACGTCAAAGGATGCGGCAGTCGCCGCCATGTCTAGACCTTCAAGGTCCTTGACAAACATTTTGATGCCAAAGAGCATTTCGTATGGGGTCCGCCCACCCAGAGACCTTCTAGAGAGATTATTAAGTGAACGATGAACGCTATTGAGGTGGGCGAGCCAGTTCCAGCCTGCACCTATAACTCTAGCTGTCAAGGATTGCTTTAAGTCACAGTTCATCAGCTCCACAACATTATTGCCCTCAGGCCGATATGGAGACAAAAATTTGACTTGGACCCCCAATGAACGCATGGCATCCTTGTACGCCTTAGAGGCAAATGCTGGACCTGGTCCGAATGGAAGGTACCACATGCAAAAATTCCCACAAAGACACGCAAAACCCTTATGACAGTTCGAGAATCAGCACTCCTTTCGGGCCACAACCACACAAAGCGTGTGCATGAATCAACTGCAACTAAGATGTCCTAATAGGCAGTATCAGAAGAGAAAGGACCGCAGTGATCCAAATAAACACGCAAGTGGTTTATTGGATATGTACAACTGTGTTTGGGGAGCACGCGCAGCAGAAGAAGGTTTAATCTGCTGGCATATGTCACAATGAAGGACATAATCACGCGTTTGTTTGTACAATCGGCGCCAACAGAATCGTTACTGTAAATGTGAAACAGTGGCAGACACTCCGGTGTGCGCAGAGGCAACACCTGCGTGAGCCGCTGAAATCAAAGTCTGCCTGCGGTCCGTGTTGGGAATCAACCTGTCACCAACGTCGTTAATTCTCACATAGGGAACTTTATCAGGACTTAAATTATAAGAGTATTTAGAAGGGAAACCTTTCAGGTAATTACCTCCCTTCTCTGTTGTGGCAATAACTGCCAAGCTGTCATCTTCAATCTTACTTTTGGAACGTGTAACTGCTGCTACTGAGTATGTTGCAACTGCTGTCTTGGCGGCCTCGTCGGCAAGACTATTGCCAACAGCGTGAACTCCTGCACGCTGATGACCAAGAGTATGAATTACAAAGACGAGTGGGAGCCGCTCTTTAAGCTCAGCCACTCGAACCCAGATCATTTTATGTTTTATTGTGCAACCTTTGGAGTCACGATAGTCATTTTAGTACAACAGGGTAAATTCATCAATTGTAATAACTGGTTCTGATACAAAATCCCTATAAATGTGCAAACATAGAACAAATATTTCATTAATAAAGCAATGGTTTGCTAGTGCACAGTCCTCTGCTTATAGAGTTGTGCTTCAGGAGGTTACAATGTATCTTATTATGAATAATTTGAGAACATAAACTGAGTTAACATTGATTTGTTTTACATAAAACAGACAATAAGGTGCACATGTAAGGGTCAGAAAAAATCAAAACACGCCTGTCCTTGATGCAGCCTTGTTCAAACTGCTGCCTGTTATTGACCCTTAGCGAACCCCCCAGCCCCCTTCCCCAAGTGAACCTCAACCTTTCAACACACCTCAGGCCAAGCCTTAACCCAGTGTCACTGTCTCTTCATCCAGTGCTTAATTTGAACCGGTGGGTGCAGGCAGAGCACACAGGCACTCATTTTTGGGGACCAGCACTTATTTTTCCTCAGATTTGGATTCAGGTTGACAGGGAGAAAAACGGAAAATGGACAAAGAAACAGGTAGAGAAAGAGAGAAAAGCAGTGACAGAGGGAGGAAAGCAGGGATGACGAAGAGCCTACTAGAATAAGATACATAGGCAGAAAATGTCTGGTGGTGGATAAAAGAAGCATAAGGTGGACTCAAGCTTATTGCCCCTTGATTTTTGCCACCCTAACCATCAATAGTGCCAGTGGAGGGCTGCTGAACAAAACTTCGGGCCCTGGGACTTACACTTTTAAAATTCACCACTGTCTTCATCTCAGCTTCAACCTCAACCTTGCCATAGCTTAAGCATCACCTCAACGTGAACTGCTTTTCACCTCCACCACTCAATTAAAACTCACCTCACTTCTGTCTTTAATCTCAGCTTTACCTCAACCGTGCCTCAACTTCATCTGCTCCTCACATAACCCCCTTTTGTGCCTTAACCTCACTCCTCACCTCAGTGTCATCTTTCCCTAAACCTCTCGCCTCCTAACCTTACCCCTCTTCATTGTTCTGTTACATTTACCTGTGCACTTTCACATTCTTTTTGCTCTTTATGCACCCTTGCCATATTGTTTAATCGCTTTGAGGCTTTTCAGTATGAGAACTCAGATTTGCTCACGGGTAAATTATGCTTGCACTGATGCTCCTCCCGCTATAAATATTCTGTGTGTCTGAAGAATTCTGGAATTCCAAATGGCCCTCTAGGCCTGGCTGTTCGAATAAGTCTCTGGAACCTGCAAGTGCCTGGATACCCTATTGGGATATTAGCTGCGCCTTATAAATACTGATTGATTGACTGAATGATTGAGGGAAAGTTCGCTACTAATGTACTGTTAGAAATGAGGGTCTCTAGTTGGCAAGGGTTTGCACCTTTGTCCAAGTAGGGACCCTTCCTTCTAGTGAGGATAAGGGAGTTACATTCCTAAAAGAACCCCTGCTCACCCCCTTGCCAGCTTGGCATGAGCAGTCAGGCTTATCTCAGAGGCAGTCTGTAAAGCATTTGCACATATCCAACAGCAATATAGTGAAAACACTACAAAAGGACACCGCACCAATTTAGAAAAATATCCAATATTTTTATATATCCAAAACGATGAGTCCAACATACAGTACTTAAAAATATATACTTTGCAAGATATCCTTTTAAATTGCGGAAATATCTCAAAAACACAGTTCTTCTGAGTCGGTAGGTCCATCTGGGGCTACCGCCATACTGGAAACCAACAGTTACGTCTGACCGCGTGAGTTGGGGGTGTCGGCAGACTTGTAAATAGTACCTTTTTTGTTGCTGCTGACACGGTGCGAGCCGGTCTTGGCAACCATCGCGGTTGCAATGTAAAGTGAAGCGGTGCAGCGTACAGTGCCTTCAATGCGCGGTGCAGGGAGTGGCTTGGTGACGGTCGTCCAGCGGTGTTGGTGAGATCCGGGCTACGATGCGGAGTGAGGCGGTGCTCTTTAAGGTACTGGCAGGTCACTGTGCAAGCGACAGAGTCGGTTAGTTGGAGCTGGCATTTTTTGTCCCAGACTGCTGGGTGGGACGAGGCGGTGCATCTGGAAACTTACAAGCGGTGCCCTCAGCCACGATGCGGTCGCGGTTGTCAAACTCAGCAGGCAGTGACGGCGTCAGTGAGACCAGGTCGGCGAAGTGAAGCAAGGCGGTGTGGTGTGCGGTACCCACAACTCACGGTGCAAGCAGCAAGTGACGACGGCATCAGTTGTCATCGTCAGGGAGACCAGGGTTGCAGTGCGAGATGACGCAGTGCCTTCTGCGGTGCCTTAAGGACACAGAGCCAGTGACAGAATCTGTTGCTTTTCTCTTCTCTATGGCAACTGAAACAATGGTTCCAGAAGCGGTACCCAGAGGTTGGTGGAGTCTTTGCAGTCCCTGAAACTTCAGAACAGGAGGCAAGCTCTACTTCAAGACCTTGGAGATACTCAGCACAAGAAAATAAAGTTTAGTTCAGTCCATTCACTGCCCAAGTCAGAAGCTGAAACAGCAGGCCAACCCAACAAAGCAACAACACAGCAAAGGGGCAGTACTCCTCCTGGCAGCTGTTCCATCTCTTTTTCTTGGCAGGTTCCTTGATTTCAGCGAGTTACAAAATTCTGGGGTTTGGGCCCCCATATTTATACTCAGTTTCTCTTTGTTCTCTCAGGAGGAGAGACTCTGGGGTCAATCCACACCAGTTCTGTCCTCTCTGGCCCAGCTTCCCAGCAGGAGGTGGAGACAGCATTGCGTAAGGCACACCAGGCCCATTCAGGTGCAAAGAATCCCCTCCCACTACCCTAAATGCAGGCCAGGTCAATTCAGCCCAGCCCTGACTAATCCAGGAAAGGCAGGACACAATTCAACCCCCCGTGGCTGTCTACAGCGAATGCACATCCTCAGCCTCTGTCACTCCAAAGCCAGACAGTCAATGCACACACCCATTAGAGGCACACAGGATGGCTAAGCAAGAAAATACCTACTTTTAAAAAGTGGTATTTTCAAACACAGAACATAAAAATCATCTTTACTAAAAGATACATTTTTACACTCTGAGTTCAGGCATACCAAATTCCATTTCCCCATCTTGTCCCAATGGGAAGATATGCTAATAGGATTTTATAAGTAACCTCCCATTCTATCCTATAGGACAGATGACCACCAGAGTCCACCTCCCATTCAAGGGACGGCTCAGAGGGACTGAAGAGTCTTTCACCTATTCTGGTCAGTACCATCTACACCTGATCCTTGGAGAATGGAGCACACCCATCAGCATGATAGATCACTGGATGGGCTATCATCTAGAAATGTTCTGACTTTAGGAGGACCCATCAGCTGACAGGCCTTACAAGGAAGTTTGCTAGTGATGAATTGAGCCCTGGGGTCTGGTGGTATTGAGATTACACAGATTTCTCCCAGAACATAGAAGGATCATCCATGCTGGAGCCAGGTGGCCTGCTAACCTGTAATCTTATAGAAAGGAGGGGGGAAGTTCAGGGATGGTGTTTAAATCCCTATAGGTTATAAAGCCAGGCTTTCCCTGAGACTGGCTGTTCCTTCTTACATTTATTCCTGAGTAAAGGAGGAAGGTGTGTGAGAACCCTGCTCCCAAGAGTTCCCTTCCATTTCCTTCTACAGGATCTGGAGTGACAAACCAACAAGAGAGGTTGCAGCTGTATCTGCTGGTATGTGCTTGGCCCTCATGACATGTAGTGGCCCAGGGTGCCTCATAAGTGCTTCCGAGAAGATGCACCTCTAGGAGAGGAGCATTTCTCCAAGAACCTCCACCCTTTCAGTGCTGACAATCATGTGACCATAGACTCCCCAACACATGGTGTGCCATCCTCATTATCTGACCTTGCACCACCTCAGCAGAAGTGTACTACTGTAACCAGCTTGACAAGTTAGATTATTGTGCATTTCTACAGCCGCCAGGGGGGCCTTTGTATTTAGTAAAGTACTGAGGGACCTTAGTATATATGTGAGTCCTTGCAGATTGGCCCTCCACATGGTTGAAGTTTCTTAGAGACATTCAGATTCTACCTCAGGAACTTTCCAAGTTGTTACCTGTCCTTACGATTAAGATGCAAAAGCAAACGCTTTGCTCTTGTACATAGACTCTTTATGCTCCTGTTCAGTCATGAACCTCTGATGGAAGAGTTCTGCTTGCTGATACCTCATGTCTTACCCCTCTGGGCCCATATCAGCTGCAGAGGCTCACGCCTTGCACTGCACTGTTCTTTACCCCATCCTTCTCGTCTGCCTGGCCTGTTGTTGGCACCATCTGTGGTCTGTGGCATAGACTTCTCTACTGTGCACATCATATTTCAGGTTTACTGTACATGTCTTCAAGGTTCCCAGTTATAATCACCAAAGTGTCCTAACACTCAAAAAGGGAGTGCACTCCTAGGGAGGAATCTGAGTACTTGGGTCAAAGGCTGTAGCTAAGGAGAGGAAGGGTGGCAGGTCATTATTTCTGCCCGCCACCCCCCCATTTCAGCCCCCGTTCTTTTAATGTTATCTTTTCTTTCATTAGGGGTTTCATGTACCTCACTTGAGTCTCTTTTAGTATGGCTGGGTGGTGATGTGCTAATCAAGAGGTGTGGTTGGATTTGCAGGAGCCCTGGTGAACAACCAGCGAGGCCGAGGCTGGCGGGCAGGTGACATGCGCTGCTCCTGTGTGGGGAATGTGACCCTGTGGAGTTTGAGTACAGTGTAGGTGTGTTTGACTGACAGCTGCACCAAGGAAAGAAGGTATTGCATTTGTTCTGCCTTTCCACATAGCCTAGGTCTAGGGTGATCACCAGGTATGGAGGCAAATTTTGCTTAGTGCTTGTAAAAAGTCAAGACAAAGGGTCAAAATTCCAGGTAAAATCTCAGTTCATAAGGTAAGTTTTTAGGACCCATCTGTGGAGCTCAGGCAATAATATAAAAGTAAGTAAATAGACGGCTTGTTCGTGTGCCAGTCAAAATAGGTTCATGTTCTTTGGCTTGTATAATATATAGCAGTATAAAGCAGATATTCACATGTAACTGGGTTTACTTAAATTATGCAAACATATGTATGTAACCCCTAGCCTGCGTTCCTCTCTCTTATCTCTTTTATGGAACACATAACTCCCTGTAACACTGGACTACAGTGGTTTAGGGTTGGAGGATATGGGTTAGAAGGGTCCTTCTCCCCAGGTAAATGTCAACAGGGAAACAATCAGGGAGCCCCTCCAATGGTGAAACGACAACCATGAAACCAGAGACGATAACCCACTAATAGAAAAAGGTGCATCTGATGAGTCACTAACAGTTGAATGCACCTCGTTCATAGTCAACTAGAATATACAGACCACCAATGAAAAAATGCATGCCAGGTATCCTACCCAAAAGGGAAACACATCCAAGGGAACCAACCAACAGCAAGACACATGCTTTAGAACTCTACAGCTGGTTAATACATGCTAAGAAATCTCAAGAGAAAAATACTCAGGGCCTCATTTATGAGAAGTGACACATCGCTGCGTGAAAGCAGCGATGCGTCACTTCTCAGTGCGCCCTCCTTCCGACATGATGAATGCGTCATATTTACTGTATGACGCATCATGTCGCAAGGAGTTACAGCTATGTCAGTATTTCTGGCGTATCTGCAGGTGCAAAAGTGATGCATTGCTGGAGTGTGTCACAAAAGTGTCCTTTCACATGGGGCAACCCCCATGTAAAAGGGCCTGCATCAGTCTTACGCCTGCTGTGAAGCAGGCATAGGTTTTTGACGCATTTGCACCCTAGAAGTGGCGCAGTGAAATCTCGTAGATGCATCTGCTTAGATGCGTCACTTTGTAAATAGGGCGCACCAGGAGGCATGTTTTACGCCACTGATGTGTCACAAAAAGTGACGCAACGGAAGCGCAAAACTGTCGCAAGGCCTCATAAATAAGGCTCAATGTAACCAACCAGGAAGAAAATGTGTGCTGAGAAGCCCACTAGCAGGGACTCGTGCTACATAACAGACTGTGTAGGCATGTGCTCCCAGTCTCAGACAGTGCTGAAATGTAAGTGAGGTAATCCACTAAACGGTGAACCGCCAGCAAAAAGATACACTTTAGGTCACCCACGATTTGAACCATGTTCCGCAAACGAACCAGTGTGAAAACATGCACCGTGTAGCTCATTAGTGTGAAGCTTACACATATCAAAATGTACCTCATCAGGCCCCCAAAATCAGATGATCGTCATCACTCACTTGGTGCAGAACGGATGTCTGGAGATGTCTCCTTTGATTGGCTGTAGTTCTAATTTAAGTAATGGGTCCCTCCATTTTGCTCCACCTACATCCTTTCCACTGTTTACGAAAGTTCAGGTCTAGGTTGTCTGTAGCTATATCCCTTACAGTGGATCTCATTGGAAAGGGCCCCTCTTGTTTATCCTGTGATGATGTCCAATGCTAAGGGGGTCAGGGCCAAGCAGAACCAATGGCATTCTCAGGAAACCTACATGACAGGCCCTGGCCCCTGCTTGATAGGGAGGTTCCAGAAAGTCATTGGAAGCAATGTGTAACTTCTGCTGCTTGAAACTAATCACATCACCCTCCTCCAACCAACTCAAGCCCCTAAACTCAACCATGCTTGGCTCCCCCTGGTGGGCTTATACATAGTTTACTGCACTACGCGGTGCAGGTGGAGACAATACATCTGATTTGTTTTTTTCCCAGCATGTGTTCCATTTGTTGGATCATAAATCTTTGTTTTTTGTTTTAGTTCTATACAGTAGAAACTTGCCGTAAGGGCATCAAAGCACTTCAAATGAGCACGAGATTACATTACACAAGGTCACAGTCATGCTATTTTTTGTAGGCCTGGGAACATAGAGTGATTTAACACGTCTCTTCTCCTTTCAGAGTGTTAAAGGAAAATATACCATACCCATTGTTGTTTTTCCTTTCCGGTGTTATATTCCTATCCATTGCCACAGCTAATCCATCCATTTCTCTATATAAGTGTATATTTTGTAGTGAACACTGTCTCCTCCTCCACTGGCACCGGTGTGAGGAACCAGGCGCACACTTCCCTGAAGGCCATATTCGTTCTGCTCCCTTCTCCATGACTCTGGCGTCACAGAAACCTCTGTTCGCCCCGGAGCGCCTAGAAACCTGCAAACTCCCTCATCAGCTAGACAAGAGCTAAAACAATGAACTTTCTCAATTGGTGTTTTCACTTTCACTTTCACTTTGGCTAGCGCGGATCTCTGTTATTGGTTACGATCGGAAGCCTGCCGCTTAAGTTCAGACAGGACGCTGCATGTCTCCCAGAATGTCAATGTTATAATGTTCCCCTGAATGCAACCTGAACTTCCATGGAAATGAAATGGATTGGATGCATGTTTTGAGATGTTCCGGCCACAATATGGTGATTTCTGAGCTGCAAAGAGGGGAGCCTTTCAGAGCGTCGGGCTTTCTGAGGCTTGCAATCCCACACCCAGAAATACACGATGAAAATTAAATGAGTGACAGAGAGAGTTAAGAGAGTAGACATGGCAGACCAAGAAACATTTATTCTTTGGCAAGCAGCAAGAGCTGGGATTTTGGGGAACAAAACATGCCAGGATAGATGCTAGCATGGACGCTTCATGAACCGAGAGGACAAGGGAGCACAGAGGTGCTACAAGTCTCAGATGGGCGAGTGGAAACACAAACTATGGGAAATATTCACATACTATTGCACCCAACTATGCGGCTCAACTACCAGTGCTACAACTAAACAAACAGCAGATACCTCGATGCAATGACCTTAGCATGGATGCAGGGGGGACTAAGAGAAAGTCTACTCCACATTAATGGCAGAAATAAAGGGCGCGCTCAAAGGCCTGGTGAGTGGTGAAGCCCCAAGACCAGGCAGCATCCCTATAACATTCTCTAAAGAATTTACAGGTGAATCAGCCCCACATTTATAGCGCCTGTAGAAAGAGGATATTGAAAAGGGACAACTGCCGCCCACCATGAGTAAAGCTGTCATCATAGCATTAGTAAAATCGGGGAAAGAATCTGAGATGTTTGCGTCATATAGGCCACTATCACTTCTAAATATTGGTAAAAAAATATTACCAAACCTATAGAGAACAGGTTACAGTTTCTCATGACGTATATGCTACATCCTTGAGCAGCCTGGTTACTAGCCACACTCCTTCACCACACTGAGCCCAATCGACCTGCAGCAGCAATCCCACTCGATGCCGAAACGTGTTTGACTCATTGGAGTGGCCCTTCATAGTGAAAAGTTTGAATTGTAACAGCATTGGCGGCTTCTTTACGAAAATGATGAAACGACATTAGATACTTCAAGTTGTATGTACCCGGGTCAAAGACCTGGAGTCAAGATTAAAAAAAATGATCGAATGGGGTACCCGACAAGGATGCCCCTTATTGCTGATACTATTTGCGCTATCTGCAGAGCAATTCGCGTGGTTGTTGCGGGAGAGACACTTGCACCGCGCAATCTACAGAAGGGAGAGATGCTAATAGTCTCACTATACAACGATGACATCTTTCTGCACATACCAGGACCAACAGAAAACATAAACCCTATGCTTGTTGATGAGGTTCAAGTCAGAGGATAGTCCAAACTGCAGGTAAGCTGGGGCAGAAATGTTTCTGTTACCTGCAAACTGTGAAAAAGTAACATGATTTTCCATTACTGTTGAATCCAGTGCCATAAAGTATCTAGGTATTTACATCTTCAAGAGGGAGGAGAAATGTTAAGGGAGAGGTATGGTAAAGCAATACAGAAACTAACAACAAAAGCTGATAGATGGGTAGCTCTCTCATTATAACCATGGTTTCTAAGGTATACATTGGTAAAGGAAACATATCTAAGTGCAAATAATATGAAATAATATTCATGACTCTTGGAGTTCAATGGCCGCCTTTATATTAATGCTACTATTAATAACAGTGGTTATGTATCAGCAATTTCAAATTTAAGGGAGATCAATAATCTTGAGAAATAACAAAGACAAATGACATGCATTTTATGTTTAATGGTGTTCAATAATGTTATGTAGTCACAGGAAAGTATCTACATATAATGTGTTAGAGGCCTAACTCCCTTGTGTGTTATTTTCCTATTACATGCACATCCTTACAGCTGACTGTGGCTGTTACATGAACATTACTCTCTTGTAATAATGTATTACAGTCATCTAGCAACGTCTCCATACTTACGTCCTATTTAGTAACACCTTAAATCCGCCTTTACAATGTATGAGGTGAGATGGTCCAAATTATGTCAAAGATTAAAAGTGAACCCTTTAAAAAGTTGAATGCCACACTTAATATTATGATTAAAACACCCCTCTATGGCCGTATGCCTTTATATGGTCAAATAACTTTTCGGTGAATTCATCAGGACTCGCAATATCATCATAATTTACAGTAAGGGGTGATTTATTCCATATAAAGTATTAAGGAGACTATGTTCTATTTTTGTAATTTTAGTGTTTCAACTGCAGTTATGAAATGCTTTTTGTAACTAACCTTGATAGGAAGTTTTATTTAACATATGAATTTGTCATTGTGTTGTTTATGTGCACCAATTCCAGGGCTTAATAAACATATTTCTTATTATTGCCCCACTGGGCCTCAGATTACAACACTGAGATAGCAGATGACCAAGCACAGGGACTTGTATTCACAAGGGTTCTTTCAACAATTTTAAATAACTTTTTTTTCGAAGAGGACTCCCATGCTGTTAATTCTCTGGCCAAGAGGAAGCGCATAAAGGCTGCATAAGGAGCGGGCCTCTACTCAGAGGGGGTTTTCAGCACGAATTCTACCAATTCCTAGACATATGCAGACAATGAAATCCAATGGGATGTACCAATTAAACCAAACAGGGCACTATAGCTGTATTCCTTCACAACTTGAAGACAATTAGCAGTCAGACCCCTGCACTAAAACTCGTCCAGTGTTGTTATTTGGAATTTCTGGGAAGGCCTACTCAACTGTGTCCGGTATTCGGACAAAATATAAAATAAAAAATATCGAGATGCAGAAATATCGACTTTTTAATATCGCAATGCACAAATATCATGATGCTTGAATATCGTTGACAAGACAATCGATTTTCTAAGGTAAGTAATATTGAAGTAAAAAATATCTATGTTGTTAATATTGTCGTTAAAAATATCTATGTTGTTAATATGGTTTACAAAAATATTGTTAATAATATATTTTTTTTAATTATCTTTATGTATTTAAGTATATGTTTTAATTGTATATGTTATAAATTGTTTAAATAATTATTGTTAATGTTTTGATATAGCTTGTCCATTTTTAGTTGTTTGAAATTTAATTTAATTGTTTATTGTAATTTTTTGTGTCGTGGTGGGTTCTGGGGTTTGTTGGTGTACAGGGTGGGAAGTAAATTAATTATAATTGATTAATTTTTAATTATCCATGATTTAATTGATAATTATGTAAAGTGTGTAATTAATTTATTTTGTAAGTTATGTTTTAGGTGTGTGTTATGTGGGTAGTAGAGGTGCAGGGTGGGAATTAAATGAGTTATAATGATTTAATACATCATTTTTAATGATTAATTGTTTAATTGATAATTGATTTTTAATTGTGTAATTAATGTATTTCTTATGTTTTACGTATAGGTTGTGAGGTTTATAGGTGTACAGGGTAGGAAGTTAAAACATTATAATTAATGATTAGTTATTTATTTTTAATTGTTAAATTGGTAACTAATTATACAAATTGTATAATTATTATAATGTTTAATATATATTTTAGGTGTGGGATGTTGTTCTTTTAGGATTACAGGGAGGGAAGTTTACTAAGAATTAATTTATTGATAGTTAATTATTACTTTGTTATTAATTATTTAATTGATAATCATGTTAATTGTGAAATTATCATTTGTTAAGATATATTTTAGGTATGTGTTGTAGAGGAGTAAAGTGGGTAGTAATTTAAGTAATCATACAGTACATGTTTTTAATTATTGTATTAAACATTGTTTTTTAGTTATTATTTAATGTTGTAATTCTTTTATACTTTTTCCCTTACATTTGAATTGTTGACTGTTATGTTTGTGGGAATATAGTGTGGTATTTTAATTATAGTAAAAATATTTATTTTTATAGTAATAATTAAACATTGGAATATTTATGTTATTTTTCTTTATTTAGTTAAAAGTTAGGCATTTAAATTTTATATTTAGAATTTTATATTTTTGGGCTTTTGATAGAATCGTTAAAATATGTTATTGATTTGAAGTGGAGTAGTCTTTCTGTGCTGTAGCCGTGAATGTAGTGGGAATAGTTAATTTTACTCCTCCTGACGCTAACACTTTCCCTACTGTTGCACAGACTGGAGTGGGGATAGTTAATTTAACCCCTTCTAAGTCCAATGCTTTCCATACTGTTGCACAGACTGGAGTGGAAATAGTAAATTTAACCCCACCTGTGTTTAACGCTTTCCCTATTGTTGCACAGACTGGAGTGGGAATAGTAAATGTTACCCCTTCTGAGTCCAACGCTTTCCCTACTGTTGTACCGACTGGAGTGGGAATAGTAACTGTTACCCTTCCTAAGTTCATGCTTTCCCTTCTGTTGCACTGACTGGAGTGGGAATAATACATTTTAACCCTCCTGATTACAATGCATTCCCTACTGTTTCACCCACTGGAGTGGAAAAAATAAATTTAACCCATTCCTGAGTCCAACGGTTTCCCTACTGTTGCACTCACTAGAATGGGAATAGTAAATTCTACCCTTCCTAAGTTCATGCTTTCTCTTCTGTTGCAATGACTGGAGTGGGAGTAGTAAATGTTAGCTCTGCTGAGTCCAACGCTTTCCCTACTGTTGCACTGACTGGAGTGGGAATAGTACATTTTACCCCTCCTGAGTCTAACTCTTTCCCTACTGTTGCCCATATTGCCATATTGGAGTGGAAATAGTAAATTTTACCCCCTCTCTCTTAGTTTAACGCTTTCCCTACTGTTGTATACGTTAGAATGGGAATAGTATACTTATTATTTATAGGGTTTCATTTTTTTAATTAATATTGTTTAAATGTATATTATTATTATTATGTGTTTATGTATTTAAATGTATATTTTTTATATCAATACATTTATGTGACTTTTAAGATATTTTTAGCAAAACGTATTGTTATATATTGTTTACTTTTTATGTACAATTAAATTGGAAAGATTTTAAATTTGCAGTGCGTTTATTGTACTTTTTAATTTTTGTATGTGTATTTAGATGTGTTTGCATATGTACATATATATTTATATATTCCATTCACAAAGTTTTGCCACAAAGGAAGAGCCCAACAGGTAGGTGATATTCGCATATTTTATTTGAAGGCTGCAAACAGGTTTGAAAAGCAACGTCCTCCTTCTCGTCGCCAAACGCGTTTCGGATGTAACTCCTTCCTCAATGGCGATTGCGTGCTGAGCCCAAGACAGGATAGTGCAACAAGATCTGTTCATATTAGCCTGGCCCCGCCCCAATGGGCGCGGTCCCTCTCACGGCATCATGGTACTTGTAGTTGCGCTGAGTGAAACCTCTAGTGAGTCCATCTTGAGGTGCACAATAAAACCTTCAATTTGAACCACAGTGGGTGAGGAAACGTCCATTAAACAATTGGGTTGCATTTTAATGTCTTCAAAAGCGCTCTACCCCCGTTCGTAGGTGACGCTCAGTGGCATCTCCACGGGTCGGCTCACACGTATACGGGAGGTAGTGCCGCAATGGTTTGCATTATTCAGCAGCGCCTTGGAGCGGGATCGGCGCTTCACCCACTGGGGTTTTAATTTTTGATTATTTTGTGGGCAAGACTGAGCTGCCTCACTGGAGGAATACTACAATGCAACCACAAGGACCACAATGCTGCAGGAGCAGCGACGCCCACTGGGACAGGTCCGGATGTATTAAGGGCGACATTTTCGGCGTTCATCTTGCCTGCATCACACGCCACTGACGAAGGGGATAACCTGAAACGCGTTTGGCACTGACAGAAAGAAGCTGCTATTTCTGCCATCGATGTCTGCTGTAAACCATTAAATATTTGTGCAAACTAACCTACCTGGCGGCTTTTCCTTGGGGGCAACTCTTTTTGACTGGATATATATATATATATATATATATATATATATATATATACATATATATATATATATATATATATATATATATATATATATATATATATATATATATAATTATTATAGTGATAACTTTAAAAACAATTATAAAGTTATAACATAAGTTAAAATGAATATATTTTTAAGTAGTTTTACATTATATATGTGTATATAAACATACACATTTTGATATATATGTGTGTGTGTTTAAATTAGTAAATATATAGATGTTAAAATATTATTTAAACATATTTAATTTACATTATATTAATGTTATATGTTCAAATATTTAAGTTGTACTTACTTAAACTACATATATAAGAAAAATATTTTTAGGTATTCTGGTAAAACAATATTTCCCCCCCCGATATTTTTGTACTTATCATTAAATGTATAGGAAAACAATATTTTTGTGATCAATATTTTTTTGACATGAAATTCTGCTATCACGATATTTATGGTTTTAATATTGTGTCAGTGATCCTATGTCCTCCGATGTTCCCCGCTTTTCCACAAGAGAAACTCTTTTGGTAAACAGAGAGGTATAGCGGTTATGGAAGAAACGGACACTCGCCCCTCAGGTGGAGTTTATTTTTCAATAACAAGGGCACCTTGGATTTCTACTCAGTCATTCTTAAAACAACTCGATGCTTGGAGAGTTTACTGGTATTTCAAGATGGATAGCATCTCATTTTCCCTCTACGATGAGACTTCTTCAGTTTGAAAGTAAAAGATATCGACATTCTCTTATGCTTCACCTAGCTATTGAAGCTCTTGATGTCAGAGGAGACAGTATGATACTTCACCTAGATAGCATTCTTTTCTTGTCTCAGAACAAGATGACACTGGCAGAAAAGATGTGTCTCACCACAAACGTTTTAGAAGTTCACATTTTTGATGAAATGGTAAAACCCAATGTAAAACATACTCAACAACAGAACATCTTGGGGTTCAAAGCAGACACTGTGATAATTACCCTCTCCATGTAGTCTGCAATCTTCACCCACACAGACCGTCACACAGGCAGTCGCATAAGGCCAAATGCAAGAATCATTTCTAGCATTATTGAAAGGACTGAATAGTGTTTGTTCATCATGATTGTAAAGTATCTGTGGTGCATCCGAATTCATAGTGTTTCAATAGAGCGATGGTTCCTCACCTGTGGTCTGTGGGTCCATGAAGCGTACTCACGGTGTCTGTGACTGATTAGAAAATTAAATAATATTAACACATGTATAAGTGTATATAACCGAAGAAGCAAGCAAAATGTACAGTTGCACATTTTTAAACATTTTGCAAATCTGAAGGAATTTGACGTTGGAGACCCTCCAAATTATTCGTGGGAGCAGTGCAAGTCCATCAAACAGAACATAGTGTAAACAATGAGTTTCCTCAATTGAATTTACAAAAGCTTCCTATTAAAATGAGCAGATATTGCGTTTGAACTATGGTACTGTACTTGATAAACTGTCCAGTCAGGTGGACCGCTGGCTAAAACTACCAATAGCAATGGCAAGTAGAATCGCCATAATTAAAGTGGTTGTGCTCCCAAAATTTCTATACCTGTTTCATAATATACATATTCTGCTGACCTCCTTATTCTTCATAACATTACCATCTCCCTCTTGCACCTAGTGTGGGGTAACAAGAACCTTAGGATTAGATGGGTGTCGCGATTGAAAGCAGCGCAAGAACACGCACGCGCCACTAACCTGACTCTGAGGGCCAGCAGAGACGATAAGACGACAGTCCTCACAACTTCTCCCCACAAACACCAAACAGTGGGAAATCCACCACGGTCTGAGTGTGTAAGAAAAGAGGTCGCGAGGTGGATTGGCAAAGGACTTCTGGGGTTTCTCGAGAATCTCTGGTCAAAGGCTACACAGGAAATCACTGGTATTGCAACACTGCAAGTGAAGGAGAAGACAGAGGACAGGCTATTAGTACCACCAGCTGTTGTCGCTTGTCCTTCAATCCCCCCTGTCGCTGAACTCACCGTTTTCCCCCTCGTCTAGTGCCGTGAATGAATCCGGAAGACTAGGTAATAGAGGATTGCCTAAATGTATGAGAAGTTGACTCCACTTCTCAATGTCAACATCCACCTCGACTTTGTTTCTGATAGAGTAGCGGCTTTTCCGTCTACGAGACTGTGACGTTTCCCCGCGGGCCGCGAGCCCCCTACTTACCCCAGCACGAACATCACCCCTCCTCTGCTCTCCCTTCCAGGATGCGGTGAGGAAGTGCCGCCCTCCGCCCGACCAACAAACCGAAACAACCGTCCCCGCGTCCCTGACAACGGAACACCCGCCTCCCTCTCCGGGTCAGGACCCAATCAGAGAAGAACACGGACCGGAAGGACCTTTCCCCGACCCCGGAAGTCCCACCTCCCGGCTGCCGACTGGACACAGAAAAGACGGAAGACGAGACACAACCGGCGTCGGAGTATCGTGGCAGGAGATTTCGGCTGGCGTGGAGGCGGAAGGAGAAGACGGGAGTGGAGAAGCTGAGGAGTGGTCGGAAGACTGGTGGAGTCCCACGGAGGTGGCTGAAGAGCGGCCGTAACTCGGAGGAGAGTTACGGCGGAGCGCGTGAGTACCAGCTTTCTTCCTTTAGCACGTTAGGTGCACTGTGTATATAGCAAGTCCTCCCCCCTGTAAATATTCCCTCTCCCATAGACACGTCCACTTTGAGAGAAAACCCACCTTGTATATAGCGCACAAACACTGAGCACTGTACAGAGAACTTATACCCTCCCCCTTCACAAAACCCTTCCGAGCACCCTTCCTCTTTACCGCTTCCTACGCCCCCCCCCCTTCCTCACGATCCTTTCTACCTTTACACTCCGGGTTACGGTATGCGGTATCAGGCCTCTAGTCCGGTGTACTAACGGCTCCTTTCTATTCTCTTACTGCCCTCCGAGGAGCCTTCCCAGTGAACGACGGAAGTCTACACCCAAGACACAGGACACCGCTGGAACCCCTTTCCTTCAAGAGGCGACCGGAGAAGACTTCACAGCCCACAGTGTTCCATCTCGTGTATTAAAACTGTTAAGAGTACAATAAAAGACCACTATTGCCCACTATATCCGGCCTCCTCGCCTGCTTTTCCAGTCCGCCGACAGCCCACGATTACATCTGGTGTCAGAAGTGGGATCACCTGGAGGTATGGAGGCCGTGATAAAGAAGATGGCCGAAACCCAGGAACAAATGGGTAAAATGATGCACCAGTTCCTGAAGACCGCTGAGGATGACCGGGGTCAACTCCATGATGTGTTGAAGGGACAGGGGGACACGCACGAGCAAGCCATGGGCAAATTGACCGATGTACTGGGTCATCAGAGGCCCCTGACCTCCCTACCGTCCGTGGTCCTCCAGAAGTACGTGCCCGGGGAGGACCCGGACTTCTTCTTTACAAACTTCGAACGGCTAGCACAGGCCGCCACATGGCCCGTCGACCGGTGGGGCCATTATCTAGGTCCCTTGCTGACCGGCGACCTACAATCAGCTTATCAACAAGCGAACATACAGGGCAACACTCCATACGCCGACATCAAGAAGTGTATACTTGAGCGGCTGGGCATAGACGACGAAACCTATCGAGTACGACTCCGCCAGGCCAAAGAAGGACCCCAAGAGACCCCCAGAGCCCTGTCGTTTCGGATCAAAGACCTGACCAATCGCTGGCTGAGACCCGAAGCTTCCACTAAGGAGGAGATCCTCGAGAAGATATACCTCGAACAGTTCTTAATGTCTTTGTACCCCGCCACTCAGCGATGGGTACGACAACATGCTCGTCTTACTCTCGAGGCCGCTGTGGAAATCGCAAGTGCCTATAGTCGCGCCCAGGAGGTGCAACGTGGAAGAGAGGACCACTCACATAAAGCACATCCCTCAGCGGCCGTCCTGCCGCCACGCCCACCACTACCACGAAGACCGGAGCCGCTCCCCATGTATCCCGCCCCTCTGTTGCCGCGACCTCCCAACCCAGGTCCCCAATGTTACAGCTGTGGGGGCTTCGGTTACATTGCTCGAGTGTGCCCCCACAAGGAAGAGCCGATGGAGGTCGGCCTCGCCCGCAACTATGTATGCTCGACACTGGTGCGACACCTCCCCCATTCCATTGTCCGGTGAACATTGATGGACAAACACTCATGGTTCTGGCAGACACGGGCTGTCGACAGAGCGTGCTCAGACCTCAGGACATGCACCACCCTGTGAGTCCTCCGTCTGGTATGGTTGCCATTCAATGTGTCCATGGCGATACGAAACGATATCCCACCACCCAAGTACATGTCAGTCACCCTAAGGATCCCGGAACCACCCTCACAGTAGGCCTAGTACCAGCCCTACCAGAACAGGCCATCCTTGGAAGTGACTATTCCGGCCTGCCTAGTCTTCTACAGGACACAACCGATTCCCTGACCCGATGGTGGGAAGAAGCACCATTTCCTCAGGGCATGTCCGCCTTCACGAAGGAACCCAGAACCCCGAAAACAAAAGCACAGAAGAAGAAGGAAAAGAGAGAGCACATCGGCGTCTTCCCGGTGGTCCCAGACGACCATCCCTGGCAGACCGACAGGGACTTCAGGGCAGCACAGAGAGAAGACCCTGTTCTACAGGAGGCGTGGGACAAAGCATTAGACAACGAGGATCCCCTGACCGTAGGTCCCCACTTCTTCAAGAAACAGGGGTTGTTGTACCGCAAGGGAGGGCCCCAACAAAAACCCCAACTCCTGATCCCGGGTCCCTTTCGAGAAAAAGTCCTGTACCTTGCCCATAGCCACCTCCTGGGGGGTCATTTCGGCGACGAAAAAACCAGTCAAATGATCCTAGACAAGTTTTATTGGCCCGGGGTTTACCAAAACGTCAAGACGTATTGTAGGGAGTGCCCAGTATGCCAAAAAAACATCAGGTATCGACCCCCCAGGGCACCCCTAAGGCCCCTTCCAGTTATTGTTGTCCCGTTCAGTAGAGTAGGGATGGACATTATAGGGCCCCTGTTGCCTTCCCGAAGCGGCAGCCGTTATGCCCTAGTCATCGTGGACTATGCCACACGCTTCCCTGAAGCCCTACCCCTCCGCCAACCCACAACACAGAATATCGCCAAGGCCCTCGTTTCAGTGTTTTCCAGGGTAGGGTTTCCCCGGGAGATCCTGACTGATCAGGGCACACCCTTTGTCTCGGCTCTGATGAGGCAAGTCTGCTCCCAACTAGGGATTAAACAGATCAGGACCTCAGCCTACCATCCGCAAACCGATGGGCTGGTTGAGAGATACAACGCCACGCTGAAACAGACCTTAAAAAAACTGCTGGGGTTGGAAGCAAAAAAGTGGGAGGATATGCTACCCCTGGCGTTGTTCGCTATACGTTGTGCCCCCCAGAGCAGCACAGGTTACTCACCCTACGAATTGCTGTATGGCCGACCCCCGCGTACCTTCTTGGACATGGCTCAAGAAGCATGGGAGGCAGAACCCGACCGTACCCGTCCCCTCCCCGAATATGCGGACAACCTCAAAACACACTTGTCCGTCCTACGGGACATCGTCCGCCAAAACTTAGAAAACGCCCAAGACAAACAGAAGGGACAGTACGACAAGGGTACGAAACTGAGGGTCTTTGCCATAGGGGATTGGGTTCTACTGATGATGCCTTCCTCGGACCAAAAGCTTCTCGGGCAGTGGCAGGGTCCATACGCCATCCTTCGCCAGGTGACCCCTGTCACTTACGAGATAGAGCTGGACCCCACACGTGGTACCACACAAATATACCACGTGAACCTTCTAAAGAAATGGGAGGGCCCTCGTCCCGTCCTGTCTACCTCTCTTCCTGGGGGCCCCCTCTCCTTTACCCCCTGCATTGATCCTGACTTACCCATGTCGCAGAGACATGACCTCCAGGAAGTCCTGTATCCGTTACGACAGGTGTTTTCCTCCGCCCCCGGCCATACCACCATCACAGAACACGCCATACAAACGGTACCTGGGAAGGTGGTCCGACAACGACCCTATAGAGTCCCCGAAGCCCGCCGAGCCATCATAAAAAGGGAAACCGAAAAAATGCTGGAGATGGGCATAATAGAACCCTCAGTGAGCGATTGGAACTCCCCAATCGTCCTTGTACCCAAACCTGACGGGTCCGTCAGGTTTTGTATCGACTTCCGTGAAGTCAACAAGATATCTTCCTTCGACACATATCCCTTACCCCGCGTCGACGAGATGGTCGAACGCATAGGGAAGGCCAGATATATCTCCACGCTAGACCTCTGCAAGGGGTACTGGCAAATCCCCCTCAGGGAGGAGGACAGAAAGAAGACGGCGTTTTCCACCCCCGAAGGATTGTACCAGTTCTTGGTACTCCCTTTCGGCCTACATGGCGCACCCGCGACATTCCAACGGGCAATGAACCACATCCTGCGACCACACACCTTGTATGCGGGCGCTTATCTGGATGATATTGTCATTTACAGTGACGACTGTACACAACACCTGGATCACCTTTCTAAGGTCGTCGCTTCACTAGGGTCTTATGGTTTCACGATAAACCCTGCAAAAACCACCCTAGCAGCCCAGACGGTCAAGTATCTAGGATATCTCCTGGGGGAGGGTTTGATCAGACCCCAGAAAAACAAGACCGAAGCCATCCAATCCATCCCTTTTCCTCGGACAAAAAGAGATCTTCGGGCGTTTTTAGGCTTCTTGGGTTATTATCGACGGTTCGTACCGAACTTCTCACAAAGAGCAGCGCCTCTCACTGACCTGTTGAAAAAAACCACTAAAACAGAGTCCGTACTCCGGACTCCATCGCCTTTAATGTGGCATGCCTTTAATGACTTGAAAAACGCCCTGACGTCAAGTCCTGTGTTGGTGAGTCCTGATTACTCCCAACACTTCTTGCTCCAGACTGATGCCTCTGAACAAGGACTAGGGGCGGTGCTATCCCAAACAGACCCCTTCGGGAACGAAAAACCCATCCTATACCTCAGTAGGAAACTATTCCCTCAAGAAAAGAACTATGCCGTGGTGGAGAAGGAAGCCTTGGCTATCAAGTGGGCGGTAGAGAGTCTCCGTTATTACTTGGAGGGTCGGGAATTTACCATTTATACTGATCATGCACCCCTGGAGTGGATGGCCCGGAACAAAGGACACAATGACCGGGTCCTCCGTTGGTTTTTGTCGCTCCAGCCTTACCGTTTCACAACGGTACATCGGAAAGGGGTAGACCAGGGCAATGCGGACTTCCTCTCACGCCACCCTTTGTCCACCCCCCGTACTAGAAGGACAGCTAGGGGAAGGGAATGTGACGTTTCCCCGCGGGCCGCGAGCCCCCTACTTACCCCAGCACGAACATCACCCCTCCTCTGCTCTCCCTTTCAGGATGCGGTGAGGAAGTGCCGCCCTCCGCCCGACCAACAAACCGAAACAACCGTCACCGCGTCCCTGACAACGGAACACCCGCCTCCCTCTCCGGGTCAGGACCCAATCAGAGAAGAACACGGACCGGAAGGACCTTTCCCCGACCCCGGAAGTCCCACCTCCCGGCTGCCGACTGGACACAGAAAAGACGGAAGACGAGACACAACCGGCGTCGGAGTATCGTGGCAGGAGATTTCGGCTGGCGTGGAGGCGGAAGGAGAAGACGGGAGTGGAGAAGCTGAGGAGTGGTCGGAAGACTGGTGGAGTCCCACGGAGGTGGCTGAAGAGCGGCCGTAACTCGGAGGAGAGTTACGGCGGAGCGCGTGAGTACCAGCTTTCTTCCTTTAGCACGTTAGGTGCACTGTGTATATAGCAAGTCCTCCCCCCTGTAAATATTCCCTCTCCCATAGACACGTCCACTTTGAGAGAAAACCCACCTTGTATATAGCGCACAAACACTGAGCACTGTACAGAGAACTTATACCCTCCCCCTTCACAAAACCCTTCCGAGCACCCTTCCTCTTTACCGCTTCCTACGCCCCCCCCCCCTTCCTCACGATCCTTTCTACCTTTACACTCCGGGTTACGGTATGCGGTATCAGGCCTCTAGTCCGGTGTACTAACGGCTCCTTTCTATTCTCTTACTGCCCTCCGAGGAGCCTTCCCAGTGAACGACGGAAGTCTACACCCAAGACACAGGACACCGCTGGAACCCCTTTCCTTCAAGAGGCGACCGGAGAAGACTTCACAGCCCACAGTGTTCCATCTCGTGTATTAAGACTGTTAAGAGTACAATAAAAGACCACTATTGCCCACTATATCCGGCCTCCTCGCCTGCTTTTCCAGTCCGCCGACAGCCCACGATTACAGAGACGTTAATACAGCACGTCTAGTACTGACCACAATACTCCTTGTGGTAAATGAGGATTCAAGGTCATTAAACCTGAACGTTATGTGCAAGTTGTAACTTGGAAAGAAAGACTAGCGAGACCCCATGCAAGCTACACAGAATGTACGTAATACCATGTTTGGAATCCAAAACGACAAATTAATAAGGAATAAGAGACCAAGTAGGAGGCGAGCCCACACTCCTCTGGGATACTTGCGGTTACAGGACACGACTTGTCTCGACAGATCTACGACAACTTTGACCACACAGGCTCTTCGTCGACGGGCAGCAAACACAAACACTGACCACGCAGGCTCTTCGTCCACGGGCAGCAAACACAAACACTGACCACGCAGGCTCTTCGTCGACGGGCAGCAAACACAAACACTGACCACGCAGGCTCTTCGTCGACGGGCAGCAAACACAAACACTGACCACGCAGGCTCTTCGTCGACGGGCAGCAAACACAAAGATAAGCATAAACTAGAAACAGGTGAAGGGCTCAGTAACAACATTGACAAGCACTGTTCCGGTCACCGGGAGGGGGCTATATAGAGTCCGCCCATTTCCCTGATCCCCGGCGCCGCACGGCCTTCTGGTATATGTGGTTCCTCCGTAGGGGACACTTACCAAGGTTACGTTTTCTCCTTCTTGCGCCTGCTCGCACTATCGCTACAATGGGACACCCTGACGCTGCCTTACGAACGAGGGGGATTTGGGGTGCTGAATCTTTAGCTATACTACCTGGTGGCTCAATGCAGCTTTGCTCGGTATTGGTATTACCCAGACGTCAGACTCCCCTATACTAAACCGGAGGCAGACCTCATACACCCAACACCACTTTCAGAAGTCTTACCAGACGGTTTGAAATGGGACCCACAAGACATCCAAACTGTTTCAAGAACTAGCTGGACATGGAGGAAACTACTCACATCCACAGGTAGCCACCTCCTTTACGCTCCGGCCCTCCCTTTGGCGGGTAATACCTGGCTGCCCATCACATGGGAAGAAATTGTCAAGTGCACCCTCACTAAGGGGTCCATTTGGATGGCGGGCGGATTGCCAATGCCGGGCCGGCGGTGGTGATCCGCCCGCCAGATGCTCCCTCATCATCCCCGCCATATTAGTATGGCGAGGGGGACCGTGGCGGACGGAAAGACCGCCCGCCGTTTTTCTGCCGGTCGGATTGCCGACCGGGCAGAAAAGGTAGTCAATAAGGTGGCCGTGCCTTGCAGGCACCGCCATCCATATTAGTATGCCTGCCTTTCCATGGCGTAGACTCTGCCATGGAAAGGCATGTGGAGATGGGCCTTAGGGGTCTGTTGTGGCCCCCCGGGGGGAGGTTTGGGGGGGGTGGTTGCACTGGGGGGTACCTATGGTAACTCCCCAACATTGGCATGGACAAGGTGGCAGGCGCCGCGCGGTGCCTGTCTTGTTGTGCATGCAAATGCATAACATGAATGTATTACATGCACCGCCCGCCACAATGTAATATACGCGGGATGCCACCACCACCATGGCAGTGACATCCTAATTGCCATTGCGGGACCGCCGCACCTCTTGCAGGCGGTCCCGTTTGCCGTCCGCCCATCGCAATGATGCCCTAAATTTTCCTTCGACATACTGGGAGATCTATTTCCCCAAGTCCACACATTCTCCCATACAGAAGATGCCAGATTTCACGGCGCGACACAGGTGTATCATTTTATACTACATAGGTGACAAAACGCTTCACGTGCACAAATGCCCAGCCATCCACTCGAGCCACCAGAATTCACCCCTTTGACTCTATGCATCAAAGACTCGGGGGGGGGGGGGGACATCTTATGTCTGAACTCTATCAGGCTTGTATCACACTGCTCCCCCACTGCAGATTCACGAACAAGAGAGGCATGGGAATGGGATCTGGGCCATGCTATACCTGATTTTCAATGGCAGCACTGCTGCAAACAAATCCGTAAAACTTCCATGAATCACCGTCATAAATTGCTGCACTTTAAATTTATATGGCGGGCTTATATGCCTCCCCACAGGGTACATTGCATGGATAACGCTTGCTAGCACGCATGCCCTCAATGCATATGCGGATTTCATACACATGACTTGGGCTTGCACTAAAATAGCTGGTTTTTGGACGACCTTATACCTTGAATTATCACGCATGACAAACCAGACGCTCACAACGAACCCATTACAGTTTCTGCTCCAGTTTGTACATAATGTCCCGAAAGTACGTAGATACGTGGCAATAGCTCTGATGTTAGCAACGTGGGAAATTGCAATACGCTGGGGTAGTAAGCACCCACCGACATGGAAGTGCTGGATTGCTAGCTTGATATATTGTAGCACCAATAGTGACATATATTCCCAACTACAACCACCTACCTCACGCCCGAGAAACATTTGACAACCTCTCCAAGCATACCTTCTAGAAACACAGGACGACTCAGGCCACACTCTGGACTTGGGGTTCTAATTCGACATGCACATGGAACCCCTGCCCCCACAGTCACAAACATTTACGATTTTAGCTATAAACGCTCATGCTCTGAGCACAGTGTAGCTTAATGTTGTGAAATGAATAAAATGTCAATATGGATAAATATACTGTAATAAATGCTATATGATATGTAAAAGGTATGGACTAATATCTGCCATGATCCTAGGGTTTGTTAACAGTATGTTAAAAGGAAAATAAAGTTAAAAAAAAATATTATTTTTTTTATATTTGTTTGTGAATTAAATAACATATTTCATCATTTGTGTATATGTTTGATGAATACTGGCTTCGGTACATTTTCTATACAGTTTTGCAGTTCAAATCAACAAAAATGCTTCCAGTCATTGGGGATCCCCGGATTTCAATAAAGATTCAGTGAGGGTCCCCAGAAGTCAAAAGGTTAAGAACCACTGCAATAAATGTAAATGTATTGCGACTTATATAGCGCACGTATCAAGGCGCTTGCCTTGGGAACCCGTCCTGGCTTTTTCCCTGTGAGATAACCCCTACTGGGTATCCCCAGGGTGAAAGCCAGGCATCCCACAGCGGGGTGGGCCGCCATAGTGGAGATTAAGCAACTATTGCCCAGAGTTGCAGCGTGGGACCCCATGATTAGAATAGGCAACGAGGCGAGAATTATCGAGTCCATGGACATTTTGGGCTCAGGACCCTGCCGCGTTGGGAATTGAACCCTGGTCCCGGGCCAGACATCTGCATCAGAGTCTGCCGCTCTAATCAGTGAGCCACACTCCTCCAATAGAGCATTGAATCTGATGATGGCAAGTAAACTATTATTTTTATGACTTAATTTTTGGCAAAGTGGCAGGATAATAGCAATCACAGCAGCTAGGGAAGAGGCTGCCACCGAGAAAAAGTATCCAAGCGATGGAAACAAAGTATTCCTGAAGTAGCAGTAGGGGAAAATCAAAAAAGCAAACCCTGCCTAGAAACCTCCTCCCCTTTACCAACAGAATCTGCTTACTATTCTCTTAACCCCCATTATCCATCAAATAGCAGTGCTCAGGAAAAGCTAATCAGAAACCCCTTGCTGAATGGGCCTCATAGAGTTCCTAAAGTAGCCCCCTCTCCATTCTCCTTCACTACAGTGTCTGGGTCTCCACCCTCCACCAAGTGAATGTGGGCAATACACTTCCACTGTCAGAGGATGTTGTTTCATCCCTCCATCTTGTGCTGTGCTGGATCAGGGAAGCATCCAAAATGGATCCAGCTGGTGCCATTAGTCACACTAGGAGTCTTGTTACCAAACACTTGCCACATATACAGCAGACAAACACATACTCACCACACACACATAGAATGTCAGCGCAGGGGTCTGGGTGTTGCATCTAGGTAGAACTTTACATGAGTGGGGTCAGTAGGTGGCACCCCATCTGAAAAAGGAAAAGTGTACTCAGGAATATGAATAACCAAACATTGGTATGCTGCCATCACCGCTGTAAGTCAGCAACCTAGGACATAGACTGTAGGCCGAGCCGGTCCAGAAGTCACACTAAGGGGGTCATTAGGATGACAGGCGGACTTTGTCCGCCCGCCATCCTGTCGGAATTCGGGACCGCCCGCCATAAGGGCGGGGGTTCCGTGCGGGGTATTAGGATGTGCCCGCCACAGTGGCGGGCACATCCTGCATTTTTAGCATTGTGGCGGACGGTGTTCTCTGCACCGCCCGCCACAATGCTAAAAATGCATTTCAGCATTTGCATTAACAAAGCGGCAGGCACTGCGCGGTGCCTGCCGCTTTGTTAATGCAAAATGAAGGGGGGTACCACAGGTACCCCCCCGTGTGCACCCCCCACCTATACTTCACTCTGGGGGCCCACAGGGGCCCCCAGAGTGAAGACTGCATGCCTTTCCGTGGCGGCATAGCCGCCCCGGAAATGCACCTAAACACAACCATCATAATATGGCTGGCGGTGTCTGATAGACACCGCCACCATATTATTCTTTTTCCGCCCCGGCCGCAAGGCGACCGGGGCGGAAAAGCAGCGAACGGTCTTTCCGTCTGCCGAGGTCCCCCCCGCCATACTAATATGGCGGGGGGAAAACGAGGGTGGATGTCGGGCGGATTGCCCCCATCAGGCTGGTGGTGGCAATCCGCCCGACATCATAATGGGCCCCTTAGTACTTCCCTCCAGGTCTTATAACAGGTGCTGTACCTTGGCTTTCCCATGGACAATGCCTAGGCATCAGTGCACATGCTGGGTTAGTATCCTAGCTGCCCCAAAAATAAGTCAGGATTGTAGTTTCCTATGGAATCAGGGCACTCATACTGGAATACATACTCATATACCATGATGCAAGAGACATTCCCGTCCCAGTAATGGACCTTTCCATAGTCCAAGTGAGACAGAATACTCACTGCTACAACCCTGGTATGATATTTCAAAGTTTTATTGCACAATCATTGATTGACTGCTCTCTGTAATGGTGGTTTACTTTAGATGAGACTAATGAGAGCCTCATGTCTTTCCGAAGAATAGTAATTTTCCATTATACCATTTAAGCAACTCTAGTTTCTACTAAATTCATGACTCATTGATTGCCAGCCTATTGCCTCTTTGATAGAAGGCGAGAAAGAAAGAATGAAAGAAATCTGAATTCATGAAAGACAGGAAGGCAAGACAGAAGGAAATAGGAGGTCAAGAAAGAAAAAAAACATGCAAAAACTAGGGGAAGAAAGAAAAAAGAAAAGAAAGGAAAAAGGGATTAAAAAGTAAGGACAAAAGAAGAGGAACAAAAGGAAGAAGGAAGCATGAAAGTGGAAAGAAGAGAAGGAAAAAAGAAAGAAGGTAAGAAATAAAAATGAAAGAGGGAAAGAAAGAAGAAACAAAAATAGGGTAACAAGAAAGAAAAAAGGCCCGGGGTCAGCGGCAGGGAGAGCGTAAGGTTATGAGCAGAGCCAACGATCCTGGCGTTCGAGGTCGAATAGTCCCCGCTGGGACTCACCCAGAGACAACACAGCAAGATAAGGCCACGAACATTTGGATGAGAAGCCATCGAACAGTAATGTATAAACTGTGTTGAATGTAAGACTTTGATGCTCCAAGGGGGGCAGCGTGACTGCCAGCCCAGGGTCTCTGACCGGGCTAACTGTTTATCAGATGCACTATCGACCTGAGGGGTTGAGCGAATCGGGGCACTACGGGCGGGCGGCCAGGGACGGGGCTGGCCCACGTTATTCCCAAGTAGAGTTTCCTCGGTGGGGGTTTCTCCCCGGGGTAGGGTTGGGCGACAGGCGCTCTGCTAATTGGGGTGGTGGGTAGTTTGGAACCCACGGAGCAGGGGGCTAGGAGGGGGGGGCTTGTTTTTGCAGAGGAGGGTGGGGATGTTGGGGACGGGTGAGGGGGGGGGGGAGGGTGGAGCCCATTGCTGGATATAACATTGACAGCTTGTGTTGAATACACCAGATGGGTGGGAACCCGGGAGGGATGGGGAGTTGGGGATTCTTTACGGTCACACAGAATATGTTTACACAGAGTCTGCGGGGATGCCGGGGTGCTGGGACGGGGCACTTTGCAGAGCAACGGATATGGCTAGGAGGTGGGAGAAGAGTCTGAAAATTCTGAGCTGGAATGTCAACGGGTTGGGGGACAGACTCAAACGCACCATAGTCCTACAGTTCATTAAGCGGCACCAGCCGGACGCAGTACTACTGCAAGAAACGCATTTGATGGGGAATGTATGTCAGGCCCTCAACTGGTGGGGCTACACTCTTGCAGCTCACTCCGGCTTCACCTCCGGCTCCAGGGGGTGGGGATCCTCCTGCATCGCTCACTCCCCCTCCACGTAGATTTGATTGAATCCGACCCGCAGGGCCGCTTTGCTGCTCTATCTGGACGGTGGGAGGGCCGCACACTTAACCTGCTCTCTGTCTACGTTCCGCCTGGCCTCCAAACTCGGGCCTACGCGGACCTGGGCAAATTATTGCTTTCCCTCCCCGATGGTCAGTTGGTTCTGGGAGGGGACTTTAACGCAGTAGTGTTGGGGACCCTGGACAGACGACCCCCCAGAGACTTGCACCAGGGGCAGAAGTGGCTGGCGGACTTTCTTGAGGCCTTCGGGCTCACGGACGTCTGGCGACTGCACCATCCTACAGATAGCCACTTTACCTTCTTCTCTGGGCCACATCATTCCTTTTCACGCCTAGATTACGTCCTCACTTTGCTACAACACGACATTACAATACAGGAAGCAACACTCCTACCTCGTGGCATCTCAGACCACTCGCCGGTCTTTACGCACATAACGTTTGGAACCGGACGTGAGGGCTGCATAGCATCAATAAACGCCTGGCATTTGAAACACGTGGACACTAGGAAGAGGCTATCCAACTCAATCACACAGTACTTCGATAATAACGTCGGCTCAGTTTACTCCCCTGTCACCCTGTGGGAGGCATTCAAAACCGTGGTAAGGGGGGAGGCGCTCTCGACCATCTCAGCCAGGCGGAAAGAGCAACGGAGACAGGTCACATCACTTGAGGCGGATCTAGAGGATCTAGAGAGGGAAGCGCTAGAAAAAGGGGCCAAGGAAGTCCGACACAGACTGCAGATAAAAGTTGCAGAGTACAGAGCACTGGTTACTCAGGAGGCCCAGACTGTGGCCCGGCATAAGATGGGTAGGTTATATGATCAGGGCGATAAAGCCGGAAAACTCATAGCCTGGCTCGATAAAAAACAGCAGGCCAGAAAGGTGGTGCCAGAAATACGTACGGAATCTGGGATCGTAGTTAGCGAGCCTCGAGAGATAGTGGAGGAGTTTGCGAGACACTACCAACAGGCGGGAGTCGGACCGTCCGGAGGAGGACTCTATAGACCTCCTTACTGATATTCGAATGCCCTCCCTATCTGATGAGGATCGGGAGGCCATTGATAGCCCGCTTACTGAGGCCGAAATACAGCGTGCAATACTGGAGCTCCGCCCGGGTAAGGCCCTAGGACCCAATGGCCTCCCGATAGAGCTCTACAAGCTGAAACCGGACGCCATCAGTAAGTATCTGAAACTCATGTTCGAAAGGAGTAGGGAGATCGGAGTGCTGCCGCGGGACCAGCGCATAGCGACCATAGTGGCGATACCGAAAGAAGGGAAACCCAAAGAATCATGCGCGTCATATAGACCAATTTCGCTACTTAATGCGGAGCCCAAAATACTGGCAAAAACACTTGCCAATAGGCTCAAGTCGGTACTGCCTACACTGGTCCACCCTGACCAATCAGGGTTCATGCCCCACTGTAACACGGCACTTAACATTCGACGGCTAAATGGAGTACTGGGGCAACGTCACAGGCTACAGGAGGACGCGGTGGTGGTCTCCCTACACGCCACCATGGCATTCGATACCCTGGAGTGGCCATATATGTTCGCAGTTCTGCGTAAAATGGGCTTTGGGCCTCATTTTATAACTTGGGTCTGTCTTCTCTATACAGAACCCCTGGCGCAGGTGCTGGTGAACAACAAGATTTCTGAGGTTTTCACACTAGAGAGAGGGACGAGACAGGGTTGCCCCCTCTCTCCCCTTCTATTCGCTCTTTCCCTTGAGCCGCTCGCAGCCTGGATAAGGCAGGATGTTTACTTGAAATGTATAGTATGGGCGAAGGGTGGGAAGACAAAATATCCCTCTACGCCGATGACATCCTACTAGACCTCTGCAGGCCGCGCAGGTCGATAATGGCGGCACTTGACATATTCGCAAGCTTCGGCCGTAACTCTGGCTTCAGTGTCAACTGGAGCAAATCATATCTCTACGTCCTACGTGGCGACCCCCCACGGCTCCCTGACACATGCCCTATCACAGTGGCGGAGGACGGGTTTAAGTACCTGGGAGTATTCATTACCACTAACTAGACTCTAATGTACGACCGAAACCTTAAACCACCATTAAGCCGGCTTCAAAGAGGCCAAATCCTGGCAGCACCTCCCACTGTCTCTACTGGGCCGAGCAGCCCTATTTAAGATGCTAGCGCTACCACGGTTTCTCTACGCTCTACAAAATTATCCAAACCTGGTACCCAATACCTACTTTACAGCAATTGAGGTGGCGCAGCGCGACCTCATCTGGGCCGGGTCGCCCCGAATCGCGTTGAACAAACTCACGCAGGGGTGGTATGACAGCGGAATAGCCCTCCGGGACATTCGTAAATATTACTGGGCAGCCCACCTTTCAGCGATTAATCAGGGGACGTATGGCGATGGTGATGATCCTGCCTACGGAATGGACAGATGGCTACTTCCTGGGGGGAACTACGAGATAGCAGTCTACTCTAAGAGGGGCGCACGTCGACTCACTGGCCCTACACAACACTCTGTGCAAATATGGCATACTGCTCAGAAGAAACTAGGATGGTCGGGAGTCCTTACAATGGCCACGCCACTATGGCCCTCCGAAACTCTGGGTAATCTGGGACGCACCAAGGGATTCCGGAACTGGGACCTGATCGGAATCTCCCAAATCAAGGATATTTGGGGCCCTAAGGGGATCCACACATTCGCCCACCTACAGGACACGTACGAACTGGCACAGACTGAATACTTTAGATACATGCAGGTGCGACACTCCCTACAGGCTAATATCCCACCAGAGACTAAAATACCACAGGCCTCCCCGCTCGAAGACAGACTTCTTGATGGACACATGACAGAACATGCCATATCTCTTACATACAGAAAACTAATCCATAACCCCCCAGACATGCTCCTTCCTCTGAGAGAGAAATAGGTTGCGGATGGGTTGGAAATAGACGAAGAAGACTGGACGTCTGCTCTGGCCTCACCACGCGAGGTCGCGATATCAGCCCGATTGCGACTAATCCAACTGAAGGTACTACATAGAACATACATTTCATGTACGAGGTTACAACTGATGGGGAGGGATGGTACTGGGCTCTGCAAGAGGGGTTGTGGGGGCACAGGTACCTTCTTCCATATACTATGGGACTGCCCGAAGATACAAAAGTACTGGAGAAGGGTGGTGCAGTGTATGCAGGAGGTATGGGAGGTGGAGATTCGCCCAGAGGCCAAGAGATGTCTCCTCAATATTTGGGAGCCAACGGACCTGTCACCAAAGGGTAGACTTTGGGTGACGCTTGGGCAAATGGTGGCAAAAAGAAACATTGCTAGACTATGGGGAAGCCCTACTCCACCAAAATTAACAGACTGGCAAAGCGACATGGACTGGTGTATGCTGCAGGAAAAGACCGTGTACGTAGCGAGAGGGTGCCCCCGGAAATGGGTGGAAATATGGACCAAGTGGAACGACTTCAGGGGAACCATTTGCGAGCCTCCACCCACCACGCAAACCAGCTCAGAGGATATATAAGGACCTTAACGACTCTATGGCTCTAGGTGCTTGTGCGTGGGGCGCTGTTGCTGCATCACCGGTACAGCAGCAGACTTGACTGTGCTTAACTTGATGACCGTGTTAGGGGGGGGGTTGTATTGCTATTAGCCTTTATTTGAAGCAAGAGATTTGGAACCATGCACTAGTTAATGGCTTTAAACTAAAAACCAGACCTTCACTATCCTCCTTCAGACTCTGAATCACGTGCACTCTATGACGCCGCCGTACCCCCGGGTTGTCGGCAATGGGCTGTGTACTCTAGGAAGTAGTGCATATTTTGAGCAATGTGCGGCCGGCCCACTGGGTTGAAGGCTGGAAGCTGTGTATCGTGGATTAATGCAATAAAGGTCTTTAATAAAAAAAAAAAAAAAAAAGAAAGAAAAAAAGGAAGACAGAAAGCAAAAAGAGGAAAAGGAAAAAGGCAAAGAAGGGGAGAAGGAAGGAAAGAAATAGGGACATAGAAAGAAAAAAGTAGTAAGGAAGATAAATGAAAGAAGGGAATAAAGAAGGAAATATGGACCGAAAGAAGGAATGACAGACAGGGTTGCAAAGATAGAGCTTATACTGAGAGTTCATGTGAGCTGCTGATATAGAGTGAAAAAACAGCAGTCACATAAGCAAAGGCATTCAGAAGGAGTTTTACAACAGCATTGGCAGGAAACAAGGAAAGATAAAGCTTGAATGTGCCTGATGCTCCTATCTGGTAGAAAGCTGCTTACTATCACATCAGGCTCTTTAAACAAAGGCAACACTAAGATAATAATAAGGGAAAAACAATAACACTGACACCAAAGGGAGTTACATTGTCTGTGGTCGTGCTCCATGTGAAAGGGCTAAATGCTGTCACTCAAAGTGAAGTTAGCCAGTGGTTGAAGTATGCTGACCCATTGCCCCATGCTGTATGCAGTAGTAACAAGCATTTACAATGCAACGGTCTCACCTTTGCAAAAGTTAGAGCTATTGGCATTGTTAATGACAACATTTTTATTTATGTGTTGGGCTTGAAAAATGGCATTGTCATTTACAATGCCAATAGCTTAATCTCTCGCAAATGCCACACACAAACACACAGACCCACACAGAGCCCCCCCCACACACACACACAGTGCGCCACACACAGAGTGCCACACACACACACAGCGCCACACACACACAGAGCACCACACACACACAGAGCGCCACACACACATACAGAGCGCCACACACACACACAGAGCGCCACACACATACACAGAGGCAAGAAAAACGATCACAATCAGGGAACAGAGGCAAGAAAAAAGAGCACAACCAGGGGGCAGAGGCAAGAAAAGCGAGCACAACTAGGGAACAGAGGCAAGAAAAACTATCACAACCAAGGAACAGAGGAAAGAAAAACGATCACAGCCAGGGAACAGAGGCAAGAAAACGGGGCCTCCCCCGCCCCACGGACATGGCATTCTCCCCCCACCTGACACTACTTGTAGCACTCTGCCCTCCCCACTGGCATGGCATTCTCCCACTTGAGGGCACTGCTGCCCCAGTCAGCCCCCCCCACATCTGCACCAGTGTTCTTCAAGTGCACGACACCCCGTCTGTGCACTACTGTTCACTCGGAGTGCACAAGCCACCGCCCTCTGAAGGAGCCCCAGTCAGCACCCACCTCCCAGCTGCACCAGTGTTCTTCAACTGCACGACACCCCGTCTGTGCACTTTTGTTCACGCAGAGTGCACAAGCCATCGCACATCTGCACCAGTGTTCTTCAAGTCCACAACACCCTGTCTGTGCACTTATGTCCATGCGGAGTGCACAAGCCAACGCCCTCTGAAGGAGCCCCAGTCAGCACCTACCCCCCAGCTGCACCGGTGTTCTTCAACTGCACGACACCCCATCTGTGCACTACTGTTCACGTGGAGTGCAACAGCCTTCGAACCGTGAAGGAGTCCCAGTCAGCACCCCCACAACTCGAATACGTCTACGTAGCCCGAGCAAGCTGTAATTTGTACATCTCTTTTTTTCCCCAGAGTTTTATATAGTGCAAACTAGACCCGAACCGAATAGGGTATCAGAGCGCTTTACATAGCACCAGTTACGTTACATGAGGACACACATTCATTTTTAGGCACGGGGAGATTAAGTGATTTGCCCAGAATCACAGGAGGTTTTGGCGTCGTTACCGAGACTCGAACCCAGTTCTCCAGGTCCGAGGTCGAGCGCCCTAGCCGTTTTTATGAATCGTGGCAAGAAGTTTATTATGCATTACTAAAGTAGAACTCTACTGCACTCCCCTAGTGCCATTTAAGGATGCAACATTTATTATATGCTTGCTCCTTTCTACAAAGATGTCTGCGTATGTTCAGTCTTTGCCATTTTATTTAGAGAAATGCAGGGGGGCTCACAATGTTTTCTTTGAAGCAGGGAAATAAAGATTCTCCCCTGACTGGGGAATTCGCCCATACTCTGTACAGTGCAGCCCTTGTCAAAACGGTAATTGTTCATGGAAAACTGCCTACCTCTCGTGTCCTCTGATATAAATTCTGGAACAAAGGTCAGAATAAAGCAAGGAAAACGTCACTTGTACTTAACAAGCATTGGAAATGCAATAGGTCTCGCAGCATTAGAGTTAGTGCTTTTAGAATTGTTTATGGGTTTTTTGTTGTAAATCTTTAGCATTTTTATTTCTTGTAGCCAATGCTAAAGAATTACAAATCAAAAAAGCCATAAACAATTGTAAAAGCTTTAACTAAAAATCCTCTGAGACCTATTGCACTGTGTGAGGGTGAGGTGTTGAGGGTGAGTGAGGGTGAGGGTGAGTGAGGGTGAGTGAGGGTGAGGGGGTGAGGGTGAGTGAGGGTGAGTGAGGGTGAGTGAGGGAGGGTGAGGGGTTGAGGGGGAGGGGTCGAGGGGGAGGGGTCGAGGGTGAGTGAGGGTGAGGGGTTGAGGGTGAGTGAGGGGTTGAGGGTGAGTGAGAGTGAGAGTGAGTGAGGGTGAGGGTGAGTGAGGGTGATTGTGATTTAGGGTGAGGTGTTGAGGGTGGGTGAGGGTGAGGGTGAGGGGTTGAGGGTGAGTGATGATGAGTGAGGGTGAGTGAGGGGTTGAGGGTGAGTGAGGGTGAGTGAGGGTGAGTGAGGGTGAGTGAGGGTGAGTGAGGGTGAGTGAGGGTGAGTGAGGGTGAGTGAGGGTGAGTGAGGGTGAGTGAAGGTGAGTGAGGGTGAGTGAGGGTGAGGTGTTGAGGGTGAGGTGTTGAGGGTGAGGTGTTGAGGGTGAGGTGTTGAGCGTGAGGTGTTGAGGGTGAGGTGTTGAGGGTGAGGTGGTGAGGGGTTGAGGGTGAGGTGTTGAGGGTGAGGGGTTGAGGGTGAGGGGTTGAGGGTGAGTGAGTGTGAGTGAGTGAGGGTGAGGTGTTGAGGGTGAGTGAGTGAGGTTGAGGGGTTGAGAGTGAGTGAGGGTGAGGTGTTGAGGGTGAGGAGTTGAGGGTGAGGGGGTGAGGGGTTGAGGGTGAGGGGTTGAGGGTGAGGGCGAGTGAGGGTGAGGGGGTGAGGGGTTGAGGGGGTGAGGGTGAGGTGTTGAGGGTGAGTGAGTGAGGGTGAGGCTGAGGTGTAGAGTGTGAGTGAGAGTAAGAGTGAGGGTGATTGAGGGTTTCAGTGTTAGTGAGGGTGAGGGGTTGAGGGTGAGTGAGGGTGAGGGTGAGTGAGGGTGAGGGTGAGTGAGGGTGAGGGGTTGAGGGTGAGTGAGGGTGAGGGGTTGAGGGTGGGTGAGGGTGAGTGAGGGTGAGGGGTTGAGGGTGAGTGAGGGTGAGTGAGGGTGAGGGGTTGAGGGTGAGTGAGGGTGAGGGTGAGGGTGAGTGAGGGTGAGGGTGAGTGAGGGTGAGGGGGTGAGGGTGAGTGAGGGTGAGTGAGGGTGAGTGAGGGAGGGTGAGGGGTTGAGGGGGAGGGGTCGAGGGGGAGGGGTCGAGGGTGAGTGAGGGTGAGGGGTTGAGGGTGAGTGAGGGTGAGGGGTTGAGGGTGAGTGAGGGTGAGGGGTTGAGGGTGGGTGAGGGTGGGTGAGGGTGAGTGAGGGTGAGGGTGGGTGAGGGTGAGTGAGGGTGAGGGGTTGAGGGTGAGTGAGGGTGAGTGAGGGTGAGTGAGGGTGAGTGAGGGTGAGGGGTTGAGGGTGAGTGAGGGTGAGGGTGAGTGAGGGTGAGGGGTTGAGGGTGAGTGAGGGTGAGGGGTTGAGGGTGGGTAAGGGTGAGTGAGGGTGAGGGGTTGAGGGTGAGTGAGGGTGAGTGAGGGTGAGGGGTTGAGGGTGAGTGAGGGTGAGGGTGAGTGAGGGTGAGGGTGAGTGAGGGTGAGGGTGAGTGAGGGTGAGTGAGGGTGAGGGGGTGAGGGTGAGTGAGGGTGAGTGAGGGAGGGTGAGGGGTTGAGGGGGAGGGGTCGAAGGGGAGGGGTCGAGGGTGAGTGAGGGTGAAGGGTTGAGGGTGAGGGGTTGAGGGTGAGTGAGGGTGAGGGGTTGAGGGTGAGTGAGGGTGAGGGGTTGAGGGTGAGTGAGGGTGAGGGGTTGAGGGTGAGTGAGGGGTTGAGGGTGAGGGGTTGAGGGTGAGTGAGGGTGAGGTGTTGAGGGTGAGTGAGGGTGAGTGAGGGTGAGGGGTTGAGGGTGAGTGAGGGTGAGTGAGGGTGAGGGTGAGGGGTTGAGGATGAGGGGTTGAGGATGAGGGGTTGAGGGTGAGGGGTTGAGGGTGAGTGAGGGGTTGAGGGTCGCTGCATCCCATCTTCCGTGTGTGTCTAAATGTCCAATGTGGTGAGGAACCATACGTGGTAGGTCTATCTCTAGACGGAACCCGTTATGCTTGGGTTAGCAGCGGTGAGTAATGATGCATCCAATAGTTCTGGAGGGCCGCCTTGATAAGGGCCTCATGCATGGAACTGTTGTGGAACAAGGAAGATGTGTAAGCATGGTACTAGAGAGCTTCTTGAGCAACAAAAAAGAGCATAGATGGGAGCTCGAATCATGGTGCTAACAGAGGTGGCGCATGTGGGAAGGTCTCAAAAGGGTGTTGAAATGATGTCAGAAGAAAGAAGGAGATGCGCTCAAAATTGGTCTGAATAGTATTAAAGCATAGTAAGAGAGGCATGATAATACATATGGAATATCAGAGACATCAAAAAGTGGAGGACAATGAGTGTAGAGCGGCCGGCAACTCCGTAGGTCTAAAGTCCTAGCCGAGAAAGGCCCTCAATACGTTATACATGGGTGAACAGGGAAAGGTATATACATAATAGAGATCTAAGTATGAAGAAAGGTGGTACAATTTAAAACGGATTAGCCGATCTTCGTGGTGTGCATGATGGGGTGGGCCGGAGATGGGGACAATGGGAGATGATGCAAAAGTAATGCACACATTGCGGAATGCACGTTACCAAATGGTGTGCATGCGTGAACGGGGGCCGGTAAATAACAAACAAAAAAAAGCGCACTTGGGCATGAGTGCAAAGTAAGGCATGTCAATGCTGGAACGAACCAGCAGCAATGCCCAACATATCCCTTCACAAGGGGTGCGAGGGGGCTGGTGGGCGCCGGGTCCTGCAGTGTTAGCAGATCCCAAAGCGTGTGAGCGTGTCGCCTCTGGAGAGGTGTGTCATCCATTGGCTCAGTAGGGAGATTCTTTATATTGGAAGAGTAATGGAAAGCAACGTGTGATGGGGTAAAATGTCAATGGTGAAAACGAGGAGAGACTCCCGTCGACGTGCCCCGTCATACACGATTCAAATCGGCTGGTCGGTCTGCGTGTTACAAAGAACGTTCGGCATGCCGATTGACGGGCCTGTGGCGAGTCATGATAACCATGGGAACAAGAATTCCCAGTGTAAACAAAGAGCGGAGATAATGTCAGCTTCCCCCCGAGAACGTGTGGGGCTGTTGGAGGCGGGCGCTACATAGCTTATCCAAAGGAATATGTGTATATGGGACAAGAGTAAGTAAAACAAGTGAAAGCGGGATGTAAGTAGGGGGGAGGAGAAGTCTGGGCAGGCAGGATGACTCAGGGGAGGGGGCGGAGCGGGGCAGAGCGGCATGTGGGTGTGAAGAAGCCGGGCCTTTGAAGTGAAGCTAAGCTTCACTTCAAAGGTGTCGGAGGAATGCGGGCGGCTGTGCACGCGCTTTTAAGCTCAATGCACATGCGCATTGAGCTTAAAAGTCACGGGCACTGCAAGGAATCGCCACGATTCCTTGCAAGTTAGATAAAGAGTCGATGAGCCCCTATAGTCTCGCTTGCTCGATGCGCATGCGCATCGACAGGCGAGACCTAAAAACGAATTCCCAACAAACAGTCACACTATGAACACCTTCTCATTGTAATTACTTGAGCTGCATTATCTCCTGAACATGGTTCCAAAGTGACCGCAACTTCCAGGAACGTAGGGGCATATTATCAAGGGGGGCGATAGGCACTTTTCGCCGGTTTAGCGGCCGTTTTTGTCCGCTAAGCGGCGAAAATTCTATAGCCCTATTATCAAGCTGTCGCTAACAGCTGTTAGCGACAGCTTGAAGGCGATAGCGAGCGGTATGGGGCCCACTTTGCATGTCAGCCATATTTATCGCTAATGACATGCAAAGTGGGCGTACCCAACCCGTTAGCGACTGAAAGCAGTCGATAACGTCGCTATCGCCCATTCTCAAGGCTGGCGTAGCGATCGAAATATTCCCGCTATCGCCAAAAACTAACGCCTGCTCGACCAGTTCTTAGCCATGTTATCCAATGAGAGGTGGATAACATGGCTAAGAGCATTTTGTCGCTAATGCGAGAATATCGCTATATTCTCAGCGATATTCTCGCATTACGCCGCTATCGCTGGATATTTTAGCGCTATGGAGAAAAACGTTGCTAATAGCATGTTTTCTCCGCTAAAATATCCAGCGATAGGCAGCGATAAAAAAAAGGTCGCTAAGCGCATTTAAGCGATAAATATCGCTAGTTGTTGGTAATATGCCCCGTAGTTTTTAGATCTAATAACTGGCATAACAGCTTGGTGGGTTAAGTAGCTGCACTAGACACAGCCTATTACCTTCCTAAGGTCCATAATACCTGGCTGTACGTGGGATGAAAGAAATGAGGGGTTTCTAAAAGGGCAAACCCTACATAATTAAGGGCAGTGCTTAAAGATAAACTACATTGCTGTGATTTCCATAGTGTGCCACCCGACCGGTATTTAAATATAACTGAGACCTGTGGAAGGGACAGTTGTCTTCAGCGTCTCAGTCACTCCTGTTATGATCACTCTATTAGACATGTATTCCCTATTTCTCCCTACATCTCGCCCATCAACATATCTTACATCTCTTTCCTCTTCAGCACCCTCTTTAAACTCTCTCCTTCCTGACTGTACTACCACCCACCCACTCACCTGCAAGCACTGCATTTTCTTTTACTTCAGCATTGTCAATATTTCAACAACTGTGGGTATTCACTCACATTCCCATAGAATCACAACAACTAGAATACTTGACGATAGCTACGTGCGCTCTGTAGAGCGGCCACTGATTGGATGGCCATGAAATTGGAACACTTTTATGACCCACGGACAGGCACTGTGAAAAATGTGCACTGCCTTCATCCTCAACTCCAGAGCTAACACTGTCAATGTTACAAACACCAGGAGGTGATTCAGTTAATCAGGTTTAAGTATACACTATACAAGATTAAACTGCTGCGAGAAACATACAGAATCACAGCATCGTGGAAACAGATAACACTCTTTGGAAATACAAGATTTAGAAAAACGTGAAATATAAATAGGATATAAATCGTTGACATGGATTACCATATGTTTTACATTTATTGTTCAGAAACAGACCACTGATTTGCCTGGGGTTAAGGACAGGAAAATAGGGCCTACAAGGACATGTTTCAATGTCCAGTTTTAAATGCTACGAGGTCCGGGACATGAAGGAACCCGGCCCACTTAAAGCCCACGGTGCCATATACCTGGACACTAATAATCTGTCTTTATTTACACTTCAGCTCATAGGCCTTTCGTGACAAAAATTAAAACAACGGTATTTGGTGTTTAATGGAGAGAGGGGTTGGGGTGGCATGGCTAATAATATTCATTATTTCCGTGTCAAGAGTCAATTCAGTTTATGGTACACGTACTACTTGCACACCATCAATATTATTAATTTGCCATTTATGTTACACAATACATCAAAATGAGGGGCGTAACTATGCTGCGTTGGAACCAGTGTTGGCATCGCCAAGTATCGCTGGTAGGGTGCCAGAAGAAAGCACATTAAGAGGCACCAACTTTCAAATTTTGACTGTCAATTGAATGAAAATTTGTCCTGCAGGTGGTTTTCACGACGACTCATAGTTGGAAAAGTATTTTAGTGCTCAGCTCTCGCCTACTTATAGCAGCAAAGAGAAAAGCGCAAACTACACCAAACAAAGCTTACAAGGTGGGCCTTATGGTGCAGCAGTCGCTTTCTTCGTACAGTACATAGTACTGGAGTTGAAAGTCAAATAGTTATTATTTTTAAAGGACAAAACGCAAGGCCAAACAAGTATGCCATTAAACCCAAAAGAGAATGATGTTTAACACCACCGGATGTGCAGCTCGAAGTATGAAATAAAACATCTACTCAAACAGAAATCTGTTCAACCTCCTGGCTCACTCTGCTTATCATGTTCTCGAGGTCGGTTAAACCAGCACAAAAAAGTTAGGCAATAGCAACAGCTGCTATTTACAGCGCTTTGAATCAGAAAGTTGAAACACCAGAGCACTATACAAAGGCATGCCTTTCACGTGATCCACCTGCGGCCTCGGCGGTTCAACATAAAGTAGGAAACGAAAGATGCTGCTGGTAAGGAAGGCCTCACTTTAATAAGCGGATTTAGATGGGGACCCCGCAGAGGGAGTGACAGGGGACTGGTAGGAGGGGCAGGGTGGAGTGGAGACCTATGGGCGGAATACAGGGGGTGAGGAACAGCTAGAGCGTTGGGAGGAAATTCAGGAATGAGTGAAGACAGTCGTGGGAGCGGGGGCTGGAAAATGTGCTCCATCAATGGGTCTGGGGTTAGAAACAGTCGGAGGGACAACGGAGGCGCCCTGTGCGAGGACTGTGGGGGCAGGAGCAAGATTCCCTGCACACTCCCACCTGCCTGCAGCATCCCTTACCTTGCCCCTGGTGCCCCCACTGTGCAGCAGCAGCTCGGGGCTGGTGGCGGGGTGCGGGCTGCCCTTGGGGGGCTCCTCGGCCGCCACACCCAGGAGGAGGGCGAGAGCGGGACGGAGGAGGGCTGCGGGCAGAGGTAAGGGGGGGCGAGAGCGGGACGGAGGAGGGCTGCGGGCAGAGGGAAGGGGAGGCGAGAGCGGGACAGAGGAGGGCTGCGGGAATGGGGGGAGGCGAGAGCGGGACGGAGGAGCAGGACAGTGTGTCTGCTCACGCTGCCTGCACGCGCCAGTCGGCCCTCTGAATGGTTAATAAGGAACACCAATGTAGAGCCGACTTGGGTGTGCAGGCAGCGTGATGGGGGCATGTTTTTTCCGGTTAATAAGGAACACCAATGTAGAGCCGACTTGGGCGTGCAGGCAGCGTGATGGGGGGGGGCATGTTTTTTCCTGAAGACGTCACAGAGAGAAAAGACAGGAAAAAACACTCCCCTCAATCCAAAATGGACGGGGCTTAGCGTGACAGGCAAAGCTCTTCTCCAATGGCCGGTCGCCGTTTAGGAAGCCAGCCAATGGAGAAGAGCTGGCTTGTTTAAGCCCTGTACTAGAGACATAAGATCTCGCCAGCGAAACTGTGCAAGCGCAGCCTACGCAGGCCGAGTCCTAAAAAGTGAATGACACAAGTTCGAACCAATGGATGAAGAGAGGTGACTGAAAGCCCCTTTAAGTAAGTATATTATACATTTAATTTTAGTAAAATCAAAAGGCCTTGCCTAACACCACACCTAAAATGATCATATTGGCTACCGAATCCATCAGCTAAATTTAGTGCCCAACATTGTATTACTTTTATGTTTTTTTTATATCTTTACTGTTTTTTTGCAAGAAAAACACATTTTGACTTTCTGTCATAACCTCACCCTCCCATACCACTCCATTAGATATTTTTTTTACTATGGAAAATTTGTATACACACATCTGAACTTTCCCTATAACCAGCACGATTCTAAAAAGCATTAGCAAAGCCAATAGGTCTGGCGAGGTCCACCAGCCTTTTTACAATCTGTGAGGCAGATTTACAAGTCCATTGCAACACTTTTACACCGCAGTTGCGTCACTTTTGTGACGCAGCAGCGGCGTAAACAATGTGCCATGTTGCAACACATTTGCAACATGATGCATCTAGGGAGACGCGTCACGTTGTAAAGCCCTGCATCACATTATACCTGCAACAGATATAATGTATGCAGAGTGGGTGTTCCGACGCAAGAAAGCCTCGTAAAAGAGACGCAGTGAAATCTACAAGATATCGCAGTGAAATCTACAAGATATCACTGAGTCACTTCTACGACACCACTGCGTCAGAACCTTACACCTGCTTGAAGCAGGCGTAAGGAGTGACGCAGCACATTAGGAATAGGCATTCCTGAGCATTGCTGGAGTTGTGTTGTGCTTGCGACACGACTCCAGCAATGCGTTACTGGCATGCCAACAGATGCGTGACGCATCTGTCATTTCTTGCACCACCGTGAGTCGCATTGTAAACGGGACGCATATATGGTGGCGCAAGGGCTTTTTTTGCGTGACGCACTTGACCTGACGCATCTCTGATAATATGCAGAGATGCGTCAGTTCTTGTAAATATGCCCCTCTATTTTCTCATGGTTTTTGCAAAACCTTACTGTTCAGAAAGTGGTCAAGTGTTTGCCAATCTTTCAAAAAAAATATTGACTAAAAGCAAAGAAATTGCTTGGCCTAAAAAAGGCATACATTACCATCGTACTCCCTGGCACTGAAGCTAACCAACTTTGTGTGTGGATGTGGTCATTTTGAAAAAGTAGCAAGCCATAACTCATAGTGAAGTCAGCTAATGGTTGAAGTGGGCTGACACATTGCTCCTTGACCATGCTTGAGTGGTGTAGAGAAAAATATGAATGACACAAGCACAGACAAATGGATGAAGTATGGGTGTAAAACCCTATAAATAACTAGATAATATACATGATTTTAGGAAAATCAACAGGTCTTGACTAATACAGACCTACAAAGGCTATTCTGCCATTGGCAGCCAGCCTCTTGCCTTTGAGAAAGAAGGAAAGAAGACACCAAAAAAAGCAAGAAAGGGAAAAATAAAGTAAAAAAGACGGCAAGAAGGAAAGAAAGAATGGAAGAGAGGATGTGAAGACGGAAATAAGGGAGGAAAGAAAGAGAGAAGGAAAAAGGAAGGAAAAATGGAAAGAAAGAAGCAAAGATGGAAAGAAATTAGGAAAGAAAGAAAAGACAGAAAAAACTGAAAGAAGTAATAATGAAAGCAAAAAGGAAAGAAAGAAAGCAGAATAAAGCAATAAAGAAGAAGGATAGAAAGCAGAAAAGAAAGCAAGAAAGAAGGAAAGAAAGCAATAAGAAGGAAAGAAAGCAAGGAAGAATGAAAGAAAGGATAAAAAGACAAAAAAGAAAGGAAGGAAATAAAGAAACAAAAGGAAAGAGGAGTAAAGACGCCGAGAAAGAAGGAAGGATGGAACTAAAGAAGGAAAGATAGAAAGGAAAGAAAAAGGAATGGAAAGATGAAGAAACAGAAAGAAAGAGAGAAATAAAGAAGATAAGGCAAGAAAGATGGAAAGAAAGAAGGAAGAAAAGATGGAAAGAAAGAAAAAAGGAAAGGAATGGATGGATGGAAAGAAAAAAGGAAACAAAGATAAAGAAAGCAAGAAGGCAGCAAAGAAAGAAAGAAAATGATAAGAAGGAAGAAAGAAATCGAGAGAAAAAAGAAATAAATACGGAAAGAAGATAGAAAGAAATACATTTTTAAAAGTATCACAAGTGCTGCAAATGAAACATGATACATGCTGATTTCCTTCCTGAGCACAGTTTATTAACCAACCATTGGTGAAATTGAGTCCAGAGTAAATGTGTTCTGAAGAATTGTTCGCTTATGAATTCACATGTGTAATATTGACTCTTTTGGTCTGTGTACTGCATGCATAGCAAAAAGTGAATAACTTAATATAGAACAGCTTGAAATGAAAGCAATATGTTATTCTGTGACATACCAGCAGCCAAATAAACGTAGGACAGTTAAAAATGAATTTATATCCACATTAGCAGGAGGCAGGAACTGATAAAGCTGGAATGTGGCGTGTGCTCTCTTCTGGTAGAAAGCATCCTTCTATCACCTCAGGCTCTAAAGACAAGGACAACACTATAGTCATTATAACGTGGAAACAAAGACACTAGCACTGAAGGGAACTACAGTGTGTGTATGGGCTCTTTGTGAAAAGGCTAAACGCAGGCACTCAAAGTGAAGTTACACAGTGGCTGAAGTAGGCTGACCCACTGCCCCATGCTGTATGCTGTAGTGGGTGTGGGTGTGAATGACAGAAAACAACAGACTAATGGGCGAAGAGAGGGGGCTGAAAGCCCCCTTTAAGTAAAAATATTATACATATCATTTTTTTTTAAATCAGAAGGTATTGGCTAACACCAGACCTTACAACCTCAGACCATTCTTGGGCTGGCACAGAAGAAAATGCAATATATCGCAACAAAAAACAGCATCATAAAGTCTGATCGAGACAGTACCACATTAGAAGGGAACCCTTTTAGGGTGGCTCCGGTGAAAGCTGCAACCTGTCCTTCACAACAGCCTGGTCAATGGTTCTTGTTGTGCAGCATGAGAGGTAAAGAGAAAACTCCTTTTCATTTTATCTAAATTCCAAAGTATCCAAACTTCTATGTAAGAACTCAGGTCGACAACTAAACTCGGGTTAGTCTGTTTATTTCAAACCGTGAAGCAGATTAATGTGCACCAATCTAAGCATAATGGTAGAAGTACAAAGTAAATAGGATATCTCTGAAACCGATGGACCCTATATAGCAAAAAGAAAATGACTAGTTCAATTACAGCACATAGGTTATTATCAGGAGACAAAAATGCACGTTAGATTGCATCAAAACTCCATTCAGGAACACCTCCAAGTCCCTAACTGTCCCAACACTACTCTAAAGTGGAACTCTTGGTCTAAGACAAGGTTCAGTAAAGATGGAAAAGGTGACAGCCGTCAGAGCCTTCCAAAGAAGTGTCATATAACATAAAGCCAAAGAGGAGATCTGTACCTCAAGGCGTCCGAAAGCAGAAGTGTCAGCTGTCCCTAACTAAGGGGCTCATTACGATGGCGGAACAGTCGCCACTGCCGGGCCGGCGGTGGCAATCGTTCCGCCATCGTAATGAGATTTACCGACGGCCATATTAGGATGGCGGTGGGTATCAATCAATCAATCAGAGTACTTGTAAAGTGCGCTACTTACCCGTGAGGGTGTCAAGGCGCTGAGGGGAGGGGGGTGCCGCTACTGGTTGAAGAGCCAGGTCGTGAGGAGTCTTCTGAAGGTGAGTAGGTCTTGGGTCTGCCGTAGGTGGGTAGGTAGGGTGTTCCAGGTCTTGGCGGCGAGGTAGGAGAAGGATCTGCCACCAGAGATCATTCGTTGGATGCGGGGGACAGACGTGAGGGCGAGGCTGGCGGAGCAGAGCTGGCGGGTGGGGGTGTAGAAGCTGAGTCTGCTGTTTAGGTAGGCTGGTCCGGCGTTGTGGAGTGCTTTGTGTGCGTGGGTGAGGAGCTTGAAGGTGATCCTCTTGTCGAAGGGGAGCCAGTGTAGGTCTCTCAGTTGGGGGATGATGTGGCTGCGGCGGGGGACGTTGACGATCAATCGGACGGAGGCGTTTTGGATGCGTTGTAGTCGTCGTAGGTGTTTGGCTGGGATTCTTGCGTAGAGTGCGTTGCCGTAGTCCAGTCTGCTGCTGATGAGGGCCTGTGTCACCGTTCTTCTTGTTTCGGTCGGGATCCACTTGTAGATCCTGCGGAGAGTGCGGAAGGGTGTTGTAGCAGAAGGAGGAGACGACGTTGACCTTCTTAGACATGGAGAAGGAAGAATCGAGGATGAATCCTAGGTTGCGTGCATGGTCGGTGGGTCTTGGTGCTGTTCCCAGTGTGGTCGGCCACCAGGAGTCGTCCCAGGCTGAGGGGGTGGGTCCGAGGATGAGGACCTCCGCCTTGTCCGAGTTCAGTTTCAGATGGCTGCTCCTCATCCAGTCGGCGACGGCCTTCATTCCCTCGTGGAGGTTTGTTTTGGCGGTGTGTGGGTCCTTGGTGAGGGAGAGGATGAGCTGGGTGTCGTCGGCGTAGGAGATGATGTTGAGGTCATGATGGCGGGCCACTTGTGCGAGAGGGGGCCATGTAGACGTTAATCAGCGTCGGGCTGAGGGATGAGCCCTGGGGGATGCCGCAGATGATGTTGGTGGCTTTGGATCGGAAGGGTGGGAAGCGGACGCTCTGGGTTCTGCCGGAGAGGAAGGATGTGGCCCAGTCAAGGGCCTTCTCTTGGATTCCGGCTTCTTGGAGGCGTTTCTTTAGAGTGTGATGGCAGACCATGTCAAAGGTGGCTGACAGGTCCAGGAGGATGAGAGCTGATAATTTGCCGTTGTCTAGTTGGCGCCTGATGTCGTCTGTGGCGGCGATGAGGACTGTCTCGGTGCTGTGGTTTCGTCTGAATCCGAACTGGGACGAGTCCAAGATGTTGTTGTCTTCGAGGTGGCGGGCCAATTGCATGTTGATGATTTTCTCGGTGACCTTCGCCGGGAACGGGAGCAGGGAGATGGGCAGGAAGTTCTTGAGGTCCTTGGGGTCCGCCTTGGGCTTCTCGAGGAGGGAGTTGATTTCGGCGTGCTTCCAGCTTTCTGGGAATGTTGCTGTTTCGAAGGAGATGTTGATGACCTTCCGTAGTTGGGTTGCGATGGCTGCGTCTGCTTTGTTGAATACATGGTGTGGGCACGGGTCTGACGGAGATCCTGAGTGGATGGAGTTCATGACCTTGTGTGTCTCGTCATCGTTGACGTTGGACCAGGAGGTCAGGTGTTTGGCGCTGGTGGTGTTCGCAGGGGAGATGGAGTCTGGCGTAGTCGGGGCGGTCGTGGTGTGGAAGCTGTCGTGGATGTCAGCGATCATGGCGGATACAAAGTCCGTCCGCCGCTTTACTGCCGGTGGCAATCATTATGATTGCCTGCCTGGTGGAGCAGGGGCACTAATATGGTGGCGGTACCTAGCAGGCACCGTCCGCCATATTAGGATGTGGGGACTGAACAGCCTTTCTATGGTGGCATCGCCGCCATGGAAAGGCTGGCGGGGATTGGTTTTGGGGGCCCGTTGTGGGTCCCCTTCTGTCTGGGGGAGGTGGAGTGCACTTGGGGGGTACCTATGGTACCCCCCAACATTTTGCTGCACCAAGTGGCAGGCGCCATGTGGTGCAGTGAAATGCCAGACATGCGATTTTTACATCGCAGCGGGTGCTGCTGTCAGCAACACCCGCCGTATTATCAAATTGCAGCATCCGAATTCACGGTGCGGGACCGCAACATGTCTGGCGGCCGGTCCCAACACCGCGGGGATGGCGGCCGGACTCCGGTCCGCCCACCATCCTAATGAGCCCCTATGTTACAACATAAGCGATCGCTGAATTAAGGCGAATCCCACAGTGCTACTAGTATTTTTCCATTTTTCCAGCATCCTCCAGCTTCCTCTCTCCACCTTTATGTTCACCCATTGAGATATATTGTACGTCCTTGATGCCATCTCCTTCTCCCACTAGAACTCGTTCCCGATCGGTAATCTTTTTTCTTCTTCTGAGGCCTCTCCATCTATTAGGAACAATAACTCTTTCTCTCAGTTTGTACACCTGTAGTGGGAACACAAGAGACATGCAACATTCCACAGTGCACTCAAAATGCAAATTCAAAAATTAGCTGAAAAATAAATTGGAAATGCATTTCAGGCCTACAGTTAAGCTAAATTAACAATGCACAGGTTACATTATGTGTGCCTTTCTGTAACCAAATAAGCCATACTTCGATATATATTCTAACAGTTATAAAAGGCAAATATTAGTGTCATGAGTGTATTATTAAACAAAATTAGCAAACATATTTAGTTTATTATCCCTTAACTAAGTAATGATGCACACTTTTGCTAGTTATATTTCTAAAGTACACATATTATTTGCGTTAGTCATGAGGATACGTCGACATCTCGTACTCCTCTTTCTTCTTTTTCATGTATTAGTCACACAGAATATATGTGAGTGCAGACTACCCATGATTATACCGCAGTCTTAAAGTCCATTCAAAAAGTGTGGTTGGCCAAACTACTCTCCTCCACTCCCCTGGGTTGGTCATTCTCTGAAGCTAAATCACAAACAAGAACCCAGGAGGTCTATAAGCCATAAATTGTAATGGCCATACTGACAGGACTACTACTATGTCAGTCAGTGCTACAGTCACCACATAGTAAACTCTGAAGGTTGAACACAGAAGAACAAAAGAGACATGTGTGGGAAGCAAGAAAGGTAATCTCTAGAGAAATAGTGTCTAGAATAAAGATCACAGACTGGTCAACCAAATCCAGTACAAAACAAAAGACTTTGTGGATAACCATCAAACAAACCAAGTGATCCGTCCTATCATTTGGCCGTCCACACCGTGGCCTGGCGGGTCCCTAGATCATCTAGACCCCACGCCACACAGTAAATAGTAAGTACTGGGTGCGGTCCACAGTGAAATGAACCTCCAATTGTTGGCCAGTTTATGATGGTTGGTGAAAGGTGATAGAAACACAGTGCAACATACAGAAAAAGTGGTGAATATAAAATAGGGTGATGTGTCTAAACAACTCTTTAATAGGAACAAGGCACATCCCCTAATTAAAAATCAGGAACAGCGCAAACGACAGTATGGAACAAATGACTGTCGAAAATCGGGCCAACATGTTTCTGCCTACCGGGCAAAGCGTCCCTTGGCTTTCATCAGGGCCACTGCTCTTAAACTAGTTGCTACTGTTATATGTGTGTGAATACAAATAAGACACCCAGCAAATCGTTGAAAAGAATAAAGATAATACCAGTATGAACGATACAACCTGTACCTACATTCAAAAACTGATCCTCCTTGTCACTGGATACTCAACGTGATCCAAAATGACAGGGGACTGGACCTCACCTCACCTGGACCGTGCTCAGGTACACGAGGCCCCGCACTCTCCGTTGGTGCCTCCAAACTAACCTGAAGCTTGGGAGAGGAAGCTGTCCATTTCCCATTCATGCATGCCAGCACGCCTTGCTGCAAAGCCCGCATGCTAGCAGCACCTGACCAGAAAGAGACCCACTGTGATCCACTATGCCAATAAGATGGCCCAGTGAGTTAACACTCACTACTGGAATTTTATGTGTTCTGTAGTTTATGGATTGTAATCCCTGCCAGTGCAAATAGGCCTTCTATTCACCCGAAGTCACTAACCTGGATTCCATTATTGCCAGTAATAAGTGCACCTGTTATTTCCAGTGGGTTGAAATCCTATGGTATGCCGCCCTATGTGGAGTATGTAATTATTATCATTTTGATGAATATTTTCCTGTTTTTTGGATTGGAATTAACAAATTGTCACGACTGGGACAGTGGAACACTGAAGCCACTCCAGGCAGCTGCCTCATGGCACTACCCAATGAGCCCATAAGATGACACCAGATAACATTACATGGCCCAAGAATTGTAATATTGCCTACAATTTATTTTGTTTTATAGACGATGTGGAGCACTCAAATGGAAAACTGCTATTTTTGCACTTAGCAAAGCCTTGCACCGCAGCAGCTTCAGGGTTTAAGAAATAGTCCATTAAGATTAAATGACGTAAGCCAGGTCGACACCACTTGCCACCACCAGTGAAACGCAGTCACAAATCTTATGTTTCAACATAACGACAGGGAAGTCGAATCTCAGAAAGGTGGGTACAACCGTATAGACAAACCTCTTTACCTCTTCGGCTGTAGCATAGGCCGCTAAAATATGCACTGCTCCAGTTTGAATCAAGAATTTCAGGATGCTTCTGTCGTGTGAGGGCGCATCCGAACCCACTCAGCATCCGAACCCACTCAGCATCCAAACCCATTCAGCATTCGAACTCACAGCATCCGAACCCACTCAGCATCCGAACCCACTCAGCATCCGAACCCACTCAGCATCCAAACCCATTCAGCATTCGAACTCACAGCATCCGAACCCACTCAGCATCTGAACTCACTCAGCATCCGAACCCACTCAGCATTCAAACCCACTCAGCATCTGAACCCACTCAACATCCAAATCCACTCCGCATCCGAATCCACTCAGCATCCGCACCCCCTCAGCATTCAAACCCACTCCGCATCCGAACTCACTTAGCATCCAAACCCCCTCAGCATCCGAACTCCCTCAGCATCCGAACCCACTCAGCATCCGAACCCCCTCAACATTCGAAAGCACTCAGTATCCGAACTCACTCAGCATCCGAACCCCCTCAGCATCCAAACCCACTCAGCATCCGAACTCACTCAGCATCCGAACATACTCAGCATCTGGACCCACTCAGCATCCGAACCCCCTGAGCAACCGAACCCACTCAGCATCCGAACCCACTCAGCATCCGAACCCACTCAGCATCCAAATCCACTCAGCATCCGAACCCCCTCAGCAACCGAACCCACTCAGCATTCAAACCCACTCTACATCTGAACTCACTTAGCATCCGAACCCCCTCAGCATCCGAACCCACTCAGCATTCAAACCCACTCTACATCTGAACCCCCTCAGCATCCGAACCCCCTCAGCATCCGAACATACTCAGCATTCAAACCCACTCCGCATCCGAACCCCCTCAGCAACCGAACCCACTCAGCATTCAAACCCACTCCGCATCCGGACCCACTCGGCATCCGAACCCCCTCAGCAACCGAACCCACTCAGCATCCGAACCCACTCAGCATCCAAATCCACTCAGCATCCGAACCCACTCCGCATCCGAACCCCCTCAGCATCCGAACATACTCAGCATCCAAATCCACTCAGCATCCGAACCCCCTAAGCAACCGAACCCACTCAGCATTCAAACCCACTCCGCATCCGGACCCACTCGGCATCCGAACCCCCTCAGCAACCGAACCCACTCAGCATCCGAACCCACTCAGCATCCGAACCCACTCAGCAACCGAACCCACTCAGCATTCAAACCCACTTCGCATCCGAACTCACTTAGCATCCAAACCCACTCAGGATCCGAACCCACTCAGCATCCAAACCCACTCAGCATCTGAACCCCATCAGCAACCGAACCCACTCAGCATTCAAACCCACTCCACATCCGAACTCCCTCAGCATCCGAACTCCCTCAGCATTCAAACCCACTCAGCATCCGAACTCCCTCAGCATCCGAACTCCCTCAGCATCCGAACCCACTCAGCATGTTCCCCAAGTCGGCTTCCTGCTTAGCTCCCAGCTTAAGTGATATCGTAAGTGGTTTCGCAACAGAGCACTACACCAATGCAGTGTTAGAAGTGGGCGGGAACAGAAGGGCACGGCGTGCCCCTACATCTAAAAATTATGCTAGTCCGTTCCCCTACTTCTTGGTTTTGAAAGGGCGTACCAGGACTGTAGGAATAGCCACTTTAAAATGACACCTTTTGTTTGTTTGAGTGGTGCAACGTGAATATTGACGAAGGTCGGGCGCGTGGTGCAACGTGAATATTGACAAAGGCCTCTGCACTGCACCCGACCTCCTCTCCTTCCCTACTGTGTCTAGGGACCTGCAAAGTGAGACTGAAAGGGCCATCAGTGTAGCATAGCGCGAAAGCGGCTACCTCTGATGGCCCTGCGGCTGCCGTGAGCCCATGATTCACACCTCATTTGTGAGGACTGCCTGCCAGCCCCCCTGTGACCTGTGACAATGGTCACATCAGGATTCTTTGGTGTCAAGCAGACTGACGGACGGCACCTGGGGGACTTTGTGACTTTCTATAAATCTGCTCTCCAGCCACTGAAAAGCTGACCCAGCCCCACCAGCCTCCCCTGAAAATTACTCTCCGTGCCTGCAGTGGTCCCCGACCCCTCCTTTACAGCTCTGCCCTTTTCTCTGAACCGGGGCCTGCATGAGGAGCCTGGACTGCCTCTGAAGACGAACATCAAGTAAGTGGGGGGAATAAAAAACCTCTTGCATTTTGTTTAATAAACAGAAAATGTCAATTTTCTTATCTGCTGTTTTTTTATGTTATTTTTTTTCAATGTGTAGTGCCCTACTCCAAAGCCAGTGCAGTTGGCAGCACTACCCATGCCAGGCTCATTGCGGGCATTTAAAATTCCTGGAGAGCACTATATGTAAAACAGTGCACTGGTGTCATTATATATAGAAGCGTGCACTGAAATCACTAATATGTACAGCAGTGCACAGGAGAGCACTGCATATAAACAAGGCACATGACTGAGTATTCATAAATCCGGTCACTGGAGAGCACTATATTTAAAACAGTGCACTGGTGTCATTATATATAGAACCGTGTACTGAAGTCACTATTATGTACAGCAGTGCACAGGAGAGCACTGCATATAAACAAGGTACATGACTGAGTATTCATAAATCCGTTCACTGGAGAGCACTATATGTAAAACAGTGCACTGGTGTCATTATATATAGAAGCGTGTACTGAAATATATGTACAGCAGTGCACAGGAGAGCACTGCATATAAACAAGGCACATGACTGAGTATTCATAAATCCGTTCACTGGAGAGCACTATATGTAAAACAGTGCACTGGTGTCTCTCGCCCCCCCCCCCAGAAGTGTTTACACTTTACAGTGCCTGTGAAAGTGAACGCTCCTGCGGCAAACATGGAAAACCTTATTGTAGCTCCCCCACTGTGGCTGCGGACAGCGAAAGGCAATGACCGCCTACGCCCCAAGTTTCAACGGTCTCAGAATGCATTACTATGCACGTCAGTGGTGTGAGTGCAATATATAAAAATATAATACAATACAGCACAATGCAATACAATACATTCCCATCCCTGGACAAGTCCCTCCTGTCTTGCAACCAGTTGCAACAGAAGTGTTTTTATGACACAAATGTCCCCTGAATGGTATATGGGGGAGCACCCCCTACCCCCGAATTATCCAACCTTGTGTGAAACTGGTATCCTAACTTTTTACCTGCCCTAGGCAGTCTATGATAACCGTAAGGACCGGGACTTTCAGTGACCTAGAGGGGCACACCAAGTGTTGACTCTATTGTCAGCATAATACTACATGCTACTTCTGTCCATGTCTTGAGTTGTTGACATGAAGCAGTGGTGGCAGCATAAGGATTTTTCCAAATTAATGCTCCAAAACATATTTTCTGTGTCAGAGAGGTCAAGTTTTGCTTTAATATAACACACAGACCCGTGTGGTTATATGTTCTTACAACGAATTCCGTTGCAACGCATGCCTTTACCACGCATGCGTTACAACGGAATGGTTTATCAACGCATAACTTTTTCCTCTAATTCTTGCATGGTGACGTCGTACGTCGTTAAGAAGAAACGGAAGTTTCTTTCCGTTTCCTCTTAAACGACGACGATTTCAGGTGAGGTTTTTATTTGGGGGGGAGACCCCCCCAAGACCCCTTGTTTATTTTGAACCTTTACCACATAAGCCTTTACTACATACCTCGTAGTAAAGTTATGCGTGGTAAAGGCTTTCGTGTTAACCACGCATGCGTTGTAATGCATGCGTGGTTAATGTATTCGTGGAAACGGCCGCGTTGTAATGGCCGTTTCCCACCCTTGTGGGGACATCCCTTGTACGTGTTGTGTATGTGTACATTAAATATGGGTGACCATTACATGACCACAAGACTGTGCAATGTGAGTATGTTTGCTGGGACCAGTGGGATCCATTTTAGATGGCTCTCGGTTTAGCACGGCACACAATGGAGGACTGGAACAGCTTCCCCAAGCAATGGAAGTGTGTCGTTTGCATTGCTGTGGCTGGGGGTGGAGACCCAGACACTGAAGTGAGGGAGAATGGCCAAAGGCCAACTCTTTAAAAGTCTATGAGGACCTTTTAACAAGAGATAGGTGATTATATTTTCCTGAGCGCTGCAGTTTACTGTCTGGTGGGGAAGAGGGGTGAGTCAGCAGTTTTTGTTAAAGGTGAGGACGTTTCTAGGCAGGGTCCATCCCTTTTTCTGTCCATTATTGCTACATCAGGAAGCTTGACGACTGCCAGGTGCATGGTCTGCACACTCCATTGGAGCCATGTTTTGGATACTTCTGCTTAGAGCCAGCATCACTACTACCTGCTGTGACACCTGTCACCTTCAATGCAGGCTGTGTTTTCCCTACAGCCAGTAATTGACATTTGAAAGGGAACCACCTCAAATTATTTCAAGGACCATAGGCAGTGGATCTACTGCCCATGCCTGGAAAATGAATATAAAAGTGGGACCCAAAACACCCTACGTTGTTCAATTCCAAGTTCTTCCTGATTAAGTAATGGAGTGCTCGGCAGTGCACTCGAAGAGTTGCTGTGAGACCAAGGCTGGTGTCTACTTGACAACCAGTCTCTCAGAGGTGAGAGGGTTTCTCCTGAAATCTGCCCGACTTGCTGAAAATGCGGTGGGTCTGTTTAATGCCTAGAAGCCTGCACCCCTTATCAGAGAGGGAAGGAGAGTGCCTGTCTGTGGTGATCTGGGTTGAAGACATCTGGGTTGATAACATATGCTCCTATGTCATCTGCATCTAGAATGTGAATGTGTCACCAGCTTGGGACATTCTACAGTTCACAGTTTCTGGGATCCTGCAACAGCTGTGTTCAATAAACCTTCATCCCATCCTCGTCGCCAATTGTAATGAAGTAATTCACCATGAACACCAGGTATCTTCAAGATGAAGGTTTATTGAACACAGCTGTTGCAGGATCCCAGAAACTGTGAACTGTAGAATGTCCCAAGCTGGTGACACATTCACATTCTAGATGCAGATGACATAGGAGCATATGTTAGTTTTTTATTGTGTTATTTGCATGATTTGATATGTTGCATTCCTTGTATTTTCTTTTTACATGAGCTGGTATCTTGCAATCTTTATTTTTATCAATTTCTTTATCTTGTTCATTTTGTTTGTTTATTTCACTTTTATGTAAAGAAGGGAGATGTTGTGGTGATCTGGGTTGATGACATCTGGGGTGATGACATCTGGGGTGATAACATATGCTCCTATGTCATCTGCATCTAGAATGTGAATGTGTCACCAGCTTGGGACATTCTACAGTTCACAGTTTCTGGGATGCTGCAACAGCTGTGTTCAATAAACCTTCATCTTGAAGATACCTGGTGTTCATGGTGAATTACTTCATTACACTGTCCTTGCAGAAGGAGATGACTGTCTAGGAGGAGAAACCCAGCCATCTTGCCGGTGTGTGGAGCGCCCAGAAGAAACCTGCTGCCAAGTGGGAGCATCACCAGTACTGACCTGAGTCTTAAAGAGTCGTCCCATCATGCAGAACTTAGCTCGCAAGGTGAACTGTGTGAAGAAGCTTTCAGATAAACAGCAGCAATCCGGACAGCATCCCCGCAGTGTGTCAGAAGGGCAACTGCCAATGATGGTACCCATCAATCTGGTCTTCCTTTATCGGCTCCAGTGAGGAGCAGTTGAGCTTCATCAAAGAAGATGCCAACAATGAGAGGTCAACAAACACATCATTCAGCGCCAGCCAAGCCGCTTCTCCACTGAGCAGGTAACGCTCAGTGGAGACCTCACAAGACTGAAGGACTGTCACAAACACACAAATGATAATCCTGCAGAAGGAAGTTTACTTTGCCAGTGAAAACTCTTTGGACGAAGAACTGTTTGAACTCACCTAAAAGTTGCTAATGTTGCAACTGCTTAGTGAGCTTGCACCTATGCATAATCTGGTCTAAGATCGAATTTTGGAGAAGTAAACTTAGATATTAGTGGATGATGTAGAGGGGAGAGTGCTTACCTAAGATCCCTTGTTATACCCCCGATCTAATTGTGTAGTATTCTGTTTTGCTGTGAGATTAAAGTACTGTCCTTTTCCTAAAAGATAAATGCTGGCAGTGAATTATTTATGTCTGTTTTTAGACTATTTGAGATCTCATTCTCTGCCCCCATGCTACCTAGCTGAGAAGACTTTGGGGCATATTATGAAGTACTTTATCTCTGCTTTTTTGGGCTTTAAAAGCCAAAGAAGCGGAGATAAAAATATCGCCCTATCAACAACAGGGTGCTAACATGCAAAATCGCATGTTAGCACCCTTTTCCACTACGCTTCCCTTTGCATCTCTAATGAGATGCAAAGTGGGCGTTCCAGAGCAAAATAATAGGAGAAATGTCGCTAAGCGACATTTCTCCTATTATCAAGCTTCACACTAACCCTGTTAGAGACAAAAAAGCAGTGCTAAGCACGGTTAGCGCTGTTTTTTTATGTCTGCTAATTTTCAGATTTAGCAAAGTAATCCAATGGGAGGTGGATTACATGGCTAAATCCACCATGGGCTATCAACAAGGATATCCCTAGCCTTGTAGTTTTATCGCTGCATTACCAGCGATAACCTCCCAAAATGCAGCTATATCTGGATTTTTTATCGCATAGGCGGTTAGCGTTGTTAATAACGCGATAACCAGGCGATATTATCCAGCGATAGCGGGAGTTAACAAAATTAACGCTAAACACACTTAGCGTTAATTTTCCCTGTTCCTTGTTAATATTCCCCTTTGACTGCTTGTCCACCCTACTTGAGATTCAAGTGCAGATAGGGTGCACTTGGACAAGTTTGTAGAGCCATAGTCGGGCGGACCCCAAGACACCAGAGACAAACAACCTCAACCACCATGGTTGTGGCCCTGTCGTCCCCGTCTGCCCTGTGGCTGCCGAAAGGGGTCTAACAGTTGCATCAATAATCTGCCAAACTTTTTAAAATACCGAACACACAAGCCTTATGGGCAGTGTTCCAACAAATACAACAACCTTGGCAACATGGTCATTTTAGCCATTGCTATCTTGCACGATACAGTTAGTGGTGACGACATTGAAAAGTTTGTAAAATAGATTAACCTTTCCTCCAGTGAATCCACATTATACTTAAAAAAACACCTTTACAAAGTTAGAGTCCACTGTTATCTCCACATGTCTGAAAGGTAATACATTAAACTCTGTGTAAGCTCTTTGAAGGCAACCAGGAAGTAGATAAATTACTGACCACTTCAGGTTAATGCAAAAATCTTGGCAACAGGCCAATCTCCTTGACAATCTTCATCATACGTGGGTAGCATGTTTGTTGATGTTCTCAGATGTCAGTAAAATATCACCAGCATAGAGACATGCTATGTCTTTTGCACACCTACTCGGACCACCTACCCTGCATACAAACCAGAGTTCCCACCACTAAGGCACAAAATAGTGACAAAAGTAGATATAGATTATCTAACCCTATGACCTAAACACAAAATGTATGCAGTTCAGCACTGTGAGTGGTTAAACCCACGTAACCCACAACTGGGTACAAACAGTTCTATTCTACCAAGTCGAAGGCTTTCTTTGCATCTACACTCGCTTTTGCAAGATTTCCGTATTCTAGTCACAGCTGGAAAAGCCTCCTCAGATTAACTGTCTACTTCAAATCCATTCTGAGCCTCTCACACCACTTCATTGATCACTATGGAAAACCTGCAAACCCATGCTACTAAGGATGTTCCCATTCTTATTAATAAGGGGGAATAGTTCATGATTAAGAACCAAAAAACTGCACTCGTCTTAGAGTTGGTTGGGAGAAGGTCTTCCCGCACTGCACTCACCAAGTCAGAGCCTCCAACAGAATAGACACATCTCCATAGATACACTGTTTAGGGATGCTGCAGGTCCTTCGGAATGCCTTCAACAGCACATGGTATTTGTAGGGTTTTGGGGAGCCAGACATGTTCCATAGTCTCCTGGGATTATTTTTATAGGGTGCTTCTTCCAAAAGAGTAGCTGCACAAAGTGACCATGATAGAGCGCGCAGGTCACCCAACCAAATATTTTACCATACACGTATTGGGCCCATATATTTCACTTCACTTATTTTATTAATCGGGTGACCATACACTCTACTACCAGTAACCCAGTTCCTTCCTATATATTTCTATTGTACCCGATTTACCAATCCACCGTCACGGGTACCTAATGACCACGATGAATCAGGGAGCTAGCTGTGAAGAAAAGGCAGATACCAAAAAAACAAATACTTATGCTTTTTATATTCTGTTGTACTATAATAACCACAAACTCAGGAAGTTTTGAAAACCTTTATCTAGATATCTTCAAGCTCAGAAAACATGAGATTCACAACAAGCAAGCAATCAATTACTAGAATTACAAAGAGCACGTATCCATACAGAAAATATATTAAGCTAATCATTTATGAATCTAAAGGGAGGTAAGAACAAGGAACATGCTAGGCAGCAGTTTCAGAATTTGAACTTAGTTTGGAGAGACTAAAAGATGAGGAGAAAATAAGCACATACGAAAATGCTACAGTGAAATCTTTTCCCATAAAGAGAAACTATAGATAAAATGTAAACAGACCATACTAATAGGCAGGTGCAATTACTTGGAATTAGCTGAATAATGAAAAGGACAAAGAACATTTATGTATCATAAATTTGAAAAAGAATTTACTAAGGATGGGTAAGAAAAAGGGGACATGCTAGAATAAAGCGAAATACCATATGAGCTTTCATTTAGTGGTTTGCGGAAAAAGGCATGGAAATTCAATATATGCAAAGATATGTCTTTATTGAAGCAAAAGACAGGAAAATAGGTGCAGTATAGAGTTTCAGCACTATATTTACCTAGAATGGTGCGAAGACCAACCCTGGCCACAGGTCAATTAAGTATAGGAGGGACCCCAAAGAAAACCTGTCATCAGCAGGACAGCAGGTGCAGAATGGACACCCCAGGACAGGACAGGAAACCCAGATTAGAAAAAGGACAGGACCACCAGGATAATCCCAGCACCCACAGTATGGAGGAAACGCCTGCGCTCCACCCTCTCTGCAGCTATCGGCCAGAACCCCGATTGGGTGATCGATTTTCCCAGCAAAGTGCTCCGCCAGCACTTAAGGTTTTCTTTAGCAAAAACCCTTGAGTCTATGGAATTTCGGACAGAGTGCTCCGCAGCCCTCTGTATCAAGTCACCTATTGAGTGCGTTGGGTCAGTGACAGGTCAGCTATTCGGACAAGCCGGACAATTTCTCTAGCTAAACCTAGGCTAGTTATACTATTTTTGGGTCAGTGTACCACCCCCCAAATGTTGCAAGTGTCAGAATCCCCAATTTCGATTGGCCCACAAGTAGGATAGGTCAACACATCAATCACATTACATTTCTACAAGCCTTAATTTGCATATTCTGGGACCGCCTAGCAAATTTGGGGTTCCCATGACATGCTCTACAGAATACAATGGATGAATTACAATTGTTGCTAATGCAGGACATTTTAGCTGCTTCGGCTGGGTGAAGGTGCATCTTCCCAGGCACGTTTTGGCCGCGACCTCTGGTTGGCAGCCATTCAATGTCACTGGCAGAAGACAGTCATGCGCAGTGGTGTACTTCAATATGGATTCCTGCGTGTCTCGCAGACCCTCAAGAACCCGGTACATGAAAAGTAAGCGAAAACAAATTAAAACACAGAACTAAATGAATACACTGTATACCATGAATTGCTACTCTATATCCCTTACTAAAAAAAAATATACTGTGGCATTAGGGTTATGTGCAACAGACAGTGACTTGAGAGCATCAGTGCAAGCTTCACCATGTGAGGACATACAACAGCCATTTTAAAGCCCAATGCGCAAGCGCAAAGATTCCCACCAGAACTGCAAGTACATCACGTCACGTGAGTGTGACTAACGCATGCGCAGAGGAAAACCCGCCAAAACAGCGGCCATTTTAGATACAAGAGTTATTGAGTTAGTAAACACATAGGCAAGCTTCACTAGGGCAATCCCAATGTGGAAATAAAGGGACATTAGTAAGACAAACAGGGTGAATTACTTTGTTACATGTTATTCGAGGCTCATGAATTAAAGCAAGTCGCGGGATATGCGAATCCTTGCTCCATCAATCCCCTCTTTGATGATATTTACTATTATCACAAAACCAATGGAATCAGATGCCAACTTTATCACACTTTATTCATCTCAATTTCTTCTAACATTCTGTTCAACTTTTCTTTAACTTCTTTGTTAGGGTAAGAATTCTTCACCCTTTTATAAAGCTGATTATTCAGTTCCTCCAATTCAAGTTCATCCACACTTCGTTTCACACCTCTTTTATTCACAGTATACTTCTTTTGGTGTTTGCGACATTTGCAACAGACAAATATAAGGAATATGATAAAGCCTACTACTGCAATTGGCATCAGTACCTTGTGCAACAATCCTTTGCCTAAATTAGAAAACCAATGTCCTACAGAAGAGAGACCATCAGTGAGACTCTTCCAGGCACTATCAACCTCCAGTGGTTTGAGTTCCTTTTCCAAATTTGTGATGTTCCTCACATACTTTTTGATTTGCACACTTTTATCCGGTATGTAAGTGCAACAATGTTGCGCTTTCAACATCCGGCAGACTCCGCCCTCTTTTGCTAATAAGGTATCAAGAGCAAGTCTGTTCTGCAAAACCATAGATCTGATCGCAACCATTTCGGTATTGACCATCAGAAATCCACTAGCAGTGTCAGTAGCTAACCGATCCACTACTGTAGACAATTTGCAAATTCTGTGTGTGTTCAGAACCACTCCCACTGCAGGTATCAATGCACTAAAAATACTACCCTTTATTTCACCTACACTTTCTCGTCTACTACGCACTAAGCCATTAGTGTTTTCATTGCTTCCAGCAATTTCATTCCCATGGTATATTTTTGGGAAGACAATGCCAAAATAGCAGCTTCCATACCAGTGATCCGGCAATTTGAAATAAGCCTTGTTTCCACATATGTAATAAATTCCGGGAAACACAGGCTCTGACCCATTTTTGAAACCCCAACCTCCAATTACCTTGTAATTGTGTTCACATTGACTGGAACCAATGAAAATGTTATTATAATAACTAGTCCTTTCGCGGTGAAGACAAAGCTTCCCTTTTCTCCCAAAATCCAGCAACAAAGCAGGACTAACCCCACCATCTGAGTTGCTACCCATGTTTTCAGCCCATTTAGGAATTCTCTGCTTTTTATCATTTGCCTTTCTTTGGAAACTTTCTCTTCTTTTCTCTGCCATGTTTAGAAACATTTTCTCTTGTTCATGTAATAAACAGGTCAAGTTATTCCTGTGTGCGTCACCTAAATCTATGGTACCTATAGTCAAAAAGTATTCTCCCATATAACGTGTTACGTCACTTTTGGTATGTACAGGATTCAGATTTCCACGTATAGGGAGTTCAGAAAATATCACGTCTGAGTTAGAGTAATAATACTGTAACGGTCCTCTTTTGTAGAATAAGCTAGCAAAAATACTACAGGAAATTCCGTATGTTAATGGCAAGTGATGATAAGTCACTCCCTCAGCTACAGAAGTGGGTAGCTTCATGCACACATAACAGTCCTCTATTTCCATTGTTTCTACATAATGTATTAAAAGGTTTGCGAACACATTTAAATGCGTTTTGTTTTTAATTCCGTGGTAATGTAGTCCTTCCTCATCTGATGCTTCTAAGTCCATTTCAGTCTGTCTAACTTTAAGTGCTCTTTCATATCTTTCTACACTTCGTGTTGTCAATTCTTCAGTGTCTTTTGTCACAGTCGTTGTAGAGTCAATATTAGTCTTCTTGCTCATCATATAAGGAATAGTAATGGTTAGTCCTATCCATAATATTAATACTAAAGCTACACTACATAAACATACTTTACAGCAAGTTTTGCAACAATTTCGTCTAGGTCTTCCGTTCACACTTGAATCAGACATTTCTGCTTAAAAGAAGCCTTTCAACCCCTCTTTGTAACTTTGCACAGGTATCTTACACTGAGCAACTTCAGGTTGGTTCTTCTTCTTCAGCAGACTGGTCAGTTGTATGTTCTTCGTCGCTTTCGTCAGTTATATCAAGATCCTCAAACTCCTCCAATACCAGGAAAGTCCATTCAGGATCTTGGTACTTTTCGTTTTGTCTTTTTACTCTGACGCTTCTTCGTTTAGTGTTTCCTCCAGGTAACTCTGTGTTACTTAGAGCTTGTTTTCTTTGCTCGAGTTTTTCTTCTACTGTTTTCAGTCTCAGTCTCAGTCTCTTAATGTACCTGGGTTCAGTATTTTTCTTCTTCTTGAGTCTTTTGACTGGCACTGTGTTTGGGATTTCGTCCAATGCTCTTTTATTCTCGTTCAGTTGTGGCACTTCTGCTTTCTTCTCTTTCCCTTCCTGTCTGACTAGTCCCAGGTCTTATCTCTGTTTCTTCTGCCTGGTCACTAAGCTGGCCTTCTTCAGGTATAGACTGAGTTTGACTTTTGAGCATTTCAACTTCTTTATCCTGAACACATTCGTCTATTTCTATCTGATCCCGTTCAAGCACTTCGAACCTTTGATTTTCTTCCGCTTGAACTTTCGCCCTAATATCTGTCTGTCCCTTTTCAATCTCAGGAGTATTTGGTGGTGTGTCGATAACTTGTTCTGTCCCTATCTGATTTTCTTCGTCTTCAGATTTTACATGAATTTCGATAATCTGATCTTCTTCTCCTATTCCTGTCTCTTCCTCACTATTCCACTCTCTGTCTGCGTAGGTCTGGCTTCTTGTTCTGATTGGATCATCCGTCAGGTCAATTATGGGTATCCACTCATCTTGACTGGTGCTCGTTTGTTCTTCATCAGCTACTTCGGAACCCACGTCTGGAGACTCCTCAGCTGGGCAACCTTCAGCATCAGTCTTTTTTTCGTCCTTTATTACTCTCTTGGTATGGCTGGCATGGATCCACTTTGGTACTCCTGCACACTTCACCACTGTCGTGGTCACCAGTATCACTTGGCGTTTTTTTTCCCCCCACATCGGTGCAAGGCAATTTGAACGAGTATGTTTCTTGAGTACAACCCAATTGCCTGGAACCAATTTATGGACTGGAGTTGTTGGACTGGCGACGGCGTCTTCCCCAATCTGGCGAGAGATAGAACGCACTTGGTCACCCAGTTGCTTGCAGTACTGAAGTACCAAATCATCAGAAATGCTTAGCAGTTTGTATCCCGGTACCCATGCCTGTCTCATCACTCTTCCCATTAGGATCTCATGGGGACTCAGGCCTGTATTTCGGTCTGGAATACTTCGTAGTCCCATCAGAACAAGAGGTAAAGCCTTTATCCAGTTCAAGCCAGTAGAGTCACACAATTTCCCCAATCTCGACTTGATAGTGCCATTTATTTGTTCCACTACTCCAGAAGCCTCTGGACGATATGCACAGTGCAGCTTTTGAGTAATCTTGAAAGCTTTACAGAGCTGATCAATTACTTCATTCTGGAAATGCCCCCCTCTATCTGATTCAATTGGGATCGGAACCCCGTACCTAGGTATCAGTTCCCGTAGTAAAAATTTGGCAGACAATGACAAGGACATATCTCATTCCTTTGCACATGGGTAACTGGATGAAGTCAATTTGTAATCTTACAAAGGGACCTCCTGACTTGCCAATTTTCCCTATTTCAACTTCTGTTCTCTTCCCAGCATTGAACTGTTGACATGTCAAGCACCTCTGGCAGAGCGACTCTGCTACCTTCCTGAATTTCGAGCTGTACCATGTTTGTTGGAAAACACGAACCATGGCGTCCCTACCAACGTGTGTATCTCCGTGTATGAGTCTGGCCATAGAAGCAAGCAAGCGATTAGGCAACACAATCATACCATCAGGGCCAACAATGACACCATCCTCACTTCTCTGGTGACAACCAAGCTTTCTCCATTTTCCCTTTTCCTTTGGTGTCGCAGCATGCTGCCAATCTCTCAATTCCTCCCATGTAGGCACCTCTTCAAACACCATAAGTTGGCAGCTGTTTCCATATCCCCCCAATTTGATATTGACAGACATTCGATGTCTGGCTCAATGTTGGGCTAGTTGGTCAGCATAGTTATTGCCTACTGTCACATGGTCGTCGCCAGATTTGTGAGCAGCACACTTGACCACTGCCAATTCTTTTGGTAACTGGATTGCTTCCAGTAGTTCTTGTACCACTTTCCCATTTCTGATAGGAGTACCTGAAGAGGTCAGAAACTCCCTTTGTAGCCACAATTGGCCGAAGTCATGCACAACTCCATAACCGTACTGACTGTCAGTATATACGGTTATTCTTTTATTTTTCCCAATTTTACAGGCTCTTGTTAATGCAACCAATTCGGCTACTTGTGCAGACTTTACTCCAAATAGACAGGATGCTTCTATAGTGCGAGATACCGTGACTACAGCATAAGCAGCACTTAGGCCTGCATATTCATGTCTCAGACATGAGCCGTCAACAAACAGTTCGCTATCTTCTACAGGTAGGGGCATTTCTTTGATATCTGGTCGTGGTTTGGTACTAAATTCAGTCAGGTCAATGCAGTCATGTTCGATCTCTCCCTTTGCTTCTGCCATTAGAGAGTCTGGTAATAAGGTAGCTGGATTTAATATGTTACACCTAGCAATGACCACATTCGCAGCACCTACAAGAATCCTCTCATACTTAGTCAGTAGACTAGGTGTGAGATACTGGGTCTTTGTTCTGGTCAGCAGGATTACAACTGCATGTGGAACATACACAGTTACAGGTTGTCCCATAACGATGGATTCACTCTGTTCTAGACTCATGCAAGTTGCAGCTACTGCTTTCAGACATCCGGGCAATCCAGCAGCCACTGGATCCAAAGTAGCAGAAAAATATGCTACTGGACGTCTAGTCAGACCATGCTCTTGAGTTAGGACTGACAGTGCACAATTATCTCGTGTGTCACAGAACAGTGCAAATTCTTTAGAATAATCAGGCATTCCTAAAGCAAGGGCTGTACACAGACATTCTCGTAATTTAGTGAATGCTGTCAAGCTTTCCTCATCCCATTCCACTGGGTCCTTTGCTCCCTTTTTCGTCATTTTGATCAAAGGCTTGGCTAGGACTGCAAATCCCACAATCCATTGCCTGCAGTAACCTACAACTCCAAGGAACATTCTGACTTCTTTCTGAGTATTTGGTAACTGCATGTTTCAAATTATTCTGATTCTTTCTGAAGTAACTTTCCTGATACCTTTCTCTATCTGGTGCCCCAGATATTTTACTGATTGGGTACAGAACTGTAGTTTGTCTGGTGATACCTTATGTCCTCCTTCACCTAGATGGTTCAGTAAGGCAATGGTGTCAATAACACAGTCCTTTTGATTTTTAGATGCCACCAAGAGGTCGTCTATATATTGCACCAAAACTGAGTTCCCAGGTAAGACTAAAGATTCAAGGCACTTTTTCAGAACCTGATTAAAGATTGAGGGGCTTTCTGTGTACCCCTGGGGGACGCGATTCCAAACAAACACTTGACTGTCAAAAGCAAATGAGAAAAGAAATTTGCTATCTGGATGCAATGGGATCGAAAAGAATGCGTGACATAGGTCAATCACGGTGAACCACTCAGCATCCCAGGGAATTTGATAAAGAATCACTGCTGGGTTTGGAACAATAGGGCAGCATGGGACAACAATTTTGTTTACCTTTCTCAGGTCCTGTACTACCCGGTACCTACCACTGGGTTTCTTGATTCCAATTATGGGTGAGTTACATGGGCTACTCATCACTTCTTGTATGATGTTTGCTTCTAGCAATCTTTTTATTTCAATAGCCACTCCTGCCCTAACTTCTGCACTCATTTTGTATGGCTTAGTATTAGGGTAAACTGCATTTTCTTTCATGGCTATTTTAATGGGATCAACATTTGCCATTAGCTCTACATCCTTCCCAGTAAAATCCCATACTTCTGGTTTCACCGCCTGTTGGAGTTCTTCAGGTAAGTTTTGTATAGTCAGTCGTTTAATTTCTGAGTCAGGTCTGATTAACATTAATTTATATATTCCATCCTCGTCCGGGGTTTGAATTTCGACGCCCTTTGGTGTGCAAAAGATGGTGCAGTTCATTTTGCACAACAAATCACGTCCCAATAGGTTTACAGGACTGGTGTCACAGACTACAAATCTGTGCATTTCTCTGAAATTCCCTATTGTAATCTCCATAGGTTCAGTATCTGGGATACTAATCAATTGATTAGATACGCCCACTACTTGGATTGCTTCTCCCGAGAGGGGTAGGTTTGGAACGTCTGCTGTTCTTACAGTAGAACGGGTAGCACCAGTGTCCAACAGAAAGGTGACATCATTGCCTTCAACCTTTCCTTCAATGTATGGCCCTGACTGGTCTACCGGCAAGGAGGCGCCAAGTACGCACTCCTCGTCCTCCCCCCCTCAGGCCCCGTCAGTAAGGTTCATCGCAGAGGAAAGTGTCATTCAACAAAAATTGCGAAGTTGCTGCATTTCTATCCTCCCTTCCTCCCCAAATTTCTATGTCTTCACCTTGCGATGTCTTTCCCTTATAATTCGGTTTAGGTGCACGAGGCAACTGACTCGCCTTTACCTGTTGCTGGGTCTTTCTTGGTTTTTCATTCTGCGTCTGTGGATTTAAATCAGGGTTTTGAGGATTATTATTCTGTGCGTATGGACACTCGTCTCTCCAGTGCCCTATTTCTCTGCACTGGTGACAGGGGAATTTCTTTTTGGCTTCTTCTCGACTCATTTTCACTCTGGGCTTCCCTCCACCCCCCAGAACCTTGATTTGGGGAATTCTTATTCATTTTACCCAATTGCTTTTCCTGCTGTTCCACTAGTTTTACTTGTGCCCACATGACCTATTCTTTCAGAGCCTTTTTCTTATCAGCTATCTCGTCTTCGCAATACTTTGCATATCGCAAGACTTCATCTATCTTTTTAGAATGCCAACAGATTTTATTGTCTTTGATCCAATGGCAAATTTCAGGTCTTAAACCGTTTACAAACCTGTAAATGAAATGGGTCATATCCTTCATTTCGATGTTATCTATACCGCTGTATGTTTTAAACACTTGCAACAGTCTTTCATAAAAGGAATGCACAGTCTCATCTCTTTCCTGTGTAGTTCTATCTATTCTGGTCCAATCAGTTTCCTTTGCAGGCACCTTTCCTTTCAGGTGTAATATTACTTGCTGGTATTTTTTCATTACTTCATCAGAAGGGGCTCCTGTAATAGGATCCCTCGGGTATTCCTCACTGGGCCAACTAATGGCAATTTTACAATCTGTCCACAAATCTACTGGAACAACTATGTCGAAAAACCCATCCAGGTCTTACCACAAGCATTTTTGTACTTTCACGAACCTCTCAACCTGTCTATACCACTCTACAGGCTTCTCTCGCAACTTAGGGAAATCATTTGTAAAGGACACAATATCCTGTCGGGACCATGGAACGTGCACATACTTTCCACCTGGCACTTCTCGCATGGGACATAACTTCGGGCTTGTCTGCTTCTTTTAAAACAAACTCAGAAGTCGTCTGTTTGGACCTAACCTCTTCCTTTTTCTTTGCCCATCTGGCTTTCCATTTTTCTACGTCTCCCCATTTTTGCAGTACGGCTAACAATTCTTTAATCTGAACCTTCTTCCCTGACACATTCATGTTCTCTAGATCCTTGTCTGAGAAATCTGCTCGGTAGGGTTTTTGTAATGGCTTTGATTTGGAAATATCTATTCCCATACTAGCCGCAGTGTCTGTTAATTTTTCATGGAGCACTTTGGTATTACGGGTAAGACTCTTGCAGATAAACAGCAGCTCTTCCTCGGAATAGGTATTTAATCTATCTAATCCCACATTTCCAGCCGTTAGTTCTTCCATTTCAATTCTTAATTTGTAAATATCTAAGGGTTTTGTTTGGGGAGTTTGTCTCTCTAATTCTCGACTCCATCTCTCAATCTCTTCAGGAGTTACCAATGTAACACTCTTGGTACCTGAAGTCGATTCCATTTGAATCTCTCTCGTATTGAAGGGATTATGTCTCTTCTGCAGACCCCTTCCTGAGTTCCTAATTGGTAAATCCATTAAAGAAGCTTCAGACTCACATTCGCTTGTCTGATCATCTACAATTAAGGGCTCTTTTCTTTGCTGCACTACAGTTGGGGTAATGATCGGAGTCTTTGGACTCCCTTGTCTATCCCCATACAAAGGAACAACTGGTCCAATAGTTACTGGGATTGTCAAGGCTTCAGGGCTTGTGTTTAACTGGGAGATTTTCTGAATTATTTCGTTTCTTTGTCTAGCTAGAGCCTCTCGCTCTTTTTCCTGCAGCATTCTTTCCAGGCTTATTTCGGGTACTATTTGCGGACTCAATGTTGGGGCAGTTGGATGCGTCATACTTGGTCCTTCCTCATAAGGAGGTTTTGGACAAAAGTCTCTCTCTCCTGAATATCTTGATTCTCCACTAAATGAAGGTCTTAGACAGGTGTCTCTGGTACCTATAGGTCCTAGGCCTTCATTATAAGGAGGTATTTGACAGCTGTCTCTTGTGTTTACAGATCTATTCCCTTCCTGACACGGGGGTCGTTGGGAAGTATCCCCTACACTAGACGATCTGGGTCCTTCACTATATGGAGGCGGATTTTTCATAAACATGTCATCCAATATATCGTCATCTGAATCCCTACTGGACACCCAATGCTTGGTCTTGTCTGTCTTTTTCTCTCCCGCAGGACCACCCATTGCCATCATTGGATACAGTCCTTCTACAATCATATTTTGTCTCCACTGTTTCATCTTTTTATCACGGGTCTCTTGTTTTAATTTCGGATAAAATTTCATTAACCCTTTATCCATTCGGGGCTTATCTCTCTCAAAAGCCTCGATCTCCCATTCTTCTAATGCTTCGTATTGCGTTAATCTAGGTCTGGGATGTAAATCATTCATTCGCGTTCTCAGATTAAAAAGGATTCTGCCATTAAAAGTACCTTCCAACGGAAAAGCCAAAATTCCGTCGTCCTTTGTGTATTCCGCCCAATTTTCCAACCACACACACGAGTGGTACCCTTTGTCAAACATCATGAAAGATGCGGGGGTATTAGGTGGCGGTATGACAATACCTTCTCTGGTTTTAACAGGTTTGTCCCTTTTTAAATAATTCTTTACTTTATTTACAAAGGACACTTTTCTCTTATTTCTGTACATAATGCTAGTGTTATGCCCTTTCCACTGATCGTTTTCAAACCCTAAATGTCGTGGATCAGGTCTAGTCACTGGTCTATACGTATGCCACATACGATTCCTGTGAGCGACTTTGTTTAGAAATCACTCCCAATCCAAATGCGGCTTTTATTTTCGTGCCACCAATCAAATGCACGGGTTCAAATAATTCCGACCAATGGGTGCGCGGCCTCTCGCGAGACAGGTTCTCACGCTTCGGCACTCACCCCTCCTTTACAATACTAGCTCCGCTACACACCCGCTGTTTCGACCAATGCCAGCGCGGCACAGAGTGACGTCAGAGCAGCTCCGCTACTGACTCCCTCCTTTACAAGGTAACGGAAACTTTTATTTCTTTCTTAAAGTGCAAGTGCGTTATTTAATTTACAACATAGAAACATTCGCCACTGTACTCGAGTGTCTAGAAAGAAAAGATACTTTCACTGCAAGTAAACTACTTCCATTTACTTTTCAATTACTACGAGTAGAACTCTTCTGCCTACCCTTCACTCAAGCATTAAGGAACCTGCTACTTCTTCGACTCATCCACTTCTTTTCGGGATATATACTAAGTCTAAAGTTTCACCAGCGAACCCTTTTGCTGTCACCCAAGCTCCGATGAACCTACTACTCCTTTCTCGTGTGACCCTTACTAGGTTATGTCACAACTGAAGTTTTCATTAGCGAACTCGTTGCTATCATTTATTCAAATATTCATACAGAAACCCTAATTAGCGCTTCCAGTTCTGCCTAACCATGCACTAATTTTCCTTGAGCCACTGACCTCAGAGCAAAGTGGATTCTCTTCACCACTCGCTATTCAATTCCCCGGGGATTCCAGACTACACGCAACAATTAACGAGTGGTTTAGTACATATATCAATATAACAATAGGAAAAACAATTTAAAACATTTCATAATTTTCAAAGCAAAAACACATTTGTAAATACGTTCTAACGTTTTTTAGCAGCAACATTTTCACAATTAGCAGCAATAACTCTTTAGCAGCATCCGACCTACCTACCTATCTACCCACTTTAACTATTTTATTTATTTATTATTTATTTTATATTCTTATAAAGCGCCAGATTAGACTCCCGAAGGGGTATCTCCGCGCTATTGCTGTACCACAAATTTGTGCAATTACGAGAGAGTGGTTAATATAGGGTAGCGAGGCAGGGAAGTAATTTATTTGTCAGGATACAGATACGTTTTTAAATTCTTCCGAAAACTCAGATGGCTGGAAATTGACCTGAGTTCTTGAGGCAGAGAATTCCAGAGTGTTGGGCCGGCGTAAGCTAATGCACGGCCACCTTGTCTGGTCTTCTTTACTCTTGGTATCTGCAGGAGCTGCTGTTGGCTGGAGCGCAAGTGTCGTCCCGGGATGTAGGGCTGGAAGATCTTAATCATATATTTCGGGCCCTCCCCTATCATGCTCTTGTGAATGGTGCATAAGATCTTAAATTGGACTCGCTTCCTAACTGGAAGCCAGTGGAGTCTCATCAGCAGGGGACTGGAAGGGGTCCTGGCTGGGGCATTCAGGACAACCCTTGCTGCTGTGTTTTGAATTATTTGCAATTTACTGAGCTGCTCCTCGTTAGCTCCGAGGAGCAGCCCGTTGCAATAATCCACCCTGCTGATGACCAGAGCCTGCACGAGCGTTTTTCTGTGATGATCTGGTATATAGGGAAAGACTCGTCTCAGCATCCCGATAGCCCGGAAACAGGTACCAGCAACCTGGTTGACATGTCCCTTAAAAGTAAGTTGCTGGTCAAAGAGCACACCCAGGTTCCTGATGGAGCTCTTGGGAGTGGGGACAGGGCCTAGCTCCACGGGCCACCAGTCAGATGACCAATATGTTGCCGCTTGTCCAAAACACATAACCTCCGTTTTCCCCACATTGCACTGCAGACGGTTAGTTGACATCCAGTCTGCTATGGCTCTCATACCATCTGCAAAGGATCTTTTTATTGCAGATGTGAGAGTTTTAAAAGGGAAAAGGAGTTGGGTGTCGTCAGCATACGACACCGGGGTGAACCCGAAAGATCTGGCTAAGTTGGCTAGGGGTGCCACATACACATTGAAAAGTGTAGGACTAAGGCATGAGCCTTGTGGCACTCCCTTATTGAGCTCCCTTAGTGTGGATTTGTGGGAGCCCAGCCTAACTTCTTGGACACGACCAGTCAAAAAGCTCCTCAACCAAGTCAAAGCCTCTCCCACCACACCCACCTCACCTAGGCGGTCAAGAAGCACTGTGTGAGACACCGTATCGAAAGCGGCGGAAAGGTCCAACAGCACCAGAATCACGGAGCTGCCCTCATCCAGTGCCATTCTGATGTTATTGGTCACTGTCTGAAGGGCTGATTCTGTGCTGTGGTTTGGCCTGAACCCAGATTGTGAATAGTCCAGGCCATCCGTCGCTTCCAGATGTTGAGAGAGATAGGTGTTCACGTGCCTCTCCGTAACCTTACCCAGGTGAGGCAGGAGGGAGATAGGTCGTAGATTGGAGAGGTCTGTCCAAGGAGAGGATGCCTTTTTCCGAATCGGGTTCACCACCGCCCTTTTCCAATCTGCAGGGACCTGGCCTTTAGTTAGGGAGATGTTAATCACATCCAGCATATGCGGGCTCAGGATAGAGATCATGGGGCCGACCATTTTAGTTGGAATAAGGTCATTAGGCGACCCAGATTTAATATGGCTGCAGAAGGAGAGGAGCTCTGTGTTGTTAATCGGAGGAAAAGATGAGAGGGTGCGTGTATTACTAGGTACTGATGTTTGAGGATGTGGTTGGTTTGTACTGGAAATTATTATTGCATCATTTGCTGCCACTATCTTTCCATAGATGTTTTCTATTTTCTCCTCAAAATATCTCGAGACTTTATCACATAGGTCTTGTGAAAAGTCCTCAGAGCTATCGCAGGCAGTCGGCTTGATAAAATTCTGCAGAATGTTAAAAAGCTCCTTAGAGCAGTTACCAGCCTGTGCTATCTGCTGCGTTAAATGTTGCTTCCTGGCCTGCTTAATATCTTTATAATACTTGGCTTGAGTGTTTAGAAAAGCTACCCTACTATTCTCGGTCTTCCCTTTCCTCCAAGCTTTCTCAGCTCGTCTGCAGTTTTGCTTAGCTACCCTTAGTTCGTGAGTATACCAGCTGTCCTGTTTAGACACTGGATACTGTTTGTGTTTTTTTAGTGGGGCTACTGTGTCAATAGCAAGCTTGATAGCGGCGTTGAGTTTAGTTAAAGCCATATCAGCGGTGTCAGTTGCTGAAATATCTGGATTTCTCCAGAATTCCTGGATTTTATTGGCAGTGACTTTATGCCACTCTCGTCGCCAGATAGGGGGAAGAGGAGCATTCTTAACTATTTTTGCAGGAGTAACCAGAGTGAATTCAAGCATGGAGTGGTCTGTCCATGTTACTTCTGTTGCCCTGGAGAAATTAACTCTGGCACAATTACTAAAGAGTAAGTCTAACGTGTGGCCTCCTTTATGGGTGGGTCCGTGATTCTGAAGTTCCAGACCTAAAATAGCAAGGTCTGTAATCAGGGCAGTGGCATCAGAGTGTGTGGGTATATCAACATGCGTGTTGAAATCTCCCAGAAGAAGGAAATCCTCTTTGGATTTAATGTGAGGGGCCAAGATTTCTTGAAGAAGAAGAGCGAAATTCATGTTAGTGCCAGGGGGTCGGTATACCAGAGCACCTTTCCAGGTGATATGATTAGTCAGAGTGAGTTTAAAAATCATCATTTCTAACTGAGGGTGCAGGTGCTGCTCACTTATAGTAACTTTTATACACTCCTTATGTATGATAGCAAGGCCACCTCCGGTTTTTATTTCTCGGTCTAGATGTAGAATTTTGTACCCCGCAGGGATCCCCATGGCAATGGCAGTCACTGTGTGAGGCTTTAGCCATGTTTCGGCCAGAAAGCAGATGTCCGGTTGCATAGAATAGATTAAATCCCACACTTGATGTTGGTGCTTAGGTAGTGACCGTACATTCAGAAAAAACTCTTGAGACCCGGAATAGAGGGTGCAGGAGCCAAGGGGGGGGTACTGCTTCGGGATAGACGCCGGCATTGCAGACAGGAGAAACCTCCCTCTACCCGGTGCCATGGAATGTTAGTACTACATGTCCGAGCAGGTCTAAGGGTAAGAAGCGTTTGGGCCGAGTAGCTAATTATCCGTGTGCCCTTACCGGTCAGTGCACGTTGGGTAGGGTCAGAGTCCATCGCCCCTCGCCCCGTCCTGTCGCGGACGGGCGCAGACGGGCTTTTCTTCGGCGCTTCTTAGGCGCGCTCGAAGGCGCCCCCTGCGCGCAACCGCTGCGCGCTTATGGGAAGGGCGTGGCTAAATAGCCCGGAGTGAGGTAGCCACTAGAGCGCTAACCTCAACTCCGGGAAACCGGAAGTGCTGTCTGCCTGGCTCTTGCCTGTCCGCCCTCCGCACAACGGCACTATTGCCGGGTCGGAACGAGGCGGGCAGGCGGCAAGATCGAGCCCAGGAGATTCAGAGGGAGAGAATACGTTATTTCAGTTGAACAAGTGAGTCTGTCCAATTAAAATTATAATATACAGTATTAAAAAATGTAACAGACTCGTAACTAGTCCCTAACCATCCTCTGGCTACCAGAAAATTACTGATAGAGCGCGCAGGTCACCCAACCAAATATTTTACCATACACGTATCGGGCCCATATATTTCACTTCACTTATTTTATTAATCGGGTGACCATACACTCTACTACCAGTAACCCAGTTCCTTCCTATATATTTCTATTGTACCCGACTTACCAATCCACCGTCACGGGTACCTAATGACCACGATGAATCAGGGAGCTAGCTGTGAAGAAAAGGCAGGTACCAAAAAAACAAATACTTATGCTTTTTATATTCTGTTGTACTATAATAACCACAAACTCAGGAAGTTTTGAAAACCTTTATCTAGATATCTTCAAGCTCAGAAAACATGAGATTCACAACAAGCAAGCAATCAATTACTAGAATTACAAAGAGCACGTATCCATACAGAAAATATATTAAGCTAATCATTTATGAATCTAAAGGGAGGTAAGAACAAGGAACATGCTAGGCAGCAGTTTCAGAATTTGAACTTAGTTTGGAGAGACTAAAAGATGAGGAGAAAATAAGGACATACGAAAATGCTACAGTGAAATCTTTTCCCATAAAGAGAAACTATAGATAAAATGTAAACAGCCCATACTAATAGGCAGGTGCAATTACTTTGAATTAGCTGAATAATGAAAAGGACAAAGAACATTTATGTATCATAAATTTGAAAAAGAATTTACTAAGGATGGGTAAGAAAAAGGGGACATGCTAGAATAAAGCGAAATACCATATGAGCTTTCATTTAGTGGTTTGCGGGAAAAAGCATGGAAATTCAATATATGCAAAGATATGTCTTTATTGAAGCAAAAGACAGGAAAATAGAAAGGTGCAGTATAGAGTTTCAGCACTATATTTACCTAGAATGGTGCGAAGACCAACCCTGGCCACAGGTCAGTTAAGTACAGGAGGGACCCCAAAGAAAACCCATCATCAGCAGGACAGCAGGTGCAGAATGGACACCCCAGGACAGGACAGGAAACCCAGATTAGAATCAGGACAGGACCACCAGGATAAGACCAGCACCCACAGTATGGAGGAAACGCCTGCGCTCCACCCTCTCTGCAGCTATTGGCCAGAACCCCGATTGGGTTATCGATTTTCCCAGCAAAGTGCTCCGCCAGCACTTAAGGTTTTCTTTAGCAAAAACCCTTGAGTCTATGGAATTTCGGACAGAGTGCTCCGCAGCCCTCTGTATCAAGTCACCTATTGAGTGCGTTGGGTCAGTGACAGGTCAGCTATTCGGACAAGTCGGACAATTTCTCTAGCTAAATCTAGGCTAGTTATACTATTTTTGGGTCAGTGTACCACCCCCCAAATGTTGCAAGTGTCAGAATCCCCAATTTCGATTGGTCCACAAGTAGGATAGGTCAACACACCAATCACATTACATTTCTATAAGCCTTAATTTGCATATTCTGGGACTGCCTAGCAAATTTGGGGTTCCCATGACATGCTCTACAGAATACAATGGATGAATTACAATTGTTGCTAATGCAGGACATTTTAGCTGCTTCGGCTGGGTGAAGGTGCATCTTCCCAGGCACGTTTTGGCCGCGACCTCTGGTTGGCAGCCATTCAATGTCACTGGCAGAAGACAGTCATGCGCAGTGGTGTACTTCAATATGGATTCCTGCGTGTCTCGCAGACCCTCAAGAACCCGGTACATGAAAAGTAAGCGAAAACAAATTAAAACACAGAACTAAATGAATACACTGTATACCATGAATTGCTACTCTATACCCCTTACTAAAAAAAATATACTATGGCATTAGGGTTATGTGCAACAGACAGTGACATGAGAGCATCAGTGCAAGCTTCACCATGTGAGGACATACAACAGCCATTTTAAAGCCCATTGCGCAAGCGCAAAGATTCCCACCAGAACTGCAAGTACGTCACGTCACGTGAGTGTGACTTACACATGCGCAGAGGAAAACCCGCCAAAACAGCGGCCATTTTAGATACAAGAGTTATTGAGTTAGTAAACACATAGGCAAGCTTCACTAGGGCAATTCGAATGTGGAAATAAAGGGACATTAGTAAGACAAACAGGTTGAATTACTTTGTTACATGTTATTTGAGGTTCATGAATTAAAGCAAGTCGCGGGATATGCGAATCCTTGCTCCATCAACCATTGCTGTATTATCGGGAGGGAGAATAATAGCTTGCCTCTCAATAACACAATAGTCTACTTGGCATCCACAACGGTAATGTAAAATGTGCACGCCTCTTCTTGCTTGTTTGGTGTCAGCAGTAGGACGGCAATGGCTTTTCTCGTTGTTTCATCCAATGCATGCATACTCCAGGGACCTTGGAATCAAGAGCTCTGAAAGTCAATGTAAAATTAAACATGAACCCCATCACTTCCAGGTGCTTTGTCCTCCCATATTCACACTTGCCCTTTTAATAGCTTGGTCATTCATGGGGTCTCTAATACTTTTAGTTCTTTTTCTGCTAGAGTTGATATATTCATATTTTTTGGGCAATCAAAGATTTGTTGTTTGTCCACCCGGAATTCCTCATTGCAGGTCCATATTGAAAAAAGTCAGCTATAGTGCCTAGATCGTTGAAAATGCTCCCTACCAGTTGTAGTGTATATGATTGCTTTCTTATATGTGAGGGAGGAAAGCAACCAAGCAATTGCTCTGTTAGGCTTGACCCTATCATCATGCTGCCAGCTATCCCTTGAATTTAAGTGTTCCCGGCCTTTCTTAGCCAACTGACCACTAGGAGACGGGTCCAACATGGGCGAATTCATTGATTTGATCCTCAAGCTTGGTGATGTTGTTTAGAATTGCTAAGAGTCCCTGTTGAGTGGCATAATGTATCCTTTACTATTATCCTAGGTGCCTTCAAATCCATGCATATGAAATATGCAATATTATCATACTTCTTAAAGAACTCTGTGGTCCTAGAGCAAAGGATCTCCCTAAATGCAGTGCCAGCCAATACTTTGGTTCTCAACGCCCGCTTATGCCTCTGCCGGAGGGACCCAAAGTGAAGCCCGGTCCGTGACATGCGATCCAGCATCCCACTGCACTCTTCTAAGGGTGGGCGGCCAGCTACGCTCCGTGCACGGAGTGCACGGAGTGCCGTCTCCTACGCATTTTGCGTAGCGGGCGTAGCCAGGCGGCACTACGCGCGCTCCGCAGACGGAGCGTAGCCGGCCGCCACCCGCCTCCCTCCCGCCCTCCCTAAATACAGCAATAAATGTATGAAAAGCTATTAAAAACACTTACCTTGTCTGCCGCGTCCCCGGGGCTCCCTCTCGCCGTCCCGCGATTCTCGCCGCCATTTCGGGTCCTAATGCGCATGCGCGGGCGGCCGCGCATGCGCATTTCTCATGAGGAATGCGCATGCGCGGCCGCCCGCGCATGCGCATTAGTATCCGGGTCGGTGGCGGCGCGAATCGCGGGACGGCGAGAGGGAGCCCCGGGGACGCGGCAGACAAGGTAAGTGTTTTTAATAGCTTTTTATACTTTTAATGATGTATTTAGGGAGGGCGGGAGGGAGGCGGGCGGCGCGGAGTGGGGCTACGCGGAGTGCGCGGGTGGGCGTAGTTGTGTGCCCACTTCGCGTAGCTCCGCGGAGCCCCACTCCGCACACTACGCCCAGGGTTACACTCTTCTAGACCATGCCGCCACTACTTCAAACTGTGCTGCACTCAGTCACAGCAACAGCTACTTGTCTCATTGACGTCTGGCCACATGGACCAGCAGGCTCAAGTGACTGCAAAGGAAGAAACTCACCTCCATCCTCTGCAGTCCGTAACATCGTTCTACTCCAGGGACAAACCTTCTTTCCACCATCACTGGCAATGAAGCACAGCAAGGAAGCGCAGCAAGGAAGCACAGCAAGGAAGCACAGCAAGGAAGCACAGCTAGGAAGCGCCGCAAGGAAGCACAGCAAGGAAGCACAGCAAGGAAGTTCAGCAAGGTAGCACAGCAAAGTAGTGCAGCAAGGAAGCATAGTAGGGTAGTGCAACAAGGAAGTGCAGCAAGAAAGCACAGCAAGGAAGCGCAGCAAGGAAGCACAGCAAGGAAGCACAGCAAGGAAGCACTGCAAAGTAGTGCAGCAAGGAAGCGCAGCAGGGAAGCACAACAAGGAAATGCAGCAAGGAAGCACAGCAAGGAAGCGCAGCAAGGAAGCACAGCAAGGAAGTGCAACAAGGAAGCACAGCAAGGTAGCACAGCAAGGTAGTGCAGCAAGGGAGTGCATCAAGGAAGCACAGCAAGGAAGCACAACAAGGACGCATAGTGAGGAAGTGCAACAAGCAGACCCCCCCAGGATATAGTGGCATGGATTAGCAAATTTAGCGGCACAAATATGGAAATTAAGCGGCATTTTGCAGCACTTTATTTTGCAATTTATGGCCCCAAGTCCCGCCGCACACTGGTCCCTCGGCGGGCCCATCAACCATTTTTTTAAATGCCAGGAGGGGCCCGCCGCGTGCCCCAAAAACATAATGCCCCTGGGGTCCGCTACACACTGGACACACAGCGGGCCCAACCAACAATTAAAAAATAAAAAGGCATGCCAGGAGGGGCCAGCCGTGTACCCAGAGTGTGGAGGGCCCCAAAAACATAATGCCCCCGGGGCCCGCCGCACAATGGGCACGCGGCGGCCCCTCCCCCCAACACAGCTTCCTTCCAAATTTTTACCTGGGCCGACGGTGAGGTGATGAAGTGAGCACCAGTCCTGAGGGCATAGCAAAGCAAGGCAGGTGAGGAATGTAAATATACACCACCTCGACTGCCTGCTGTGTGGACCCTCCTTCTATTGGACCCGTGGCGAGAGCCACCGGGCCAATAGAAGGGGGTCTGGAGATATCTGGATTTCGCGGGCAATTACAAAAGTGCCGATTTTGCAGGTACTTTTGTAAAAATCGTGGCATTTTTACAAAAGTGGCAATTTTGCAGGCACTTTTGTAAAAATCGCGGCATTTTTACAAAAGTGCCGATTTCGCGGCAACCCGAGAAATCGCGAAATCCTGGAGGGTCTGAACAAGGAAGCACTGCAAGGAAACACAGCAAGGAAGTGCAGCCGGAAAGAGCAGCAGGGAAGCACAGCAAGGAGGTGCAGCTAGGTAGTGCAGCAAGGAAGCACAGCAAGGAAGCACAACAAGGAAGTGCAGCAAGGAAGAAGTGCAGCAAGGTGGTGCAGCAAGGAAGCACAGCAAGGAAACGCAGCAAGGAAGCACTGCAAGGAAGTGCAGCAAGGAAGCACAACACAGAAGCACAGCAAGGAAGCACAGCAAGAAAGCACAGGGAGAGCAGTGCATCTATTGCATTATCAACCATATTTTCAAAAAAAGGTAAACAAAACCCAGCCATTCTAATTGCCATCAGTGCCTGATGTTAACAGTACTGTGCAGTGAACAGCTTCAACAATCTTTACCTTCTGCAGAGTGGGTCTATTAAAAATGCAACATTTTTCTAAAATGTTACTTTTCTAACTGCATAATTAAAAATTGCTCTCTTCTTCCTACTAAATAATAATAATAATAATAATAATAATAATAAATGAGTTTCTAAAGCGCTTGGTTATACTAACTAGTGTGTCCCTGCGCTGTAGCTAGCCCCACAGATTGTGCTGGTAAAAAGAGACACTTGCATAGGTTAATGTTACTACATACGAAAGAGCGGGGTTTTTAGTTTCTTCCGGAAGGTCCCTTCCAGCGGTTCTGACTTAATTGACTATGGGAGGTCGTTCCAGTATTTAGTGGCAAACCATCGGAACAATCTTCCTCCCATTCTTGCTCTTTTGATTACTGGTACTTTCACCCGTCCTGTCCCCGAAGATCTTAAAGCCCGGGTAGAGGCATAAGGGTCCAGTAAACTGTGTAGATAACTTGGTCCCTTACCCTGCAGGATACGGTGGCTAATACATAGTGCTTTAAAAAGAATTATTTTCCTCACCGGGAGCCAGTGTAGAACTGCGAGGGAATTCCTGGCCGGAATTTTCTTGGGCAATAACAGAACGAGACGGGCCGCCGCATTTTGAATACATTGCAGTCTTTGTACACATTTCCCATTGGCTCCTACATATAAAGCATTCCCATAGTCCAGACTGGATGTTACCAATGCATGTACCAGGGTTTTCCTGGCAGCTACGGGGAGCACATCTAGCGTCTTCCACAGGCCTTTCAATATTCCGAAACATTTCCCGGCAACAGTCTTGGTGTGGTGGTCAAAGGAAAGCTTCGAGTCCAGCCACATCCCCAAGTTCTTAACCTGTTCATTGGGGGAATGGGTGGGGCCCAGGGACTGTGGCCACCAAGTCGAGGACCAGATGGAGGGAGACTTGCCTACTATTAAGACCTCCGTCTTACAGCCAAATACTATAGTCCAGTACTGTACCTGCTACTTTCAATAAGCACTTATTTCCCTGTTTATAAACAAAACGTTTTTAAAGATATTCCCAAAATAGACATGTATTGTTAAAATGCATAACGGGTTTCGTACGGTATGGTCATGTGTTGGCATCTCAGGGTTCTGGTGTCATTTATAAGGCACTGACCCTTCACTCTCGTGGTATATGATGCCCCAAACCCCTCAATGGCAATATTGGGTAAATTTGATGGCCACCCTTTATGTAGTTTCTCCCTGCTATCGATCGGTTATTGCTACTCTGTCAATTGATTGTGCCATGCAATTTGTGCTCTCATATTTAGTTGCGGTCAGGTTTCTTATATTGCCTTGATAATGTCTACAAAATGTACTCCATTGACCCTGGAGGCAGCCCAGGTTACACCTGTAACTACTGAAGCTCATTCTAAATCTCAGAGATGTTACTATCCTTAAATATTCACTTCCTGGCTCCTAGCCTAGCTCTGCAGCACAGATATTATAGCAGAATTTATTGCACTGCATATTTTATAATTTAAAAGAGAGAAGAAAAGGGAGAAGCAACAATTGATAAAAAACAGTCAAATATCACTAAAAATTTGAAAAAGAAGTAAAGATCAATGGTTAAAAGTGTGCTATACACATGGCCACTTGAATTATGCTGCAGTGAAGGACCAAATAAAGCCAATTTATGTGACATTATGTGGCATGTTCTGTGGCAGTATTAGCTTGCTATTTTCTCATTTTGGTGCACATTGCTACAAAATGGATCCGTTATAGAATGGAATATTATGTGGTGCGGGGGTTAGACCTCACTATGTAATACTATCACAATACTACAGCGATGGACCTGGATTCACACTAATAAATCCTTAGCTCATTCCTGGTAGTGTGGCAAAGAGCAGTCAGGCTTTACTAGAGGAACATGTTAAGCATTTCAGAGCACCAACATGGACGACAAGTGATTGACACAACTTGAGAGAAATCCAATACCAAGTTATAAAATCAGAGTGCATTTTTATCTTAATTTAGACACAAAAATAAACGGAATAGCATACATATAACCAGAGGTATAAAACTTTGAAGCAAGAGAAAATCAATGCAAAATAATATGATGAAAATTTAACATTGCCGTCAATGGGAATAAACACAAGTGACAATCGATCACTTGCAGGTCGAGTTGCGTTGAACCGTTACAGGGTTAAGGTGATGCGGGTCCTAGGACCAAGCCATGACAGTCAGTTCAATTTTACCTGTCCAGAGGAGCCCGGGTACAGAGTTGTCCCGGCTGTCCGTGGTGCTGAACGGGAGCCGTGGAAAAGCTGCTTTTTCCACTAAAACGGTGCTGCTGAAAAAAAAAGGATGCCAAAAGATAACAATGGTCTGGGTCAAAGTACGGATGGAATTCCCTCCTAATGCAGCATCAGACCAACAAGCCTTTGCAACGGTAAACAGTGCTGGAGGCTTCTTCGACATCCAGTTGCCCAGGGAAAGGCAAAAGTTGTCTGACCCTTCATGAAAGGCAGGACTACACTTCCTACAATGCACTTGCAATCTGGATTCGGACTATCCCACGGAGGGCCCGATGGCTAGCGATTCTTTGGATCCGGAGCGTTGTTTTACCTGCAGTTTGCAGGGGACTAGTGCCATTAGTCCAGAGGTGTCTGATGGTTCTTCCACAGGGGCCCTCTGGCTGGGTGAACCAAGAGATAGCCTAGGACGAGTCTCAATCGGGCAGTTCCAAGAGTGTTGCCACAGGTGCAGGGTATCCCTCTTTTGCTTTGGCCAAGTCTTGTTGCCACTAGTGCGGGGCTCGTCATCTGTCCTTTTTGATGCTGCTTGTTCAGAACTGAGGTTCTGATGTCAGGGGGTCCCTTAAATCTTAGATTTATGGGAGTTAAGGGTGTGGGAGCTAGCAGCCAATGGGCAACTAGTCCCTGCAGCTAGTCTGCCACTGAGCTGACCATATCGGGGGTGTGGGTCACCTTTTCTACCTAGAACCCTCTATTCTATCACTTCTAAAGATGGCAGAAATCACATTTTTGTGTACAGACCAGGCTGCTCACCCTGGAGGTGTGACTAGCCTTCTGGGGATGGATATTTTGTTGCATAGCTAATTTCCTGCCTGTCCGGGTGCAAATGTGCCTGGGGCATGGGGAGGGCTGTTTCCTCCACTGGTAGTCAGCCCTGATGCATTTTAGAGGTGGTTCAGCCTTTAAAGTTCACCATCTTGATGTGCCACTTCACTAGCCTGCTTGGGAGGAAGGAGGTGTGAGCTTCTTCCTGCCCAAGCCTTTGTTCCTGACTCCTGGGAGTGACCACATTGCCTGGCAGGAGGTCAGACTCCTGTCTTGGCTGCAGCAGGTGCAGTAAACATGGGCTTTCCAGCCAGAGAACAGAGAAGGTGCGGCAATTTGGTGGGCAACCTCTAAGGTAGCCACCTGGGTGTATGCCACGTCACCCATGGCATTTGGAGCAAAAAGTGTATGGGATGATGACCATACAATAAAGGCACTTTCCGATAGCATCCGAAACCTCATGCAAAACACAAAGGCTTTTTAGCGAAAAACTAAACACATTCACCCAATTCTATTGAAAATGTTATTTCCAAATAATGATTTTGTTTTACATGTGATCCAATGAACACTATTTCAGTAACATGTTCCCTTCTAACTGCAAGGGTAGCACAGCATGTGTTACTAAAAGTGGCCACCCCTAGGTGCTTTTCTGAGGAGTTGATTATTGCTGCACTCAGCAGAAAAAAAGCCTGCATGTGCACACTTCCTGAATCCTCGTGCTCACTACAAGTGTCATTGACTGCCTGGTACTTGCAATGGTCTGATTTATGACAATATGTTGCTAATAATGACAAAACTATGATATCCGTTTGTTTGTGAATTTGTAGTGAATGTGATATTACTGTTTTTACAACTCTCTGTAATTCTGTAAAGCGCTCTGATACCTGCAAGGGTCATGTTCACGCTATAAAAAACGATTATAATAAAATAAATAAATAAAATAATTTAACCCTTGGCATTTCACTAGTTGTGGCAGGGCCACTGAGCGGGATGTGGGCAAGGCCACCCACACAATCCATCAGCCACCTCTGAAGCTGATGGTCAGGAGGCCCGATAGCCCCCGGACACTCAGCTCCTCAGGAGAGGCACAGGCAGTGAGGAAGGAGGCAGGGACCAGGCAATGGGCAGCTCCAGAAGGGTCTTTGCTCTACTCTCTTTTTTCTTTGTTTTTTAAACTTTGTTTAACATGCCACTGTGTAGAGTGCAACAGCAAGGGGCTTCACCCCACAGCAGTAACTAATCCCAAGCTATAGAACATACACTTCTGAGTTCGATGTACATCATCATTCGTGTCCAGCTGGTATCCTCCGGCAGACTTCTGGGGCCTGCTCCTTATCAGCTAGAAATGGCCAGTGGGGGTCCCTTTGGGTTCTGGGATTGGAGGTGCTTAGGTGGACACTAGAATATATTTCTGGCTTATCCTTACATAATAGCAAATCTTTATGCCAATCTGCTAATGTTGGTGGCCACCCTGCTTTTTAGAAGCTGCGGCACCAATTCATCATACTCTTTAGCAGTGTTGGGGATATCTTTGCCAAAGCCCATAAGAGTTACTCTGTTAAGTCAAGAATCTATCACGTTTTTGAGTTCAATATTCACTTACAAGGGGTACTCCCAGGCTAAATGGATAACATTTGCATGAGGGGTGCAGATTTCGCCAGACCTGCAGGTGAGTAGTGAGCCCTGCGGATGAATTTAAGGTGGATACGTCTACACCGCACATTAGGGGAGACACCTTTTGTTGCTGACAGCAATGTGTCCACCAAGGGATGTCTTTACTTCATTCCCTTGCGTGAGTATTTTCCATGTTTAAATCAGACATCACCGATCTTTTACACATATAGTCAGGGGCGGCTGCAACCTTCTGAGAGTGGTGGGCGGGATAATGGATGGTGGGGGCATACACGCGGTGCAAAATGACATGAAATTGCCACCATGCAGTACATTGTAATTTTAAAGGTAAAGATTTCACTTTAAAATGGTAATGTAATGCGTTTCGGCGATTTAATGCACATTACAAATAAAATGCACATTTAAAAAAGAAAATTAACTTACCTTGCTGCACGTCCTCACCCCAACACATCCTCGCTCCTGTGTCCTTTTCTCTTACAGGTGAGCCCCAACCAGCTCCCCTATCCAATTCTGATGCTGTTCTCATGCTATAGACCAGCATGAGAAAAGCGCCAGGATTGGATACAGCGGGCTTTCTCAGTGCTCCTAAGAGCACTGGAGGCCTTTGCTTGGTCTCAACCCAGCTATCTAAGACAGCTGTGTTGAGAAGTTCAAAATGCACGTGTTTGGCTAGCCATAGACGTGTACATTTTAAACTGACCCAGCCAGCCCACCGCTCGGCTTGGGATGCGGGCTATTGAAAAATAAAATGGTAATTTTAGTGCCATTTTTTTATTTTTCAATTCTAGAGCATGGGTGGCATTTTAACCAGTAGGGCAACGCTTGTCTGCTTAAACTGAGAAGCAGCCCCTGCATATTGTAATTAGCTTTGATAGTGATAGGCTGGATATTAGCACAGTCAACAGTTTATATTGAGCTGGTGCATTCAGAAACACCAGAAATATAAAAAACAATTGTACGGCCCACCCTGTGGTATGATAGTATATCTAGCCGGGTTTGCACTATATGAGATGTGCTACTTTTATTCTGCATACCCTAGTTATGTTTTCAAAATTGTTTTCAGTTTCTGGTTTACTCTGTATCCTCAATTGGACCTTTAGAAGCACCTCTTTTCGTTTAGAAAGCGCCCTAAAGAACACTATTGCAGGTAGAATCTCTGTAGTGTTAGGATTAGCAAGTGCAACATTATTCAGTTCTGTCTGAGAAACACATGAAAAGCAGGAAATATTGGAGAATGTGGAGGACTGGCTCTTTGGTGGCTGGCTCACCCAGAGGTCAAGAGCAGACAGTTCCAGGTCAGGGCTGGTAGAGCTAGTTTCAGGCTCCTATAAAAAGGCTGCAAGTGAGATTGTGCCTGGCAACATTGTGTTTGTTTTTCGGTTCCCGCTCAGTTCGTCACCTCATTGCATCCTCCATGTTTGATGTTTTATTCCTCCCCAGGATCATATATCAGCTGGTCATTTGTTGTTTTACTGCCTTTAGCTGGGAACTCTGGGTTGATTCATTCCAACTCTCCTGTGGGCCTGTTCACAAACTGCATATGGGGTCTTCTGAGTCTCAGAATGCTTCATGGTGCCTTCTGGGCGTGTTATTGTTATCCCTTCTAAAGCATCTAGTGACTTTGTACTCCCTTCCCTTATCTATACAGAAGAGTTTCATGGTTGTTAGTTTCGGTTACTTGTCTATGTGTCACTGTTATGTTTACCTTTGAACTACGCGCTGTGCGCGGTAAGTATCGGTGCCAGTGCGTGATTGTTGTTATGATTAGAACAAGGGAACGTTGTGTTGTAAGGGGAGTTGGTCGGTTACAACTGGGCGTCCTGCGAGTGAAGACGTGTAGGCCTTTTCTCCTGCATATGCTTAATAAAGAAGATTACCTTATTCACAGTGTCTGCAGCATTTATTCACAACAAAATTGGCAACAAGCTGGTTCCTCTCACCTCGTGTTTTTTCTACTTTAAGATTTATAGAGTGAAGCTGTCCTGCTATTTTTTAGTGCCATGAGGAGAAGTGTGCCGTCTTCCGGTGACCCGAGCGGAAGTTGAAGAAGGGACAAAGGCCAACACAGAGTGGCACAGTGGAAATTTGGTAGGGTCACCGAAAGGGTGTCAGAGTTGCCTGCGCGCGCACTCTGAATGCTGTTGCTAGGCAACCACAAGGACACTGGTACTAGGATATGTTGCTCTTGTGGTCCAAGACCAATTTTGGCCAACAGCTGGTGGAAAAAATAGCCACTTATGTTCTAGCCTCAAAGAAATTCCTTCTCCTTGGTGATTTCAATTTCCATGGGAAAGACCTCGCCAACCTGGAGTCACGAAACTACTAGAGACCCAGGGACTCTCCCAAAGAATTAGGGGTCCCACACACTTGACCTACTATGCTCCAACTTTGACTGTGTGGATTGTAAGGCTCCAATACCTCTCAAGTGGACAGATCATCATTTAATTCCTTTTGGGGCACAGACAGCATATCCCTGGTCTAACATCCGGAACAGTAGACAAGCAGGTGACACCTACATGCCATGGCATAAACTTACTGCTGAATCCTTTCAGGAAGTTTTCCATCTGAACCTGCCACAAAATAATCAAATGGTCTCGAAGCTGCTGGAGTCTTTTAAGTCTGCCCTGACAGTGGCATTGGACTCAACTGTCCCTCTTAAACCTTGCCGTTCTACCCATCATCAACCCTCGGCCTCCTGATACACACCAGAAATAGAAACTGAAAAACAAAATGTAAGAATTTAGAGCGGCGTTCGCGTAAGAGCAAAAGCCCCTGAGACAAGGATTGTACAGACAAACGCTGATCTGTTACCACCATAACATCAAATTAGCCAGGATTAGCATTATCATCAATCAAATCAATCGGGTGGGTAACTCATCCAAAGCACTTTTTAATCTAGTTCATTACTTTATTATGGCCACAGCGTGCTCTTAGTCTCTGCCTGAGGCCCAGAATTTTTGCGACTCGTTGGCGAATTTTTTCCAGGACCAAATCTCCAACATTTATTCAAAACTACATATCGTCCCTAATCAAGACCTAGGAATTCCTTCTTCTAAACCTAAGCAGCCAACAACCACCTCTCACATTTTAGAGAGTTTTGAGCCTTTTTCACTGGAAGAAATCCATAGCTCCTTGGTATCTGCAAAGTCAGGTTCTCCGTTGGATACCTGTCCACCTAAAACAATGTCCCTGTTGGCCTCTTTTTGCGCCCCAGGAATCTTAGAGATGTTTAATTGTTCAATCAAAACAGGTACCATCCCGTCAGAATGGAAAACGGCCTGCGTACGTCCCATTCAGAAAATACCCTCTGTGAATCATAAATTGCTAGGCACGTATCGCCCTATATCTTTACTTCCTCTTTTGGGTAAACAGCTTGAAGGTCTTGTCAATAAGAAACTCCGCTCTTATCTATAAATTAATCAGATCCTTGACCCTTCCCAATTTGGCTTCCACCCAGGCCATAGCACAGAGACAGCGCTTCTGGCCGTAACTGAATCTCTGCGTCTGGGAGTGGATGCAGGAAACCCAATGATACTTGTATTATTGGACCTTTCCTCAGCCTTCGGCACCATTTCCCATATGAGGCTGATGGAAAGGCTACAAGAAATTGGCATTCAGGGTCCGACATTAAAATGGGTCCAATATTTCCTGAATGATAGACATCAAACCTCTCATCGTCGGTCCTTATTCCTCACAAAAAATAACCCTAGATAAGGGCATGCCGCAGGGCTCATGTCTAAGTCCCACCTTGTTTAATATCTGTATGGCTCCTTTCGCTGGGATTGCAGAGCACTTTGGCTTTGATATATTCTCTTACGCTGATGATACCCAGCTGATGTTTACACCAGGCCAGGACTTGGTGGCAGAAAAAGAATGGTTATTCTCAAGCAATAAGAACTATCTCCAGCTGAATGCAGATAAGACCGAACTCATGCTGTTCGGTAAATCCCCTGCCATCTGGCTGATGATTGGTGGCCGCAGCAACTGTCCGCCTCCCCTGCACCCAACCAAGCAGTAAAAAATCTGGGGATAAAACTGGACCAAGCCTTAACTATGAGAGATCATGTTCTGGCCACCACTGGCTCATGCTACCACTACCTATGCCTATTGTGCAGAATCTTCCTGTACCTCTCTATCTCCGCCCGGAGAACGCTGGTTCAGGCCTTAGTAATAAGCAGACTGGAGAATGGCAATGCCATGTTGGTCAATGTCAGTGAAACACTGATCTCTAAACTTCAGGTTGTTCAGAATACAGCAGCAAGGCTTGTGCTCAACTGCCCTTCGGGCACCTCTTCGGCACCTCTGCTGAAAGAACTACATTGGCTGCCTGTGAGGAAACGCTCATATTTCAAAACCTGCTGCCTCACATATAATGCCTTAAAGGGCAAAGGCCCACTTTTCCTTCAGAAACGAATAAAAGCGTATGCCCCCGGTCGCAATCTAAGATCTAGCTCGTAAGCACTGCTGTGAATCCCTTGCATCCTTCTAACACGCAGCGGCGGTAAGGCTTTCTCCTATCTTGCCCCGTGTACTGGAACAAGCTCCCTCTTGACGTACGTTCTTGCCTAAGTTACTGTAAATTCAGGAAACAACTCGAAGCCCATCTGTTCTAATAAAACCTACACTGAGTCCTTTCTTTGTTCCCCAAGCAGGGCCGAGATGCCCTAGGGTGATTTGTGTGCTATATCAAGTCAATTTAGCATAACATAACAACGTTCCACCAAATGCTCATGCAATACAGGCTCCATTTTGAATTGGAAACACTTTCCGTTACGTATCCACGCAACGAAGACTCCATCTTGGATTGGTCACAGCTGTCCCCAAACCGAGATCATCGCTGCACATACAAGCCTCCATTTTGGATTGGGAGCAATAAGTTCCAATGCACCGGAGCCTCTGAATTTGATTCGTTGCAGCGATTCCCTCAGCCTTCATTTCAGATTGGTTGTAACTGTCCCCTCAAGTTAAAATTGTTGCTGCTCATACAAGCTTACATCCCGATCTGTAAAATTCAAAACAGGTGCTATATGAAGCCTGTATAATTTTAAGAGGACGAAGGATGGAGAGCGTCCACCTTACAAAAAAAGTCTGCACTTGACTTTGTGTAGAGAGTACATTGCCGCATTGCGCATGTTGACACTTTTTCCATATTTTCTGTGTGGAACTGTGTGTCCTGTGGTGATGCTATTAATAAGCAGTTGCTGAAAGAGCCTTCAAGTCGTAGTCATGCAGAGAGTGCGTGTTTACTGGCACTGTATTGCATAATATAAGCATGCAGGGCTGCTACGTGAAACGTATCTTCATACACCGGATTACATCACAGCAGCGGACTAGGGCATACATGGAATTAGTGTGTGGAGCTTCAGAGTTATGCTGCTGGATTAATATCTAAGTTTGGAATACTTGCTGGATTAATACTTACCTTTGGAGTACTTACTGGTGGGGGGCACTGTGCATATATTGGTGGGATTGGTAGTGCTTGTATCAAATTACTACAAGCTCCAACTGGTGACAGAACTGTGCCATTATATTTAGCATTGAGTTATACTTATTAGCCATGTGGCTTCTCATACTTTTTCACTGACTCCACCACAACCATTTTTACCCTCCTCAGTGAAGCACTCATTAAGTGGCATGACTTAAAAGAATATTTTCTCAATTACATTAACACTATTGAAGATTGAGATAAAAGAAAATACTGTTACATTCTCTAGGTCCTCAAGGGATCATAGTGTGCAATGCAATGGAAAAAGAAAACTCGGGGTTCCGATGACGCCACTGTACTCCAACATGCATTAGAAGACTTAGACATATATTATTCTAACTTTGTGTGTATTGTGACAGACAGGCACAATTTATTTAAGAAGGAAACAGAACAAACTGGAGCCTGCGGAAGATTACGTCTCAGTCCTGAAAAGCTTGTCCTTACATGTAGGTCTGGAGCTTTACATGATGAGCTCATTCGTGACCAGGTTATCAGGTATGTTAATAATAAGCATATTCAGGAGAGGTTATGAATATATGGAGAGGCATCCCTAGTAGATGTAATTGCAATTGATAAGGTGTGCTAAAGCGGCTGGGGCAACTTTGAAGGAAGAGTCTAAGGATGTGGTATGTAAAGTTTAAACAGAGAGGCAAAAAGACAAACCCAAGGTTCAGGAGGATACCAAGAAGATCATGATTACGTTTAAAGAAAGAAAATGTTATAGATATGGTAATAAATGACCACTTAGCATATAGCAAGAAGTGTTATGCGAGAGTCCCAACGTGTAAAGAATGTGGAATCAATGGGCACTTTGTGAAAGTGTGTAGAAAAGGTAAAGCATGTAAAAGAGTAGCTAGGGTGCAGGAAGGGTGGGACTCTGATTCTTGCTTGGAAGGGTCTGAGTCGGAGTTAAGCAACAAGGACAAGGAGTGTGTTTTAGGTATATCAAGGAGCACATTGACTGTAGTGATGTGGATCTCCTGCGTAAACTTTAATGTCAAAACCGATCTGTGACATGAAAATTGGAGTGGAAATTGTAACTGTGCAGGCTAAGGTTCACCCTACATGAATGTGGACAAACGTGTTTGAACGGAAAAGTTTGCTGATGTTGTACGGAACACACTACCAGCACCTGATGTGGCTCCAGAAAGTTTTATGGGAGGCCCCATTCAGATGATTGGGTTTAGGAAATTAACATTTGAGTTCAAAGTTAGGAAAGAAATCAGCAAACTTTATGTTGCGGAAGAGGGGCCGTCAGTTCTGGTTTGGGTGGACCAGAGGGCTCTTAACATCATCTTTGACCGCAATAGAGAGAAACAGGTATTGGTTGTCGGGGTCGAAAGCAAAGTAGCTCAGTTTGTAAGGAGAAATACCCAGATTTATTTTCAGGGAAGATCGGCACGCTTAAAGGGTTTTCGTACAAAATTGTGCTAAACAAAGATGCCATCTCCAAGGTACAAAAAGTTACAGAGATTCCGCCCCAAGGTACAAAAAGTTAGGGAGATTCATTGGATCATGAGAGAGGGAGTGAATCAGGAGATTGAGAAACTGCTCGTAGAAGAGGTAATTAAACCTGTGGAAGCCTCGGAGTGGATTGCTCCATTGGTGGTAGCCAGACGTGCCAATGGGAAAATCCATTTGTGTGTGGATCTTCGATACCGCAATAGTAATATTGTAATTGAGAGATTTCCAATACCTACGATTAATGAGCTGTTAACAGTGACAAAGGGCATGATATGGTTTTTATCAGTAGATTTGTCCTCCACTTACCACGAGGTAAAATTTCATGAGGACAGTAAACCACTAACCACATTCATGAACCCCTAAGGATATTATAAGATAATACATATGCTATTTGGCCCCGTATCGGTGGCTGAGGTTTTCCAAAAACGAATGCATAGGTTGTTCAAGAACATGATGGGGACTGTGCTCTTTTAGGATGATTTCTTAGTCATGGGGGAAAACAAGGACCAGCATGACTGTAGGTTGAGAGAAGTGATGGAAAGTCTTCGTGCGAATGGGCTTACGGCTGAGATTGCGAAATGCTAGTTTGGAGTGACAGTACTAGACTACCTAGGGCATGAGGTAACGTCAGAGAGGATTAAGCCAAAGAAAAGGTGCTGAAGACTCCTTAATGCTGTTAAGGAGTCTCCAGCACCTGCTAATAAGGATGAGTTAGAATATTTTCTTGGGCTGGTGAAGTTCTATGCTAAATTCGTCAAGAACTTTTCAGAAAAGACCTATAGCTTATGCCAGATTTTAAAACACCAAGTCAGATTTGTCTGGTCAGGCACCTTACAATGTGATGTTAAACAAATTAAGGACAGCATGTGTAATACTGACAGCTTGCAGGGTTTTGATCCTAAGCTGGACAGTGTCTTGACCACAGATGTGAGCAAAAAGGGTATAGGGGCAGTGCTATCTCAGAAGGATTCCGGAGAGGACGAACACACAATGGGGTTTGCATCAATGGACTTTACGCCTGCTGAAGAGTGCTATTCAGTAATAAAGAAAGAAGTGCTGGCCATTGTGTGGAGTTTGGAAAATGTCTGAAATTTTGTTTGGGGGTTTGAGGTGGAAGTGAGGTGTGATCATAACCTTTACTGCAGGTATTGTCCTCGGAGGGTTTATTCAACGCTACACCCAGAATTGCGAGAATGTTGATACGCCTGTTGGATTAAAGATACATCTTGCATTCCTTCCCAGGCATTAAAGACAAAGTGGCTGATTGCCATAGCAGGTTACCTTTACCTTTAGAAGAGATGATTGTCAGTGTCAACAAAGAGAAGATGTGTGTGATGAGAGGATGGTCAATATTTCAGAGGATGAATGGCGCAAGGTAAGAAGATGAAGGAATTTATAATAGAGGGCTGGCCAGAGAAGAAATGGTTGGATAATGTTTGTAAGAATTTTTGGGAGGTTTGCAATGAACTCATAAAAATGCATGAGCATGTCATGAGAGGTTATCAAAAAGAAATAGATGTGTCAACTTTGAACTGGATTGGAATATATTAAATACTACACAGGACTCTGTACCAGAAAAGCTACCTTGTCCTGAACTGTGAAACACTCTGCTACCCTATGGGGTCAAGTTCGCGCTCTACAAAACACCGAATAAATAAATAAATAAATAGTTCCCCCTAAGGAATTAAGAGAATCTCTCACACCGCGTTCCATGATGGACATTTGGATATCGTGAAGAGTAAAAATAAAATGAAAGACTATTGGTGGCCCGGTACTGATACTGAAATAGAGAGGATCGTCAGAGATTGTGAACTCTGCATGAATGCGGACAAGTCGCAAGTGCTATTGAACCCCCAGGTATTTCCTGTACCTTCTCCTGAGATGGCTTGGTATGTGTTGGATGTAGACATCATGGGCCTATTGAGGGCGAAAGTAGTGAAACCTGGTATGCCTTGGTAGACATTGATTATTTTATTTTATAAGTGGCCTGATGTAGCATTTGTGAATTGTGCAAGTACAGATAATGTTGTAAAGATCCTTGATGACTTTTTTCAGAGAGAGGGGCTACCGAAGAAAGTTATTATGGACAATGGAGTGAGATGATGGAAAGTTTCCTGTCTTGTAATGAGATTGAGCACAAATTCACTTCAGTCTATAGTCCAAGTGGTAACAGTCAAGCAGAGAGGTTTTATTTTGCAATTGAGGGGACTTTCCAGTTGACAAAAGACAAAGGATTGAATTGGATGGCTTATATAAAAAAAACCTGGTGTGGCTGCTTGGCACCACACCCTCGGTTACTGGGTATAGTCCCTTTACCATAATGAAAGGGAGAGTACCTTTTATGAAGGACAACCAAGGATGGATGGTTAAATCCAGGCTACAGCAATGGTCTCTTGACAATGTGAGAGAGAATATTGTGAAAGCACAGGGGGTATATAAGGATTATACCGACAGAAAGAGAGGCAGCAGAAAGGTGGTGATGAAGAAGGGAGATGCTGCAAGTGTTAAATTGGTGATGTGTGTTTTTCCCTGCATGGCCCATTGTAGTTTTCCTTATGTTAGCCTAACTGTCCACATTGTAGGCCTCATTTTCTTTGCACATGTTGCTACATAAACGCGTTCTGCTTTTGTGACACATTGTACTGTCACACAGAACCTGCATATGTTTTTGCCTTCTGTTCTTTTCCTGGGATTTAGTCTGAACACCATAGACGGGGTCAAAGAGACAATGTCCCTTGTGATTTTTTTCTGGACAAGCACCAGCACCTAGACACAACACAGAAATGAAGCTGCTGTTTATGCGCACACATGTATTATCACATAGATGAGCCCATGAGCAACAAACACACATGGAATAAGAATTCTGCTACAGGAGCACTGCGTCTGCTGAGATGTAGAGTGACCATCTGTGTATGCTGAGGTACGGGTCTGCATTGGGCACCATGTTGCAGGGATTATGTGGTTAGAACAGACCTATGCTTAGAACCATAGTAGGTAGGGACTGAGTCACCATACCACCTCAGTACTTATGGGTCCGAGTTCGACTAGCTATAGTCCCTCACTATCCCTCCTAACCTTACTGGAGATACAAGTAAATTGGCACCCCAGAACACAACTCTCAACCCTCTCAGAGATCATGGTAACAGGATACACCCTTTCGCTCTCTCATTCGTACTTGCCCACATAACAAGGAGATATGAAGACAGTTTATAATATTTATTCAAACAATAGTGCTCTGAAATGCAGTATAAGTGCCCCAATTAGAAAACAAATGCATACTAAAAATACTGTTAGCAGTGTTAACAATCCATATATCATGAAAAAGTCCTGTCATTTATTAGGACAGACTAACCTAAACATCCCTCCCTTGTTAATGAAGCTAAATGCTACACAGCTTTCACAGATGGATGCTCTACATCTTAGCAGACGCAGTGCTCCTGTAGCAGAAATCTCATTCCATGTGTGTTTGTTGCTCATAGGCTCATCTATGTGATAATACATGTGTGCGCATAAACAACAGCTGCATTTCTGTGTTATGTCTAGGTGCTAGTACCTGGGCAGAAAAAATCACAAAGGACATTGTCTGTTTGACCCTGTCTATGGTGTTCAGACTAAATCTCAGGAAAATAACAGAACGCGAAAACATATGCAGGTTCCTACAATGTGGACAGTTAGGCTAACATAAGGAAAACTACAATGGGTCATGCACACAGAGGAGAGTGAAAAAGGGTGAGAGCAAGTTTTCTGACCCATTCAAAATTGTAGAAACATTCAGGAATTCGTCTAGAGATAGTGATGGACTTGTGTGGAACATGAGTAGAATTGCGAGATGTAAGGGAAATAGAAAATGTATTGTGAGGGGTTGAATGATAGGCCAAGACATGAGGGTGAAGAAAGAGCTTCTGTAGTGAGTGAGGATGTGGTGAGTGAAGAAAGAGCTACTAAAGTGAGTGAGGAAGTAAATGAGGAAGGTGATGAAGAAAGGCGATCTAACATTAGATCTAAGAGGGAAGTTAAACGTCCAGCATACTCAAAGGACTATGTGGCTTAAAAAGAAATTGAGAAGTTTTCATGTCGTTTGTGAGTTTATTAATCTGTTTATTTTTCAGAGTTTGAACATTTTGTGAGCTTTCTTTTATAATGTATTCAGTAATGTTTTTAAGTATTTATCATATTGTTTGTTAATATTTGTATAAGGGGAAAGATGTGTTATGTTTACTTTCGGACTACGCGCTGTACATGGTAAGTATCGGTGCCAGTGCATGGTTATTGCCATGACTGGAACAAGGGAACGTTGTGTTGTAATGGGAGTTGGTCAGTTACATAACATAACAAACATGTTTTTGTAAAGCGCACGTACACAGATGCTTATTTTTACCCAACTGAATGGTACTCATTTTATCAACCTCAGAAGGATGAAGGACTGAGTGGACCCGGCGGGATTTGAACCTGTGACCATGAAGTCAAACACTACAGTGGGCGCATTAGTCCACTAAGCCAACAGTTACAGCTGGGCATCCTGCGAATGAAGATATGTTGGCCTTTTCCCCTGCATATGCTTAATAAAGAAGATTACCTTATTTGTAGTCTCTCCACTTATTGTTGCAGGACCTTTCCATCCCACCCTAAAATCACCCACTCCAGCGCCATCCGCTTTAGGCGTACTGAGGGATTCACCTGTTACGTTTCCCAGCAGACATGTGCTCTCTCTCACCTTCCCTTACTCTTATGCCCCTCTGTCTCTGTCTTGGACTCATCCTGAAGTTTACTTAAACTGTACCACCTGTTCAGAAGTCTCTATAGGGAAATTGCTGGATTATCATCTGAGTTCAGTGCCTCTTTCTCCCTTGCATGAAAGGGCGCTTTCCAGACATCTAGGGGGTTCTGCAGATTTCCTGACCGCAGACCTTAAAAAGAGAAGTAACATGTTTGGAATTTTTATGTACTTAGTGCTCCTCTGAAATAACTGCTGCTCTGAGAATAGTCAATCACAAAATTACAGCTGGTGACATAAATACCATGCACTCAAATCCAATTACTTAATATAAGTTTCATATAAAAACCAAGGGCATATTACCAAGAAAATGCGATAATTATTGCAAAGCACGCTTAGAGCTGGGGGTTTTTTCCCGCCGGCTATCGCTTGATTTCATCGTGAAGATAACATAATATTATCAACGCTTATCCCCAAGGCGATAGAAAATCCAGCGATAGCGGTGAAACCCAGCAATAGCGCAAGAAATCTAGCGATAAATTCTACGCGCTAATGAAAAGCTTGCTAATAGGCAGGTGAGGACTTAACCTTGCAATCTACCTCCCATTAACTAGAATGGTTAAGTCAGGTTTTTAGCAGGTGTTAAATTCCAGCGATATTCGCGGTTAGCGTGAATTTGTTTAGCAATTTGCGGGCATTGCTAATAGGGGTAAGATGGGTTTGCGACTGTCTTTAGTCGCTGTCCAGTTGGGAACGCCTACTTTGCATGTCATTAGCAATATATATCGCTGACATGCAAAGCGGCACCAAAACGGTAGCTTTCGCAATAAAGCTGTCGCTAACAGCTGTTAGCGACAGCTTGCTAATAGGGCGATAGAAAAATCACTGCTTTAGCGGCAATAAGTGCAGCTAATATCCCCCTATATAGTTCTCCTTGTTATCTCTTCCCCTATCCTCCCTTTCTCACCTTCCCTGCCCCCTCCCCTCTTCGCTCCATTTATTTTGCCCTCCATGTTCTTTAAATGTTTTCCCATTGAGACCTAGCTATTTGGCCAATGCCCCGAGGAGCTACCTGATAGCTATATAGGAGATGGGTTGTGGGACTTCCCCCTCGACCGTCACCTACCCAGCCGGACTTTGGGCAGACTTTCCTTCATCTTTCTGCTGTATCTCCCTCCTACCCCTATACCCTCACCCCCTTACCCCCTTCCCCTCTACACTTCATTTATCTCATCTTCTATGCTCTTGTAATTGTTTGTCTAGCAACTAATGTAAATTGGAACTGAATTAATCTTGTAATGTAATTTTGTGGAATCTCATGTAAAGCGCTCTGATACCTCGGGGTCTAGCCAGCGCTATATAAAACTCTTTCAAAAAAATAATTTCTTTTAAATATTTTACAGATCACAGGTTGCACTCAATAGAGTAGTCTAGTTCTGAACACTTGCAATGATTTTTCAAAAATAAGCCGATTGTAATCATTATTATTTATTCAGGTACAAGACGCAAATGTTATACAATTCAGCTATCAATCAGCCAACGTGTTTCATCCCTTTTGTACTGAGACTTCACCAGGGAAAAATTACACCATGAAGACTCTTTTCATGTAATCTGTTCTAATTTCATTGACAGGATAAGTTGTTACAAGTTATATTATCTGAAAATTAAGTTTTCCCACAGCACTTTATCAGTGTGATGGATGAACTCATATGAGACACAAGATATCCTCTGGTACATGGTGTAATTGTACCAAACACAACCTGTCTGTACCCTGTGTATCAAAATTTGGCCATGGTATGCCTTAAAGATTCTAGTACATGTATCCTCAGCATTCAGTTGTATGCACTGATCTCTTGAACTAAATGAGAAAATAGTACATAGGAAGAGTCATCATTGCATCATTTTCTGTAATTATGTCCTGAAGAAGTCCAAAAGATTATTACAATATGCCTAAATAGTGAAACAAAATATGTTCACAACAAAGAATGAATAGTTTTCCCTTACACTTAAACATTTACGGATGTTTATCATGATGCCGAAAATGTCCCTTACACAGTTTATCAGCTGGGGCAGTGATGTTAATTGGGCCATAGTGTCACCTGATTCTACTAGTTTAATAAGTAAGGGGCATATTTGCAACAATTATCTCTGACCTTGTATACCGTATTTTTTTCTATCGCTGGAATATTTTGCTGAGCTAGCGTTGTATTAACAACGCTTAGCGCCAGCGCCATGGCAATGTATATTCCAGCGATAGCGCCCTTTTCCATGGAACATCACTGGTTTTCCAGCGATGTTCCATGTAAAACGGCGATATGCTTGATGATACAACCCTGTAGTCGTATCACATGAATCCACCTCCCATGTTAGGTATGCCTTAGTCTGTAATTTAACAGACTTCAAATTCCTGCGTTAAGGCATACTTAGCGTGATTAAAATAATCGCTTCCCCGCGTTGTAAATTGATTGTTTTGAGTCAGAAACAATCTTATGCTGTTGAAATCTGCAACTTATGTCTCAGATACTTCAAATATGTGGTGAATCCAGAATTGTGTGGCACATGTCACTGACTCATAATCATTTAATTTCAGTGGCCCAGTCTATACAACTTCATAGATGTGTGAGTTAAGTAAGAATAGGATCAGCATGGTGGGGTGGAGAGTAGAATTCGCTGGGGACACAAGAAGGTCTTTATTTAACCTCTATCTGACTCCCGTAATTAACATTATGATGGGTTATTACGTGCTAGAGGGCCAAGTTCACAATCCCGCATCTCAGAAATCAAATCATGTATGCAGGTTAACGTCCTGCAAGTTAATAGAGTGAAAACCCAAATAATCATCTTTGGCCACAACTTTACCTGTTCTAGAAATGTTTATATTACCTCCTCTGTTATGGCTGTTATGGTTCCGACTCCTCACCCACGCACACAAGGCCCTCCACGACCTGGGCCCCAGGTACCTCAACAACCGCCTGACCTTCTACACTCCCACCCGCCAGCTACTATCGACCAGCCACGCCCTCGCCGCCGTTCCACGCATCCGAAGAGCCACCAAGGGAGGAAGATCCTTCTCCTACCTGGCAGCCAAGACTTGGAACTCCCTCCCCATCCACCTCCGCCTGACCCAAGACCACCTCTCCTTCAGGAAGCAACTCAAGACCTGGCTGTTCGAGCAGTAGCGCCCCCCCCCCCCCCTCCACCCTAGCGCCTTGAGACCCTCCGGGTGAGTAGCGCACTATACAAATGCCTTGATTGATTGATTGATGGCTGGATTTGTACTCTGCCACTAAAGTAGGAAATATGATAATGTGACGATAGAAGCACACGTGAGCTCAGTAGTACGGAGTCACTTTTTGTAACTCCATTTCCTGATTAAGCTTTGGTACCAATGACTGACTGGTCGCCCTCTTGTGCCGCCCAAACCAGTCATGTGCACTTTACCCTTCTCCATGCAGTCTGCATGGAGAACATGTACACCCTTCTAGCCCATCGCGGAGCGCTGTATCACAGCGCTCCAGACCAATCACAATGCTGCATGCAGCGTTGTGAGTGGCTTGGGAGAGGAAGCATGGCTGCCTGCTTCCTGGAGATAGGAGAGCGAGAGCAGGAGCAGTGAAGACGCAGGACCAGGTGGAAAGGTAGTTTTTTTTCGTCTTTACATTATGACCCCCCAAGCTCGACACCCGGGTTTGACCGGCCCCCGCGCTGACCTCCCACCTGTGAGCCATGCCGGCTGCTACTGACCGTGGTGTCCACTTTTCTTCACTTAACACCACTCAGTGCTGCACAAGCATCGAGACTAACGTTTAGCTATTCTGGGCGCTAGAGCTCTGAGTGCAGAAATAAATGATCTTAGAATTTTTCACCAGGGTTGCAAAGATGTTCCTTAATATTGGAGGGGAGGCAAGGATCTCCTGGACAAATAGTGATATTCATGACTTGCATAAAAACCTCAGTGACAGTGTGAATGGTTACTTTTAAACCAGAATCCTTGTGTGGTCCATCCTGTAACAGAAAGCGCTGGTGCATATGTTGCCCCAGCGCTACCTCAAGAGGGGCGTCGCTCATTTGCATGAGGGCGTTGACCCATGTAAATGAGAGAATCTCTTACGTCTGCACCAGTGCCGTATTATGGGTGAGCGCAGAGATAAAGAAGGTATCAGGAGGTCCCAGACAGTGCACCACAGCCACAAAAAGGTGGTGCACTGTGAGTGCGCCCCCTGATGGCAGCCCCGTGGAGGAGGCAATCTCCCTGAAGACGGGTGCAGTCATTTACTACACCTGCCTGCAAGAGGTTCTCTCTTCCCTCTTAAAAGTGCAGGTCCGGCCTGTTGGCACAGTGAAACACGGAGCGGCTTTAAAGCAGCTGCTCTGTATTTCACTTGAATGCGCTGCCCCCAGGGCAGCATGAGTTCATGGCTGGGCTGAGGCCAGCTCATTCAACCTAATAGGGCGCACTTTCCCTGTTTTCAGCCGGTGCACCTGTATGAAGGTGCGCTGTGGCGCAAACAGTGAAAGTGTACCCTATACATAATAGGACCCAGGGGCCCTATTACACAAGGGGCTCACTTTCCCTGTTTGCACCCAGTGCACCTGTATGAAGGTGCGCTGTGGCGCAAACAGTGAAAGTGTACCCTATACATAATAGGACCCAGGGGCCCTATTACACAAGGGGCTCACTTTCCCTGTTTGCACCCAGTGCACCTGTATGAAGGTGCGCTGTGGCGCAAACAGTGAAAGTGTACCCTATACATAATAGGAACCAGGGGCCCTATTACACAAGGGGCTCACTTTCCCTGTTTGCACCCAGTGCACCTGTATGAAGGTGCGCTGTGGCGCAAACAGTGAAAGTGTACCCTATACATAATAGGACCCAGGGGCCCTATTACACATAATAACTGATTAACCTATCCACCACTTAAAATGTACTTGCATGTTTCACTATACTAATTCAACACTAATCCTCTGTGGGTCCCGGAGTAGCGTGCTACCCGCCAAAAAAGCGCTTCGACGCCTCGTCAGGGGTAGTAAGCGCTATATAAATGCAATTACAATACAATACAATATACATGGGGCTCACTTTCCCTGTTTGCACCCAGTGCACCTGTATGAAGGTGCGCTGTGGCGCAAACAGGGAAAGTGCACCCTATACATAATAGGACCCAGGGGCCCTATTACACATGGGGCTCACTTTCCCTGTTTGCACCCAGTGCACCTGTATGAAGGGGAGCCGTGGCGCAAACAGGGAAAGTGCACCCTATACATAATAGGACCCAGGGGCCCTATTACACATGGGGCTCACTTTCCCTGTTTGCACCACAATGTACCTTAAAACAGGTACTCGAGGCTCAAACAGGGAAGTGCACCCTATTACATTGAATGCGCTCCTCCCAGGGCAGCTGCAAACTAGTGCTGCTCTGGGGTCAGCCCATTCAAGTGAATAATGGAGCGGCTTTGAAGCAGCCTCTCAGTGTTTCACTGTGCAGGTGGAACCCGCCTTCACTTTTAAGAGGAGAGAGAGATCCCCTTGCAGGAGGGTGCAGAGAGTGTCAGCACTTGTCTGCAAGGGGATGTCTGGGGAGTCTGTAGGACCCCTTCATGGGCTGCCACCAGGGGGCGTACTGACAGTGCACCACCTTTTAGGTGGTGCACTGCCACGCCCACATGCAAATGAGGTCCCTGAATTATACACCACTACAGGTAGGGGCAGCAGTAAACTTTCATTTCGGTATGATAATGCCTAATATATAGGAATTCCTAAAACCCTTTTGCATAGACTTCAGTTGATCCAAAATGTTGCTTTAGAATGGTCTTTGGCCTCTGAATAAAAGGGGATCCGGTCTCTGAGGTCTGAAAACCTGGCTCTTCAATAGGCTCTTCCGGAAGGCCTCCCTCTGCTCCTTTGCTGATTCCAGGATACTCACTCAGGTGATCTGCATGCTCTGCAAGTAAGAATAACATAACAGGCCAAAATGTCCTAGTACTTGCTCCTCATTAAATGAGGGGTCATCTGTAGTCAGGGCCGTTTTCTGCATAATTATGGATTTACAACATTTGAAACATAATCCATCATCTTTCAGACTTAACAAAAGAAAAGGCTTCTTGCTCAAACAGATCAAATGTTACTGAAATTTAACGAAGGGTGAAGTATTTAACACATTAAATAATTATTGAATACGTTAAATACCTTCAAAGTCTTAATTCCAACCCATTCGTAAACAGGAGTTTTGGGGGGTGCGGGTGGGCCCTGTGGCCAACCACCAGCCATGCATGACTGAAGGTCATGTACAGTGTGGGGTTGGCTACCTTTGGGGGATTGGCCACAGGGCCTGGCTGCAAGCCTGGCCTTGTGCCCAACCCCTCACAGTGCACGGCCAAAGGCTGTGTGCAGTGTGGGTTTGGCTGCATGCAGGGGGTTGGATTTACATATATTAATAAAATATTACTTTACACGTAAGGTTGGCTGCACACATGCAGCCAACCCCCCTCCATGCATGACCGTAGGCCCTGTGCCTGTGGCCAAGCGTTGTGGCAAACACCTCCACAGAGCACAACCAAAGGCTGTGCGCAATGTGTGGTTGGCTGCATAGATAAAGCCAACCCACCTCCATGCACGACTGTAAGCCCTGTGCAGCGTGGGGTTGACTGCCTTTTGGGGGTTGGCCACAGGGCCTGACTTGTGGCCAACACCTCCACAGCAAACGGCCAAAGGCTGTGTGCAATGTGGTGTTGGCTGCACGCAGGGAGTTGGATTTACATGTGTTAATAAAATATTATTTTGCGTGTTTAGAAAACTAGAAATTCTCTGAAAAAAACAAAGGTTAAAGTGAAGTTATAGTTAGGAGAAATGTGCTGTAACAATGTAAGATTTTAATCTCTATAATCTACAGAAATTCACCAATTATAGTTACAGTTAGCTCAAGTAACTATAATGCGTGCCCTCACTATGAACTGCTAATTACCCCACATATAACATCACTCATGACATCTTCTATGATATCATTGAATCATTGAGAAAATCACTGCACAACTTGCAATTAAATTATTGATTCTAGCTCTCCATGGCGGGGCGCAAGTTATATATATATCGTAGGACATGAGTTATAGTTATGTGAGATAATTGTGACTATAACTGGTGAATTTCTGTGGCTTGTAGAGTTTAATACATCACGTTGACACACATATGCATTCCTTCAACCCAAGGTTCTTATTTACTGCTTCTCAAGAACCACTGCATACACACTGAAATGCTGCCAAAAGTTGTATTTATTTATGTTTCAGCTGCAAGCACCCCTGTCTTGTCGTCAATTTTGTCATTTCAGATGTAGCAGTCATGTTGTCAATGCTGTCATAAATCACGTTAGGAGTGATGTAACATGTGAGGCAATTAGAAGTGCATGGTAAGGGTGTGAGTTATAGTTACTTTAGGAAATGGGTACTTACAAACATTTTCCCAGGAGCCACAAAGTTTTGTCTGTGATGTGACTGAGGGCTGCATTGATACTAGCAAGTTGGTAGGCAGGAGGAAGGGGGTTCTGGGGTGGGGGAGTTGTGGCAGTATGGTGGTTGTAAGGAAAGCAAAGCATATAAATTTAGTGCCTGAATTGCACAATGTGAAACCAGAAAACCTGGGAATAATCCCGGCTTCCCCACTCTATCAATTAGTGTGATCATAGGCAAATTTATTATTCCACTTTCCCTCCTTTTTCTTCATTATCTCATATAAGAGGACCTCAAAATGCATGACTTCAGGTTGTGTGCTGGTGTACAAGACCCTCTCTTGTGTTTGATGTAATAAATCATAATGTTGTTCATGTATAATAAGAAACCAGGCCACCCAAAGAGTGCACATAACAACTGACTTGCCTCATAGTTCACTATTGGCATTGTTGTCAGGGTGGGTGGGGGGAAGAATTAATGTTTCTGAATTTATGTTTGAAAACTATCATTTAAAGAAACAAAAACTTCTCAATGTAATGATATAATCTGATATACTATGGTGAAATAGTTCTCCATGGTAATGAAATGCAATTTTTGAATTTTGAAGATACATGTTCATATTTTTATACATTTGCTGCAAGATGGCTTTAAAAATGAAGGTGTTCCTAAAGTTAAGCAGTGCAGGACAACATATTTACTTCCTTTCTTTAGCTTCAATGAACAATTAAATAATGGTTTGCCATCTTTTTAATGTTCGTGCTGAGTCGAGTAAACAGCTGCCCAGTGCTGCTGTAGACCAAGGGGTTGCATGTAAAGGTCAGGAGGGCCGCATGCGGACCTTGGGCCGTACTATGAGTGTCTCTGCTTTAGGGCATGAGCAATAGTTACTTGAGATAACTATAACTGGTGGATTTCAGTGTTTGTTTTAGTTTAAAACTGCATGTTTTAACTGATATTTTAACCTAGTTATAACATCCCTTAAACCTTTGTTTTTTTTCATTGAATTTCTAATTTTTTAATGGATAGTAAGATATTATTACCATACCTAACTATAATATCACTTTAACCTTTGATTTTCGCATTGAATTTCTAGTTTTTTAATATAAAGATTTTCTTACCAAACGTTATGCCAATACTACACTGTGCACTGCCGTAACCTCCAGCCAGAACCTGCGACCAACCCCTCGTGGGCAGCCAATCCCACGCCGTGCATGGCAAAGGCTGTGCACAGCGTGGGGTTGGCTGCAGGGCCTCGCTGAACTAAATCCTCACGGGCAGTCAATCCCAAACCGTGCTTGACCTTTGGTCATGTGCAGCATGCGAATGGCCTGGGGCCATGCCCTGCGCCCAACACCCCCACTACACACAAGCCATGTGCAGCAGGGATTTGGGTGCATGGCCTGACACTTAAACTCCTGTGGGTGCACATAGCTGAATATAAGAGGTGTTATTTTAAGTAAGGCAGAGCTACTGTCCTAGTCAAAGGGTCACAGCACCAAAATATAAAAAGTGGGTTTATTGACTTTATGAAGGGGGTAAGAATATCAACTTATATAAAGCACATATATCGTCTTTGTCAGAAAATTACCAATAATTATAATGTGATAAATGTTTTATTAATTTACAAGCAGTTCAATGTTTAATTAAAGAGATTGTCATTAAAAAATGAATAAAGCTTTCTCATAAGAAAACCATCCACATGTCTTTGACTCTTTTTTTAAAACATTTTTCAAGCTACAAAGTGCAGCCTTAGAACCGACAACAAGTGGGGCTCTGCACTCCACCTGAAAAGCATAGAGCTCCAGCTACCAGTACTTTAAAAAATATGGTACTCTGTCCTGGGGTCCCAGGAGACTTACTGTTTTTTTATGTTGCTGGGGGGGCTGCTGCACTACCTACAGCCCCCCACTACAGTAAAAACTGTACTTTGTTAAAATGCCCATGGGCATCATGGGACACTCCTTGATAGGAGCAGTGAGTAGCAAATGAGCTGCTCCTGTCGCTCATTTATTATTCTTTTTTGTTTGTTCAAAAATATATATTTTTGGTGTCCCGGTGCCCACCCGGGACACCCTGCCTGCCAGAGTGCGGGCAGGGAAACAAATGTCGACTCCCACCCACCAGGAGCATTTTGAGAGTCCTCAAGCCAACAAAAATATAGGTTTCAGAAAACGTGAAAAATCAGGGGCAACCACACATTTATAGGCATATATCCTACTGTCCCCATAGATTATGTCCTGGTCTGGTGTTAGGTGGGGGCACCATGGCCTCTACACAATTTAATATCTATTTGAGCCATCTTAACAACACCCTGTGGTCTCCATGGCTGTTCACCTAAACTCAGTAGCCTCAGGGTCAGTGTGTTTTACCATACGGATGATGTACTGAGTGATCAGTCTGGACTAGGTATCCAGCAACGGCCTCACACCAGATTACAATACGCTAAGTACAACGCACTGAAACTTAATAAAGCATAGATACAAGAGGAACAACCCTTGGGCGAAGGCCAGACCGTGGTCATTGGTTTATCAAAGGACAAGCACTTTCTCAAGCAAAGACTTACAGATATTTGGGGTTTACCTTTGATAGTGGTCAATAGGGCATCTGGAGACGCAAAGACATTCAATTCAAACTGTAATCAAAGCTTTATGCAGTGCCAAGCATACATTTGACAGTTACATGCTACATCCATTGACTGAGATATCTCAAGCAAAATGAACCATGATTTGGATGAATGGTGCCCCAATATGGCACCTAATGGCGACCAACCTTATTCACTTATTAGAAGACCCAACATTAAGGACGACATTTGGTCTCTGTAGAAGGACACCTTTGGAGATAATTAGGTTAAAATTTGGTTTGAGATCAAGTTGAGCGGTTTCTTAATCATTGGCTGTGGTATAATTGTTTATTCTAATTATAAAAGTAGTAATTCACTGAGGTTCTTTATTTTTAAAGAATTGTGAATGGCCATTAATGGACCATTCAAATACTGTTACTTTTGCCTCAACTGGGTGCGAATATTGAGTCTGCCGCTCTGTGGTTGTGATGCTAATTCCCCACAGGACATGGTTTTACAATGTTTTGCAGTTTTTACGACACACCTAGAAAGACCTTTTTGGTTCCAATCCTGAAAAGGCAAATTTTAGGCAAGTGAGAGCCACTTTTATTTTTTGACAAATGTTCACGGGTAGCACTGTCTTTTACATGCTTAATTTTTTTAAATCTACTGTTAAGTAAGTAAGTAAGTAAGTAAAATCTTTATTCGGTATTCATTTTCCATGAGTTACCATAAAAGCATTTATACATTGTATTTGCATGCATTTTAACAATACTAAAACATATTCAGCTCATTTAGAATTTGTGGCGATAATAGTTTAACAAGACAATTTAATTGTTGTTATTCTGAAGATTCAGCCTTAGTTTAAAAATACATTTTAAGAAAGTACTGACTACTTTGCATACGTATTCTGAGGTTAAAAGTTGTAACCACAACATAGCGGGGTGGCATTTTCGAGGGCCTAAAGTTCTCAACAATGGGGTTAGCCACAGCCTTCGATGGGCAGAATAATATTTGCAGAACAGTACAGTGTGCATCGTGGACTGTTCGGATAAATCGTCACATGGGCAAAGGGTTAAACTCTCTTCCCAACTATTTCGGTTTGGGAATGCTACAACCCTATGGAAAATATTCAGCCTAAATCGCGCTAGTAAGAAACGTTCAAACTGCGAGTCAACATAGGTTAAATATGGTTCCATTTCCATTGTTGTTGTGACCGCCAAGTCGTGCTGTACGGATGGTTTCTTGATCTCCACAGTGATGCGTAATTCTTCAAAGTGACTCAACGCCTTTGCCTTGAGGTCTTTCTTAGGAATTCCAATAATAGATTCGGGGTTATAATAATACTCGGCCATTCCTAAGTCAGTGAGGAGATTTTTAACATATGTTAGCCAGACAATTTTATCTACGCGGTCTAGGGTCATACAATCGGTAACAATAGCTTTAGTGAGAGAGTTCTTTGTTGAAACCCATATTCTGCGCCAGAGAAGTACAGGTTCAATTTTGGCCAAATCCTCAATGTGTGATAGACCCAATTCTGAATGAGAAGCAAAAGTCGATACTCTTTTAGGGACTGACAATAAGAATCTTATAAAAGTATTCTCCGCAACCTGTAAGACTTTTGTGTGTGTGTGGCCCCATAAGCCTGCCCCATAAAGTGCGATTGAGTGACACTTGGCTCTATAGATTTGGAGTAGTTCAACCGGAGGTTTTTTCCCTAGTTTCTGGGCAAATTTCATAAGAGCAGCGATGGATCGCAAAAGTTGGTGCTTGCGAGCTTCTATGGCCGCTCTCCAGTTGAGCTTCTCATCTATCATAATTCCCAAGTAAGGGTATTGGGAAGTGGTTTCTAATTTTTCGTTATTTAAAAGTATTGCTTTTCTATTACTCCTTACCCGTCCAGCTACCATAACAAAAGTTTTCTTTATGTTTATAAGAAGGTCTAGGTCGCTCATGAATTTTGCATAGCTATTCAAGGATTTTTGTAGCTCACGAGGGGTGCGTGCTATAATCACCGCATCATCTGCGTACAAAAGCGCGGGCACCAGTCGATCTTTTACGCGGGGTAAGTCCAGTCCCCCCCGTAACATCTCTGCCTCAAGTCCGTTGGTATAGAGGGAGAAGAGAAAGGGGGCAAGGACGCAACCCTGCCTGATGCCGCGCTCTACAGAGAAGGATTCTGACAATTCACCCCGTACTCCAAAACGCACCCTCACGGAAGCGTTGGAGTATAGTTCTCTAAGGAAGGTCACAAGAACCTCGTCCATTCCCATGTTAGTCAGAACTGACCAGAGTTTTGCGTGACTGACGCAGTCGAAAGCAGCAGAGAGGTCGACATATACCATGTACAACCTCTCGCGCTTTGCTGAGACATACTTTCCCATCAGTAGGGCCAAGTTCAGGGCTTGTTCTGTTGTTCCGTGGCCCTCTCGGAAACCGTACTGGATGTCCGAGAGGGTCCCGGTATTGTCTGCCCACTCCTGTAAACGCTGGAGAACCACTCTGCCCAGTACTTTCCCCAGTGAGTCCAGGAGGGAGATTGGGCGATAGCAGGTCACCTCCTCTCTATTTCCCTTCTTAAAGATGGGTACCAGAATTGATTGGGTCCAGGATGTAAGTAATCCGCAGACCATTGCTGCGTCAAACACCCTTTTTTATTATCGGGGCCCAGAGATCTAATCTGAATTTGAAGAAATCAACTGGTACCCCGTCCGGGCCTGGAGCTTTTCCACTCTTGCTGGCATTCAGTGCGTTTATTACCTCATATAGTTCAAGTGTCAGTGGAATTGGGAATGAATTATTCTCATTTGTGGTGGTATTTTTCCCACTAACAACTACTACTGGTGGTTTGCCAAAAATCTTAGCGAAATGATTTGTCCAGGTTTGTCCCTCAATAGCTACGTCGAGGCATGGCTGGTCTTTTGAATCCGTCAGGAAGGGTGCTTTAACCACTTTCCAAAAGAGTTCGCTATTTTTATTTAATGAGCTTTCATGCAGCTGGTCCCATAATGCCTTTTTTAGCTCTTCTTTTCTCGCTTTACAGGCCAACTTATACGCTATTCTCAGATTCCTGACCTCATCTTTGTCTCTTGTTGTTTGTGTTAATGCTTTTTTAAGCTTTTTATGGGCTACTGAGCAGTCGTGGTTGAACCATCCTTTTCTTTTTTTTTCGGTCCCTTTCTGCTTTACAGTAAGGTGTTCATTTACTTTACCTAAAATCGTCTTAAAATTGGACAGGACTTCCTCATCAGATACCTCCATATCTAAGCACTTAAAAATTTCTATTTGTGCTGCTGTAACGACCTTATTAGTCAGTTCATTAGGATCAATCTTCCCCCACCCAAGAGTATAGCCATTTGTTTTTGTGAGCTGGATGTTATTCTGGGAAAGGGTAGACATTAAGATTTGGGATGATAGCTGGGATAGGTCCAGGATTAGATCAAAGGTTAAAGCTGAGTGATCGCTTAATGTATTAATTTTCACTCTGAAATTCCGGATCTTATTTACGAGGGTCGCTGTGGTGAGGATGTAATCAATTGTGGTTTCACTTCCCCTTCCAAGATAGGTAGGGTCCAGCTTCCCAAGTAAAGGGTTTATTTGATTTAATATTATTAGATCTAAACTGGACAGGGATTCGTTTAGGAAGTCTCCCACCACTGAGTGAGTAAAATGGATTATTTGCTCCTCCATCCCATTGCCCATACCACAGATGTTATTCTTTTGATTCTCGCAGGGGTGGAGATTAAAATCTCCTCCCCAAACGATACTTACTGGTTCTGCCCCTAGTATTAGTTTTGTATCGCTACTTAGTTTCTTACGTAAACCCCCCAATATTTTTCTTCTCTCGTTTTCCGCTGCATTGTCATAGAGGTTGATGAGGAGAATAGTCCTCTTTGTCTTAAATACCAGTCTCAGGATCTGATAGTGGGTTTCTAAGCTAATTGGAGTAACTACCAGGCCAGCTATCGTGTTCGATATATAAGTTATCAGGCCGCCTTTAGCTCTCCCGTGGGTTCCTGCAATACCTGCTGAAAAATAGGTTTTATACCCTATCAGATGCATTTCTTTTGTAAGCCAAGTTTCCTGTAAGGCTAAGACTTGGGGGTCATTGGCAAACTCTAAGAGACTTACGTCCAGAATTTTATCTCTGAGGCCTGCACAATTCCAGTACATGAGTTGAATTTTTTTTCTCCACTCATAACGGAGGCCTGGCTTCTATTTGTCCTATTTGGCGAATTTGGCGCAGGTGCCTCCACCTCCCTATTATGGTCCTCATGGACTCGAGTGGATGTAGTGGTAATGTTATTCCCCCTAGTTGGATTTTCCCACCCCCTGTCAGATGGATGGTTAGATTGAGTCAACTGGGTGCATTCTTCAGTTGTTCGATTTTCACCCATGGTGTCTTGGGTGATATCACCAGCTAGAGTACCTTCTTTTATCATGGTACAGTCTTGTAACAAGGGAGGGTAACTATTAAGTCAATCCAATCCATCTAGGCCAGACAGTGTTGAAAAGTGATTAAACATTGGAATATTAAACTCTGGGAATGGTGTTTGATAATTGTTACTCAAGTTACCCCAGTATGTCTGAGAATGGAGTTGTTGCAGAGGTTGATTCAAGAAATGATTCTGAATAGGCTGGTAGCCTACTTCTCTCCACTCCGGACGATATCTTCTTGTTTGGAAATGTATGGAATTGTTTATCAGTTCGCGTGGGTAGAAGTAGCTAACATAATGCGTGGAAATAGTATCCCCGCCTATAGCCTCATACCAATCTCCTAAAATTCTTACCACCCTGTGGTCCTTAAAGTTAATGATTATCACGTCTCCCCTTTTGTCTTTTGGCCTTGAGCCCACCCACACCGCTCGTCTTACTGAGAGGATTTCTCCATTTACGTGCGCCGGTAGGGGTCTATTCTGCTTCAACCAATAAATGGTTTTATTTTTTAATGCGTGATAATTCTCTCTGGCCCCTTCAGCTAGCTCTGGAACTCCTGACAGGACAATTGTATATGGAGCTGAGTCCGGGGGTAAGTCAACAGTCCTACGTCTTGGTTTTTTGGGATATTGTGTTGACTGCTCACCCGGATCTCTGCTTGGTCTATTATTTGTGGGCGGGATAGATTTTGTTATTGGTAGGGGAGGTTTTGATTGTGTAAGGTTGTTTGTCACAGGGGGAACTGGGCGTGAGGACTGTGATAGTGGATTTATAGTTTTACTATATGGGATCACAGGTGGATTAGCCACAGTAAGATGTGAGAGGGAGGTATCAGTGGTCGCCAGAGGAAGCCCCACATTATGTTGGGGAATTTGTGAGGTGGGCTGTGAGATGGGGAGGGTTTCGGGCTCAGGAGGTCTATCTCGAGTAGTGGCCTTTAATTTCATACTGCTCAGTGTGGCTTCTAAAATGGTGAGCCTAATCTCCACTTTCTTTATGCTCTCGCTGATAGGCAAGAGCAGTGATCTGAGCAGGAATTCCAGGTTGCCCAGAGGAGCGGCAGGGGGTACTACATTAGATAGGTTAACCATGGGGGGTTCCTCAGGGTTAATAGTTTGGACGTCTCTATCGAGAGAGGGAGTGTGCACATCCACCATCGATCTATCATGACTTGGGGCAGGTTTAAAGCCTTTCCCAAAATCAGAATGGGAAATTTTAATTTTGGCATGTCCACCCCTCGTTTTCCTTCTTCGCTTATTAGGGGGGGCGTGCACCTTCGCATCAGCAACTGTTTTTGGCTTGCCTCTCCCAACTTTAGGTACTTTAATCGGTAGGATAGGTTGGGAGGTTAAGTCGATGGGCACGTTACTAGGGGTAATTGGATCAATGGCCCCAGGAACTTGGTCAATAGGTAGACTAGGGGGAGTAATGCAAGTCCTAAGCAGAAGCGGGACGCCCTCTTCAGATGGTGGCCCCCCGCTAATACTGAGAGACTCACCCTCTTGGGAGATAGTAATTTCAGTCAGGGGCCTGTTTTTTAAGTTTTCAATAGAGCGACGTCGCTCGGCCCTGCGCTCAGCTAGAGAACAGTCTTTCTCCCCATCCCCACCACCTGGTGTTCGTGCGAAATAAATGTCCAGTGACCTTTTTGGTTCCAATCCCGAAAAGGCAAATTTTAGGCAAGTGAGAGCCACTTTTATTTTTTGACAAATGTTCACGGGTAGCACTGTCTTTTACATGCTTAATTTTTTTTAATCTACTGTTAGGCTTAGGTCTAGTTGTGATTAATTACCCTGTACTTATAGTCTGTCCATGGTTATGTTTACCCTTGATCATCAAATGTTTTTATCAGCTTGTCTTGTTGTTGTTAATATGAGCGTTTCTTTATTAGTTGGTTCCTTCTGTGACACTTTGGTGGCAGTTGATTTTGTATTTTTTCTGTCGGTTTAGGGTATTATTTTATTTGGTTTGTTTATGTGAGGTGTGTTTTATTTAATTTTATGTGTGCTTTTTTGGTTTTATCTTTTGAAACCGAATAAAGATTATTCTGATCGCATTAGGTAACATATTTTTTCACCTTATCTTACCTGCTTAAATGAAAGAGTAGATGTGAAAAGCGAGACTTTCTACTAACGCAGGCTTATGGTGTTTAAAAGGCACTTATATGCCAATTATGATATGGACACGCCTCAAGTGAGCCAACATGAATTATTGAGGCGCCCATTAAAATGTATAAATTATTAAAAACCTGGTGCAATCTGTCAATCACCTCCCTCTCGCAGAGATTCCAGGGGCTTGGAGAGGACTGTTATAACAGAAGAATCTGCCGCAGATGCAGTGCTGAAGATTGAATCACCGCATAATTTGTTATTTAATTGTAAACCCTTAAACCAAAGGAGACAGCCCATTTTAGAACTGTTTTTAAGATGTCTGGAGTGCTTGCGACTTTGCTTCTTCAATTGACTCAATGACTGTCAAAATGTCAATTAATAAGACTGATTGAATGTTTGACAAAAAACTGTGATTTATTTATTTTAGAGCTTTAATAGGATGTTTGTTTACATGGCTTTTAAACAAAAAAGCAAAAAAAAAAAAAAAAAAAAAAGCTCTTCCAGTGCTTGCTCATAGGGGCGGACATCCCGGCCAGGCCGGTTTGTTTACGAGCGCACTTTATCTCGCGCCACAGAAACACGTTTGCACTTCAGCAAATAAAATGACGTCAGAGCCCCAGCGACGGGGTTGTGTTGTTTCCGAGCCTGGTGTGTGTCCAGCTGCAGTCGGGGGTGGAGGGGGCTGCAGCAAAGCCTATTGATTGCTTTGAATGTGTGGCAGTGCGTTTGCATGATTTATCACCACATCTTCCACACTTGGGTGTAAATGTTTACCTTATTAAGCTGAATTCGCTGAGTGTTGCACGTGCTAGAAAACCCTCAATTACATTTATCTTATTTATTTATTTATTTATTAAAAGTTTTATATAGCGCGAACAAGATCCTTACAGATATCAGAGCGCTTCACAATGACAGGGTAGGGGCAGTAGGAATGAACAGAGGTAATGGGAGCAATGTAGTAGTCACTAACATGAAAGGAAAATAATAACATACATAAAACATATCAATATACAGTACGGTAAACAAGTAATATAAGACGGCACAAGTCATTGGTCCCACTACAGAGGTGTTCAGGTACACCTTGGGTGTGTGGAAGGCTTATAACAGTGTTTTAGTATAGAGAGAGCACTGAGTGGGGGCATCGGGAGGGTGAAACAGTGACCCAGCGTGTATCATATATTGGTCGGTAGTAAGAAAGTAGCGTAGTAGTGTCTCCATCAAGTAGAGGTATAGTGCCAAAGGACAAGGTGAGCATTGACACAAGGCAATGCAGAGTCTCTGATCCAGCACCTATAAAGTTCAGGAGATCTTGGCCAGAAGGATGGTTTTCACCTCTTTCTTGAAGAGTGCAGTGGAGGAGATACGCCTGGTTTCAGGAGGGAGCGCATTCCAGATCCTGGGTGCCATTCCTGAGAAGGAGCGCTTGTAAGTTTTCTCTTTCCGGAATCTACGGGGTTTCAGGAGTAGATTCTTTGAGCTTCTATTGGATCTCGAACCTCCTGATATAGACAACTTTTGAGCGAGGTAGTTGGGTGCATTGTGGTGCACGGCCGCGTGTGTCATAACTGCAATTTTTAGTTGTATTCTGGCTTCAAAAGGCAGCCATTTTAGGGACTTTAAGTCTGGGGAAATATGCAAATGTTTTCTTGAGCCAGTAATGAGTCTTGCGGCAGCGTTCAGGGAGGCTCTTAAGGGTGCTGTTGTGGATAGCGGGAGTCCGCTGAGGGCCACAATTCCGTAGTCTATTCGAGGGATGACTAACGCTTGTACAGCAGTTTGGAAGTCTTCAGCAGGGAGGAAGGGTTTAATTTTCCTCAGTGTGTTGATTTGGAAATTAGCTGCTTTTGTGGCTTTGCTGACGTGCTGCTGCATGTTGAGCTTGGCGTCCAGTGTGATGCCTAGGGATTTCGCTGAGTCCACGATGGTGGGTTGGACATTGAATGCTGTTAGGTTGTTGAGCCATGTTTGGGTGGTGGAAATTTTCGCCGGGGGTGAGATGAGAAGGAACTCAGTTTTCAGAGCATTTAGTTTGAGGTGATTATCGGCTAGCCAAGATTGAGTGTTGATAAGCGTGGAATTCAGATGTTTGATATCTTCCGGGGATTGAAGCTTTAGGTACAGTTGTGTGTCGTCGGCGTACATATGGAATTGGACATTGGAAGCTTGGAGCAAGGTGGCGAGCGGTTCCATGACGAGGTTGAACAATGTGGGGGAGAGGGAGGATCCTTGTGGAACACCTAGATCTGCAGGCACAGGTGAAGATAACACATTGTCGATCTTGAACTTCTGAGACCGGTTGTGAAGGAAGGACGAAAACCATTTGAGAACAGTTCCCGATAGACCCATTTTAGCGCTTAGCAGCTCCAGCAAGTTCTCATGTTTGACCGTGTCAAATGCTGACGAGAGGTCAAGAAGGATGAGGAGGCAGGACTCATTGCGATCAAGAATTTGGAGGGCGTCATCAATTATGTGTGTCATAGCTGTTTCCGTGCTATGTTTCGCTCGGAAGCCTGATTGATGAGAGTTGAGGAGGTCAAATTGGTTAATGTGTCTTGTTAGTTGGAGTTGGACACATTTCTCCAGCAGTTTGGCCAGGGTGGGGATATTGGTGATGGGCCGGTAATTGTTTAGGTCAGACGGATCAGCTGTAGGTTTCTTGAGTATAGGCGTGACTTGCCCCACCTTGAGGGAGTCTGGAATGAGGCCTTGTTGCAGGGAGCAGTTGATGATTTTGGTCCAGAGAGGGAGGAGCAAGGGGATGAAGTCTTTTACAGCATTTGCAGGTAGAGGGTCTGTGAGGTGATTAGAGGGCTTCAAGGTGCAGAGCAGTTTGTGTATTGTTTCTTCCGAGTAGGTATCGAAGTACAGCCAAGATGCCATGTTTTTAGGTTGAGTGTTAGCCATTCTGGTGTGGTTGGGGAATCGGCTTACATCCATGATGAGGTCATTTCTTATGTTGTCAGTCTTTAGCTTAAAGTAAGCAGAGAAGTCTTCACAGTGTGGGGTGTCGCTTGTTGTGCTATTTGATTGTAAGGGTTGTGCCTTTGTTTGGGTCTTGATTAGTTCGAACAGTTTTCTTGGCCTGTTTTTTGCTTGGTCCAACTGGCGGCTGAAGAAGTCCAACTTTGTGCGCTTTATTTTCCTGAAGTAGGCATTTCTCTTGTTTTTAAGCCTTTTGAGGTGCAGTGCTGAAGGGTCCGATCTCCAGGTGCGCTCTGCCATTCGCATCGAACGGCTGTCGTCATTGAGTCTGTCGTCATACCAGGGGTTAGAAGTTTTGGTGGAGACTCTCTTCAGTTGCAGTGGGGCGACTTCATTGACTAATGTATTCATAGATTCAAGGTAGTGGTCAGTCAGTGATTGGACATCCGAGGCACCTGAAGGGGGAAGGAGGAGATTGCCGATGTGGGGAGGCAGAGTGGAGGGGTTGAGATTCTTCATGTCCCTTTTCCATATTTTGGATTTGATTGGTTGAGCCGGGTTAGGTTTAACTTTTTCATTGATAAAGAAGGTGATAATGTGGTGATCTGACCAGTCGCAGGGTAGGATCGTCTCCAGTTGTGTAGCGTTCTCTTTGGCAATGATGAGATCAAGTATCGAGCCTTTGTCGTGTGTTGGTCTATCGCATATTTGGGTACGGTCAAGCGCATTAAGGAACGTTTTGAGACTATTCACCACTGTGTCTTTCGGATCGTTCCAGTGGAGATTGAAGTCACCCAGGTAGACTTGGGTGGTCTGCCGGCCGGCATTGGAAGTGATCATGTCCATGAGTTGTTGGGTGAATATGAGATTGTCACCAGGCGGGTGATAAATGAGATGTAAAGCACAAACTTGTTTGCCCTCGCTGGTGATGTCGAGGCAGAGGAGTTCACAGGAGGAGAGGGAGGGGGAGGTGACTTTAGTAACGGAGAGGTTGCTCCTAAAAATGCATGCAATTCCCCCGCCCGTCTTGTCTGAAGACCTGTCTAGCCTAATGATGTGATAGTTGGGGGGGATTAGTATGTCCATAATCGAGGTAGAGGCTTCAGTGAGCCAAGTTTCTGTTAGAATGGCTAGGTCCAGATCCCTAGCTGAGACGAGATCAGCGATGTCGGAGGAGTGTCTCTGGGCCGATCTGCAGTTGAGTAGGATGCATTTGAGTTTGGGAGAGAGAAGGGTGGTCGAGCTTTCTAGAGTGAGGGGAACTTTTCTGAGGTTGTTAGGGACGGAACCTCTGTTGTTGAGTGTTGGGAGCCTCAGAGGGTTTGTAAGAATTGTGGGTATGGGGATGTGTGTGCTGGATATGTGTTTTACCGGACCTGGGCCATAAGAGCGTAGGAGAGAGCATAGGTCGCGGTCCGACAATGGGTTGAGGACACGGCGGGGGCGGTGGGAGTTGTTGCGAACGGGGATAGTCGGCCAGCGCGGATGTCGTTGGAGACGAGGGTATGAAGGGCGGGTGCGTCCTTTGTAGGGTAGAGGGATGATGGGAGGTAGACTGGGCTGTGCTGAGAGAAGGTCTTTGATTGCGTGGACATCTTTTTTGATTTGTAGAATATCCTCTTTGACTTGTTGGAGGGTGGGTAAAGTCATGTCAGGAGGTGCATTGGGGATGGCGTAGGTGGTGAGAGCCATTGGTGAATGGTTGTGTAGTGAGCTGGAAAGCGGGCAGGGTATCGAAGGGGGGGATATACTAGCATTGTTGGAATGTTCTGCGGTGCAAATGGGTGGGATGGCATTCAAAGAGTGGGCGTGTTTGTGGGCGGGGCGTGTGGGTGAAGTAGGCGGTGAAGGCGGTGGGTGGGAGGCATAGGTAGTGCCGTCAGTGGGAGACGGTGCCGGTGAGTGGAAGAGTGAATGAAGGCTGAAGACAGTGGGGGAGACCGGAGGGTAGTGAGGGCTGAGAATAGGGGGTGGGAGAGAGGGGGATGCTAAGGTAGGAGGGGTGGTATGTTTTGTGTGTTTTGTTGGGATCTTACAGGATATTCCCAGCTGTCTAATGCCCTCAGGTCACGTGGCGCTCGACCTCGGACCTGGGGATCTGGGTTCGAGTCTCGGTAACGACGCCAAAACCTCCTGTGATTCTGGGCAAATCACTTATTCTCCCCGTGCCTAAAATGAAAGTGTGTCCTCATGTAACGTAACTGAAAAATATGTAAAGCGCTCTGATACCTGATTCGGTTCGGGTCTAGTTCGCGCTATATAAAGCTCTACAAAAAAAAAATACTTTCAATGCTGTGGTTTTTAAGCTCATATATACATTATTATGTTTTTTTATTTTTTAGCGTTTTATATAGCGCGAACTAGACCCGAAGATATCGGGTATCAGTGCGCTTTACATAGCACCAGTTTCGTTACACAAGGACACATTAATTTTTGTTAGGCATGGGGAGATTAAGTGATTTGCCCAGAACCACAGGATGTTGAGCGTAGTTGCAGAGACTCGAACCCGGTTCCCCAGCTTCTACGTCGACAGATCTAGCCGTAAGGCCACACCCTCTCCCCATGGGTAGAGTCACATTGGCCCAGGCATGTCCCAGGGTATCATGCGGGCACGGCGGACTGATTTATAGGTAGATGATGGGAGTTTACGACACACGAAATTTTCTAAGAGGCCTAGCTGGCCTGGGCTGGGACAGAGTCAGTTCCTTCTTGATCGAGTAGAATGGGCTTTCGGAATAGACAACGCTGGGGCCCGAGTGGATAATGGGGGTACTCTGGTCAACCTCTCCCTCTGTCAAGGCTCCCTTCCTGTCTCCTTCAAAACTGGGCCGGTCACCCCTCTGCTTAAAAAACCCACTGCTGATGCGAATGACCTCAACAACTTCTGCCCCATCACTAACCTACCCTTTCTTGCGAAGATCACAGAAAGATGTGTAGCGAAACAACTCTCTCGTCATATCAAGGACAATGATCTTCTTGACAATTGTCAGTCTGGCTTCATCCAAAACTGCAGCACTGAAACAGCCCTACTGCAAGTGGTTGATTACGCGCTGAGGATACTCGATTCGGGGGGGGTCCTGTCTTCTAATTCTCCTTGACCTTTCTGCAGCCTTTGACACTGTCAATCACAACACTCTCCTCAACACTCTTCAACAGAGAATGGGCTTGGAGGGCACTGTGCTTAAATGGTTTGCTTCCTTCCTCCCAGAGAGATCCCAAATGATCAAAATAGCGAACAGTCTTTCATCTCCTTTGGCGGTAGGTCAAGTTATTCCTCAAGGCTCTATACTTGCACCCACATTGTTCAATCTTTATTTAGAACCACTGAGAAATCTCCTAAGTAAATCCGGGATCCACTATCATCTCTATGTAGATGACACTAAAATGTACCTCAAGGTTGCCTCCACTCACGATCTCGCCGTCCTAAGCTCTACTCTCGACTCAATTCAAAACTGGATGTCAACTCATCAACTGATTCTGAATCCCTCCAAAACTGAATTCCTCCTCCTCTCCTCCTCACTTTCTCCTCCCCGGTTCAATCATGGAAGGATCAGATGAATCTACTTAACAATAAACCCTTCATTGTCGACAGCTCAAAATCCCTTGGTGTCATACTCGACAAAAAACTCAATCTAATCTCCCACATCAATTCCATTGCAAAGTCTGCTCGATACCAACTGCGCCTTCTTCGGGGAATTCGTCGTTTTTTCCCAGAACAAGACCTTACAACCCTGGTGCAATCGCTGGTCCTCTCCATACTGGTCTACTGCAATTCTCTTCTTACTGGCCTCCCCAAATCCCACCTGTCCCCCCATAAATCTGTTCTCCATTCAGCAGCTCGTTTCATTTATGGGGCCAAAAGAAGCGACCACATCACACCGATGTTATCCACCCTCCGCTGGCTTCCCATCGAGGCTAGAGCTATCTACAAGACTGCCTGTATCACCCACAAAGCCTTGCACTCCTCCTCTCCTCGCTACCTGGCGAATAAACTGGAACTCTCTGGAGGCTCTAGTCTAGACCATCTCGTAATGCGGAAAATGTACTGCTTGAACCTCCCTCTTTCAAGAAGGAAAGATCGATGGCCCAATCCTTTTTAGGCAACGCAGTTAGAATCTGGAACTCACTTCCGCCTCAGCTCTGGACCACAACCTCCTCACAGGCCTTCAAAACAGACCTCAAAGTTCTCCTCCTCCAAAGACACCTCCAAATGAAATTCATGCCCTCTCTACTATCTGAAGGAAGAACTCCCATTATTGAAAATTCTATTCTCTATGACTATGGAAGTACCTTCCCAGTGTGTTCTTGTGGTTGGAGTGTTTGCCATTTATTGCAGTATTATCCTTGTACCTGTGTTTGGTACTCTTTTGTAACATGCACACACCACTTTTCTCTTGTAACAGACTGTTTGCTGCCTCTCACATTTGTTTTGCTTTGGATACTTGCACAAGTGCCACCATTGCCTACGTAACGTTTGTTCTTGTGTTTGAGTGTCTGCCATATATGGCAGTATTATACCTCTGATTGTACTTTGTTTTCTCTTGTAACCTGCACACATGTCACTTTTTCCTCCTGTATTGCACCGTTTGCTACCTCATGTATTTTGTTTACTCACAATTGTCACTTTTGCCTCATGTAACTTAAAGTTTGCTTTTGTAATTTGTTCACTTGTAATTTTCTCCTCATGTATCATTACTGTTCCTATTGTGAAGCGCTCTGACGCCTTTGGGTAAAGTCCACACTATATAAAAATGCATAAATAAAATAAATATTAAAATAAATACTGTCTAGACTAGAGTGACTGATCTCTGCCCACTGGGCATAGCGCCTAGTGCATCGTATCTTTGTTTGCTGAACTCGGATGACATTACCTAGAGCATCACGTCTCTGTGTGCTAGACTGCAGGGCCGCATAGCTCTGCGGGCTTGATGTCATGTACAACATTTGGGGCAACATGTTGTCTCTGTGAGCCAGGCCTTGGGGTATCAGAAGCACACATCTCTACAGGCTGGTTCTCCGCGGATACTACCAGAACAGCACTTCTGTGCAAGCTTGGAGAGGATGTGGTCTTAAGGCCAGAGCTGCCGACTTTGGAACTGGAGAACCAGGTTCTCATGTCTGCGTCCCTTCATCATCCTGTGATTCTGGTCAAATCACTTAATATGCACGTCTCAAAATATATGAATGTGACAATGTGCAATGAAACCAGTGCTCATTTAAAGTGCTCCAATACCTTTGGGTCAAGATCACACTGTATTAAAAGTACAATAAAGCTTCACTTTGGGGGAACTGCGTGTGTACCTTCTGGAGCACATAATGTGTGCAGACAGGATTCTGTGGTTACCACATAGACACACACACACACACACACACTAAGGGGCGCCTTCTTGAACATGATATATGTGGTCTTTACTTTTGATGTACCATTGATCACTGAAACAATATCGAAAACAACATATCGTAAAGCACAGCTATTGTGTCAAAATACCATTTACAAAAAAATCGTGTCCCTATAATTAGAATGGAAAATAGAAAAATATTGAAAAAAATAGTTTCACACCAATCTCATTAACCGCTTCCGTGCGGCGCGAATTCCCCGCCCATGCTGACTCCGCCTTGCGCGGGCGGAGTCATGACGGAACGGTTCCGTCATGAGCACAGCTCAACCGACGCTCATGACGGAACCGTTCCGTCATGAGCATGGAAGGGGTTAAAAACATACAAAAATATTGTTTTGTAATATATATATATATATATATATATATATATATATATATAGTTTAAAATAAATCTTACATATTTTATTGTATAACAATAATATAATGTAAATACGTTTAAATAATATTTAACACTAAATAGAAATATATACTATATAAGCACACACATGTTTAAATATACATAGATATAATGTAACAATTATTAAAAATATATTTTTTATATTATATTACATTTATTTATTTAAATGTACTACTATAAAACATATATAAGCATATGTATGTATATATATATATTTATATAAATTAAACATAAAGAATATTAACAAATAAACTGCAAAACATTAAATAAATTACCAAACTAACGACCTATAAAAAAGATATTTACAAAAAATATTATAAAAATTATATATATATATATACATACAAACATATGTATATACATATATAGGTATCTCTCTATCTATACATAGATAGATAGATAGATGCAAATAATATAAAAAATTATTTAAACAATATCAGTAAAAGTATTGGAGTTTGGCAATAGTAGATATACTATTCCCACTCCACTTTATGCAACAGTAGTGAAAGCGCAGGCTTTCAGAGGGGTTACATTTACTATTCCCACTACAAACAGGTAAAAAGTAGGGAAATATTGGACTTAGGAGGGGTAAGATTTTCTATGCCCACTCCATTTTGTGCAACAGTAGGGAAAGCGTTGGATTTCAGAGGGATACAGTTACAATTCCATTCCAATTTAAGCAACAGTAGGGAAAGGTACTTCACTTCAAACACATTACGTATTTTAACAAGCCTATTAATTTGGAACAAATATAAAACGTTTACTATGAACATTATTAATTAACCAAAAATTATATATATACAAATAAAAAACAGTTAAGCAATTTACATGATTATTACACAATTTACTATCAATTAAAAAAACAATTATTACTTAATTAACTTCTCAATCTATATCCCTACAAACGCAACAGCCCACACCTAAAATATAACTAAAATGTATATATGTATGTATGTATTGTACACTTATATAGCGCAAGCTGTCACCCAAAGGGTATCCTGGCGCTTTGACTCCACTAAACCAGATGCGCAGTCACCACATTATACTGTTCTAGGAAAAAGGTAGGTTTTCAAACCTTTTTTAAAGGATGAAGAATCCCTCAAGCTCCGCAAAGAGAGGGGGAGGGAGTTCCAGAGTTTAGCGGCTGAGTATCTAAAAGAACGGCCACCCATTCGCAACCTCCGAACTCTTGGAACCACCGCCAGACATGCGAGGAGGAGCGAAGCAGTCTTGCTGAACGATACCACAAAAAAGTTTCTGCAGCAAGACAGGTCCTTGGTCATGCAGTGCCTTAAAGGCCAGGCAGGAAGCTTTAAAGCAGATTCGTTGTTGAACAAGTAGCCAGTGAAGATCTTTTAGCGCTAGGGAAGAAGAAGCCGCGCGTGGCCTAGATAGAGCAAGCTTCGCTGCCATGTTTTGAATGCGCTGCAGCCTACTAAGCAGAGTAATAGGTGCGGCCAAAAGTAAGGCGTTACAATAATCAATCCTGATTAGGATAATGCCACGCACCACCTCTGGCCTAGTTTGCGCTGGAAGCAATGGAAGAATTTTACGCAAAGTGCGTAATAGCAGCATGCAAGTGGAGATGGTCTTGTTAACAAAACCATCCATCTGCAGATTGGGACTGAACATGACTCCCAGATTACGGGCTGAATCCGCCGCCACCACTGTGCCCATAGAGGACGATGGCCAAAAATCAGCCGGTAGGGAGCGCGGGGTACAATCAGATGAACAATACAGTACCTCAGTCTTTGAGCCATTAAACTGGAGAGAATTAGTTCTCAACCAGTCAGCCGTAGCAGACATACATTGTTGAAAAGTCTCTTTGGACACAGCGTCTTCTCCTTCAAGGGAGAAGATAAGCTGAGTGTCGTCAGCATAATTGATCACTGAGATGCCAAAGGACTTGATAAGACTAATCAAAGGGAGGAGGTACAAATTAAATAAGATAGGGCTAATCGCTGAACCTTGGGGTACACCTTGCCCTACTCTCTTGATCCCAGACCTAAAAGGAGGCAAAGCCACCACCTGGTGTCTATTCTGAAGATATGAAGTTAACCAGTCTAGTGCCAGTCCCGCTAGCCCAGTCTCCTCCAGCCGACTGATAAGGATGGAGTGGCTGACCGTGTCAAATGTGGCCGACATGTCGAGCAGCACTAAAAAGGCTCCCGACCAGTGTCGACCCGTGATCGTAAATCATCCAACACGACCGCCAGCGCCGACTCCGTACCATGCGCTGGCCGGAAGCCGAACTGGGCCACATCCAAACAGATGTTCTTTTCCAGAAAGCTGGACAGAGACTGGGTCACCAATTTTTCCATGATCTTAACCGGGAAGGGAAGCAGCGAAATTGGCCGATAATTCACCGGGCAGGTGGGTTCAAGTGTGGGTTTCTTCAAGAGTGGAGAGACCACAGCCAACTTCCAGCACTCCGGCACCGTAGCAGTGCTAAAGGACTGGAAGCAGATGGAGTAGAGGGGGCGGAAAAGCTGCTCCTGAAAAAGTTTCCAACATTTGTGCGGTAGCGGGTCAAGAGGAGAACCCGAGGACACCCCATTTGCAAGGGAACAAAAATCCTCAAACGGCGGGAGGACAAAGCTTTCCAACCTTGGACAATCAAAGAGAGATAAAGGTACATAAGCAGCCGGTGGCTGGGGACATGAGCAACCCAAACTAGCGAGTCCACTCAGAATGGTGGCAATCTTGTCCTCAAATGCATCGGCCAAAGTATCGCAGAGAGACTGTGAGGCTGGAATGTTATTTGCCGCACATGTCGGCTTAGAAAGATCTTTAACTATTTTGAACAGGGTCTGAGATTTATTAGACGCCTGTAATAGCATGTCCTCCAGATGTTTCGCTTTCGCGCGCTTAATCTGGGCTTTGTAGTCCAGCAGCGCTTGTTTATAGAGGGATCTGGCAGGCTCTGCATAATGCTTTCTCCATACCCTTTCTGCCTGTTTACATCTTATTTTCGTATGGAGAAGATCGTTAGAGTACCACGGCATAGTAGGCCTTCGTCTATCTTTTGATTTCCGCAAGGGGGCCAGTTTGTCCAGTGAATTAGTAATTTGCATACATAGGCCTGAATAGCTCGCCTCCACATTCCCCTCTAAGGAAAAACCTCCTGAAAGCAAGAGTAGGTAGAACACCACTATTTAGGAGTTTAGACCATTGTCTGCTAGTCTTGGCGGGACCCGAACTGTGCTCTCGCGCAGAGTTGGCGGGGAGACTTAGGGAAAAATGGACTAAAGCGTGATCAGTCCAACATTGAGCAACTATGGGCCAGATCTAGCTTGCCAATTACCGGTCGGTAACGGCCGATTTCGGCCGTTACCGACCGGTATTTGGGAATTGACATGTAGGGGCCATATTATTTACAGAATCGGTATATTTACCGATTCGGTAAATTTACAGAATCGGTAAAATACCGAATCGGTAAATATACCGATTCTGTAAATCAATATGTAAGTGGCACTGTAATCAGTGCCACAGGCCCTTACCGAATCGTTATTTACCATGGAATACTATTCCATGGTAAATAACAAATTACAGTGTACATGCACATCTGTGCATGTACACCTGTGCCATGTGACACACAGACATGCCCTAAGGGCATGTGTGTGTCACATGGCACACAAGCCCGAAACAGGGGTGCAACAGGGTGTCAAAGTGACACCCTGTCCCCCTTGTAAAATCGGTAATTTTACCGATTCGGTAATTACCGAATCGGTATTTGCTATTGAATCCTATGGGCTTCAAGGCCCATAGGAGTCAATGGCAAATACCGATTCGGTAATTACCGAATCGGTAATTACCGAATCTTACAGATTCGGTATTTTTACCGAATTATTTACCTACATAGCAATTACCGAATTGTAAATACCGAATCGGTAAAATTCGGTATTTACCATTCGGTAAATTGCTATTACCTACATCTGGGCCTATGTCCCTAATCTCAACCAGCGTGGCTTCCGCGAAAACCAGATCTAAAGCATGGCCCTTCAGGTGAGTCTGAGAGAGTACTAGTTGCTGCAGATGAAGATTGCTACATGCCTGGCACAGTTCCCTATAAGCTGTGTCCATCGGCCCATTTGGCCATAGATTAAAATCCCCCAAAATAAGCAGTCTAGAGTGAGTATTAGAAAGATCATAGATTAGATCAATCAAGATCAGGTAGACTGAACAGTGCATTACCCGGAGTTCTGTAACATAACAGGCCGGAGTGCAATGCTCCTTTCTGTCCCTTGAGAGAAAAAAACCATAAGTTCAAATCCTTGGACCCTTTTTACCTCGAGCTGAGAGAGATCCAGAGTGTCCCTAAATATAAACCCTATGCCTCCCCCTCTATTCCCTATACGAGGGTTATGCCTGATTTTATATCCCGAAGGACAGGCCAGCTCGAGTTCTACCTCGCTGTCTGCTCAAGTCCAAGTCTCTGTAAGAAAGAGCACATCCAACCCATAGGATTCAATTAAGAGTGCAACTTTGATATGGTGTTTACAAAGAGCCCGGACATTAAGTAACCCACAAGACAGCACCGCTGAGTTATTAGACGTCAAGGTCGGCAAGTTATTTACAGGAGGGCAATGACCGAGCTCACAGAGCTCTGCTCTAGTGTAGGTTAGCCGGTGTGTTGCTGCAGAGGCAGCAAGGCTAGCCCTAGTCGTGATCGAAGCGCGAACGGGTGCAAACGGGCTTACCTCTGGCGCACCTCCGGCGCGCCAACGGCTCGTCCGCTGCGCGCCAACGCTGCTCGCTTGATGGATATGCATAATAAGTAGCCGTAAACGCGGGAGTCCTCCGATGTGAACACTAGCCCCCCAACCAAGATGGCGCCCGCTAATCGGCACTCACCTGGTCACCCTCACCCAAAATGGCGGCCTAGATCGTCGCGATGCGGTGGAGTCACGGACCCAAGCATGCCCTGAAGCGCCCTAAATCCCACCAAATGTGGTGTGACAAACAATTATGGTGCAGGGTAAGAGTCTCACCTAAATATTGCCCGTCAGAGAGCGCGCAAGAAACTAGGTGCCTGTCGTCCGAAAAAGAACAGCGCGAAGCGCAAGATACAGGTAATTTAAAAATTATTAAAACTTGCAATGCTGCACGATGTGCAAATGCGCTATAGTCAGTAAAGTGTGACCTGCCAGCAGGGGAATCCATTTTTTATGCGTTTCAACAGACGCGGGAGTCCTCCGATGTGAACACTAGCCCCCCAACCAAGATGGCGCCCGCTAATCGGCACTCACCTGGTCACCCTCACCCAAGATGGCGGCCTAGATCGCCGCGATGCGGTGGAGTCACGGACCCAAGCACGCCCTGAAGCGCCCTAAATCCCACCAAATGCGGGGTGACAAACAATTATGGTGCAGGGTAAGAGTCTCACCTAAATATTGCCCCTCAGAGAGCGCGCAAGAAACTAGGTGCCTGTCGTCCGAAAAAGAACAGCGCGAAGCGCAAGATACAGGTAACTTAAAAATATAAAGTTATTACTCAAATTACATAATTATTAATCAATTAAATAATTGATAATAAAGTAATAAATAAGTGTTCATAAATTATTACTTAATTAACTTCCCCCTATACCGCTACAAACCCAGCAGCCCACATCTATAATATAATACAATATATAATTATTACACATTTCACATAATTAACAATAAATTAATTTATTAATAATAAATGAATCATGAATTGTTAAATAACTTTTACCTAATTAACTTCCCAGGCTATACCCCTACAAACCGAGCAGCCCGCACCTAAAATATAACAAAATATATAATTATTACACAATTTACATGATTAATATTAGATTAAATAATTAACAATACATTATAAATTGTTAATTAATTATTACCTAGTTAATGTCCTCCCCTACACCCCTACAAATGTAGCAACCCACACCTAAAATATAAGTATAATAAATCAATAATACAAAATATACATATTGAATATCAATCACATACTTACTTAAACATTATTAATTAATGAATAATTAATTATTACTTAATTAACTTCCCACCATATCCCCTTACAAACACAACTCACTACAACACCATAAATTGCTTTTAACAAATACATTAAAAATTCTACATCACTTAATATTATCATCCACATTTAAAAACATCAAAAACTATTATACAAAAATGACTAACTCATAATATTCATATATAAACTAAACACATTAAAATAATAAAAAATATTTTCTTTGCAACTATGTTATTGAAAATGATATTTACAACAACAATAGTCTTTAGAAAGATATTACTTACCTGGAGAAGCAATATTCTTGACAACAATATTCCTGCATCACAATCTTTCCCTTCCCCATTTTTCTGTCTCCTGATATTTACAACTCATATTTTTTCCAAATATCAGAACCACATATCTGTATGACTCTAGGAGCATCTTCTAGAACCACATATATCTGCATGCATACATGCAAACCCTCCCGATTCAGGTGGGAGACTACAGATTTCGAGGCTAGTCTCCTGTCTCCCAATTCCTGTATGCAGAAACCCATTTCGGATTGCCGAATCATAATCTGCTAGAAATAAGGCAACAGTGAAATGTTGATGCCTGTCATGCACGCGCCCGTCTCCCCCTCCAAGAATTGCCTCTGACATCAAAGGTTAACGCTTGATAATTAATTATTGGACGGGGCGATTAGAGCATGTGGCAGGCCTCGACATTTTATTTTTGGCAGTTTTTCATGCTTACAAGAACTCTGTTTTTGTTTGCGCTATGTTATTAAACTGCCAAAAATTAAATGCTGATTGTCTGTCTCCATACATGCCAATAGACCTGATTCAGTCAGATTGCCTCTGCTTCAATCTAAGTCAATGGGGAAAATACATTTTTCCTTCTATTTTTTTTAAATCTCCAACTTGCTTGCTCTAAAATGTTGGCGTACATGCTGCATGCTGCTTTGTACAGCTAACATATAGCTGTGTCGAGCAGTCGAAGCATATCAGAGGTGGTGGTGGGAGCTGGACTGATGTCAGAATACCACAAAAGTTAGTAAGTTCCATAAAGGTGGTATTACTTTGAAGATAAATTGATATTCAGTACACTGATAGAGTAATAAAACAAATAGAATTAAACATAGAGCAAAAACGCAAAATGCCCAGTACTCCTATATGCAGAGATACAAATGCAGTTTTTCATAACACAGCCAAGATGGCGGCTGCTCTTTGACCTCTATATGTGGTGTTGTTCAGTCTTTGGGGCTTACTACTGTATTTACTTCCATAGAGAAAGTTGAGAAACAGATGGTATGAAACCAGGTCGATCACAATCTATTGCTAGAGGTTCAAGGTAGGTAAGCAGGTGTAGCTGAAACAAATATCCAGAAAAGTCCTGTAAATTGGGCTGAAGAAGTGTTTAGGTGACAACAAGACTTTTACAATTGGTGACATCAAAGGTTACCAGTGTTTACTGGTGCCCCACAACCTTCCTCAGCTCATGGTTATTGGTTTGAGAAGGAACCAGTAATTCAAAGGAGGCTGGTCCTGGTTGACTTTGCTCGGCGGGTTGCCCATGGCAGTGCTGCCAGGATTCCCAGGTCAATGAGTGATGTGCTTCTCCAGTCCAGGTTTTTTACTTTGAATTCTGGGACTTGTAGTCTTGTTTATTCCATTTTAAAACAGAACTACAATTTCCGGAATTCAAAGAAAATAATAATCTGCACTGTTACAGAGCATCATGCATTAACCTGGAAAACCTGCCGGCTATGCCATAGCCCATGGGGTGCTGAGACAGTACAACCAGGTTTCAGAGCACCTGGACATCTTCAGAGGTTTGTAGGTCAATACTAGCAGGTCAAGGCCTGGGAGTCAAGGAGCCCGTAGGGAATGGATCAAAAGGCACCTGAGAAACCTAGTTCTCCCCCTCTACCAAACTCACATTTCACACCACACACAAAGCACAATCAAGACTTCGAGGTTCGATGATATAGGCTTTCTGCCTTTTTCCAAAGGCTGAGAACCATTTAGAAGCTAAAATTAAAGGGAAATCTAAAAGTATGTTTTTGTTATGACCGAGTTTGACCTGTTACTAACAATATACTTAAAGTCAGCTTTTGGCCCTCCCCATTCAACAATTGGCTTTCTTCAAACAATCTCTCACAGCCATGGGCTGTCGTAAATAAATTATTTACACTATCATAATTTCTATAAATAAATAAATATCAAAAGGGTCAAGCATAAATGAGGAGAAGAGTCCGTGGTATTAGAGTCAATGGGCTTTATTGCATTAACTCGAGTTAAGGGAGAGCTCCTTTCACCAAGCAGGTTCAGGAGAGTTCTGAGCTTTATTCAGAGAGTACAATATTTATACATTCTTTGCATACATAGGGAGGAGCCCTCCAAGCAGAAGGAAAGAAAAAGATATGAGCATGTAGGCGTTCACTGTAATGAGTCATAGGTGGGTGGGTGCATAGAGGGGGCAGCAAGATCAGCTAAAACTCGCAATGCCTGTTTGCGTAACTTTATCAGACTTCTCCATGAAGGCTGTTTCCTTTCTGTTGGCCAGGGAGGGCCCTGGGTGTCAGAGTGACTAGCATGTCTGGTCTTATCTCTAGCTCGGGGCAGCATGCAGATTGCTCTCATCTGTAGAAGTGTTGCTGCTTCATACTAGCAGTTGGTTTGGCCCTTCCTGTCCACCCCTTGTGTAACTGTCTTGGAGGTTTCCCTTGACATGGGCCCCACTTATCTCTGAGAGCCGAAAGCAAAACTGGGCCTTATCTCTGCAGAGGGGCTTCTGCTCGCCTCCTGCTCGGGCCGGAATGCAGCTTTATCAGGTCGACCCTTGTTTGACACTGTTAAGACACCCCGGGCTGGGCCTTTTCTCCGTGACTGCTCAAAAAAATCTCTAATGTGCTGCAGAGAAATGTAACGTGTGCCTTTTTCAGGGTCTGGCATGGAGGGGCCTGGTGACAGAGAAATAAGGCCTCTGAATGTGAAGTAATGCAGGGGTTTTTATTCAACATGGCAGATGGTGAGAGGGTAGCGCTTGGGGGCACAAATACATATAAATATGTAATTTTCTTCATTCCCTCCTTGTCCCCAAGCGCACCCCTCTAATACACCTCTATTTTCATCAGGCCGTTAATGTGTTCTTGCAACATGATCTTTTCATTTTTTCTGCTCTGCACATGTGGACGGGGAATGCAGGCAGTGGCGCACAGACCGCAGATGGCCGGGCCGCATTGGATGCAGAGGCAACAACTGAAGATGATAAACAGTATTGATCCTACTACAGTCAACACTTTCCATCCCCATGTTGCTACTAATCCCCACAACCAGCTGCTTAAGGATCATTCTCCTTTATCCATGTCTAGCTGACTTGACATCTTGTGTAGCTTGGCAATGGCTTGGTATACCGTAGGTGCGTTATTTGGAATAAACACACAACAACTCGTGGAGATCAATCTGCATACACCACCACGGTCAGCCAGAACGATGTCTAAAACAATGCGATTTTGTAGGGTCATGAGTCTATCCGCGACCACCTCGGCTGTGAGATTAGAGAGGGCACCTGCTGTTGCATCTATCGTGTTTTGCACCACTCGTGTGAGGTGGCGGATGTTCCTGCTGTTTACCATGGGACCCCAAAATGGAATGACTCCGGCAAAGAAGTCTCCCGCCTCCTGCCCTGCTGTATCTTCTGTATCTATGACCCCCCTTCGCCGTCTGTTATAGACAGTCAGAGGCTCAATTTCATGATAGTCCGCAGGGGCAGTTTAGGTGGGGGGAAGGAGAAAAGCAATGTAACAAGTGCCGGACCAGCCCTGTGGGAGCCATGTATAACCTTTATCCCCACATATGAAGTAGGTGCCCTGTGCGGCTATAAGCTGTGTATTGTTTGTTCCATTCAAATTGACTGTGTGATTGCAGATGCTATCACCCATACGTATCTTTCCTTTACTTTGGACACAAAAAGGGGCTTTCGTTGATGCCACAAAAACAGGTGAAACGGATCTTTTTCTCCTGTCCATATACTGATAATATAACTTATTAGATCTGTTACCGTGGTCAGCATAGGCTTCCTGCTCTAGTGGGGTACCACATGCCCTGTTCTTTTCACCTCGCCAACATAAAATGTATAGGTGATATCTGAGCTGAGACTGCTCTTTTGTATCCGTATTGGCCATATAGGAAGCTTTGTTTGTTTCCCACCAACCGGTACAAGAGCCTTCATAAGAAAAAGGGAGAGTGATGAAAGGCATGCCTTTGGCAACTGTATGGGGAAGAAGACCGCACACCCAGCAGTTGGATGTGTTTATGGCCAGTTGATGCTGTTGTAAAAGGGTGATGAAAGTATTGTTCTTAAATTCATTTCTTCTGTTCTCTAAGTGTACTGGGAGCTCAACATGTGAGTGTACTATGGTGGCGTTCTGTGAGACAGCAGGTGGATAGAGAACATGTAAGAGCCAGCCAATACTTATTACCACAATGCTCATAAAAAGTACAATAATCAGAGACACTATACATCTGCTGTGTAATAGCTTGCAGTATTTCTTTCTCATATTAGTCCTTTTTTCTTTACTGTTCACTAGTTTATTCAAGTCAGACATCATGTTCAACCGCTTCACCACCGGGTGGACTTAGACAATCAAACGTCGACTGACCTTCTAGATCTCAGTTTGGAAGTGTACTCTTGCTGGGGAGTCTTTTCCAGAAAGGGGGGCTCAAAGTCTGTACTGTCTTTGTTTTTAGCAAATGTACCGGTAGTCCCAAAGTATTTTTTACAGTGACTGGCATGCAGCCACCCCTTTCTTCCCTCGACTTTGATGGCCGTCCTCGTCGTCAGCAGGACTAATTTTGGTGCCTTCCACCTGGGGTCCAGAGGGCTCGTCCGGTCGAAATTCCTTATCAGCACCCAGTCCCCTGGGGCTATGGCATGGTCCTCGACCTGGGTGTTGTCAGGGAAGGCAGCGGCAACCTGCGAACGGCAAGAGAGTAGTGCAGACATCAAGGAAGCCAGGTAATCTGTGAGCATAGTACTGTCAACATCAGTTATTCTTTTAGGTATTGGTGTACCCCACATATTCGGTGGTCTTCCAAAGACCACCTCATATGGGGATAGGCCGGTTCTAGAATGAGCTACCATGCGCATGTAAAAGAGGGCAACTGGTAAGGCTACCATCCAATCCACGCCCTTTTCTGCACAGACTTTAGCTAATTTTGTTTTGAGGGTCTGGTTATGTCTCTCTACTAGACCTGCTGCTTGGGGATGCCTTACACAATGGAACTTCCAGGTGTTAGATCTGGGGGTCTCTAGTTGGCAGAGGTAGGTACCACCGTCCAAATAGGGACCCTTGCTTCTAGTCAGGGCAAGGGGATAACCCTCTGAGATAACCCCTGCTCACCCTCTAGGTAGCTTGGCACGAGCAGTCTAGGCTAACCAGAGGCAATGCGTAAAGTATTTGTAACAACACTCACAGTAACACAGTGAAAACACCACAAACTGACTCCACAACAGTTTAGAAAAATAAAGGTATTTTTAATCTAAACTACACAAGACCAAAACGACAAAAATCCAACATACACAGTTCAAGAATATGGTTTCAAAAAGAGTTCCTAAGGTTGCGTGAAAGTTCTTCAAGTTGCGGTAAAATAAACCACAGATGCGGGAAAAGTTCACAGTTGCGTCACGTTTACTCACAGTACCTTTAGTTGCAACAAAGTTCCAAAAGCAGAAGCTGGTGCGGTGGAAAACAAGCGATGCGTTGCTCCTGAGACCCTGGGGAGGCGATGCGACAGCCCCGCTGCAGCAGCGGGCGTGTTGCGACGAATCCGGTCTGTATGGGGAGGAAGGCCACTTGTATGGATTCCGGTGCGTAGGTTCCGTAGGAAGTCTGTTCTCGCAAAGGCACGATGCGACGATCTCGTAGGGGCTGCGACGATGCGCGGTCCAGCGGGGATCCTCTCTCTCGCAGCTCCTCGATGCGTTGATTCTGCGACGACACTCGCAGCGACGTGATGCGACCCGCAAGCAAGCGGTGCGGCGATCTCACCCAGCGACGACAGGCTCTGCGACGATACTCGCAGCGATGTTCAATTCTCCCGCACCGGTCTGGTGCGTCCCGCAAACGAAGGATGCGACGGCTCTGGCAGCGGCGTCAGGCGCTGCGATGATCTTGACCTCCGTAGCGGCGGGAAACTTCTCGCACTGTCGGGGATGCGCTCCGCAAGCTAGCGATGCGACACTTTTCAAGTTCAAAAGTCACTCAAGCTCAGTTTCAAGCTTCCCAGCTCAGGTACAACTTCCAGAGGCCCCACAACTGGATCAAGCACTCTAGGAAGGACAGAACTCTCTCAGCAGAGTTCAGGGAAGCTGGGGGGTGAAGTCCTTTTGTTCCTGGGACTTCAAAACAGGGAGCCAGCTCTTCTCAGGCCCTTGGAGATTCCTTCAAGACAGGGGACACAGCACACAGCAAAGTCCTTCCCCTCTCCTTGGCAGCAAAGCAGCAGGTCAGTCCAGCAGAGCAACAGCAGGACAATCTTCCTTCTTCAGTTTCAGCTTTCTCCTTGGCAGAGGTTCCTTCTTGATTTCCAGGATGATCTAATTTTCTGTTGTCAGGGGTCCTGTACTTATACCCCTAAAGTCTTTGTTCTCTTGGTGCATGTGGGCCCTGAGCCCGGTCTGAACCAGTTCTGGGTGGATCCTGAGCACTCTGTTTTGCTGGCTGCATCTTTCCTTTCAGAGTGAGGGGCAAGGTCCTCAGCCGCCCAGCAGGGGGGTGGAGCCAGCATTGTGGATGGCAGGCACAGCCCTATTCAGCCCAGGTGCTAACTCCTCCCACCACTCCAGTTGCAACTGCAGTCATTCAGCCTAGTGCTGACTCATCCATCCTGCTGGGGAATTCCCCAGCCCCTGTCACTCACAAACCAGACAGTCAATACACAAACAGGCCCAGGCACACAGAAGGGTCAGACAAGAGAACAGCAACTTTCTAAAAGTGCTGTTCTCAAACACAGGATCTAAAAACAATCTTTCCTAAAAGATGTGTTATTAAATTCTGAGTTCAGGGATACTAGATACTTATGTCCTATCTTGTTCCTATGAGAAGAAATGCTGTTAACCACTGTAGCCAGCATCCCCCATGTTAATCTATGGAGCAAGATAGCCTTACAATAGTGAAAAACGAAAATGGCTGTAATTCACTACCAGAACATGTCACACGCACTAGTACATGCTCTACCTTTTACATACACTGCACCCTGCCCAGGGGGGTACCTTGGGCCTTCCATAGGGGTGGCCGATGTGCACAAAAAGGGAAGGGTTAGGCCTGGTCAGTGGGGACACTGACCAGGAGGACATGGCAGTTCTAAACTGCCCATAGGCACTGCAGTGGCAGGCCTGAGACACCATTTTAGAGCTACTCCTGTGGGTGGCACAATCAGTGCTGCAGGCCCACTAGTAGCATTTGTCATCACCAGCCCTGGCACACCCAGTGCACTTTACTCGGGACTTCGTGGTGATACAAATATGCCAAACATGTATATTCAATCAGAATAACAATTTACACAGGGAGCACTTACACTCTGGCACTGATCAGCAGTGGCAGAGTGTCCAAAGCATCTAAACCAGCAAAAACGAAATCCAGCACAGCATCAAAAATACAGGAGGTAGAGGCAAAAAGATAGGGGAAACCATGCCAAAGATGTCAGGTCTCACACGTGTCCCCTCCAGCTGAAAGTGAGGAGAACTACCCACCCTCTTGGGAGTTCTCTTCACTAAGGCGAAAAACCTGGACAGACCATCAGCGTTGGCGTGTTCTGTACCAGGGCGGTGTTCCACCGTAAAGTCCATTCCCTGTCGGGAGATGGACCACCTCAACAGCTTTGGATTCTCACCCCTCATCTGCATTAACCATCTGAGGGGCCTGTGGTCGGTCTGAACACGGAAGTGAGTCCCAAACAGGTAGGGCCTCAACTTTTTCAGAGCCCAGACCACAGCAAATGCTTCTCTCTCAATCGCACTCCACCTCTGTTCCCTGGGGAGTAGTCTCCTGCTAATGAAGGCTACCGGCTGGTCTCCTCCCTCCTCAGTGATTTGTGAGAGTACTGCTCCCACACCATGCTCTGAAGCGTCTGTCTGAACTTTGAACTCACTGGAAAACTCAGGTGCCTTGAGCACCGGCGCTGTGCACATGGCAGTTTTCAGGGTTTCAAAAGCAATTTGGCAGGCGACAGTCCAGTCAACTCTTTTGGGCAACTTCTTGGAAGTGAGTTCTGTCAAGGGGGCGACAATGGTGCCATATCCCTTGACAAACCGTCGGTAATACCCGGTGAGTCCTAAAAAGGCCCTCACCTCTGTCTGGGTCTTGGGGGGTTCCCAAGCCAGAATGGTATCAATCTTGGCCTGTAGGGGCGCCACCTGGCCGCTCCCCACCTGGTGTCCCAAATACACCACAGATCCCTGCCCTATCTGGCACTTGCTGGCCTTGATAGTGAGGCCTGCCCTTTGCAGAGCCTTCAACACTTCGCAGAGGTGTTGCAGGTGTTCCTCCCACGTGGAGCTAAACACAGCAATGTCATCCAGGTATGCGGCGCTGAATTCCTCCAGCCCGGTCAGTACCTGGTTAACCAGTCTCTGGAATGTGGCAGGGGCATTCTTCAACCCAAAGGGCATGACACGGAACTGGAAGTGCCCCTCTGGCGTTGAAAATGCAGACCTCTCTTTGGCCCCATCAGTTAAGGCAATCTGCCAGTACCCTGAAGTCAAATCAAATGTACTGAGGTACTGGGCAGCTCCCAACCGATCCACGAGCTCATCAGCTCTGGGGATGGGGTGTGCGTCAGTCTTCGTGACCGCATTGAGCCCACGGTAGTTCACGCAAAACCGGAGTTCTGGAGGGCCACCGGGGGTAGCAGCTTTCTTGGGTACCAAGACCACTGGGCTAGCCCAGGGGCTGCTGGAGGGCTCAATCACCCCTAGCGCCAACATCTTGAAAACCTCTTCCTTGATGCTGGCCCTGACCTTGTCAGCTACCCTGTAAAATTTCTGTTTCACAGGCAGACTGTCTCCAGTGTCCACATCATGGACGCACCAGTTGGTGACTCCTGGGGTCAGGGAGAACAGGGAGGAGAACTGACCCAACACTTGGCGACAGTCAATCTGCTGCTCTGGGGTCAGGGTGGGCGAGAGGACCACACCATCCACTGACCCATCTTGCTCCTTAACTGCCAGGAGGTCACGGAGAGGATCACTATCCTCTTCCATTCCCGCATCTGTAGCCAGGAGCATGGTTACTTCAGACCTCTTAAAGTGTGGTTTGAGGCGGTTCACATGCAAGACTCTCAGGGGCTGCCTGGGAGTCTTCAGGTTAACCAGGTAGGTTACCTCACTCTTCCTTTCCACCACCTCGTATGGCCCAGTCCACTTGTCTTGGAGCGCACAAGGCTCCACTGGCGCCATCACCCACACTTCCTGCCCAGGTTGAAATTCGACCAGAGTGGTATTCTGGTCGTACCATCTTTTCATTTCTTCCTGGCTTGCTTCCAGGTTCGCCTGAGCGAGCTTCCTGAAGCGTTGTGTCTGGTTGCGGATGGCCAGCACATAGCTGAACACATCCTGGGGGGTTTTCCCACGGGACTTTTCCCAACCCTCCTTCACCAGTGAGAGAGGTCCTCTAACAGGGTGGCCATACAGGAGTTCAAAGGGACTGAACCCTAAGGACTTCTGAGGCACCTCCCTGTAGGCAAACAACAGGCATGGTAACAAGACGTCCCACTTGCGTCTCATGGGCTCCGCTAGGCCCATAATCATACCTTTCAGGGTCCGGTTGAACCTTTCAACCAACCCATTTCCTTGAGGGTGGTAAGGAGTGGTGAACTTATAAGTTACCCCACACTCCTCCCACAGAGACTTCATGTACTTAGAGATGAAGTTGGTACCTCGGTCGGAGACCACCTCTCTGGGGAACCCCACACGGGAAAAGATCCCCATCAATGCACGGCCCACCACGGGTGCTGTGATTGTCCTGAGAGGGACTGCTTCCGGGTACCGAGTGGCATGGTCCACCAAGACCAGGATGAACCTGTTGCCTAAGGCCGTCTTGGGGTCCAGGGGCCCTACGATGTCTATGCCCACCCGCTCGAAAGGGGTGCTCACCACTGGGAAGGGCTGAAGGGGGGCCTTCAGCTTCATTCCAGTCTTGCCACTGGCTTGACAGGTTTGGCAAGATCTGCAAAAGGAACCAACGTGCTTTCTCATCTGGGGCCAGTGAAAGTGGGTGACAAGCCTGTTTAGGGTCTTGTCTTGCCCCAGATGTCCTGCAAGAGGCACGTCATGAGCCAGACCCATTAGGAAGTTTCTGAAGCGCTCGGGTACCACCAGCACACGGGCTGCACCGGGCTCAGCAAACTTAGGCTCACTATACAACAAGTCATCTTCCCAGTAGATAAAGTGATCTCTGGCTGCTCCACCTGCTGCCTGGTCTACAGCCTGTTGCCGCAGACCCTCGAGGGAAGGGCATTCTTTCTGCGCCTGGCAGAATTCCTCTCTGGAGGGACCACCTTCTTGCTGCCAATGGGTCAGCTCAGGCAATTCTCCCAGTTCGGCTACCTGTTCCCCTGTAGGTTCCAGGGCATCCCCCTCGGGTTCTGCTCCTTCCTGGACCGTGGGAACGGCTGGGGCTGGTTTCCCGCGCCCCCTGCTTCTTCCTCTCCTGGCAGGTCTCTGGGCCACTGTTTCAGGCTCCAGTTCTGCTGACTCCCCCCTACTGGCTGTCATAGCACGTGTGGACACACAGATCCACGCAGGCAAACCCAACATCTCCAAGTGAGTTCTGTGTTCTACATCCTTCCATGGAGAACTCTCCAGGTCGTTACCTAACAGACAGTCTACAGGCAAGGCATCACTGACAACTACCTCCAAAAGACCAGAGACTCCCCCCCATTCAAAGGGAACACGCGCCAGCTTGCTGAAGCGCACTGAACTGTCAGCTGCCACTACAGGGCGGAGTACACCAGGGATGATTTGCTCTTCAGACACCCACTGACACCTCACGGATGTCACGCTGGCTCCTGTGTCTCTCAGAGCCTCAATCTCCCTCCCATTGATGGTCACCTTCTGCCCATATTTCTTAGTGTTAGAGGGCAGTAAGGTTTCCTGGACCACCTCTTGGTCTCCTAGAGAGACAAGGGTCATAACTGCTAGCTCCCCCCAATCACTAGAAACCAAATCCCCTCCCAAAGCTACACTAGCTAACGCTGGGGCGGGGGCACCAGTGGGTGCTTGCTTCTTCTTGGGACATTTTGGAGCTATGTGGCCCACCTCATTGCAGTGATAGCAGGTAGGTGGGCCCCTGTTGTCTTTATTGTCCCGCCTGCCCTTAGAGGGCCATGGCTGTTTAGGTTTGGGGGGTTGGGATTCCTTTCCCTGGGAACTATTTTGGGGCCCTTCTGAGAACTCCTTTTGATTACCCTTGTCCCCCCCACTCTTCTGCTGGGGACCCTGCCCACCTTTGGCTGTAGTACCCACAATTCCTCTGTGGACCATGGTACTGGTCCAGCGGTCCGCCTCCTTAGCAAGCTCAATGGGGTCTGTCAGCTTGCTGTCTAAAAGATGCTGGCGCAGCTCTGGAACACAAAGACTACTCAAGTGCTCCCAACTGATTAAATGCAACAACCCCTTAAAATCAGTTACTTTACTGCCCTTCATCCAACCTTCCAGTGCACGCGAGTACAAATTCACACACTCCATCCAAGTCTCAGACTCTCTCTTCTTGGAGTTCCTAAACTGCAGTCTGTACTGCTCTGGGGTAAGGCCATACCTGAGACATAAGGCCTCCTTCATATTGGGGTAGGTCATGGCACCTGCTAATTCTAAGGGCTCTAGAGCACTCCTCCCAGAAGCCTCAAAATGTTTCCACAGGCCCGCCCCCCAATGCTGATCAGGCACACCATTCATCTTCAATGCAATTTCATACGAAGTGAACCAGGCATAAATATCCTCACCCCTATGGTAATTCTGTACCAGGTCCTTGGGAATATATACTTTACCCCCATGCACTGGCTGCGCGCTGCCACCATTAGAACTGGCATCCACCTCCTTGGCTTTAAGATCCAGTTCTTTCATGCTCAACTCATGAGCCAAAAGCAATTTCTTTTCCTCTAGGGCACGAGCCTCTCTCTTGTCTTCCGCTGCCCTTTCTTTCTCCAATTCCAATTGCCTCAGTTTCATTTTCATGACTTCCAAGTCATACTCTCTTACTCTCTGATTTTCTTGTAACTCTTCTGGGGAGAGGCCCCTACCGGAGTGGTTGCTGCCAGCTCCTGAGCATATTCTGCCCACTGGCAGATCTTTGACTTGAAAACCATTTTCTACATCCACATCATCATCTCCCTCTTGTGCCTCCCAATGGGCCTTCAAGATTCTCTGTAGCTCCTCCTTTCTGTAGGCGCTCTTTATGGGGCACTCAAACTCAAGGCAGAATTTCCTAAGTTGCTCAACTTTGTATGAATACAAATCTTCAAGGGCAAACTCCAATTCTACTTCTGCCTCCTTACTGGGTGCTTTCCCATTCACAGACATGATGCTTGGAAGAGTTACTCAAAAATAGAAAAACCAAAAACCAGTAGTATGCGGTGGCGTAGTGGTCTGCACTCACTAGTGATGTACACCAATTACTGTGGGTCAAGTACAAATACAAGTTCAAATCCCACCGCCTGACCACCAATGTTAGATCTGGGGGTCTCTAGTTGGCAGAGGTAGGTACCACCGTCCAAATAGGGACCCTTGCTTCTAGTCAGGGCAAGGGGATAACCCTCTGAGATAACCCCTGCTCACCCTCTAGGTAGCTTGGCACGAGCAGTCTAGGCTAACCAGAGGCAATGCGTAAAGTATTTGTACCAACACTCACAGTAACACAGTGAAAACACCACAAACTGACTCCACAACAGTTTAGAAAAATAAAGGTATTTTTAATCTAAACTACACAAGACCAAAACGACAAAAATCCAACATACACAGTTCAAGAATATGGTTTCAAAAAGAGTTCTTAAGGTTGCGTTAAAGTTCTTCAAGTTGCGGTAAAATAAACCACAGATGCGTGAAAAGTTCACAGTTGCGTCACGTTTACTCACAGTGCCTTTAGTTGCAACAAAGTTCCAAAAGCAGAAGCTGGTGCGGTGGAAAACAAGCGATGCGTTGCTCCTGAGACCCTGGGGAGGCGATGCGACAGCCCCGCTGCAGCAGCGGGCGTGTTGCGACGAATCCGGTCTGTATGGGGAGGAAGGCCACTTGTATGGATTCCGGTGCGTAGGTTCCGTAGGAAGTCTGTTCTCGCAAAGGCACGATGCGACGATCTCGTAGGGGCTGCGACGATCTCCGGGGCGACGATGCGCGGTCCAGCGGGGATCCTCTCTCTCGCAGCTCCTCGATGCGTTGATTCTGCGACGACACTCGCAGCGACGTGATGCGACCCGCAAGCAAGCGGTGCGGCGATCTCACCCAGCGACGACAGGCTCTGCGACGATACTCGCAGCGATGTTCAATTCTCCCGCACCGGTCTGGTGCGTCCCGCAAACGAAGGATGCGACGGCTCTGGCAGCGGCGTCAGGCGCTGCGACGATCTCAACCTCCGTAGCGGCGGGAAACTTCTCGCACTGTCGGGGATGCGCTCCGCAAGCTAGCGATGCGACACTTTTCAAGTTCAAAAGTCACTCAAGCTCAGTTTCAAGCTTCCCAGCTCAGGTACAACTTCCAGAGGCCCCACAACTGGATCAAGCACTCTAGGAAGGACAGAACTCTCTCAGCAGAGTTCAGGGAAGCTGGGGGGTGAAGTCCTTTTGTTCCTGGGACTTCAAAACAGGGAGCCAGCTCTTCTCAGGCCCTTGGAGATTCCTTCAAGACAGGGGACACAGCACACAGCAAAGTCCTTCCCCTCTCCTTGGCAGCAAAGCAGCAGGTCAGTCCAGCAGAGCAACAGCAGGACAATCTTCCTTCTTCAGTTTCAGCTTTCTCCTTGGCAGAGGTTCCTTCTTGATTTCCAGGATGATCTCATTTTCTGTTGTCAGGGGTCCTGTACTTATACCCCTAAAGTCTTTGTTCTCTTGGTGCATGTGGGCCCTGAGCCCGGTCTGAACCAGTTCTGGGTGGATCCTGAGCACTCTGTTTTGCTGGCTGCATCTTTCCTTTCAGAGTGAGGGGCAGGGTCCTCAGCCGCCCAGCAGGGGGGTGGAGCCAGCATTGTGGAAGGCAGGCACAGCCCTATTCAGCCCAGGTGCTAACTCCTCCCACCACTCCAGTTGCAACTGCAGTCATTCAGCCTAGTGCTGACTCATCCATCCTGCTGGGGAATTCCCCAACCCCTGTCACTCACAAACCAGACAGTCAATACACAAACAGGCCCAGGCACACAGAAGGGTCAGACAAGAGAACAGCAACTTTCTAAAAGTGCTGTTCTCAAACACAGGATCTAAAAACAATCTTTCCTAAAAGATGTGTTATTAAATAATTCTGAGTTCAGGGATACTAGATACTTATGTCCTATCTTGTTCCTATGAGAAGAAATGCTGTTAACCACTGTAGCCAGCATCCCCCATGTTAATCTATGGAGCAAGATAGCCTTACAATAGTGAAAAACGAAAATGGCTGTAATTCACTACCAGAACATGTCACCTGCACTAGTACATGCTCTACCTTTTACATACACTGCACCCTGCCCAGGGGGGTACCTTGGGCCTTCCATAGGGGTGGCTGATGTGCACAAAAAGGGAAGGGTTAGGCCTGGTCAGTGGGGACACTGACCAGGAGGACATGGCAGTTCTAAACTGCCCATAGGCACTGCAGTGGCAGGCCTGAGACACCATTTTAGAGCTACTCCTATGGGTGGCACAATCAGTGCTGCAGGCCCACTAGTAGCATTTGTCATCACCAGCCCTGGCACACCCAGTGCACTTTACTAGGGACTTCGTGGTGATACAAATATGCCAAACATGTATATTCAATCAGAATAACAATTTACACAGGGAACACTTACACTCTGGCACTGATCAGCAGTGGCAGAGTGTCCAAAGCATCTAAACCAGCAAAAACGAAATCCAGCACAGCATCAAAAATACAGGAGGTAGAGGCAAAAAGATAGGGGAAACCACGCCAAAGATGCCAGGTCTAACACCAGGTATATCCCAACAGAAGGGACACCTGTTTCATGAGCTCAGAGGAGAAGGGCTGGCCATTGTCTGAGTAAATGACACGTGGCAACCCGTATCTAGGGAAGAACTCCCTCACTAACTGTTTGGCTGTTGTAACTGCAGTATAATCTGGGACTGGGTAAGCTTCTGTCCATCTGGTTAGGGCACACACCACTACCAGGACGTACTTGTGACCTCTACATCTGTCCATTTGAATATAATCCATTTGGAGAACCTCAAAAGGGTGATCAGGGGGATGAAATCCACCCTGTTCCACTGAGATGCCTTTTCCAGGGTTGAATTGGCAACAAATCATGCAAGTCTTCACTTTCTGCTTTGCTGCCGCTCGCAAGTGTTTGTTAAACCAGATATTCTGCAGGCCATCCAACATTCCCTTCTCTCCCAAGTGTGCCGGGCTATGTGCTGTCTCTATTATCACCTGTACCATAGAGTCTGGGAGGAACATGTCTTTTTGTTTTTAGTCATCCAACCCTGGTCAGTCTGGACCCCTCCTTGTTCAATCCATTTCTTTATTTCATCTGGAGTGGCATGGGTCTGTATATCTTGTACATCTTTGGAGGGATCCCTGACTGTCATAGTCCTTGTCAGTGGTAATACCTGTGAGTTTGTTATGTCAATTGGAGTCTGAGCTGTCTGTTTAGCAGTTTGGTCTGCCAGGTCATTACCTTGGGAAATGACATCTGTGGCCTTGGTGTGTGCTTTGCATTTCAGGATCGCTATGGCTGTAGGTAGGTGTATTGCTTCTAACAAGGCCTGTATGAGAGGGCCATGCTGTATCTTGGCCCCGTGTGAGGTCAGAAAACCTCTCTCCCTCCATAGTACCCCAAAGTCATGAACTACCCCAAACGCATATTGTGAATCAGTGTAGATGTTAACCCTTAACAGTTTTGCTCGTTTACAGGCTTGCGTCAAAGCAATGAGCTCTGCTGCTTGTGCTGACAGGATACCTATTCTTTGTGTCTCTATGATCTCATGGTCAGTAGTTACGGCGTATGCTGCCACTAATTCTCCTGCCTCTGTTCTCATGCATGATCCATCTACATAAAACAGCGCTTAGAGACCCCGGTGGTTATAACGCGCTATATAAATTAAATAAATAAATAAATAAATTAAATAAATAAATAAATATGTCAGGGTCTGGGAGTGCAACATCTGTCAAGTCTTGTCTTGGCTTCGTCACTACATTTATTACTTCCACACAGTCATGGGGTGTGGTGTCATCTGTGCTTGAGGGTAAAAGAGTGGCAGGGTTGAGTATGTTACATCTTCTAATCTCTATGTGGGGTTGAAATAGTGTCAGCTCATATCCTGTCAATCTTGCTACAGTCAGGTGTTGTGTCTGTGTCCTATTCAGGAGAACTTCCACTGCGTGTGGTACTTGTACTGTCAGGGAGTGTCCCAGCACTATCGAGTCACTTTGTCTTATGGCCAAAGCTGTGGCCGCAACAGATTTCAAGCATGCTGGCAGAGCCTGTGCTACAGGGTCCAGTGTACTAGAAAAATAAGCACATGGCTTGTGTTTCCCTGCTTGGTCTTGTGTGAGAACAGATAGTGCTGTTCCATCCCGCTCTGTCACGAACAGGGTGAAGTGTTTCTTGTAATCAGGAGTGGCTAAAACTGGCGCTTGACATAATGCCCGTTTTAGTTCCTCAAATGCTAGGGTGTGTTCTGATGTCCAAGGGAGGACGTTAGAGGTGGCCGCCTCCAATGTAGTCAATTGTATGAGTGGCTTGACTATGTGGGCATACTGGGGAATCCATTGTCTGCAATAGGAAGTAAGGCCAATGAATGCACGTACTTCTTTCTGTGTTTTGGGTTGTGAAATGTTGGAAATCAATTTAATTCGTTCTTGTGTCAGCTGCCTACCCTCCTTGGACAGAAAGTGCCCTAAGTAAGCCACTTGCTGTTCACAGAACTGTAACTTCGAAGGGGACACCTTGTGCCCCTTGTCCGCCAGAAAGTGAAGGACCGTGAGGGAAGCCTTTTCACAGTCAGGTTCTGATCTTGCTGTGATGAGAATGTCATCCACGTACTGTATTAATGCTGTGTTGGTAGGCATACTTATACTGTCAAGTTGTCTCTTTAATGCCTGACTGTAAACACTGGGGCTTTCTGTAAAACCTTGGGGAGCTCTTGTAAATTTGAAGCTGCGTCCTTTTAAACTGAATCCGAAAAGATATTGACTGTCAGGATGTATTGGAATGCTGAAGAATGCATTCTTCAGGTCAATGACCGTGAAAAATGTTGCCTCCGAATCAATGGCAGTAAATAATGAGGAAATGTCTGGGAACACTGGGTATTGTGGGACCACACATTTGTTCAGTTCTCGAAGGTCAACTACTAGTCTGTAAACTGGGGGTGCTTGAGGGTCTGTGCGTTTAAGAACAGGGAGGACGGGGGAGTTACACACAATCGAGTCTGTCTCCACCACCACCCCCTGTTCAATGAGTTCTTGAATTATTTTTAATAAGGCTGTTTCAGCCTCAGGTGGAATCCTGTACTGTCGTATTCGGGGTAGGACTACCCCTTCCTTAAGAGTGACCTCGTGTGGTGTTATATCCATGTAACCTACGTCAGTCGAACCTTGTGCCCATAGATACTGTGGGACATCCTGAAGTCTGGGATCAAAATCTCTAACCGTGAAATGCCCTTTGAAATCACACAAAAACAGTCTTACTCCTTCTGGTGAGCAACAGATAACTGCTCCCAGTTCTTTTAGGGTCTTTATACCTAGTAAATTTTCTGGACATGTTTTAGTGAGTAGTAGGTCTGTGGTGCGTGTACTTGGACCCACCCCTAAAGAGACTGGTTCTGATACTTTGTTGACAATTGGCTTTCCAGAAAATCCCAGGGATATATTCTGTGAGCCCGAGAGAGGTGCCCCTGGGACCTCGTCATGACTGATGGTAGTCCTGCTTGCCCCTGTGTCAATCAGAAACTTTCCATCTTGGCCCAGCAAACGAGCATGTACATAAGGACCCTCTTGGTCCACAGGAACTGGGATAAGGGGCAAGCAATCTTCCCTCTCGAGGCTGTTTCATGAAAAAGATTGGTATTCTGGGTAGTCTGACTGCGTATACTGATACATTTGAGGTGCAGCGGCACCGGGCGTCTGGACCTGCTGCGGGGTGGGGGCTTGTGTCTGCTGAGTGTTGTACTGTCTAGGTGTATAGGGCCGTTCCTTTGTTTTACCTGTGGCTATATTGTGCTTTAGGATGGGGCATTCCCTTACAAAGTGACCCTGTTGTTTACAATAATTGCAGGTCCCTTTAGTGGGTGCGGTACCATTCTTGTTCGTGTTTGCAGGTACTGTTTGGGCAACTAGCACCTTCATTTTTGTATCCTTCATGCGCTTCTTTTCTTGTTCTTGTTCTTCCCTTATTCTATTTTGGTGGTATTGCAACATCTGTAACATTTGTGAGGGGCTATTTGCTTGCCAAGTAGTCTCAACCTTCAGCACCCTATTCCTAATCTGAGGAAGGGCGTTATCTACCAGTTTGGTCACAAAAAGGTGGGGATAGGCCTCACTACTGTGTTTTAAACCACTGTTTACAGCGAAACATTTCTCCAACCAAGTGTAGTAATCGCTTGTGTCTTCCTCTGGTTTCTGTTTACATGCTGAAATTGCATCCCAGTCTTCCTTTTTGGTCGTCAATAGTCTTGGTAAAATTTGTATAAGGAGTTCGGGGAGCTCCTTAATTTTTTCACCTAGGCCATCCCCCGGGGCCCTACCTGCATCTTCAGCTTGCAACTCTGCCCATTTCAAAGTTTTATCTCCCACATCCCAGTCTTTCTCTTTAAGTTTCTCGTAAATGCCTGCTGGTAACAAGACCTTTAGTAACCTTAGGATATCAGGGTAAGTATAGTCTCCTATACGGAGTATATCTTTTATTTCTCTGTGAAACCCCCCCGGGTCTTTATCATGGGAAGGTAACAACCTCTTCATTTCCAGTATTTCTAGCTTGGTGAGAGGGGTATAGACATATACCCGCTGGACAGAGCCATCTTGTTTTGTTATGGGGTGGACCTCTCGCAGAGGGTACTGTCCTCTGGGGCGAGGATCGGGTGTCATTGAGGCGGACAGGAATTGTTCATATTGGAGACGCAAGTCTAAAATGGTGTTAATCAGTTCTGGGCCCTGTTTCATCCATCTATCTAGTATTACCTTTTCCAGTATTTTATATAATTTGCCAGGGTGGTGATATTGGCTCTCATACAACGTGATCAAGTGTTGGACCATATAGATGCTGGCCAGGCGTTGTTCGAGTGGTGGGAGGCTCAGGAACATCTGGGCCACTATGTCGGGATTATATACATGATGTTGGGACACCCACTGGGTGGCCGACCGAGCCAACTCCCTCTCATGTGGCGTGAGGGGTGGCTCGTCGTCCATCCAATGGTCTAGGGCCTTTTCAGTTGTTTGAAACAAATCCTCAGGAGAGATGTGTGTTTCCTGGTTAACCCTTGTTTTCTGAGGTCGATGGTGTTTGGCGCCATTACAGTGCCGTGCTATGCCCAGAAAATTCATTTTGTCTGCCGGCTCGTTGTTATCCCCTTCCTCTGATACACTATCCCTGCCTTCCTTCTCGACGTTGCGTACTGCTAGTATTTTCTTTTTAATCTTGTTCGTCATTGCTTCTGTCTGCGCTGCCTTATCATGTTTACCGTCATTGATGTTGTCGCTCCACTCTATTAAACTAGCCTCCACGTCCCCATCACCCCCATCAAGTTCCCTGATCAGACAGTTGATAATAAAACGGAGGATGTTGTTCTTAGCTTTTACTTTTCTATTTTCCATAGCTTGAGCTACGCATTCATGGTTCCGTCCTGTTCTGATGAACTCATACAAGGCATTTAAATGTGTATTCATATCAGGCAGTCCATCTAGCTCTGCGATGGCTTGCCTTACTCGTATTGATATGGCGCGCATTGGACCAGTAATACCTGGCTGTAAATCATATATACATCTAGGGAGTTCGACGTCATCCTTTATTTCCTTACCCCCCCCCCACTTCCGCACCCCCGGAAGCCTGTTGTTGGTTCTGGACTGGCTGGGGCACGGCCTCTGGTGGGAGCGGGGGAAATGGTGCGTCTATGTAGGCTGGGGGTGGCTCTGCTAGGTAGGCGGAAAGGAACGCCTCTGGTGCCGTTGGTTTAATTTTAAGGGGTACATCTTGGGGAACTTCCTCCTTGATCTCCTCTGAGAGTACAGGGTAGATACCAGTAACAAGAGCGTTTCTCTCCCTATCCATCTGTTCTGATCTGACCTGTTCACCCTCATCTTGTAACTTCTTTTCTTTAGCCTGTTCTGACATCTGTCTACCTTTCTCAGCTTTGTTGAGTTCTTTCTGGGCTCTCCTATTCGCTTCTTTGCGCCATAAGTCAATGGCTTCTTTTTGAGAAGGCCTTGGTTTCCTTTTCCATAGTTCCTCTTCTACTCTCATGATACATTCTGCATCCCATGTTCCCGTAACAGGCCATCTATACATTGCCTCTAAATCCTTTGTATAATCTACCCAGAGATCAAGGTATAAAACGGCGCCTATGCCATGTTTGTTATACATAAAATGGCCAGGGGTATCTCTTGGCGGGACATTAACTGCTTCTTCTAATATTCCCTTTTTAGTGCCTATTTTACGCAATTTTGAAAACAACGGCATGCTGGAACCTAACTAAAACAATTTCAAACTCAAAACATATACAACATATACTTATGTACTGAAATACAGTACAACCATACCGGTCTCGTGAAGGAGACACGTCTTTACCGTGTTCATTAAATGAACCCGTCTTTATGCGTTCTCAGTGGTACTCACCGGGAAGCAGAACTTGAAGACCTGGTCATCGGACGCTTGACGCTTGCGCAGGAATGGCGGACCTCTGAAGACCTCGGACTCGGCTCTCTCACGGGTTGGGCTCTGGGTCAGGACGCTCTGCAATCTTCCTCACCGCCTCGTGTGGATGTCTGGTCGCAGTCCGCCTCCTCCGTGGGCCTGAGGGAGTTGGCAGGAAGTCCCGCTGGCGTGTACACTTGAAGTCCGTCTAGGCTGTAGAAGGGGGCAGGGGCCGGACCTACATCGCCGGCGCGTGGGGAAGGGGATGCGTCCCTGTTCGGGTGCCAGATTATGTCGTAAATAAATTATGTACACTATCATAATTTCTATAAATAAATAAATATCAAAAGGGTCAAGCCTAAATGAGGAGCAGAGTCCGTGGTATTAGAGTCAATGGGCTTTATTGCATTAACTCGAGTTAAGGGAGAGCTCCTTTCACCAAGCAGGTTCAGGAGAGTTCTGAGCTTTATTCACAGAGTACAATATTTATACATTCTTTGCATACATAGGGAGGAGCCCTCCAAGCAGAAGGAAAGAAAAAGATATGAGCATGTAGGCGTTCACTGTAATGAGTCATAGGTGGGTGGGTGCATAGAGGGGGCAGCAAGGTCAGCTAAAACTCGCAATGCCTGTTTGCGTAACTTTATCAGACTTCTCCATGAAGGCTGTTTCCTTTCTGTTGGCCAGGGAGGGCCCTGGGTGTCAGAGTGACTAGCATGTCTGGTCTTATCTCTAGCTCGGGGCAGCATGCAGATTGCTCTCATCAGTAGAAGTGTTGCTGCTTCATACTAGCAGTTGGTTTTGCCCTTCCTGTCCACCCCTTGTGTAACTGTCTTGGAGGTTTCCCTTGACATGGGCCCCACTTATCTCTGAGAGCCGACAGCAAAACTGGGCCTTATCTCTGCAGAGGGGCTTCTGCTCGCCTCCTGCTCGGGCCGGAATGCAGCTTTATCAGGTCGACCCTTGTTTGACACTGTTAAGACACCCCGGGCTGGGCCTTTTCTCAGTGACTGCTCAAAAAAAATCTAATGTGCTGCAGAGAAATGTAACGTGTGCCTTTTTCAGGGTCTGGCATGGAGGGGCCTGGTGACAGAGAAATAAGGCCTCTGAATGTGAAGTAATGCAGGGGTTTTTATTCAACATGGCAGATGGTGAGAGGGTAGCGCTTGGGGGCACAAATACATATAAATATGTAATTTTCTTCAGGGCGAGAGACCTTTTCAATCACACCTTGGCTCAGCCTGTAGAATATCACTCTTTCCCTGAATATCATTTGCTTTTCGAGTGTATCCTTCCACCTGCACTCAAGTGCTTGCATTGAACTATGGGAGATACTACTTTACAGCCATGGCCCTCTCTCTCCAAACTCCCTCTCAAGTTCCACTTCTGATATGCTAACTTGGCCTGCATTAATCACCAAACACAGACCTATTGGCTTTGCTAATGCTTCTTTCCATTAGCAGATCTGCTGTGGTGCCAAAGCAAGGCCAGGCTACTTGTATAGTTACAGTGTTTTGTAGTATTTCCCTAATCTTTTCTAGGATCATGTCACAGAAGAGTTTCCACTTAGGGTCCTCAGCCATTGGTATTTTGGAGGTACCTGCATTTGTCTGTTTTGGACAAGTCCGGGTTAAATATTTTGTCGGTTGTCGTATGGTGTTTAGTGAAAGAGAATGGATATGGATTGTGCTAATATGGTGGATGCCTGCACTTGTAAGGTGACCGAGTGCTTTCGGCTGTGCCACTATTAACAGACCCTACAAGATTTTTAGCCTGGCTTTTTTAATCTTAATACTAAGGGAAGTATGAGGGTAGGTAAGGAACTTATGAAGATTAGCTGTGCCTTTACAGATCAAAGTGCTTGGATCTAATGGGTTCAAGGACCTTTTGAGTTTTAAGAAATTGTAAAAGCCTGTGCTTGGAAGTTTGTGTTTGTCAAAGAAATAAGGGTTGCCATTATTCATACTTACCTCTTTGATGATGTAAACCTGTCTTCACCCAAGATGGCCAATGCAGAGTGGTCCTTTCAATTTAGATCTTTTGTCATCTCAAATTGGGGTGCATTAGGACTTTTGAGCCAGATCTTGTCTTTGTTATTTATGGTTAGAGAGGCTTCTGCATTGTTTGGTAGTCTTCTTGAACTGTACTTGATACCATTTGGTTTACGGATCGAAAGTGATAGATGGATTGTGGTCCATAGGACCTATTTTTCATTCAAAAAGCCACACAGGTAGATCTGCAACAGACTATGAAATTGATAACCAGCACGTACCTTTATCTGCATAGAAGGCCAAAGGGAACTTGGGAAAAAATTTAAATTCTCAGGTCTACTATGTCTATAGTCAGTCGATAGATCGATTGATTATAGAAGGTTTTATAATGTCTTAGTGGATGCATTGCCTTCGTATAATTAATGATTGGTGTTAGTGTCGCCTTGGTGGCTTCAGTTTGACCCTTCGAGTTCAGAAAGTTAGGAGACCATTTCAGAGTTACTTTTATCCATGATCTAACTTAGTGTTTTCGGTGTTTATATTTACTTTTCCTTCCATATTGTTCGGAAATATTATTCTAAGGACCAGATGTACGACTCATCAATTTGCAAATCGCAAATTGCATCTCATTTGCTACTCACAATTTGGGAGTCGCAAATTGGGATGCACAACAGTGTCTGAGACACTGTTTGCGATTCCCATGGGGTCGCAAATTGCATGTCTCTTGCATATTAATGAGTCTGTCACAATTCGCAAACCCATTGGGAATGGCTGGCACTCCCAGGGATGGTGGCCTGCTGGGGTCAGCAGACAACCATGTCTGGGACTGGTTTTAAATAAAGCAGTTTAAAAAAAATGCAGCCTGTTTTGCTTAAAAAATGGGATGCATTTAAAAAATAAAAATGAAACTTTTCGGTTTCATTTTTTAAGGGCAGGAAGTGGTCCCTGTGACCACTGCCTGCCCTTTAAAAATATTTTGAGAGCCACTCACAAAGGGGAAAGGGTCCCCTAGGGACACTTTCCTGTTTGCAAGTGGTTTACCACACTTCTGTGAAGGGTTGTAAACTGCACTGTTTTGTGACCGCAATTGCGGTTGCAAAACAGTTATACATAGCTTCAAGAGTCAATATTAGGACGGGACGCCCTCGGAACGCCCCTTCCTAATAGCGAGTCGCTAATCCTATATTGAAAGTCGCAAATTGATTTGGAACTCGCAAACTATGATCAGTACATGGGCCGCACATTTGTTGTGGTCACAAAGGGTCTAAAACCCATTTACTCCCACAAAAAACATTAATACATCTGGCCTTAAGTGTTTTAAGGGACCTATTTGTCATCTAAGCTTGAACTACTAAGTATGTCACTACAGCAATGGACGTTTAAAGGCAGAAATTCTCATTTGCTGTTATTTAGATTAGGGAAAACCAAAGGGGATGATGGACATAGTGTTGAACATTGCAAGCACTCACCCCCAGTCAACTGATCTGGGTTTAATCCATCATCATTCTTTAGCTCACTCCGCCACCCATGGGAACAGTCCAGCCCGAACTGCCAAGCCATGTCTTCCTTGGACCAGAAACCGGTCCCAGGATGCTTGTTTCCGGTCCAGGGAAAACATGGCTTGGCAGTTCGGGCTGGACTGTTCCCATGAGGTACAGGGTCAGACTGATTTGCATATGCCCATGTCTGAACTGGGGTGGCTGCGTGAGCTAAAGAATGGTGATGGATTAAACCCAGATCAATTGACTGGGGGTGGGTGCTTGCAATGTTCAACACTCCGTCCATCATCGTCTTTGGTTTTGCGTTATTTAGATTCGAGCATTGGAATTTGAGAGCTCTTCAGAATAAAATGAGGTGGCTCAGGACCAGTGAGGACTGGCACAGACCTTCTGCTCCAACATTCAATTGTTTGTCTTTCTATTACTCCTTGTTTAATTTAGAGCATTCTTCCCTCAGTGGCTGGAATGTTCCAATAGCCCTATAGTCCTTCTTTCCCAGGCTGTTAAAGTCCCTCTCCCACGTTATAATCCCTAGCCTGCTGCTCTGACCTATAATTCAGGTTCAGAGCCTTAGATAATTGGTATAGCCTTCAGCAGGGGACTACAATGCTATATTAGATCCAGAGACTTACAGGAAGTCTTTTTTGATATTCACGATTGTTGGACCGAAGATTCAGGTTATGTGATGAATATAATGAAATTATCCATGTATGCAGCTAGCTTGTAGGAATATTTGCCTGTCATTATGCTGCAAAACTCATCCTCGTGTTCTAAGGCTCTGAGCAGTGGTCCTAGCACAGCTTGACAATAGTTGGAAGAGGAGGCAGTCTTGCCTTATATTTTCTTTTAGGCTGATTAATTTGAGGCAAGGGAGTGCCATAATGAGTCTGTGGTACTTGGGGGTAGGCGGGCCGGAATAACAAGCGGGGAGGCCGGATATAGTGGGCTATGTCAAAGCCGGTTTATTGTGCAAATACAAGATATCAGTGAAAGTCAAGGGAGGAATCCGGAGACACTCTGGAAGGGGACGTCCGAAGAGATGCTGGACACGATGACGGGGTTCCGCTCTCCTCCGATGGTCTTTCGTCGTCTGTCCGGTCTCCGTGGGGGTCTCTCGGAGGTGTGGAAAAGAGAGAGAGAAAGAGGGCAGTTAGTCCGGTGGACCGGACGCGGGCGTTACCTTCTTCCGACACCAGGGGGTGGTGGGAGGAGGAGAGGTCCATGAGGTAGGTAGGGAGGGGTTCAGAAGGGGAAAGAAGGAGATTAGGAAGGCGGAGGGTGACGGGTGAGGGGTAAGGTAGGGCTATGGTACAGACGTGCTCGTGACGTGCCACACGGGTGCTATACAACAAGTTTACAGTGCCTAGTGGTATATACACGACCTTTACAGTGAGGGGTGCGAGGTGTAACTACTATCACCAGTATCGCTATGCTCTGCAGCAAACGGGGATTGTTACTCACCCGCCCCTCCGTAACTCTCATCCGAGTTACGGCCGCTCTCCAGCCTCCTCCGATGGACTCCACCAGTCCTCGGTCCAGACTTCGTCTCCTTCTTCGTCTCCGCGCTCCTCTTTCTCCTCCGGTTCGTCGCACGCCTTCTCCTGCCACGAGTCTGCTGGCTCGAACGCTTGGTCTTCCTTGCTTCCGGCTTTTCTTTGTCCCGCCTCAGGATGGAGGGAGGTACTTCCGGGGTCACGGGGCAGTCCTTCCTGGTTGTCGACGCTTCCGATAGGTTCCTGAAACGAAGGAGAAAGGGGTGGAGGCCGGGTTGCCATGGACGCCACAATGTCGGGTGGCGGGGCTCGGGTCCTTGAGGAATGACGCGGCTTTGCCGAGGTAGGGATCCCGGCTGTTTCACATCCCCTTCCCCTAGCTGTCCTTCTTGATCGGGGCGGAGGAAAAGGGTGGCGGGATAGATAATCGGCATTGCCCTGATCAGTGCCTTTCCGATGCTTAGTCCTGAACCTAAAGGGCTGAAGGGACAAAAACCAACGCAGGACGCGGTCGTTGTGTCCCTTGTTACGGGCCATCCATTCCAGCGGGGCATGGTCGGTATACAGGGTGAATTCCCGTCCGTCAAGGTAGTATCGGAGGCTCTCCACTGCCCATTTGATTGCTAATGCCTCCTTTTCTACCACTGCGTAGTTCTTCTCTCGAGGGAATAGTTTTCTGCTCAGGAAGAGGATGGGTCGTTCCTCTCCGTTGTGGTCTTTCTGTGACAGTACAGCCCCTAGGCCCTGGTCTGATGCATCGGTCTGAAGGATGAAGGGCTGGGAATAGTCCGGGCTGATGAGCACAGGACCAGACATCAGGGATTGCTTAAGGGAGTTGAATGCAAACAGCAAGGAGTGGCCAGGGCATTTCAGTACTTCCTCTGTCTTTGTGGTCTTCTTTAGGAGATCGGTTAGGGGGGCTGCGGTCTGAGAAAAGTTAGGGACAAACCTCCTATAGTACCCCAGAAGGCCTAAAAACGCGCGGAGTTCCTTTCTTGTTTGGGGAAAGGGGATGGATTGTATCGCGGTGATCTTATTATTCTGTGGGCGCATAACCCCCTCCCCTAACAGGTAACCCAAATATTTCACCGACTGCGCCGCTAAGGTTGTTTTTGCGGGATTAATAGTGAAGCCATAGGAACCTAGGGAGGTGATAACATCCTGCAGGTGACCCAAGTGGTGCTCCCAGTCATCACTGTAGATGATGATATCATCCAAATAGGCGCCTGCGTACTGTGAATGTGGTCGCAACACCTGGTTCATGGCTCTTTGGAACGTAGCGGGGGCGCCGTGGAGGCCGAAGGGCATTACAGTGAATTGGTATAGGCCTTCAGGCGTAGAAAACGCCGTTTTCTTTTTGTCCTCTTCTCTCAAGGGAATCTGCCAATATCCCTTGCAGAGATCGAGCGTGCTGATGTACTTGGCTTTTCCGATGCGTTCTATCATTTCATCAACACGGGCAAGGGATATGTGTCAAAGGAGGAGATTTTGTTAACCTCACGAAAGTCGATACAGAATGTGACCGACCCGTCAGGTTTTGGCACCATTACTATCGGGGAATTCCAACAACTAATAGAGGGTTCTATGATCCCCATGCGTAACATTTGAGTGATCTCCTCCTTGATAACGGGTCTACGGGCTTCAGGAACCCGATAGGGTCATTGGCGTACCGTTTTCCCGGGTTCTGTATGGATGACATGTTCGATAACGGTCGTGTGCCCTGGGTAGGCAGAGAACACTCGTTGCAGGGGTTTTAGGGAAGCCCGGAGGGACTGTTTCTGCTTCTCCCCCAATTCGGCATCAAGGCAGACCTCGAAGGAGAGGGGGGTATCTGGTGCTGTGTTACTGAGGACCGGACGAGGGCCTACCCATTCTTTCAGCAAGTTCACGTGATAGATTTGGGTGACATGCTGGTTCGGGTCTACTTCTATCTCATAGGTGACCGGTGTCACTTGCCGTAGGATCGGAAAGGGGCCCTGCCATTGCCCCAGGAGCTTATGGTCTGAGGAGGGCATAAGCAGGAGTACGAGGTCACCGGGTTTGAAAGACCGGGGTTTTGTGCCCTTATCATATTGTTGCTTCTGGGTTGTTTGGGCGGACACCAGGTTCTGCCGCACAATGTCCCTGATTTGACCCAGATGGGTCCTTAGGTTCTCCACGTACTCCGGAAGGGGTCGGGTCCGGTCGGGCTCGGCCTCCCATGCCTCTCTGGCCATGTCCAACAGGGTGCGCGGAGGTCGCCCATAGAGAAGCTCGAAGGGCGAATATCCGGTGCTGCTCTGTACTTTGCAACGAATCGCAAACAGAGCCAGAGGTAGCATTTCTTCCCACCTCTTACTCTCTAGGGCCAACAATTTCTTTAGGGTGGTCTTTAGGGTGGCGTTATACCGCTCGACAAGCCCATCTGTTTGGGGATGGTAGGCGGATGTTCTTATCTGCTTGATGCCTAATTGTGCACATACTTGTCTCATGAGGGCCGATACAAAAGGAGTCCCCTGATCCGTCAGGATCTCCCTAGGGAAGCCTACCCTAGAAAAGATTGTTATCAGTGCCTTGGCTATGTTCTGGGTAGTGGGCTGTCGTAGGGGTATCGCTTCCGGAAAACGGGTGGCGTAGTCGACTAGGACCAGCGCGTACCGGCACCCGCTCCTGGAAGGCAACATGGGGCCTATTATATCCATCCCCACCCGGCTGAAAGGAACGTCAATGAGGGGCAGTGGTTGAAGAGGTGCACGGGGAGGGCGATATCTACTATTTTTCTGACATACCGGGCAGGACCGGCAGTACTGTTTTATCTGCTGGTAGACGCCTGGCCAGTAGAACTTTTCCAGGATCGCCTGTTCGGTCTTCTCGTCGCTAAAGTGGCCCCCCAAAAGGTGGCTGTGAGCGAGGAATAACACTTTATCCCGGAAGGGCCCTGGGATTACTAATTGGGGAGCTTGTTGGACCCCCCCCTTCCTGTACAAAAGGCCGTTCTTTTTATAGAAATAGGGACCTACTTGAAGGGGGTCTTCATTGTCCAGGGCCCGTCCCCAGGCGTCTTGTAGAATGGGATCCTCCTGTTGTGCAGCGCGGAATTCCCTGTCCGTTTCCCAGGGGTGTTCCTCCACCCGAACGGGGAAGGCGGTTGCATAGTTCCTTTTTTCCTTTTTCTTTTGGTTTTTTGTTTTGTGGGGTCTAGTCGTTTCATCCGGGTCGGGCAGTTCTGGTGGAAACGGGGCTTCCGACCACCACTTTTCCAGGGAGTTGGTAGTGTCTTGGAGGAGGTGAGGTAGACCGGGGTAGTCACTACCCAATATCACCTGTTCTGGAAGAGTGGGTACGAGTCCTACAGCAAGGGTGCTTCCTTGGTCCCTGGGGTGTTGGACCACAATCCGGGCTGTGGGGTACAGTTTTGTATCTCCATGGACGCACTGAATGGCTACTGTGCCGGTCACTGGCCCCACCGGGGTGGGGAGTTCCTGGGGTCGGAGCACGCTCTGCCTACAACCCGTGTCGGCAAGGGCTAGCACTGGATGTCCTTCAATGTTCACCGGGCAATGGAACTTGGGAGGGTTGGTATCCGCAGGGAGACAGACATAGTTCCGGGCAAGACCTACTTCCATCGGTTCCTCCTTCTGGGGGCATACTCTGGCGATGTGTCCATATCCCCCGCAATGATAACACTGAGGTCCAGGCGGGGTTGGGCGAGGCAGAATAGGGTAAGGGAACAGTGGGACGGGTTCTGGTTTTCGGGGTAAAGGAGGCCTCGGACCCCGGTGGAGGATGTGGGGTTGCGGACGGTGGGGGTGCTCGTCTTTGGGTTTTTGAAAGTCTTGGGCCCGACTGTAGGCACTAGCGATCTCTATCGCGTTTTCCAGGGTGAGGCGTGCGTGTTGACGAACCCACTTTTGGGTGGCTGGATGTAGAGATGCCAGGAATTGTTCCAAGTATATTTTGGAAAGTATGTCCTCCTTCGATGCCGTGGCGGAACGCAGCCAGGGATCTGCCAGGTCCCTAATGCGGTATGACAGAGCCCGGGGCGTTTCTTGGGGTCCTTCTTTGGCTTGGCGTAGTTTTACCCTATAGGTTTCATCATCTATGCCCAGGCGTTCTAGGATGCACGTTTGAATGTCCGCATACGGGCTCTGTCCCTGGATGTTGGCCTGTTGGTAGGCCGCCTGTAGCTCTCCAGTCAGAAGCGGCCCTAGGTAGTGTCCCCAACGGTCGATGGGCCAGGCGGCGGCCTGAGCCAAACGCTCGAAATTGGTGAAGAAAAAATCCGGGTCCTCTCCGGGTACATACTTCTGGAGGACCACGGACGGGAGGGAGGTAGCCGGTCTTTGTTGGCCCAATACATCGATGAGTTTGCCCATAGCCTGGTCCTGAGCTGCGCCTTGGCCTTTAAGGACATCGTGCAATTGTCCTCGGTCGTCCTCTGCCGTCTTGAGGAATTGCTCCATCATTTTCCCCAACTGCTCCTGTGTCTCTGCTAGCTTCTTAACGGCGGCCTCCATGCTTCCGGACGATCCCACTTCTGACACCACCTGTGGTACTTGGGGGTAGGCGGGCCGGAATAACAAGCGGGGAGGCCGGATATAGTGGGCTATGTCAAAGCCGGTTTATTGTGCAAATACAAGATATCAGTGAAAGTCAAGGGAGGAATCCGGAGACACTCTGGAAGGGGACGTCCGAAGAGATGCTGGACACGATGACGGGGTTCCGCTCTCCTCCGATGGTCTTTCGTCGTCTGTCCGGTCTCCGTGGGGGTCTCTCGGAGGTGTGGAATAGAGAGAGAGAAAGAGGGCAGTTAGTCCGGTGGACCGGACGCGGGCGTTACCTTCTTCCGACACCAGGGGGTGGTTGGAGGAGGAGAGGTCCGTGAGGTAGGTAGGGAGGGGTTCAGAAGGGGAAAGAAGGAGATTAGGAAGGCGGAGGGTGACGGGTGAGGGGTAAGGTAGGGCTATGGTACAGACGTGCTCGTGACGTGCCACACGGGTGCTATACAACAAGTTTACAGTGCCTAGTGGTATATACACGACCTTTACAGTGAGGGGTGCGAGGTGTAACTACTATCACCAGTATCGCTATGCTCGGCAGCAAACGGGGATTGTTACTCACCCGCCCCGCCGTAACTCTCATCCGAGTTACGGCCGCTCTCCAGCCTCCTCCGATGGACTCCACCAGTCCTCGGTCCAGACTTCGTCTCCTTCTTCGTCTCCGCGCTCCTCTTTCTCCTCCGGTTCGTCGCACGCCTTCTCCTGCCACGAGTCCGCTGGCTCAAACGCTTGGTCTTCCTTGCTTCCGGCTTTTCTTTGTCCCGCCTCAGGATGGAGGGAGGTACTTCCGGGGTCACGGGGCAGTCCTTCCTGGTTGTCGACGCTTCCGATAGGTTCCTGAAACGAAGGAGAAAGGGGTGGAGGCCGGGTTGCCATGGACGCCACAATGTCGGGTGGCGGGGCTCGGGTCCTTGAGGAATGACGCGGCTTTGCCGAGGTAGGGATCCCGGCTGTTTCACAGAGTCAAATGAAGCAGTTGTCTACATTGGCTCTTTCCATTGGCACTTGTGGGAAAGGCGATGACACCCTATCAAATGCCTATTCCATGTCTAATTCCATCGCATCATTATTTATGTTGTGGATAGAGAGTCTAGTGTTGTCCCTGAAGAGTCTGTGTTCAGAAATCTATCTGAGTGGGGCAGATTACTGATGGCGGTATGTTTCCGAGTGTGTCATGTAGGATTTCAGGATAAAATGTACACTCTCCATTTATTAGGGAAGTGTGAGAAGCCCTGTTTCATGGGTATCCTTTCCATTTTTATGGATAGAAGGAAAGGGAATTTCGTTGCTGCTGTTTATATGGCAATGGTGGATATGAAGTAGTCAAAATTGATTTTACTATGTCGAATCTGAGATTTTTGGAGGTTTTAGAAAAGAGATTTGGCAAGCGTCTGATCCAGGCACCTGGCATACCAGAAGTTGTGTTATCGCAGTATTTCCAGTTCAGTCATTTCAGAGATGCGTGCGTGCATGTCTTGTACTTTTGGACATTTTTTATATACTTATATCACTGAGATAGTTGTCTAGTCTCAGTTTGGGTTGTATTGTTTCTGAGATGTTTCATTCTTGGAAGAAATATTTTATAGTTTGGACTATTATTCTGTCATTTGTGGAGATCTTTCTATCTTTGTCCTACTTTTTTCCATTTTCATTTATGGAGATGCTTCCAACTTTTTCTTATTCTTTTCTATCAATCAAGTTCTGTATAATTGTGCTTGAAATTTCTAGCCTTTTAAGATAATTTTCTAGTTCAAGCAACCCGCCTTTCCTAAAGTTTTACCTTTTGGCTACTATTCCAGTAAAGTAACTTCTCTACATGTTTTCATTGCATTTCAATGTGTGTCCAGGTTAATTTTCAGACGAGATCTCTGGGAATAAACCGAAAATAACATTAATTATCTGTATGTTTTCATGTAGTTAAGGTAGGTCAGTGTTTAAGAACTAACATTTTCTTTGGACACAATCTTATTCAGATGTAGTGATAGTTTAATGCAGACATGATTGGAATACAGGCCAGTTCCATTTTTGTCTGCTAAACCTGACTCACTTCTATCACATTTATGAAGATACAGTCAATGTGAGAATGGGACTTATACAGAATGAGTAAAAGGTGAATTTCTGGCCTGTAGGGTTTTGTGTCCTCCATGGGATTGATTTATGTTTTTTTTGCATGCCCTGTGTTGGCTTTAGACTGTGTTGGCTTTAGACTGTCTAGTGTTAGATCCATGGTCAGGTTGAAGTCTCCACCCAACAGTAGTCTTGAGTTTGCTGGTATGGAAGTTGTCTAAGATTGGGATGTTGCTCATAGGGCTGTATATGTTCATGAAACCTGATGTTATCTTAGCCTTTCTGGGCTGCATCATAATAAGGCCCTTTGTGATAGGGGCAATGGGCACTTTGCACTCTGGTGGTAGGACTGGATGATGCTAAAGCAAAAAGGTAGCTATCACTTGTGGGTTATATGACACAACCACACTTTCATTTTCCATGCGTTCCTAAACAATGCGGGCAGAACAATGAATGCGTCTGAACCACGAATTCCATTTACACTTGCCTTAGTGGGGCGCAGGACTTTGGAATAGTCTAATTTACTATTCCAACTCCAGTCCCCGCAACAGTAGGGAAAGCGTTGGACTTCAAAGTCCAACGCCGCTTTACCTAACGTATGTCACTGTAACGACTTGCATTGTAAATGGAATGCCTGGTTCAGATGCATTCATTGTTCTGCCCGCGTTGCAAAGGCAACGTGTTGTTCGGCGGTCATGGTATTTGCTGTTTCCCCCAGTTGTGCAGCCTGTGCAGTGACACCTGCCCCAGAGGGGTATAGGGCCAGCCTGGCCTGTATCAGCTGCAGTTTCCTGAACTGGCCGCCAGCACAGTTATTGCTGAGGGCCTGCCTGAGGCCTGGCTTTGTGTTTTTACCAACAGGGGAAGTAGAGTAGAGAGAAGTAAGAGATGGAAGAGATGGAGAGGAGAGCTGACTAAAGCATAGAGAGACAGGAAATAAGGAAAACAGTACGGTTTAGAGATACAACAGGAACAATGGGACGGTACAGGGGATAGATGGTAAGAGGAGAGGAAGAGAATTTTGAGTGAGCGCTATAGGAGGAACGGGGAAGGGAAGAGGTGGAAAGAAATGACAGAATATCAGGAGGAGGGACCGGAAAGTGGGGAGGAAGAGCGGAGTGACACAGAGGAGAGGAGGGAGGGTGAAATGTACAAAGCAGCAAGATGCAAAGGTTGAGAGAAGAGGGAAATGTGGGGACACACAAGAAATGGTGGAGACACAGAGGGAAAAGCGGGGAGAGTGAAAAGTTAAAGCAGCAAGATACATATGGATGTTGAGATACAGGTAGAATGGGGAAGGTACAAGAGAGTGACGAGAAGGATGATTTCTAATGATCGCCCTCCCTGAGCCGTGGTGGTCGATGAGCCATTGACTGCTTCTATGGGAGGCGAGTGTTAAACCAAGACCTAACCTTGTGAGTGACTTGTTCCTTTACCAGAGCACCACCTCCTCCGTGCAGAATACAGGAGGGACACTTCTTCTCACGTCAGTGCACTTCTTTCCTTTTCTTAGATAGTTGTCTTTTTCCATGACCTCAGGATGAGCTAAACAAGATGACCCCTCCTTCCCAACATTAGCTCAGATGTAGACATGTCCATGGACCTGTGAGCAGGGGTCCTATAGTCTCATAGTGTTTCAAAGTGAGTTTGTTGCAATGATTTCTTGGTAAGTTGGGCTTGAGAGCCCAGGGGAACCTGCCTTTGATTCCATTGGCTTGAGACCTCATGTCTTCCCCAAAGTCAGAAAATGATTTGCATTGGCGTCTGATCCAGGCACCTGGCATACCAGAAGTTGTGTTATCGCAGTATTTCCAGTTCAGTCATTTCAGAGATGCGTGCATGTCTTGTACTTTTGGACATTTTTTATATACTTATATTACTGAGATAGTTGTCTAGTCTCAGTTTGGGTTGTATTGTTTCTGAGATGTTTCATTCTTGGAAGAAATATTTTATAGTTTGGACTATTATTCTGTCATTTGTGGAGATCTTTCTATCTTTGTCCTACTTTTTTCCATTTTCATTTATGGAGATGCTTCCAACTTTTTCTTATTCTTTTCTATCAATCAAGTTCTGTATAATTGTGTTTGAAATTTCTAGCCTTTTAAGATAATTTTCTAGTTCAAGCAACCCGCCTTTCCTAAAGTTTTCCCTTTTGGCTACTATTCCAGTAAAGTAACTTCTCTACATGTTTTCATTGCATTTCAATGTGTGTCCAGGTTAATTTTCAGACGAGATCTCTGGGAATAAACCGAAAATAACATTAATTATCTGTATGTTTTCATGTAGTTAAGGTAGGTCAGTGTTTAAGAACTAACATTTTCTTTGGACACAATCTTATTCAGATGTAGTGATAGTTTAATGCAGACATGATTGGAATACAGGCCAGTTCCATTTTTGTCTGCTAAACCTGACTCACTTCTATCACATTTATGAAGATACAGTCAATGTGAGAACGGGACTTATACAGAATGAGTAAAAGGTGAATTTCTGGCCTGTTGGGTTTTGTGTCCTCCATGGGATTGATTTATGTTTTTTTTGCATGCCCTGTGTTGGCTTTAGACTGTGTTGGCTTTAGACTGTCTAGTGTTAGATCCATGGTCAGGTTGAAGTCTCCACCCAACAGTAGTCTTGAGTTTGCTGGTATGGAAGTTGTCTAAGATTGGGATGTTGCTCATAGGGCTGTATATGTTCATGAAACCTGATGTTATCTTAGCCTTTCTGGGCTGCATCATAATAAGGCCCTTTGTGATAGGGGCAATGGGCACTTTGCACTCTGGTGGTAGGACTGGATGATGCTAAAGCAAAAAGGTAGCTATCACTTGTGGGTTGTATGGCACAACCACACTTTCATTTTCCATGCGCTCCTAAACAATGCGGGCAGAACAATGAATGTGTCTGAAACACGCATTCCATTTACACTTGCCTTAGTGGGGCGCAGGACTTTGGAATAGTCTAATTTACTATTCCAACTCCAGTCCCCGCAACAGTAGGGAAAGCGTTGGACTTCAAAGTCCAACGCCGCTTTACCTAACGTATGTCACTGTAACGACTTGCATTGTAAATGGAATGCCTGGTTCAGATGCATTCATTGTTCTGCCCGCGTTGCAAAGGCAACGTGTTGTTCGGCGGTCATGGTATTTGCTGTTTCCCCCAGTTGTGCAGCCTGTGCAGTGACACCTGCCCCAGAGGGGTATAGGGCCAGCCTGGCCTGTATCAGCTGCAGTTTCCTGAACTGGCCGCCAGCACAGTTATTGCTGAGGGCCTGCCTGAGGCCTGGCTTTGTGTTTTTACCAACAGGGGAAGTAGAGTAGAGAGAAGTAAGAGATGGAAGAGATGGAGAGGAGAGCTGACTAAAGCATAGAGAGACAGGAAATAAGGAAAACAGTACGGTTTAGAGATACAACAGGAACAATGGGACGGTACAGGGGATAGATGGTAAGAGGAGAGGAAGAGAATTTTGAGTGAGCGCTATAGGAGGAACGGGGAAGGGAAGAGGTGGAAAGAAATGACAGAATATCAGGAGGAGGGACCGGAAAGTGGGGAGGAAGAGCGGAGTGACACAGAGGAGAGGAGGGAGGGTGAAATGTACAAAGCAGCAAGATGCAAAGGTTGAGAGAAGAGGGAAATGTGGGGACACACAAGAAATGGTGGAGACACAGAGGGAAAAGCGGGGAGAGTGAAAAGTTAAAGCAGCAAGATACATATGGATGTTGAGATACAGGTAGAATGGGGAAGGTACAAGAGAGTGACGAGAAGGATGATTTCTAATGATCGCCCTCCCTGAGCCGTGGTGGTCGATGAGCCATTGACTGCTTCTATGGGAGGCGAGTGTTAAACCAAGACCTAACCTTGTGAGTGACTTGTTCCTTTACCAGAGCACCACCTCCTCCGTGCAGAATACAGGAGGGACACTTCTTCTCACGTCAGTGCACTTCTTTCCTTTTCTTAGATAGTTGTCTTTTTCCATGACCTCAGGATGAGCTAAACAAGATGACCCCTCCTTCCCAACATTAGCTCAGATGTAGACATGTCCATGGACCTGTGAGCAGGGGTCCTATAGTCTCATAGTGTTTCAAAGTGAGTTTGTTGCAATGATTTCTTGGTAAGTTGGGCTTGAGAGCCCAGGGTAACCTGCCTTTGATTCCATTGGCTTGAGACCTCATGTCTTCCCCAAAGTCAGAAAATGATTTGCATTGGCGCATGTGGAGTTGCGCTTGCGAGGCATGAGGTGCTGTCACGCAGGGGTATGACAGCCTCCCGGTGAAGGGGACAACTCAACCTCTGTATAGCTTCATCGATCATAAATTGCAGCCATCAGGTATTGCTAGATGGCACAGGACCAAAGAAGGAGACTGCAATCCCTTACCAAGAGCCCTTGAGCGTCCCAAAACATTTTCAAGAGGCCAGGATCACCGCTGTGGCCTGCCCTCCAGCAGCTGAGGCCTTCATTCAGAGCTTGTACCACTTGTGCATCAGCTGGGGGGAGCCATATGTCCCTTCAAATACATGTATTGTCGCAAAAACTCCCCCAGATCCTCTTAAGAGCAAAACATTGACGTCAGTTGGAGCTGACCAGGGGTAGCAGCTCTCTGCTCACATTGCCAACCTCAGACCTTTTTTTCAGATCCCAAGATATTAATCAATGTCGCCCCCTGCTGTTCACAGCATCACATCATTTGGAAAGTGACATTAGTAACTGAAAAACAGAATGTGGAATTTGGCTGGTAGGCATTTGAAACACTAAATAATCTATAAACACCGTCTGCAAGCCACTCATTCAAATGTGTGAGCTGTGCATGTACTCCGTACTTTGCAGTGAAATACAGAACAGTCTCACGGTAGGAGGCACAATAAAGTGTAAATAGCTAGAATCAAGAGTTACTGTCCTGTCATTAGTGATTTCCATGACTTGGTGTTTTATCTCTTAAAATGTTTGGAAGTATCTATGATGTTTACATAGCCTTTTGCAGTTAACACTGAACAGATAAACTGGAAAGACATGTTTTATCTCTTAGAATTGTTTGACGTATCTAGGACATTTATCTAGCCTTTTGCAGTTAACACTGAATAGATAAACTGGAAAGACATGTTTCATCTCTTAGAATTGTTTGAAGTATCTAGGACATTTATCTAGCCTTTTGCAGTTAACACTGAATGGATACAATGTAAAGACATGTTGTGAAGTTACTAAGCCACTCATAATTAAATGCTCACTGTCCCTTATTAATTATGTTAATATCGTTTGTTTAGCCAGGTCACTTTCATTTATTTAGGTGCAGCTGGGGTGGGGGGCACAGTATTAGGATGAGAGTGTCATGATCTTTAGAAAACTCTCACATGTATAGTGGACAGGGAATGACATGCCCTCTTCTGAACCTCCTGGGTGCCCAAGTCTTTCACAGCAGAAGAGATCAGCGGCGCTTGCAAAGTGCCGGTGAGCCTAGTGTGAGGCTTCACTTCTATGATGTGCCCCACCATCCGAAACACATGTTGTTACTCCCTAGGTTTTAATTACAGCCTAAATGCGCTATTGTCTTAAAAGACTGCAGGCAGGAAACACACACTCGGTCCTAAACTAGGCTGGAATGGCTTACTTCACTTACTAGAACAACTCACATTTATAAGAGACCGTCTGTAATTTCCCTTTCTCAGCTCAACGCAGAGTAAAACCTAAAATGAAATGAATGTAATAATTCTTTTGTCACATTTCAAAGCATTAATTGTATATATGGACATAGCTATTTGAATGTACTCGTAGTACTGTCTTGCATGCAATGCATTATGGGTAGGGTGGATTTACCATATCTTCTGCAGGGTGCAGTACCATATGTAACCAAAGGAGGTCCCCTTTTCGCCATATATGGTACTGCACCCTGCAACATGACTAGGTAAAATCATTGCCATGTATAATGCCAATAGCTCCAACTTTGTAGACATGCAGTGCTGGTGCCTTGCCCACTAGGAACCTCTAGGAGCAGCTTGTGGTACTGCACCTAGACATGCAGTGCTGGTGCCTTGCCCACTAGGAACCTCTAGGAGCAGCTTGTGGTACTGCACCTAGACATGCAGTGCTGGTGCCTTGCCCACTAGGAACCTCTAGGAGCAGCTTGTGGTACTGCACCTAGACATGCAGTGCTGGTGCCTTGCCCACTAGGAACCTCTAGGAGCAGCTTGTGGTACTGCACCGAGACATGCAGTGCTGATGCTTTGCTCACTAGGGACCTCTAGGAGAAGCTTGCGGTACTGCAACGAGACATGCAGTGCTGGTGTTTTGCTCACTAGGGACCTCTAAGAGCAGCTTTCGGTACTGCACATAGACATGCAGTGCTGGTGCCTTGTTTACTGGGGACCTCTAAGAGCACCTTGCGGTACTGCATCAAGACATGCAGTGCTGGTGCCTTGCTCACTATGGACCTCTGGGAGCAGCTTGAGGTACTGCACCTAGACATGCAGTGCTGGTGTTTTGCTCACTAGGGACCTCTAAGAGCAGCTTTCGGTACTGCACATAGACATGCAGTGCTGGTGCCTTGTTTACTGGGGACCTCTAGAGCACCTTGCGGTACTGCATCAAGACATGCAGTGCTGGTGCCTTGCTCACTATGGACCTCTGGGAGCAGCTTGAGGTACTGCACCTAGACATGCAGTGCTGGTGCTTTGCTCACTAGGGACCTCTAGGAGCAGCTTGCAGTACTGCACTGAGACATACAATGCTGGTTTCTGGCTCCCTAGGCAAGCATTTGCAATACACTAGGTCTCACATTACTGAAAGTATGGGCTATTGGCGTTGCATTATTATTTGCAATGCCAATACCTCATACTATCAGTAATGTGAGACCTATTGCATTGCAAATGCTTGTTTAATTTTCTTTGGACTCACATAGGTATTAAGTCATGACTGTGTGAGACAGTGTTTGCTTATTGTCAATAGGAAAAGCACAATACTAGTGTGTATACATTATGCTACCGCTGAATAACTTGTTACATTAAGAGCATTGGAGTTCAGGTATTTCTTTGCACGTATTATGAACTTTCCATTTGCTTTTCATCTGTTGGATCGTCTAGTGTTTCAACCACCTGAAGAGAGTCAGATATACAGAGGTAGTCACACTGTATATCATATGTCATATTAGGGATAGTGAATTTCCATATCAGTGTTGAAGTCCAAGAGTTACGTCTCTTTTAGGATAGCAACACTGCTGCAGTGCACTTTGAGCCCAGGAGTAAGAACAGGCAGACTGAAGAAATCCAACTCCTTGGCCTTTTCCCTTGTACCCTCATGCCACTGCTGACCGGTGTAGTAACCTTTGTGTGGTTGTCAGTGGTTCCTGGGAGGTGAGGAGATTAGCAGTCTCTAACTAAGGGCATATCTTAATGCATGGGGTCCGGAAGCACTTGCGGCCCTGGTTAACCGACCCTCCGGCCCTTGTTCCCATTGTGCTCCTGATCCACTTGGTCTTCCTGGAAGCCCTTCTCCTTCTGATCACCTTTGTCCCCCTGGCCCTTGTTCTCACTCCTCCTGGTCCTCATCTCATGGTCATCCTTGTCCTCCTGGTTGTCATGGTCCTTGTCCTCTAGGTCTTGGTCTGACTGGTCTTGAACCGAGTGGTCGTCCTGATCTTCAATTGCCCAGTACTCGTGCTCCTTGTGGTCCTGTTCTGACTGGGATCCTGGTCCCCTTGGACCCATCTCCTCTTGTTGGTCCTTGTGCTTCTGCTCTTGCTCCTGCCCTGAATATACTGGTCCTTCTGGTCCTCTTGTTCTTTACCCTCCTAGTTTCTGTCCTCCTGATCCTCACAGTGGCCTTGTTCTAGCCTTTCTGGTTTCCCTGGTCCTTCTGGGGTCCCACACAGAACATGCAACACATTCCTAACATGTGCATTGACAGAAACAGTTTAACCTCAACGAAGTCTCACTTAGGGAATTGCATATCTTTTTAAAGAAGGCACACTGCCATACCACAGAAACGTTTACTCCAGTGAATCTCACGGCTCCCTGATCCTTCATTGGGATGGCAAGCTACTGTGGTAGTTACAGCCCATCTACCTCTTTAAGAGACACATTTGACAGGAACAAATCTTTTCATGGACAGAAAACTGCGAAATGACATTTAATGCCGATGCGACAAGTGAGTGCAAATGAGAGTGAGGCAGAATGTAGTTGTATGTGGCTGTTCAGGTATTCTGGTCCTGTGTTGTGTAGGGCTTTCTATGTGAGCGTGAGAAGTTTGGACTGGCTGCGCTTGTGAATGGGGAGCCATTGAAGCTTCTTGAGGTGCCGTGTGATGTGGGTGGTCTTGCAGCTGCCTTCTGGATGATCTGGAGCTTGTGTTGTTTCGAGATTCCTTTTTTTTTTTCACAACAACATTGGTCCTATGCACAAGAAATGTTCTAAAGCAATAAATATAGACACAATCGATTCTATATTAAATTTGACATGTCCAGCCGGACAGAGGTCTCAATCTTTACTTAATGATAAATGCACGAAAAAGGATTCCTTCAACAAATCACCGTAGTAGGGCACAATCCTGTACCCAAGCACATACAGATCAATACAGTGAAGAAAACAAAGCAGGGCTTTTTAGGCAAAAGCAGCAGATTTCTGTAGTTTACAAATGCACAGAGAATTCAAACGGGCACCTTCACATATATATAACACATGGTTTATGTTTTTGCAATAGGTGCGCATACAGGTCGACGGCATTTCGGTCCCACTATATAATCATGGGGACCATCATCAGAACATTAGTTTAATGCCTATTAGTTGTAAGCCTCTATTGCCTGGGAAGGGGAAGAAGGGAAAAAGGCATAGACACATTTAATTACATTTGTTAAATTACCATAGTTAAAATCAGGTGCTAAGTGATGAGGGTGGAGCAAAGAACTGTCCGGTAACTGTGAGTCTATGGTGGGGTGAGCAGTGGGGTGGCTTTCGAGTTTGTGAGGAAGATATGTCGAGAGACTTGTGTCTTCCTTAGTGTTGAACTAATTGGGTAAACGGCGGCGGTGAGGGCAACAAGACACTAGCTATATTGGGTGGATGAGTGTCTAAAATCCGACGAGTAAAAGTTTATACTACGTGTCAGACCGAGCAGGGACTGTGATTCCAGGGTACAATTAAGGTGTCGAGAAGGTACGTGGAGGTCTGCCGGAATTAAACAGTGCCTCGAAGGAGACCAGTCGTGCCATTATGCGGCGGCAAAACAAGTTTACATTGGAATAATTTAGTTAATAAAACAGCGCGGTGAAGTAAAGATTTTCAAAGAGGCGCAATGTGAATAGTTCTAGAAAAAGAAATAATTAAAGCGGCGCGGTGAGTTGAAGATTACAGGTGGCGCAATGTGAGTTGTTCTGATAATCGAGGCGGCACAGTGAATAAGGGAAGGGAGGAAAGGCTTACCGAGGGGAGGGCCCCGGTGTGCTCGAAGTGAGCGAGCTGGCCCCGGTGTGCTCGAAGTGAGAGAGCTGGCGGGAGCTGGCGGGAGGGTGTAGAGCCTTGTTGAGGCGCTCTGTCAGGGGTAGATGGATTGGCTGCCCTGGTGAAGGGAACAGGGGGGCGAATTAGTGCAGGGTTCAGGAATTGCTTGCGGGCATTCAGGGAGCCGCGTTTTAAAGTGCTTACCAGAATCGGGAGCTAAGTGAAACCGCGTGTCCTCAACAGTCTGAGTGCGGTTTTTGAGAAGTACCTGTGGGAAAAACGCGTAATTAATGACCAATTCCGTATTACAGGCACGGAAGCCACGAGCAGGATACCGCTCCTAGGCTTACCGGTTCAGTCGGCGTGATGTGCTTCCTCGCAATGCGGAGGATGTAAGGAAGGGAGGAGTCACGTAAATAAAGCGAGGTGGAACCTGATTGGCTGTTAGGGAAGGGGCGAGGGGTATGAGCATAAACGATGGCTGGAGCTGGTGGCAGCCATTTTGGAGGGATACCTCCAATACCGTAGTAGGGCAAAATCCTGTACCCAAGCACATACAGATCAATACAGAGAAGAAAACAAAACAGGGCTTTTTAGGCAAAAGCAGCAGATTTCTGTAGTTTACAAATGCACAGAGAATTCAAACGGGCACCTCACATATATATAACACATGGTTTACGTTTTTGCATAAGGTGCGCATACAGGTCGATGGCGTTTCGGTCCCACTATATAATCATGGGGACCATCATCAGGACATTAGTTTAATGCCTATTAGTTGTAAGCCTCTATTGCCTGGGAAGGGGAAGAAGGGAAAAAGGCATAGACACATTTAATTACATTTGTTAAATTACCATAGTTAAAATCAGGTGCTAAGTGATGAGGGTGGAGCAAAGAACTGTCCGGTAACTGTGAGTCTATGGCGGGGTGAGCAGTGGGGTGGCTTTCGAGTTTGTGAGGAAGATATGTCGAGAGACTTGTGTCTTCCTTAGTGTTGAACTAATTGGGTAAACGGCGGCGGTGAGGGCAACAAGACACTAGCTATGTTGGGTGGATGAGTGTCTAAAATCCGTGATATCAGGGTCCCATAATTTTCCGCACGCCCCTATGTTGTATCCTGTCTGGAAGAGCAGCATCTGGGATGATGCGGAGAATAGCTCTTAGGTCAGCGTGGACGTCCTTGCAAGTGTCACTGATCGCCAATTTACTTATAGCTGAGGTATGAAATATTACATTTATAAAAATAGAGTTTGTATTGTTTCACTTTTGCCAGGCTTCAAGAGGGATAAAAAAGTGGAGGGTCTTTAAAGGAGATGTGGCTGAAGTAGTTATGGGCGTGTCTTAAACACAATCTACATTTCTGTGATTTCTATGGTGTACCACACGACTGGTGTTTTGGTTCCTCTTTGAGCTTTCCGTTATTGCCTCTACATATATATCTTAACAACTGACATACAAATGAAAATAACCAGGGCTATTGACTTTGTCAATGGTTAATAGCTGCTTATGGTAAATTAGTAAAAGCAATGACTTTGTAGTGAATAATTATTATTGAAAATATTTGAATTTTAAAAGTTTGAGACAGTGAATTAAACATTACTGCAGCCTGTGGGAGGGGCATGGGTCCTTGGAATGTCTCAATTACTCCCAGTATGTTCATTCTATGTTAGAAATGTACCCCCTCTTTTGCTCCACATCTCCTCGATCTGCATATCTGATACTCCTCCGTTTCTTCTTCAGCATCCTCTGTTCACTCTCTCCAGAATGCACTTCCTCGTATCTCCCTCACTTCACCACCCTCCAAATATGCAACACACCCACTCCCCTGTGACTTTATGCACTGTGGGCCTGGGGAGGTTATTAAGAAGAATGCCTTCTTGCCGACAATTTCTTTAATGGGCTTTATAAGGAGGGAAGGGCCAAGGCAATATGTAGTGTGGCACCTTGGTGAGCTAGACAGGTTGATGATGGGTTTTGGATTACGGAGCTGAAGATATTAAAACGCGGTTTTCCTGAGTGAGAGTGGAGAATGAGTGCGTGTTAAGAAGTGAATGGTTAGAGAGAAATTGAGTAAAAGGGTGGAATCCATTAAATTATTGAGTTTGAGATCGAAATCCTACAATGAAAAGGGGTATTCTGTGAGTTAGAGTTTCTATTGTGGTGTCAAGGTCTTCAAAGAATGACTCTCTGGCTCATGGCAGTGCTTAATTTGACCCAGTGTTTTCTAGTGCTCGACACCAGCACTTAACTGTCAAAACCGGCACTTATGACAACCTGCCAGATGGTGGCGCTGTCAGTCTAATTCAGAGATAAGCACAACATCTGTTATTAATTCAATACACAATAAAAATGACTAATAAATACCACCCAGGCCGTTTTTATAGGTTTGGGGGCCTGGGATTCTCACACTTTTAACAGTGTGATAGTTAGTCGTTGTGTTGGTGCTGTCATTGGCAGTGCTACCAGGGGCATTGGGTGGTGCAAGCTGAGGGGCCTCCTGATGAGCGCCATGGCACTTATTTTGCTACAAATTAGGTACTGCAGGACATTATCACGATAAGGGCATTATAGGGGTTGCAGCAGTACTGAAGCATAATTCCAGACTGAATGCCAAGAGGGGTATTATAAGGGTGGGAATAGTTGTGACTATTGCTGACTGTTAGAAGGTGGGTCTGACACTATGGGCCACCCAGATTTTTTGCTTTTTGAGCACCTAATTGTTGAGCTTTGACTGTAGGGGAGCCTCATAAGTTGGGACTCACCCACAGTGAACTCAAGATGTAAGAGACTGCATGGGGATTTTACTGGTGTCCCGCTGGCTTGTCCAGGCCACTGGCAGCAGCTGGAGTAAGGGACACCGGGCTGGTTACATGCAGACACATGTGTACATGCATGTGCACACGTGTAGGGGCTGCACAGGGGAGATTCCTAGCGTGCACTGTATAGGAGCAGCTACAGAGTGAATGATATGGCAGGACTTATGCAGACTTGGGTGGTGACATAGAAAAGGCTTCATACACTGGAAAGAAGCATGCCAAGGAAAGTCAGTGTGTTTTACTGTGTTTTTCAGTTCATTATTCCCTTATGCGGGTGTGGAGCCAATTGGCTAAAGTAACTTCCATGAGGCCTACCGATTCCAGACACGCACTAAAGTCCACTATAGCGGATGTGAAAAGAAGTATTCTGCAGAGTCCAAAGTCATATTTGTACTGCTTGCGGGTCATCCAGAATGTAATATTTCCCTGAGTCACTGGCTGGGGTCTGGTCCTGGCAGGTTAGATTAATGACCTTTCTTCCCAGAGCGAAGATCTTCCCTCCGAGGAAGAGGAAGAGGAAAATAGGTGCCGCTGGGTGCCAGGCACTAAGCTGAACCAAGGTGAAGGCAGCACTGGGGGAAGGGGACCATGTGGCCAGAGGCACTGGACAACGCCATTTTGAATAAACCCAGAGGCTGGACAAGAAGGAAGGAGCAGGGGCAGGAAAGTGATGTGTCACTGTGTGATAGGGCCAATAGAGGCTTCCTGCCAGCCCCCTCCTCAAATTCTTAAAAGCACTTGCACAGGAAGAGAAGCTCTCTCTGGGGTGTGGTCTGCTGAGGCGGAAGGTGCTGGGGCCTGGCAATGGGCAGTTGGAAGGAGGTACCCCCCTGACTGCCCCCCGGTGCCCTAACAGCGCCAGAAGAAGAGCCCAGTACCGGTGTGCAGAAGCAGGGAGAAGGGAGGCCCCGGAGGAGAGCCAGGAGAAAGGCTGGCGCAGGGAGCCAGTGAAGACCGCTCCCTGCAGAAAGCACCCTCCTGGGGACCGGGGGGGGGAAGGAGAGTGCTCCCAGTGGCTGGGGGACGCCACCAGGAGCAAGAAGACGCGAAAATGGGGTAGATCGGACCCCCAGTGGCAGAGATATGGCCCCCGGAAGGTAGGCGACCGTTGACCCCTAGGAAGAGCGACGACGAAGCACTTGGGGCTCCGCCGCCAGTCTCAGAGATGCCCCTGGGTGGGTCAGGTTCCGGGGGCTGTCCCCCAAAGAAGTAAAGGCGGGGAGCGCCGTTGCGCTCCCCGTGAAGCTCCCTGAAGGGGGCCAGGAGCCCACCCTGGCCCCCGGTGTTTCCAGAGGGAGGGGAGCACCGTCGAGCTCCCCTTGAAGATTTACGGGGGCCCGGGACCCCATCACTGGGCCCCGAAGAAAAGTTGGGGAGCTCAGTCGCGCTCCCCATGAAGATTCCGCAAGCGGAGCACCAGGTGCCCACCCTGGCGCACGCCGAAACCGCCAAAGATGGGGAGCGCTGACGCGATCCCCGCGAGGAGAAGGAGGGGCCCGGGACCCCATCCCCGGGCTCCGAGGAGACCAGGTTAGAGGGGGGAGCCGTCGCAGCCCCCCGAAGATGTCCGGGGGCTGGTTGACATAATGGGGTGAGTCGCCACTGGGATGGTGCCAGTGAGCAGGGCCCATGCCACAGGCTATGAGCCACTAACTGCATTAGGGGCAAGATGATATGCATACATGGGAGTGGTAGTACTAGACCCCACCCCGTTGAGGGAGGGGTGGAGATGTCATGCAATGTCACAAAGTAATTCCAACAGCTTATGTATATTTGTAAGTTGGTGCATAGTATTGAGTAGTGTGCATGTTTAATAAATGTACTCTTACTTTTATAAAGCAAAGTACAAACTGGACAATCAATTATTGAGTGTTATTTTTGTGCACCTGCAAATGGAGATTACTAGCCCACACCGCCTCCCTTGAGTAAGCCTCTGCTATGCAACGCTACCCTCTTAGAGTCAGGCGCTACAATAGGGTGTTTGGTTCCCAGTGAAGGACAAACATAGTCATGTTATTTATGCCGGCCTCACAGATGCTGCCTCGTTTTCCAACACTGACACAGAGCCCTGTTTTACTACCCTAGCGGTTGTTGCCTAGTGTGTCAGAGAAACAATCAAATTCAATGTGGTGGGCAGTAGGCATGATAACATCTTTAGGCTATGGCGATATTTTAGTAATAGCTGGGAGTTGTAAATTATTTGTGTCATACTCCAAAATATAATTTAATAATTCTATTATAGTTACTCATTTTTAAAACCTCACAAACACCCAACACATGTTTCGATGGGAATTCCCTTTCTCAAGGCTTCAAATTAACATGTTATAACCTTTGTTGATACAGTGGCCCAGAAAGGGTATTTAAATCCAATATCCTGTACATGTTGATATTCCTAATCGAAAATCTTTGCTGCAAAAGGTTGCCCCAGATGTGAAAACAGTTTCCAATTCAATGTAAATATTAAATATTCGCCCACTGCAGGTATCAGGATATCATCTCTCCATGGTAAACAGGGGTTCCTGTGTGTGTGTATTGTATTGTATTGTAATGTAATTGCATTTATATAGCTCTTACTACCCTTGACGAAGCGTCAAATTGCTTTTTCGGTGAATAGCACGCTACTCCGGAACCCAAAAGCACTAGTGGTGACTTAGTATACTGAAATTTGAAATTAATTTGAGAGGTGGACATGTTAGTCTGTTATTTGGATTGAGAAGGATAGTGGAGAGATAGAAGAGGGAAAGGTTTGCATCGGATGAGTGATTTAGGTTCTTCGCATGGAGCGAGCATCCCATAGACATTAGCTGGAGACAGACGAGTGGTTGAATGAAGCCCAGGGCTTGTGGAGCATCAGGTCGAGGAGGATACATAAGCCAAGTAGGGGATGATTGTAAAACCTCTGATGAAATAAGTGAGAATAATAAACTAACCTTTCGTGTTTATGTATGATAGTCCTTGGCACCGGTCATAATCCTCACAAAGGAATATTGCACCTGGATCCGGGCCACCATGGTCCAACAGCCTGCCACCAAACGATTTTGCAGTTTATTGGGTGAATAAACCAAACACATTTAAAAAAATGGATCCTCTGTTTATACAGTTAAATGATGTGGTCAGAAATGGGAAGTGTGACTGAGGTGCGGCTCACCACACTATTTACTCACTATGAAACCGCTTGAATAAAACCTTGTGTAATTCCTCTTAGAAATATTGAGTAACCCACTGGCCTGGTGCCCGCGTGGTCGAGAAGTCATATTTTCTACCCGATCAAAAAACTGAATGCGCCAACCGCACCCTATCCTCCTAAACAGGAACTCTCTGTCCCATGCTGATGACATCATGTTACGTGGACGTTTACCATTGCATCATCAGCACGAGGCGCTGCAAGATGGTGTCTTGGGAGTGTTGAGGGGCAAGGAAGAGTGGCGTGCTACTCGCCAGAAAAGCGCTTCAACACCCATCAGGGGTAACAAGTGCTATATGAATGCAAATCTTTCTTCCCCTTTTATCCATCCACTATCCTTCTCACTCCAATTAACAGACTAATATCCACCATTGAAATTACCCGATATTTCACCATATGAATTCACCACTAATCCTTTATAGGCTTCCTGAATAGCGTGCGTCAACAAGCGAGCGATAAATAAATACAAACCTTTGTCCTCCTCTATCCTTCTGCTATCGTTCCAAATCCAAATAACCGACTAACCTATCCACCACTTAAACTGTACTTGCATGTTTCACTATACTAATTCAACACTAATCCTCTATGGGTTCCGGAGTAGCGTGCTACCCGCCGAAAAAGCGCTTCGACGCCTCATCAGGGGTAGTAAGCGCTAAATAAATGCAATTACAATATAATACAATACAATACGTACTAGCTACTCCCCGAGACTCATGCTCTTTTAGCCCTCAGCTACCCTCCCTCCCAGACGTTTGGAAGCTCCTGGTGTGTATGTCGCAACACAGACCTTTTCCCCAGACCAAAATGTGTGAAAAATAGATGGTCAGATGCATAAGCAGCCTCTCTATGCACAGACTATGCATTCCATGCACACCTGAGAGCCTCAGATAGTGAGTGAGGGAAGATGCTCCAGAGGCCATAAATATTTACAACAAGGGGTGGTGATGGACAGAGTCTCTGAATTAAGCAGAAAACTCTCACCCAGTCAAGAGATCAGGGCTAGATCCAACACCGTTTTTTAGCTCATTGCACCATCCCAGTTTCAGAACCTGGCTGTATGCAAATTAGTCTGTCCCTGGCCCAGTGCATCATGGGAACAGGGCAGACCAGACTACAAAAGCCAATTCTTACACTGGGAAGGAAACAAGCTTCCGGGGACCGGTTTCTGGCATTTCAGCCGTCTTCGGCCCGGCTTGCTTGAATCCTGATGGTGCAATGAGCAAGGGACTCACATCTGAGTATACCCTTCCACGCTTAGGGTGGACAAAAATATTTACAACAAGGGGTGGTGATGGACAGAGTCTCTGAATTAAGCAGAAAACTCTCACCCAGTCAAGAGATCAGGGCTAGATCCAACACCGTTTTTTAGCTCATTGCACCATCCCAGTTTCAGAACCTGGCTGTATGCAAATTAGTCTGTCCCTGGCCCAGTGCATCATGGGAACAGGGCAGACCAGACTACAAAAGCCAATTCTTACACTGGGAAGGAAACAAGCTTCCGGGGACCGGTTTCTGGCATTTCAGCCGTCTTCGGCCCGGCTTGCTTGAATCCTGATGGTGCAATGAGCAAGGGACTCACATCTGAGTATACCCTTCCACGCTTAGGGTGGACAAAAATATTTACAACAAGGGGTGGTGATGGGCAGAGTCTCTGAATTAAGCAGAAAACTCTCACCCAGTCAAGAGATCAGGGCTAGATCCAACACCGTTTTTTAGCTCATTGCACCATCCAAGGCAGGAGTGGGGTACCAGTACATCCCACATACTAGTGAGTGCAGTACAAAGCAAATGTGTCGCAACCGGGAGGTTCACACGATGTGCTTTAAATGGGCCGGTACTGAGTACCAGCACTTTTTAGGGCTCGCCTGCTGATGCGCTTCAGCGCATAGCTGGCGAAGCTCTATAGGGGCTTATCCAGTGTTTATCCACTGGCGATTCCACTGGCGATTCCTTCAAGTGCATGTGCTTTTTAGGTCATTGCGCTTGCGCAAGCCCTAAAAAGCGCGTGCACAATGCCACCAGCCGCCTGCCTGCCTGCCTCGCATTACCACATCAAAGGCAGCCCTCCGAGCGCATTTCTCACCCCCTAATTATTCACGGCCGGCCGGCAGGCACATCAAAGGCTGCTGCTGCCGTGACTCGCATTTCTCCTCCCTCCTCCCCTATCACTGCCCAGGCCGGCCGTACTTTCTCTTTACAAGGGCGCCCATTCCTGAATCACTTGAAATCTCTCCACATTATTTGCATTTTGTTAATTAAAAAAATTAACTTCAACACAGCGTTGCACATTTTTCTCGACTTCGGAAGGATGAGTCCCAATCTCATTTGTACAAAGTGTTGTAATGGGATTATTGGAGAGTTAGAGAAACGTGCTCACAAGTTACATTTTTATGCAAATCATCTGAGTAAATAAACAATAGCATGGTGCCGTTTGCGTCCTTGACTTGATCTGGTTTTTATTTTTATTTTGCTATTATTCTCACAAAGGCTAAGAAGGTCTGCCTACTTTAGTATTAAGTGCTATACGTCGCATAAGCAACAGCTAACCATTCACTCACCCACGCAACGCCACTCACCCATGCAACGCCACTCACCCACGCAACGCCACTCACCCACGCAACGCCACTCACCCACGCAACGCCACTCACCCACGCAACGCCACTCACCCACGCAACGCCACTCACACACGCAACGCCACTCACACACGCAACGCCACTCACACACGCAACGCCACACACGCAACGCCACACACACACGCAACGCCACACACACATGCAACGCCACACACACATGCAACGCCACTCACACATGCAACGCCACTCACACATGCAACGCCACTCACACATGCAACGCCACTCAACCACGCAACGCCACTCACACACGCAACGCCACTCAACCACGCAACGCCACTCACCCACGCAACGCCACTCACCCACGCAACGCCACTCACCCACGCAACGCCACTCAGCCACGCAACGCCACTCAGCCACGCAACGCCACTCAGCCACGCAACGCCACTCACACACGCAACGCCACTCACACACGCAACGCCACACACACACGCAACGCCACACACACACGCAACGCCACACACACACGCAACGCCACACACACATGCAACGCCACTCACACATGCAACGCCACTCACACATGCAACGCCACTCACACATGCAACGCCACTCACACATGCAACGCCACTCAACCACGCAACGCCACTCACCCACGCAACGCCACTCACCCACGCAACGCCACTCACCCACGCAACGCCACTCACCCACGCAACGCCACTCACCCACGCAACGCCACTCACCCACGCAACGCCACTCACCCACGCAACGCCACACACCCACGCAACGCCACACACCCACGCAACGCCACACACCCACGCAACGCCACACACACACGCAACGCCACACACACACGCAACGCCACACACACACGCAACGCCACACACACACGCAACGCCACTCACACACGCAACGCCACTCACACACGCAAAGCCACTCACACACGCAAAGCCACTCACACACGCAACGCCACTCACCAACGCAACGCCACTCACCCACGCAACGCCACTCACCCACGCAACGCCACTCACCCACGCAACGCCACTCACCCACGCAATGCCACTCACCCACGCAATGCCACTCACCCACGCAACGCCACTCACCCACGCAACGCCACTCACCCACGCAACGCCACTCACCCACGCAACGCCACACACACACGCAACGCCACACACACACGCAACGCCACACACACACGCAACGCCACACACACACGCAACGCCACACACACACGCAACGCCACACACCCACGCAACGCCACTCACCCACGCAACGCCACTCACCCACGCAACGCCACTCACCCACGCAACGCCACTCACCCACGCAACGCCACACACCCACGCAACGCCACACACCCACGCAACGCCACACACACACGCAACGCCACACACACACGCAACGCCACACACACACGCAACGCCACACACACACGCAACGCCACTCACACACGCAACGCCACTCACACACGCAACGCCACTCACACACGCAACGCCACTCACACACGCAACGCCACTCACCCACGCAACGCCACTCACCCACACAACGCCACTCACCCACGCAACGCCACTCACCCACGCAACGCCACTCACCCACGCAACGCCACTCACCCACGCAACGCCACTCACCCACGCAATGCCACTCACCCACGCAACGCCACTCACCCACGCAACGCCACTCACCCACGCAACGCCACTCACCCACGCAACGCCACACACACACGCAACGCCACACACACACGCAACGCCACACACACACGCAACGCCACACACACACGCAACGCCACACACACACGCAACGCCACACACCCACGCAACGCCACTCACCCACGCAACGCCACTCACCCACGCAACGCCACTCACCCACGCAACGCCACTCACCCACGCAACGCCACTCACCCACGCAACGCCACTCACCCACGCAACGCCACTCACCCACGCAACGCCACACACACACGCAACGCCACACACACACGCAACGCCACACACACACGCAACGCCACACACACACGCAACGCCACACACACACGCAACGCCACACACCCACGCAACGCCACTCACCCACGCAACGCCGCTCACCCACGCAACGCCGCTCACCCACGCAACGCCGCTCACCCACGCAACGCCGCTCAGCCACGCAACGCCGCTCAGCCACGCAACGCCGCTCAGCCACGCAACGCCGCTCAGCCACGCAACGCCGCTCAGCCACGCAACGCCGCTCATCCACGCAACGCCGCTCACCCACGCAACGCCACTCACCCACGCAACGCCACTCACCCACGCAACGCCACTCATCCACGCAACGCCACTCATCCACGCAACGCCACTCATCCATATGCAAAACGAAAAATGTCAAACTCTTCTATTGCGAGACCTATTGCATTTTCAATGCTTGTTGTATTTTGAGACGGAGAGTACCTGCACTGCTTAAGAGAGACATAATACTTTTAACAGGAGAGTACTGTCACTTCTCAGAAACAAGCAGATACTCAAGTACAGGGTACCTGCACTTTTTCCATTTCAAGCACTGTCCACACCCCAGTTGTGCAGTATGCAGAGTGCTTTGGCCCAGGAAAAATGAGATTAGCCAGTGCCTCAGAATCAGTGGTGTAGGAAGGGGGGTGTGAGGCGCCCCGGGTGTCATCATTGAGGGAGGTGACAAATTGGCAAAAATATGTGTTTTAAACACATTTTGTCAAGCCGGGGTGACAAGTGTCAGAAATTTCCGCACCGGGTACCACCTGACCTTGCTACGCCACTGCTCAGAATAAGTTGAAGATCAGCATGATACGACGAGGAACCCCACTGTTGCGCCCCAAGAACCAGCATGACGGACATAGACCACCATTGGTGAAACGCATCCCTAGGAGAGGTGGAGGCCAACTAAGAACAGGGTTGGGACACGATAACCAAACAAAGTGAGCGAGAAGGCCAGAGGCAAACAAGTTAGGACACAGAAAAGTGGAAAACAAATATCCTTAGGGGGTCTCACAGTGATGACAGAGGGAACTCCCATGGTGAGGGAGGTCAGACTCTACAGGAAACTCCAGCCCTCTTTCCTTCCCTATATGTCTCTCCTCTCCAAGACTAAACAGAAATCCAACCCGCAGGCAGGAACTCCGAAAAAACTGCACTGGTGGCCTGGTGAGTAAACTGCAGCTGATTCACGGTTGGATTGGCCCCAACACTCTGGGTCCCGGTATCACTGCACCGGCTGCACCACTGGTACAAACTGTAGTGGCCCTTCCAGCTGAGTAATAGCAAGAGCAGAGTCAGAACTGAAGCAAGGGCTTGACTTAGCTCTAGAACCAGATACGAGCTAAGTCATCAATATAGTTGGAAAGAAAAGTGTGTAACAAATGTCTAGTGCGAATCTGAGAAAGATCTAAAAAAAAAAAAAAAGATTTCTTTAACATGCAGAATCTAGGCACCTGAGTGGTCGTGTGTCTCCATGTGCTGGGTGGATTTTTACCATAGATGGATCAAGGTTATTGTCTATTAAACCACGTACAAGAGAGCTTTTTGTACAGCGCACACACTGAAGTGATGTACTTCAAGACGTTCTCAAATGTGATGATGAAGCAAAGGAGGCGCGGTGACAAGTTCTGGTTGATTTTCACGATGTTAACTTCCAGGGAAGTGCTGGAATGAACCTGGTTAATGAGTTTCCCTTCATCATTTAGTAGTCTTTGATCAGGAGTTGGGAGTCCCAACCCTTACACCAGGGTCAAGATACAGGCTTTTCAGAGAAAATTGAGGATCTCGGTGAGTTGATGGATCTCAGCTGCTCTAATCTGATCCTTCTTTGGGACTCAGCGACAGTAGTGACTATGGAGCCAGTCCAGTCTGTCGCCAGCTATTGGAAGATCTCGCTGGTTTGGGAAGCGCCACCTGGTCAAAGAGGCATCCCACAAAGAGGGTCACAGACAAGAGCTCATATACACCAATCGCCCTTCCACCATTACTGACCTCAAGGTCACCCCGGTGACTTGGCCAGATCATTTCCTGATCTAATTTTTGTTGACTTGGCCAACTCAGAATAGGCAGAAGAAGGCATGGGGATGACTTGGAAGTGGTGCATGCTGTTTTTAAAGACCCCTGGGCAGAGCTGACAGACTCCTGTTTCCCCTCTACACACACATAGGGGCATATTACCAAGCAATAGCGATAATTATCGCTATTGCTTGGTTAGAGACAAAAACTTACCGCTGAGCTGCGGCGATTTTTATCGCAAATAAACCTTGGTATTACCAAGGTTTATCGCAAATGCGATAAAAATCGGGCGCAATGCATGAATATCGCTGAAAAGTCCGCGATATTCATGCATTACCGAGCTAATGCTCTTAGCCATGTTATCCACCTCCCATTGGATAACATGGCTAAGAACTGCTCAGGGCAGGTGTTAGCTTTTGGAGATATTCGCGCTTAGCGCGAATATCTCCATAAGTTGGTAATAGGAGATAGCGATGTTAGCGACTGTTTCCAGTCGCTAACATCTTGGCACGCCCACTTTGCATGTCATTAGTGATAAATATCACTGACATGCAAAGTGGGGCTCAAGATTGTCGCTATCTCCTACTAGCTGTCGCTAACTGGTGTTAGCGACAGCTAGGTAATAGGGAGATAATTTTATCTCTGCTTTCTTGGCTTTTAAAGCCAAAAAAGCGGAGATAAACCCCCTTGATAATATGCCCCATAGTCTCTTTTAGTGCCATCCATAAGCTTGCATACAGACCTGCAGCCTCGCACCTGGTTCCGTCTCCTCTGAAGACCACGTTCTACTCTCTGGATCTGAGATTTGAAAGACTTAAGATCAAAGAAGCCAAGTGCCAGTGGCACAGAGGCTGTGCGAATGAGTGTAGGCTGTTTTTAAGGACGCCCTAAAGCATTACAAATGTCTGCTGAACCCAGTGAAGGCTAACTTTAGAACTTCTCAACGACTCTCAACCGATCCCTCTCAACCTCTTTTTAAGATCGTTAATGCATTTCATTATTGTATCAGCACAGAAACACATCCCTTACTCCCAGGTCCTAAGCAATAGCCCGGCTGAGATGTTTTCTTCAAAAATAGTTTCCCTTGATGAAGATATCAAGGTTAGAAATGAAGATATTTCCATTCACTATCAGTAGCCACAGTCTAGTCATCCTTCACCGCCTCCCAATCCCTTCATTAGTTCTGATCAGCCTCATAAATCTGGCTTACCGCATAATTTACGCCCAGTGGTCTTTCTCAAAGGCCTTTTCTTACTATTGGTCCTCTGCTCTTAGAATGCATCAACTCCTCCCAGAGGCACTCACGAAAAGTGGTACTACGTCTCTCCTAAAAAAAACAAGGCTTAACGGATCAGGTCTGAAAAATTATCAGAACATTATGCGGTGACTAGCTGTGGCTAAATTAAAGGAAAAACATTATTCTATGCAGCTGGCTAAACATCTGGAATCATGTGAGCTGCTAGATGAAGAGCAAGCAGGGCTTGACTTGGGCAGCGGCACTGAATCAGCGTTAACGTCCATATCAGATGATCTCTGGCAGGGTGAGGGGCAGATGGTGGGTCTCAAGTAGCTCGACCTATCTGCAGAGTTTGATGCAGTCAACAATTCCTTTTTAGTAGATTATCTCAGAGCCACAGGGATGGATTAGTGGGTCCCTGTATGGTTCTCTTCTCTCCAATTGAACTGGCCACACTCAGCGTCTCTTCCCCCATGCTACTCTGTTGAAAGGAAATACCATATGGAAACCTGAGTTGTTCAACTTATGGGTTCAGCACTCTGTGGCCTCATCAGTTCTTTCAAATCTAATTCACTATTCTGTCACACAACTGCTTCTTACATTTCATCAGTAGACTACAAATACCATTGGACTGCTACATGAATGTTTATTGGGCATCCGTAGGTGAAAGTTCACCTACTTCTTAAAGCTCAATGGTGACAGACCTGAGATCGTGTTTACGGGAGGCGATCTTTCTCACTGGACCCTGGACTTGTAGCCCTCACAACTCTCCCTTGTTCTGATTCTAGTAACCAAATTAAGGTCTTGGATGTTATATTTGATCAGTAAATAAGTTTCTTCCACAAATTGATAAAGCTTGGCTATTGCAAGATGGGTTCCGCCTATTTAGTATGCCCAGATTGTTTTGCTTTTTTGATCACCCAGTTTTGGACTTTTTTTCTGTGGCTATGGTTGTGGGATATCAACTGGTAACTGGACTGAACTGGTTTGCCGCCAGTGTCCACCTTTTAAGATAAGGCCGCTACGACACAGCTAGGGTAAGGGACACTTGGTTGGTTATACGAGAACACATGTACAGCTGGTTATAAATGATCAAGTGTACACACATGCATGCACGTGTGTACGGGCTGCAAACGTGAGACTACCATTGTGCGCAACCCGGTAACTGCACACAGGTAGCCTAGTGCAGAGGGGACTCTGCAGGGTTAGATACTGACCTTGAGTAGGCCTTGTAATAGCAGTGGGCACACAAAAGTCAGTATGATTTTCTGTTTTGTGCGCTGTGACACTTTATTATACACATTATGGAAATCTGCCTTAGAGTGCGGTTTCGCTTCCCTTTGCCGTACAAAGTCCAGCAAGATATCAAAATGGGGTGAAACGTGCGCCAAGATTGAGTATGCAAATCCCAAGCATATATAAGTGAATCTTATGGCGTATCCAGAATTTGCGTATTTCTCTGGTTCACCTGAGGATCAGAGCCCATGCCTTTTGTCACCCTTCTGGGCCAAGTTAAGTTCTCTCCTCTCCAGCAGAGGGAAAAAGGCCTCTCCGTACAAAAGAAGTAATTAACAGTGCTTCACTCAGTAACTGAGGAGAAATGGGTAGTGAAGACATTCTGCATCTGTTAATTACCTGTCGCACTGTACCAGGGCTGGAACAGCCCAGGCCTCCTGAACAAAGAAGGAAGCCCAAACAAGTGTGCCAACATAGGATAGGGCTCCTTTTTTACGTTTTGGTGGGAAAAGGGGTGATGTGTCACCCTAGGACTGGCCAGGGGTGCCTGCTTCTAGAACCTCCCACCTCCATTTAAAACTCTTGCACAAGGGAGATAGAGTGCTTTTTGCTGTTGGAATCTTGACACAAGTAGTCCGATAACAGCAGTAGCCATGAGCAACTGAAAGGACAAGCCCCAGATGCCCTAAAGGACTAAGGACTCTGCATCTGGTTGACCTCTGGACCAGTGGGTCTCTACAAGGACCAGTGAGGCTGGCTCCCTAAACACCAGTTGGGGAATATCTGGACTTCTGTGCCCCAGCAGAAGTAGAGGAGCACCAGAGACAAATGAAAATTGGAAAGCTGGTGCAGGGACCCAGTAGAACCAGCTTCCTGCAGAATGTGCCACCTTGAGGGCTAGAGCTCACTGCCAGCAGAAAAATGAGCCCAAGATTACCCAAATTGACCCAATGGGGCCCGAGTTATGGCCTTTTGAAGATCCCTGACCTTTGACCTCTGAGAAATGGAGTGTATGGGTCTCCACCACCAAAGGAAAGCAAAAAGAAAAAGACATGCTGGCTCCAAGCACAGTGGGAAATCCACTGTTAATATAGTCACTGCTTTTCAAAGGAGCGCCCCATAATGCCCTGCGGGCTTCCTTATCTACATAGATTTTACCTTCTTGTGGCCTCAAGAGGACAGGGGCACCACCGACAACATAAGAAATGTGCCTGGGGGCTGCAGGAGCACAACAGCCCCCCACCCTTACATTTTGTAAACTGACCCTATGTTTGGGGGCTCAAAGAAATGATGACCTTCCAGGATTTTCATTAAAATGTATGCATGGCTAAGATTGGAGCTTTTGCTTTATTGCTGAGAGTGCAATGATTTAATGGGGCCTGTAAGTATATAAAAAAGTATAAGAAATGACACAAGCACTTGTTATGTTGATTTTCAAGGCTTCATTGAAAGTGCTAGTAGGCTTGTCTGCATATTTGTTGTGATGATCCTTTGACAAAGCCAATGGACATGGCTGGTTTCAAATGATATCTCTCTATATTGTGATGTGTTGTCTGGTATAGGTAGGGGATACTAGGATTTTAGATGTCAAGACCCTTAAGGTGTTAAATGTCTTGCAGAATATCGTCTAAAATCCTGCCCAACTAAGCATGGTCAATGGTCGGGCCTGTGTTTTGGTGCTCGTAGACTACTGCAATGTGTCCTCAAGCTCTTCCACATACAGAAAAGCATGAGAGAATTGTGAGGGGCTTACAAAAATATGCTTCTCAGACTTGGCGTGGCTTGCTCTTGCTGCCAGTAAATGAAATAATTCAATTTAAAGCCCTCTGTTTGGTACACAGAGCTGTTCATAAATTGGGTCTGCTTCTTAAAACCCTTTACACACCAGCTGGATCTTTACGCTTCAATTCCTCACTTCTGAAAATCACATATTTAAACATGCCAGAGGAGGAGGGAGAGCTGAGATTTCGAACCTGGGTTCTGGAAGCACATCCGCCGGAGACTTCGGAGCATTACCATTTTTACTCTGTTCAAAGGTTCTCTTAAAACATACCTGCTTTAATAAAATTGTTTTATTCACCTTAGTTCCTAGCACCAAGATTCTCAGTGAATGTGTGCTTAATAAACTAGAATAATAAAGTAGTTGCCTACAATCACACACTTTTTCACAGGACTCCTAAGGGTGTTTACATCAGATCATCTGCAAATAGACAAGAGTGCAGTGCAGCACCTCCTGTGCACTAGGGGAGGGGGGCGGCTTGCGTGACCGGACTGAGAACGCAAACCACCCCGGACAATTAGTTGGACTGGACCCAGGAGGGGGGGGGGGGGGGGGGGGGTGCTGGTGGGAAACACTGCTGCTGATTTTGTTATTTTGTTACAGGGTGGGGATATTGCTGCACTGCTTCAAACCATCCCCCAGTAACAAACAAGCATTTGCAATGCAATAGGTCTCGCATTTGCGAGAGTTTGAGCTATTGGCACTGTAAATGATAATGCCTTTTATTTATGTGTTTTGAAAACCTGCAAGCGGTGTGTAAACAAGCACTTTGTACTTATAGTTGTTGCTTTTGAGAAGCAAGGCTGGCAGTAACTTCATCTCTTTTACAGCCTTTTTTCCTTCTTGTAAGCAAGGACTAGAAGTACAAAGTGCATGTTTATGCACCGCTTGCAGGTTTTCAAAACATATAAATGAAATGCATTGTGGTTTAAAATGCCAATAGCTTTAAATCTCGCAAATGCGAGACCTATTGCATTGTAAATTCTTCTTTCCTTGGTTATCATGCACACTCCGGTCAACAGGCCCCATGTCGTGTGTGGCTTCTTAAACCTGCCCTGAGTTTTATTCAGCAGCACTACGTGTAGGTGGAGTTTTTGAGCAGATAACAGTTCAGAAATAAAAAGATTATCGGCTGTGATTGATGCTGCAATGCGTGACATATGATGGATGCGTGACATATGATGGATGATGTCATGCGTGACATATGATGGATGCTGTAACGCGTGACATATGATGGATGCTGCAATGCGTGACATATGATTGATGCTGCAATGCGTGACATATGATTGATGCTGCAATGCGTGACATATGATGGATGCTGCAATGCGTGACATATGATTGATGCTGCAATGCGTGACATATGATGGATGCTGCAATGCGTGACATATGATGGATGCTGTAATGCGTGACATATGATTGATGCTGCAATGCGTGACATATGATTGATGCTGCAATGCGTGACATATGATTGATGCTGCAATGTATGACATATGATGAATGTTGTAATGCGTGACATATGATGGATGTTGTAATGCCTGACACGGTGCCACTTAAAAGATTCCCACATGCAAGGCACAGTTGTCGTGAGTGCAGTTTGGCTAGTGCCACTGCACTTCCCTGTATCTGAAATTAAAGTGAGTCAGGCTTGCAGCCAGAGGTCCTTGAGCAGCTGAGGTTTTAAAGTGCCTTTCCTTTAGTTCATTGAGTGCTGCTCTGGCAGCAAAAGCACAGGCCATTTAACAACTACCGAAACTGGGTGCAAAGTTCCCACAGTAACTTATATCAATTCTTTACATCTCAGAGCTGAAAGATTAAAGCAACTCAGTGCGTCCAAACATGCAACAAACTGATTTTCAAATATTCAACAAATGTGCTCGCTGAGATTTTCTTGCTTTACCTCTAATCTGATGAAGAAAGACTGCAACATTCTTGGAGGGGCCTGGAGATGCAAATACGACCTTGTCCTCAAAACTCAATATTGTTCTGCCTTTAAGACTTATCATAAAGTGATCCGGAAAACATGTGCTGACTATATTGCAGAAACAATATAGAACAGTAATAGTCCAGCCAAAAGCATCTTCTCCCTGCTTAACTACATTAAAAATCCACCATCAGCAAGGGCCTCGACTACTCTCTCCAATTCATAATGTGAAGCTTTAGCTACTTTTTTTGTTAATAAAGTTGAGGAGATGTATACATCTTTCCCGCCCATCACTAATAGCAAAAAGTGTACTGATTTTACCAGTGGCCCAGGCACTCTTTTATCTTCTTTTCCAGTTTTATCCTGCGAGATACTAGGGACTCTGTGCCATAAAATCAAATAAGGATCTCCAGCGGATCCTTTTAAACCTGATCAGTTTTGACAATTTCTACCCTTATTCCTACCCACGCTCTGGGAATTAATAAATCTGTCCCTTACTTCTGGCACTGTACCCACTTCATGGAAACACACCAAGGTCATCCCTCTGTTAAAGAAGCCTGCGTTAGACGCCTCCAAACCTGAAAGTTTTCGCCCGATCTCTCTACTTCCTTTTGCTGCCAAAATCATAGAATCCTACATCAACTCTATCCTTACTAAATTTATAGAGGCTAACAACATTCTAGACCCGACACAGAATGGTTTCAGGCCTGGCCACAGCACTGAATCTGCTTTATTGGCTGTGACTGAACAACTGCGGTGTACTGTGGACGAGGGCCGGACCTCCGCATTGATTCTCCTCGGTCTTAGTGCCGCGTTTGACACAGAATCTCATAAAATCCTGCTGCAACGTCTTTAGGAGATTGGCCTAGGAGATTCTGCTCTCGACTGGTTCGTGTCTTTTTTAGCTGACAGATCCTTTCAAGTCATCCTCCCCCGCATAGCTCCTAGAGGCAGCCTGTCCACTATGGGGTTCCCCAGGGCTCAGCTATGAGTCCAACATTATTCAATATCTATGTCCAGCCCCTGGTGGAAGTGGCTAAAAGCAGAGGCCTTTCTATGGTCTCATATGCTGATGACACTCAGCTTGTCATCTCAATATCCAACACCTCTGATCAGCATGTCACCAAGTTCCGCAATGACATGATGGCCATTGCAGAATGGATGATGAGCAATCGTTTGCAGCTCAATGCTAGTAAATCTGAGATCCTACTGGTGAGCTGGGACACCCACCTCTGGAATAACCAATGGTGGCCCTCATCCCTGGGAATCCCTCCTACTCCTAAAGATACTGTAAAAAATCTGGGTGAGTGGCTGGACAGCGTACTTACCTTTCAAGCACAGACAAAACTAGTGGTGGGCAGCTGCTTCGGTCTCTTACGCGGCCTGAGGCCACTGCTCACATTCTTTGACCTTCACACTCGCCAAGTCATCATCCAGTCCACCATCCTTTCTAGACTGGACTAATGTAACTCTTTGTATCTGGGTACCAACAATTCTGGCATTACCAGATTACAGAGGTTGCAAAACGCCACTTCGCGTTCCATCTTCGCACTCCCGCGGTCTTGCTCCACGTCAAAATACATGCATAAATTACATTGGCTCCCGGTGGAAAAAATAATTCAATTCAAATCTCTGTGCATTGCCCACAGAATTTTTTATGCCCAGGCCCCCTCCATTCTAACCAATCTTCTCACTCCCTATATACCAGAACGTGCCCTCTGCTCATCACACCAACTATTGGTGTGCACCCCGTGTCAGAAGAGCTCCAGCAAGCGGCCGCTCTTTCCGGGTTCTGGCTGTGTCTCTCTGGAATGCTCTCCCGAGCATCATCAGGAATCTACAAGACCATAGGGTATTTAGGAAGGCAGTCAAGACCTGGCTCTTCACCTGATTGCTCCCTTCATCTTTTCCTGCCTTTCTGGGGCATATTATCAAGAATGGGCGTTACATTATCGCCGCTTTTATCGGCAGGAAACTGCCGATAAAGCGGCCATAATGGGCTTGATAATATGCTCTATGAATTCCAATCGAAGCCCATGTTAGATGTCTTTACATCTAACATAGGCTTCGATTGGAATTCATAGAGCATATTATCAAGCCCATTATCGCCGCTTTATCGGCAGTTTCCTGCCGATAAAAGCGGCGATAATGTAACGCCCATTCTTGATAATATGCCCCTCTGTCTTTTCTGCAGGTCCAGAGCTGGGACGCCCATTGCTGGGGCAGCCATGCGCTCTACAAATCCAAAAAAGGAAAGAAAGTCTCACGAGATTATCGGCCATATTGAATTTGGATTATATGTGTAAGCTATACACAATGTTGGGGAGTTGGTAAATTTCAAACAATTCTTAAATTGTAACATGTTCAGTAACCTAACTTGTACTGGTCTTCCACTTTAATGCTTTTGCTTACTGTCCATTGTATTTGCTTTTGGGTATGCAAAGGCTATGTGTGATGGTGTGAGCAGTCCTGCTGCTTCTTTGACTTCTGACAGCTCCGTTCCCACAGAAACGGCATCGGAGATTACAGCCACAGAACCACACTTACAGCAGAACTTTGCCCAGCTTCGATGTCCTGCAGAATTACAGCCTAAACCTGCAGTGATTAATAACTGTGACCTGGACAAACTAGCTATCTCATCCGGCAAACTAGAGCCTGCCTTCAAACCCGACATTACAGAGTACAAGGCGAGGTGTGAGCAGCGCAGTACATACAGAGCATCAGCCTCAGCTTGCAAACTAGCGATACCGGGGCCTCTTACAGTATCCGTGTGAGTCTGTGCTGCATACAACCCTGATTGACACAACACTCGCTCTACCTTGCTGGAATCAAATTCACTCACCTTTGGTTTATTTTTAGTTTTTCACTTAAGCAATGCCCCAGCTCCATTGCAACTCAGTTCTTCTTCACAAATGTTGGTAGCGGCACAGATAAAGATCACCAGAAGAAGACACAGCCAGGTTCACAATTTATTAGTGGAGCCTAAGTCACATGATCAAACAAGCACTTTGTACTTATAGTCCATGCTTATGAGAAGCAAGGCTGACAGTCTCTTTTACTTTATATCAAGTAGGGAGTTAGAGGGAAGGACCAGGTTCACCCTCCTAATATTAACAGTAGACAAAAAACTATTGTGTAAAACAAAAGTCAAGAACCTGGTTGTTAATACTCGCAACGCTCATTGGGGTTGGAGTTGCAATAACTGTGATATGTACAATAGAAAGAAAAATGATATTTCTTTCTTGAGTCCCCTCACTCACCAGGGTTTCCCCACGGTGACATGCTTCATCATTGGGCCATCCCAGTCCTCTACGGGCTGAGGCGTGCTGCGACTTGCGAACTACGTAGGAGCACTTTATTGTGATGGACTATGTGTGGTGCATGTGGTGTTGTGAAAGCGGAGTGGTAAGTGTCAATGTGGTTTAAAAATACCTGCCTAGTGAGCTGTAAATAATTTATTCTGGCTCCTGGGTGGTATGTTAAAAGTGGGGTAGCGAACTAGGGATCCTACTGTCAATGGGTAAGGTATGCCTATTCACTTATGCCAACATGTTTCGAGATACCCCTATCTCTTCCTCAGGGCTACACAGGGACCAGCCCTGTGTATGCCACTCCTAAACCGTGCTATAATTAAGGAAAAAAGTGAAAATAATGAAATTAATGCTGCAGGAATAAAGCATGCATTAGTACATACGTCCTAATGGTCACGTTGTACATTAATAAGGGACCTAACTGAGCCCCATGGTCAGCGGAGGATCGTTCGTGTCCTGCCCAAATTTGGAGTACAGGATAATGTGGTATTGTCACCTACGTGTGTTCCTCCGTACCGCATATTGGGATGGCCCCAATGATGAAGCATGTCACTGTGGGGAAACCCTGGTGAGTGAGGGGACTCAAGAAAAAAATATAATTTTTCTTTCTATTGTACATATCACAGTTATTCCAACTCCAACCCCAATGAGCGTTGCGAGTATTAACAACCAGGTTCTTGACTTTTGTTTTACACAATAGTTTTTTGTCTACCAGTCTCTTTTACTGCCAGCCTTGCTCATCGTAAGCAAGGACTATACGTTCAAAGTGCGTGTTTATGCACCAATTGCAGGTTTTACAAACAAATGAATAAAAGGCATTGCATATGGCCATGTCTGAACTGGGGTGGCGTGGTGAGCAAAATAACAATGGATTAAACCCAGATCTGTGACTGCGGGTGAATGTTTTGCCAATGTGCAGCATTCCGTCCATCATCGTGTGTGTTTTATTGGCATTTACAATGCCAATAGCTCAAACTTTAAGAATGCTGGGCCAGGGGACTATGAAACCTATGACTTGAAACCAGAGAGTTGTATGAGCTGCAGCACCAGGTAAGTTCGGGAGCTGTTAGAGCCTTAGGCTGATTGGAAGGCAAGGGCCTCTGGAGCTCCAGTACCAATGAATCCAGAGGGACATTTGAGCTTGATGGGCCACATTTATCAACACTTTGCACCTAGAGAAAACATCCGGATTGGAGAGAATAAAGCTATCAGAACTACAGACAGGGACTGATAAGGCCATTACAAGCTACAAGGGAGTGAGTGGAGAGGACACAAAGGGCTTAGGGGGTGCGGGCACACAGCGATAGTAGGAAGTTCAGGATTAGGGTGATAGCTGCGACTAGTAGGAGCTATTAAGTACGAGAAGGTAGAATAAAGTAGCAGGGCCACCGAGGACAGTGAGGAAGATAACTGGGGGACAGTCAGGTGCACAAGAAGTGTGTGTGTGCCTGGCGTGAGATACAGGTGGATGAGCGCAGACACGAACATGGAAGGAAAAGAAATGCAGGAGCATCTGTAGGCATGAGGAAGAAAGAAAACCTGTACGGGAGGGAGGTAAGACGGAGGAGTGCAGAAGGATCTGAGATGAGGGAAAACAAGAACCCTGGAAGGCAAGGGATGCAGTGAACCGCTGCGAAGAGAGGCTGAGGGGGAGGAATTGGCTAAAAGACGCCAGTTGATACAGGGTGAGCCGAGCCTTCAGGTGAGGAAGAGGGGTACCGATCGAAAGAAAACAAACAATCAGGAAATGAGAGAACTGCCGGGAAGAGATGAGTGTATGATAGAGGAAAGTGGAAAGAAGAAAGGACAGATAAAGTGGCCGCATGACATTGTTAGTAGCTATAAAATGAATGGAGACTGAGCAATGGAGTATGTTTAGAGGAGAGACAGACATACGAGGAGAGGAATGCAAAAAGGGAGAATTTATGAGTGCAAGAATTGGCAAGAAGGGTGCGGAAACTTAGAAAGAAGGGCTCGGTTAAGTAAGACGCGAGCCGAAGAAGCGACGGATGCTGAGCTTAAACTACACCCTCCAAGATCACACATCTAGTAGGTAGTTAAAACAGAGTGTACATATGTGCTTGAACGTGCTGCGTCTTTTAACAGCTTCCCATCACCCCAACCCCTTTCCACCTTTACCTCGGATACCAATGTGGTCACCTCGGGTGCAAGCCTGTTACATATTGCTGAAACACACAAACATGCAGACATTGGTAAAACTGAAAGAAGTCAATCACGCCTCACATATCCTCTCCTGCCTTTCATGCGCGTTTTCCCCAGCCTCCGCCAGCTGCTCCCGAATCTGTAGCTCCGGGCAGGATCACAGCACCGGCCCGTACATCGCCCACGCTCTGCCGCAGTGCCAGCGTGTTGTCTCATTGGCTCCCTGGGGACAGTCCTGTATTCAGGGCTCAATGGTCGTGGCTGCTGGTATTGGGTGTGCGATGTAGCGTGTACATGGGCTGTCCAGGCGCCCTCGCGTACGTGCAAAAGTGAAAGTGTGTCAGAGCGCGAGAGGAGACGGGCGTGTTCACAGCCCATGTCTCCTAACGTGGCAGAGCGCGAGGAGCAAGAGGAGACGGGCGCGTTCACAGCCCATGTCTCCTAAAGCGCGCGGTCACAGCCATTGTCTGCAATGGCTTTGGTAAGCTCGTGCACATCTCATGTCCCACTTCGCTAGCTACACAGCGACAATAATTCTCGCTTCGCGGCAGCGCATGGCGCTGCATCGCTAGGTGAGACCTAAAAACAACAAGGTAGGAGAGCGGCGAATAAAAAGAGGCACGGGCACAAAACAAACAATGGCGGCCATAGTTTTTTTTTCCACAGCCGGAACCCACTTTTATAAAAGCACTGCGGCAGCTGTTTTTTTTTTAGAAGAATAAATACCTGCGGCACCTTATAAAAGCGGGCACCTGCTGTGGTAAAATAAAGCTGCGACCGCCATTGTTGCTAATCAGGGGCTGCGTGCCCGCAGTGCTTTATAAAAGCGGGCCCCTGCTGTGAAAAGCAAAAAAGCTGCTGCCACCATTGTTTGTATTGCGCCCACCCCGCCCGCGTAGTTGTGTGTATGGAAGCAGGCGGTGAGCAGCAGAGAATTGAGAAGCACCCCTGGGGTGATCAGAAGCAGACAGCAGAGAGATGAAAAGTGGCTCCTTGCAGTAAAGCATGTACCACGTGCAATAGGAGAAAGTCATTTAAAAAAAAATTATGCGCACAGACTGTAATTAAAACACAGGGAGATACAACACAAGTAAAAGGGCTAGTCCTTATGGGGGGCTAGAAAAGGAGACTAGGCGGTACTAAGGAGGGACTATGCAGCCTATTCACCAATCAAAAGCAACCATTTAGAAAGGACAGTAACAGAAGCCAATTGAAAAGATGGGCAGAACATGGGCGGAGCTTCAAGTCCATGTCCATGTTTTGGGAAAGGTGTACCTTATTTCAGAACTTCTCCTCTACTTAATGCTCACCCCTCCCGCGCAGCGGTGACGCGCAGCGGAAGCGCCTGACCCGCGCTTGAGTCAAGCCAGAGTCTGCCCGTCTGCGCCCGTCAGCGCTAAGGAGGCGTGAGAGGCGGGAGATTCTGAACAACTTAATACTGTCTACTTGCAATTCTCAGATTCAGGTATGTCACATGACTTTTTGTTATCTTTCCAAGGGCCTCAAGTACCTTGTAATTGTGCCATACCTCCGCAAAGTTGGCATGGCCCTGTTTGTTGTGCCCATTGTCACACAACATTAAGTCCTGAACCTTTAATGGAGACACCTTCAGACGCTACTTTAGTGCGGGGTGGTTTAATTAATGCACGGTCGTTAGCGAAAAAAGCTCAGAACATTTATGATCTCATCACCGAATCACATTTGGACTGGCTTTTGGTCACAGAAACGTGGCTAAAACCGTGGTCTAATCCTGCCCTAGCCATAGCCCTGCCTCATAACTTCCTTATCCAGCGTCTGGATAGACATGGACAACGGGGAGGAGGTCTTGCAATTATTTATCGAAATACCTTTAAATGTTCCACTCAAGAACTGATGCAAATAAAAGAGGCAGAAGCACTAGTATTCTCCTTGGAAATCCATGATTCTCTTGTTTTCTCTGGGGTCCTTATCTATCGCCCCCGGGTCCTCCTTCAAAATTTTTGGAGACTGTAGGCGATGTGCTGAGTGACTTAACACTCAGGTTCTCCAATTTTTCTGTACTGGGTGACCTTAACTTACACCTTGAGTCCCCAAACGATCCTGGGGTTAGCTGTTTTATGGATACAATTGAAGTGCTGGGCCTTACTCTTGTGAACCGGGAATCCACCCACCAGGCAGAACATCTACTAGATTGCATCTGTTCCAATTACCCTAGCTTGACAGTTAAATCCCTTTGTCCTCAGGTATGGACAGATCATTTTTTAATCCCTTTTAATATAGCTGGGATTTTGAAACCCACTATAAACCCTTCAAAGTGTCATGATAAACTTCTTTCTAAAACCACCCCGGATTGGAAGTCACTAGCTAGCAGACCTGACATTATTGAGAAACTTAATAACAGTAGGCCAGTCCTAGTCGATCTTACCTCGACAGATACTCAGACCTTTTGTGACTGGATTGCCGGAGCGGGTACTTTGCTAAAATCATCTAGAAGTGAGAACCTTAAACCCAGGAAGACAAAAAAGAATGCCCCTTGGTTTTCAACAACCCTAAAGCTTGAATTAGGCGAAGTTAAAACACTGGAACGGAGGTGGCGTCGAAATTACGACACCGCTGCACGTAACATCTATACAGCAGCGAGACGAAAGTACCATGCAGGAATAAAATCAGCAAAAAAAATATACTATCTACAAGCCATATCTACGGCAGGCCAGGAACAAAAAGCAATCTTTAAGATTGTTAAGGATTTCATGAATCCTCCAGCTCTATCGCAAGAGATTCCCCCATCGCAAGATCTCTATAACGCGATATCTGATTATTTTGATAATAAAATCCTGGCTATCACGAAGACCTTTCCATCAGGAGCCACTGCAACGATGGGTGTTGAAGAGATAGTAGAGATAATATCTTCCCCCTGCTTTGATGACTTCGCCCCAGTATCCTTGGAGGAAACTGCTAAAGCGATCTTAGCCAGCAAATCGGGATCCCCTTTCGATCCCTGTCCCCCTCCGGTGTTGCATCTTCTAATAGAGATGGTTAATCCAATGATCAATAAGATCATTAATTCCTCTCTAACCACGGCAAGTATCACCAACGATTGGAAACTTGCAGCTGTAAAGCCTCTCCAAAAAAGGCCCTTGCCGATCCTACTACCCTTTCCAACCTGCGCCCGATTTCCTTGTTACCCATTCTATTCAAGCTGACTGAAAAGTTTGTCAATAGTCGACTGACTAACTTTTTGGAGAAGAATAACGTTCTCCATCCTAATCAGTCAGGATTCCGGTCAGAACATTCTACCGAATCAGCCTTACTCTACACTGCAGAAACATTAAGGGCAGCAATGGATCAAGGAAAGAAGGCTGTCCTTATCCTACTTGACCTGTCGGCAGCCTTCGATACGGTCTCACATAACATCTTAGTGGACCGGTTGGCTGCCGCAGGGGTAGGAGGACAGGTTTTGGCCTGGTGTAGGAACTTCCTTACCAACAGACGCCAAATAACAGTGCTAGGCCCATATCAGTCTGAGGCTAAAGACATCAGCTCAGGGGTTCCTCAGGGCTCTAGCTTGAGCCCTGTTCTTTTTAACCTATATATGGTACCACTGATGAAACTGATCGCGTCATTCAAGATCAGTTCTATTTCATACGCTGACGACACCCAACTGATATTGGTGTTGGATAGGGAGCGGCCAGGTGCCGAGGAAGATCTTAAGGACTGTCTTGCAGCAACTTTTAATTGGATGACGAACAACCATTTAAAGTGCAACGCCGGAAAAACCGAAATCCTACCCATAGGGAATCACAATCTTTTCTCCCCAACAGTGTGTTGGCCAGTGGATGCCGAAGTGCCCCCCAATACAATTGCATCTGCCCACAATTTGGGCATTAAATTCGACAACCATTTATCTTTCAAACCCCAGGCTGTAGCAGTAGCAGGCATGTGCTTTCAGATCATAAAAGCACTAAGGAAGTTCTTTGATCTTCTCCCACTATCGGCGAGGAAAACAGTCGCAGTGGCCTTAATAAGTTCTAGGCTGGACTATTGTAATGGACTATACGTTGGAGCTAACAAAATCGTTCTCCACAAATTACAGATGGTCCAAAATGCGGCAGCCCGCCTTGTACTGCGCCTGCCCCATAAGTCATCAGCCTCAGCAGCTTTAAACACCCTTCACTGGCTGCCAATAGGTAAAAGAATCTTGTTTAAACTTCTTTTAATCACCTTTAGGGCATTTCACCAACGAGGCCCAACCTATTTATGCTACGGGTTTAAAAGATACCATCCAACGCGCTGTTTGAGATCTGCGAGCCAGAACTTACTTACTCCCCCTCACTTCAAGTTGGCCACAAAGGGTGGCAAATCCCTTTTTGTATTGGGAACTAAAGCCTGGAACAAACTTCCCCTTTTCTTGCGGTCTTTTTCTCAAGAAGCCCCCTTCCGGAAGGCTTTAAAAACTTGGATTTTTTCTTTGCCTGACGCCATTTGTAGGACCCTAGTGTAATGTTTGTGTAGAACTCAGGACACCCCTTTCCCTTCCAACTCCTCCATCTGAGTTGTGTGAGCGCCAAGATACTCCTTGGAGTGAAAGTCGCGCGGTAGAAATGTCCCTTACATTACATTACATTACATGCCTCTATACAGCATGTCTCGAAGAGATAGCGCAAGCGCTGCCTAGGCGAGACCTAAAAAACAGCCCACACCGCTCCAAAACCGGCCCCCACCCTTCTGGCCCACAGGGTAAACGTCCAGTCTGGCCCTGGAGGCTGGGCCAGTGAGATCAGAGCGTGGGCAACATAAAGGCTCAAGGATCAAAGAGAACCTCTGGCTGAGTCAGTGCCAGGCATCTTGCTCACACCTGGCATCAAGTTTTCAGTGGCTCCCTGCAGGGATCAGACCACAAGAGTAAAATCTTGCCTTAGATAAAAATATTCTGAATGCATTGTTCAAGCCTCTTACCCCTATATTCAGCAAGATCCCACGCATGAGAAGTAGATATTAACTGATGCGTTGGCTTCATTTTAAGGGCTTCTGAGGAGCCCTGGTATTCCAGTGCTTCATAGCTTACAACTTTCCCTGTTCAATGCATGTGTAGATAATGCAGGTTTCTCTGCATACAGGGATTTGCTATCTTGTTGGTACCATTATAAAAAGATCAAGAAGTCCCAGAAGCCGAAGGAAAACATCCCGGCTAGATTAGCTACTCATGCATGGACCCACAAAACTTGAGAGCTCTGCAGTAGACTCAGGTAGTTTAACGATCGACCTGCTTTCTGGCTACCTCCCATGTCCAAAGAATCTGTTTCCCCACAGAATGAGCTGCCTGTTCAAACTAAGGGCCAGATGTACGAAGCATTTTACTGGTCGCAAACGTCCCGACTGCTAAAATGCTTTTTGCCATGTACCAACCCTATTTTGCGAGACGGTTACCTATTACCAATTCACAAAATAGAGTTTGCAAGTGACTATTAGGAGGGGGCATGTTAAGGGTGTCCCTTCCTAATAGCGAGTCACACTGATATGTAGGAATATTTTGCGACCAGGAACGCGGTTGCATAACATTCGCAGTTACCACCAACTTCCAGTTGGTGGTAAGCCATTCACAAACAGGAAGGGGTCCCTTGGGGACCCCTTCCCCTTTGTGAATGTGGGTGCCAACATTTTTCAGAGCAGGCAGTGGTCACATGGACCACTGCCTGCCCATAGAAAATGAAAAGAAAACTTTTTTTTCCCTTTTTAACGCATCCTACTTTCCCTTAAGGAAAACAGGCTGCATTTGAAGAAAAAGAAGTTGCTTTATTTAAAAAGCAAACACAGACATGGTGGTCTTCTGTCCCTAGCAGGCAAACATCCCTGTGTTCTTGCCCATTCCCAATGGGTAGCCAATTGCGACACGCTTCGTGAATATTGTTGAGGCAGGTCCCTTGCAACCCATTTGGGAATCGCTAGTGTGTCTGAGACACATTAGTACATTTCATTTTACGAGTCCCTAATTGCGTGTCGCAAAATAAAAGTTTGTACATCTGGCCCTGAGCTCCAGCCATATTGGTTCAAGAGAAGTGGACTGACAAGAATAAACCAAGGAGCTCGGAGTAGAGCACTGGGCTTCATCTAGCCATCTGGACCGAATGCCTGGAAATGTGGAGAGCCCGTATAATAATGCCGGCTCTATTTAGCAGCTATGACCAGCGCCCCTTGAACTGCACAGCCATGAAGAACCAATTTATGTGGCAGAGTTGACTAAATTATGTGGCAAGAAAAGCCAAATTGTGATTTATAATCGGCACGTTCTGTAGCAGAATAATTTCACTATTTTTACGCAGATTAATACTGGATGGCCAAAAGGTTACACCTCATTAGTACCTAAATACAGCAATTGGCAACCACAAGGTGCCCAGTTAAACTCTACAATGGGCCTGCCACTCACGGTACTCTTTTAAAAATATATATATGATCTAGAAATAGTTTTTGGTGGAAATCAGCAAATTATGCAGCAGACGGTGGATTAAGGTGCAAGTGCTGTAAATCCATAATCATGCGGTAAATGGTGCAGCTGCAGTATTGCAGAATTTCAGTAGTCTTGGCTATATATGGCAAAATGTAATGTAATAGGGAGGATCGAATTTATCATGGAGGCTTTGAGTCCTGGGTGAGAGAATGTATCTTTTATTTTTATATTAGCCTGATTACTTTTGCAGCCTCCCGCCTGTGGTTGTATTTTGTTTTTTGAATCTTTAGCTAATCCCAGCTTTTTATCCAGCAGCACTTCGCATCAGGGGCTCTGCTCAGCTCACACAAGCAATGTTGATAGCAATGTACAAGTCCCAGGTATAGCTGTCTGTCTGCTAAAAACTCAGCACTGACTGAAGGTGTCACACATTTTATTTATTTATAAAGTTGTGACTTGGGACAACTAGACTATGGAATGGTAAAGCTTTATTGGTCTGTAGTTCAGCCTGTCAACTGTTCATTACACAGCTATCTAAATGTAGCGCCAAATCTGGGGCGTCGTCATAAACTACGTGAATGGCGACCAGAGTAAGCGTAGACACATTTTTATTAAGAATGCCTTCTTGATTGGCCATTCCTAGGCCAAGATAACTCTCTAATGCCCTCTGGTGGCGACCAAGGGGAACTGCAACGTGAACACCCATGTAACTCCCAGTGCTTGGCGAAATAATTCACAGGAGCTGGACTGATAACCAATCACAATCCTAGAAAAATTGTTCAAACTACTCACACCTCACCCCTCGCTCCCTTCCTGCATTTGCTTCTTGTCTCTTTCTTTATCATCCCCTTCTCTCCTCCTCTGTCTCTCTTTTTCTTGCTGTGCCTGGCTGCCAAGCAAAGAGGCGTAGTTATGAATCTTTAACAACTGCCTCCGATGGTTCTGACAAGGCTGGGTGGGACACATGAGCAATTCGACCACGGGAATTTATCCTGATTTTTATTTCAGTCAATGGGTTTTGATAAACTAAGCCCGGTAAGACACCCTTCAGCTTCCGGTGGTGACAAGGACAACAAGTGACAAGGCCCTGCCGCTTGCACGAGGGGCCCACTTCATTATACGATAATGCTCCTTCAACTCCATAGTGGCACCTCAGTCCTCTAAACATAAAGGCAGGAAGATGACTGACCAACGGGCGAAAAGACACACAAGACACGCCCTCATGCGTGTCAATTCCGCTTCACATTTAATTTTAGTATTGAACCTTCATTTCCACAGTGTGGGCCCTTGGAAACCTCTAGGGCCTCATTTGTGAGAAATGACGCATCGCTGCGTGAAAGCAGTGATGCGTCACTTTTCACTGCGTCCTCCTTGCGACATACCTGATGCGTCATATTTAATGCATGACGCATCATGTCGCAAGGAGTTACAGATACGTCATTCTGACGTATCTGTAAGCGCAAAAGTGGCGCATTGCTGGAGTGTCAAAAAAGTGACGCAACTCTAGCAATGCGTCCTCTCACATGGGGCAAACCCCATGTGAAAGGGACTGCGTCAGTCTTACGCCTGTTGTGAGGCCGGCGTAAGATTTGGACGCAACGGCGTCCTAGAAGTGACACAGTGAAATCTCATAGATTTCACTGCGTCACTTATACAAGGCTTTTTGCGGGGGAACGCCCCCGCATACATTATACCTGACGCAGGTATAATGTAGCGCAGGGGTTTACAAAGTGATGCATCTGCTTAGATGCGTCAGTTTGTAAATAGTGCGCAACAGGGGGCATGTTTTACGCCGCTGATACGTCACAAAAGAGACACATCGGAAGCGCAAAACTGACGCAAGGCCTCATAAATGAGCCCCCTTGTGCCTAGTGGTGCCCCTCATGCCAGTTGGCGCTGTAAAGGCTGGTGCGATGAGGGCAGAGATCAAGTGGTTTCCAGGAGAGACTTCCCGGTTTCCTACTTCTGGGGCCTGAAAGGGCCAAGGGCCCTGATCCCTGTCGTCCGACACCGTCCTATGCTTTTTTTTATGCAGATTTATATATCGCTAACTCGACACAAAGGTATTGGAGCGCTTTACATGAGCACCGGTTACGTTACACAAGGACACATTCAGGTACAGGGAGATTAAGTGATTTGCCCAGAATCACAGGATGTGGACGCGACCTGCAGCTCCTGGGCAGGCTCCATATAGTGCTGCATTGACAGCCTATCCTAGCGGATTTGATCTTCGACTCTGGGGAGGGAGTCCCATACCACAGAGGACCCCACTCCTGCTCAATTACAGCAGGTTGTACACTTGACAGTGTTCATCCTGACGTCGGCACCTCTCTGTATGTCCGAATGAGTCCGTCCCCATGCTCTGTCCTCATACTCTTTGCAGCACCTCACGCTTATGTGCAGTAACACTTAGAGGGGCCCCAGCCCCACCAGTACGTCACTTTTTGTGTCCTACCTGTGGCGCATTTACTGCTCCAAATTTACAAGGACAGGAAAAGCCACCCTGCGTGGCTTTTCCTGTCCTTGTAAATATGGCCCTTTACACGCAGCATTGTGCGTGAAAGGAGCGTTCCATGGGTGTTGCTGTGGGTGTTCCCACGCAACACCCATTGAACAAGACACATTTCCAGATTTACGAGGATTCGTAAATCTGGAAGTGCGTCTAAAAGCTACACCTCCATGGGACCACTGCCTACTCTTAAAAACTGTTGGCACCCACATTCACAAAGATAAAGGGGTCTCTTGTGGATGCCTTACAGTTTGCGAATGGTTTACCACCAACTTGAAGTTGGTGGAAACTGCTAACGTTTTGCAACCATATTCCCGGTCGCAAAACATTCATACATACTAGTACTATATGGCATTAGGAAGAGACGCCCTAAACACGTCTCGTCCTAATACCGAATCACAAAAACAAAATGCGATTCGATAACGAGTTAGCAAGTCCCATTTTGCCTTCTGTACTGGCAAAATGCATTTTACCGGTCGTAAATGTGACCGGTAAAATGCTTCGTATATCTGGCCCACGGTGAGGAAAGCAGGGAGCAAAAGAGAAAAAGTGATGAAGGGAGAAAATAGGTGGCATGATGGGGGCGAATAGCTGATGGAGAGATATGGCCTGCAGAGACCAGAAGGGTAGTGAAGGGTGGAGAACATAAAAGCTGCAGAGAGGCTTCTTTTTTGATTTTGCCATTTCGTCTTTAAAAGGTCATGGGTGCAATGGACTCTCCCTCCTGCCCCTTCACAACATGATTTGGAAAACATCTCTGTATAGCTGAAGTATCAACAAGGGCCCCAACATGCGAGATCTAAGGTTCACTGACGGATGTGGATGGGAGTGCAACAGAAGGATCTACAGGAAGTGACAGCAGCAAGACTGCAGGCTATGACAACAACAGGAGTTACAACAGTGACAAAAGGACTCAGAGGGGCTGCAGCAGTACTTTCAGGATGTGACGGAAAATTACTGACCGAATCGCCAGTGAAAGAAGGCGGCATGAAAAAGAGTGACAGCAAGTGTGCCAACATGGAACATCACCGCTCTTAGACCAGTGGGCAACACATGCCTATTCTCTCACTCATCCACCCATACACTCATATCTGTGGCGTAAACACCTGCTTCAGATATCGGTGTATAACCTACATGCCACTCCTACATTAGCTGTACATGTTCTGTGAGCAATGAAAGCTTAAACTTCTAGGGGCAGATTTACAAGCCCCTTACGCCCCTTTTACACCGCCGTTGCGTCACTTTTGTGACGCAGCGGTGGCGCAAAAGATGCGCCATGGTGCGGGGTACTTACAACGTGACACAACTGGGAGATGCGTCACGTTGTAAAGCCCTGCACCAGAAGGAGGCGTTCCTGCGCAGGGGGGGGCGTTCCGGCGCAGGAACGCCTCCTAAAAGTTGCTGAATGAAATCTACAAGATTTCACTCAGTCACTTTTGGGCCCATGCTGCCTCAAAACCCTGTGCCTGCTTGAAGCAGGCATAAGGATTGACGCAGCATTGTAACAATAGGGCCCCCCAGAGCATTGCTGGAGCTGCGTGGCGCTCGCGACGCAACTCCAGCAAAGCGCCGCTTTTACGGCACAGATGTGTCATGCATCTGTGCCGTTTTTGCCCCATGGTGCGCCGCATTTAGAATGTGGCGCAGGGCTTTACAACGTGACGCATCTCCCAGTTGCGTCACGTTGTAAGTACCCTGCTTGAAGCAGGCGTAAGGATTGACGCAGCATTGTAACAATAGGGCCGTTTTTGCCCCATGGTGTGCCGCATTCTAAATGCGGCGCATCCATGGTGACGGAGGCATGGCGCACAATAAGTGGCGCATCCCTGCTGATATGCAGGGATGCACCAGTTATTGTAAATCTGCCCCCTTGTGTTGTGTGGGGCAGGGTTACTTGCCCTGTGGTTGCCTTCTTGTAAGAGGATAATTGTTTTGCTGGTACCATGATGTACCTGTTCTGTGAGAACATACAGCTTGTTCTGCTGCTGTCCAATTTATGCCTATATGGTGATATGGGAAGCTTGCACTGCTGCTTCCCAAGCTGTACCTTCTCTGTGAGAGAGAGAAGCTTGCACTGCTACCACCCAAGCTGTTCCTGTTCAGTGAGAGAGGGAAGCTTGTGCTGCTGCCACCCTCGGTATTCATGTTCCGTGATAGAGGGAAACTCTCACTGCTGCCACCCAAGCTGGTCCTGTTCCGTGATAGAGGGAAGCTTGCACTGCTGCCACCCAAGCTGGTCCTGTTCCATGAGAGAGGGAAGGTTGTGCTGCTCCCACCCTCTGTTTTCCTGTTCCGTGATAGAGAGAAACACGCACTGCTGCCACCCAAGATGTTCCTGTTCCGTGAGAGAGGGAAGCTCGTGCTGCTGCCACCCTCGGTATTCCTGTTCCGTGATAGAGGGAAACGCGCACTGCTGCCACCCAAGATGTACCTGGGAGAGAGGGAAGCTTGCACTGCTCCCACCCTAGGTGTCCCTGTTCCGTGAGAGAGGGAAGCTCACACTGCTCCCACCCAAGCTGTCCCTGTTCCATGAGAGATGGAAGCTCGCACTGCTGCCACCCAAGCTGTTCCTGTTCCGTGAGAGAGGGATGCTCACACTGCTCCCACCCAAGCTGTCCCTGTTCCATGAGAGATGGAAGCTCGCACTGCTGCCACCCAAGCTGTCCCTGTTCTGAGAGAGAGGGAAGCTTGCGCTGCTGCCACCCTTGGTGTTCCTGTTCCTTGAGAGAGGGAAGCTTGTGCTGCTGCCACCCTAACTGTTCCTGTTCCGTGAGAGAGGGAAGCTTGCGCTGCTGCCACCCAAGCTATTCCTGTTCCGTGAGAGAGGGAAGCTCGCGCTGCTGCCACCCAAGCTGTCCCTGTTCCGTGAGAGAGGGAAGCTCACACTGCTCCCACCTTAGGTGTTCCTGTTCCGTGAGATATGGAAGCTCGCACTGCTGCCACCCAAGCTGTCTATGTTTTGTGAGAGAGGGAAGCTCGCACTGCTCCCACCTTAGGTGTTCCTGTTCTGTGAGAGAGGGAAGCTTGCACTGCTCCCACCTTAGGTGTTCCTGTTCTGTGAGAGAGGGAAGCTTGCACTGCTCCCACCTTAGGTGTTCCTGTTCTGGGAGAGAGGGAAGCTTGCACTGCTCCCACCTTAGGTGTTCCTGTTCTGTGAGAGAGGGAAGCTTGCACTGATGCTGCTCATTGGTAACCTTTCTATGAACATAGAACAACAGCAATTTAAAATGCCCTATCTGTGGTCCAGTTGCCAGCCACGGCCGGTGGTAGGTGTAACTGCAGGGCGGTGACGTAGGGAGGGGGCGGGGCAGGGTGGGGGGGTTGTAATGTATGGATTACGGACTTTAACAGGTAAGTAAACATATAAATAAATAAAACGAATTTCGTTGTGTGCACTGCATCACCAAATGTGATGCAGCGCGTGCAACGAAATTCGTTTTATTTATTTATTTATATGTTTACTTACCTGTTAATGTCCGTAATGCATACATTACAACCCCCCACCCTGCCCCTGCCCCTCCCTACGTCACCGCCCTGCAGTTACACCTACCACCGGCCGTGGCTGCCAGTTGCACCTATTCTGTAAGGAATGGAAGCTTGCAAAGTTGTTACCTGTGTTATTCCCATTCCGTTTGTATGACAGAACTTTGGGCGACTCCTCCTCTACTGACACCTATTCTTTACCTATTTATTGTGCTGGTGAAAGGTTCACTCATGCGGCCCAAGTAGCCCCTCTGTGGTTAGTGTAGGTTGGGATAAAACCTTTTACTATATAAAAGACAAAATGATTGACATTAACAATGCTTGATTTAATGCACAATAGAAACCAAAAATGTTATTCTCAGGAAAAAATGGTTCAATTACAGAAACCCAGAACTTTTAAAACATGAGTGGAGGACATAGCTGCCAAGTATCTCAGGTCTGTGTGTGATGTGCTTCTCCAGTCCACTTTTATTTTTTATTCTGGGACTTGTAGTCCTGTTTTATAACGGAATAAATAAGACTGCAAATCTCAGAATTCAAAGAAAAAACCTGGACTGTGGCAGCCCATCATGCATGGACCTGGGAAACGTGGCAGGGCTGTAGAGGGAGAGGTCAAGCCACCGTACGTCCTCCCTACTCAAACATTAACTCACAAATGAGTACAGTAGCTCCTGAGAAAAAGACAAATCCAGTACTACAACTCCCACATCACACTGCGGGGTTAAATGAAAGCCCAGCACTGCCAACATGGTGACCTGAGGTTATGGCGATATGGAGCTGGGTGGCTACCCTACCACACACAATGCAGAATCTCTTCAGGTACCACTTGGGGGCCTCAAAATGACTAAATATCAGCCTCACAGTGGTAGCCTCCACTGAGCAACCATCAGCTCAGCTGCCACATGATATGCCTCTTCTCCCACTTATAAAAACTGCTGTCCCATAATGCCAATAATTCCTCTCAAATGTATTCAAAAAATGTCCCCCAGATCTTATCAAATCTTCTAATAACCCTCACTCATAACGAGAAGGTCCGCTCACTAGTTTTAACCCGTTTCATCTCATGTAACCATTCATAAATAGATGGAATCTGCTCTGTACGCCATTGTTGTAACAAAAGAGATCTAGCCACCGCCATAGCAATACATAGCAATTTAGCCTCCTGGTCAGGAAAAGAAAGATCAGGATCAAAACCGTACAAAATTAATTTCTCGTTCACTACAATTTTGATACCACATTCGATCTGAAAATAGCTGAAAATCTCTTCCCAAAATGTTGCAAACTTATCACAGTGAACCATGACATGTGACCAATTAGCTGGAGAATGATGGATGCATCTAAAACAATGTGGAGAATGATTAGGATACATTTTAGAAATAGAAGAAGGTGTACGATAAAGTAACCACTAACTAAAAAATAACATTCTGCGCCAATTCGCCCCTTGTAATGTACCAAAATTAAATCTATTGATGACTGACCAAACATTCAAAGGCATTGCCTGATTTTCCTGCTCCAGCCATTTTTTAATCGCCGTTTGGCTAAAATCCAGCTTCCTACTTTGAGCAAGATGGAGCTTCCATACCCCAGGTTTTCTATCGGGTACGTCACCTAATAATTCCTTTATTAATTGGCTTTGCTGATCCAACCGAGTAATATCCAATTGAGCAAGGAATTTATACACAGTGTTATATGATCCTAATAAGATGAAATTTCGGGTAATTAATTGAGACATTTCCACGAGGGTAATCCATTTCCCATTTCTCAAAAAGTCTGAGACTTTGGAAAACCCTGCCACAGCCCAATTAACAACAAGATCTGAACATTGTGTAACACCAGTCAATGGAAGAATGCTGGATAATAAGGTTGTTAAGTTGATAACGGAGATAGAATATCTTTTAAACAGAGCCTGACGTTTTTTTAAAAACCACTATAGGGACTTATAGCGGATTAATTTGGGAGATTTAAACACCTGCAGAGGAACATGTACCTGATTTTCTTTGCACATTAGATCAATAAATGTATTTATGAATAGATTTTTTGTAGGAAGTTGAAATTTAAATCTGGATAGGTACTGTGCAAAATAAGCATTATAGTAATCCCTAAGATTTGGCAGGGCAAGCTCTCCCTGATCCAGATCCTCATATAAGGTGCTCAGTGCAATACGAGGTGTTTTCTTTGCCCAAATAAAGGCTGTAAACATTAATTCTACTCGAGTAAGGTATTGATGGGTGAAGCACAATGCCTGGCTGCTGATGCCACACCTTAGACAGGATCATTTTTTTTTCATGAGTATGCATCTCTTCCTCCTCAGTGTTCGGTCCCAATACCCACCTTACAGGAATATGTGAGCAAACACAGTCCTCCCCCGCAGTGGGCCCCGAGCAACACCTGGGACAGGAGGAACTCCGGCTTCAAGCTAATATTTACCTTCCTGCAGCGAGATGGCGACCGAGAGAGAGGCACATCCCCTGAGCGGCTCCACAGCTGAGTACATTATCAGCACTTACATTCAATATGAGGCCAAATCAATTATTAACAGGGCTCATGAATGGCAGCCTTGTGGAAGGGCTGCTTCCCACGCCTTGAAGCCATGGAAAGTGAAGAAGGACTTCAGATCTTCAGCCAGGGGTAGAGAGGGGGAGGGGCTGGCGGGCTGCACTGCTAAAGAAGGAGACATCTAGAAGGGATAGCCGGGAGGCCAACCAAATGTCTGTAGTTTCAAGGGGCCAGTGAGGCTTCCACTTGTTCCAGGGCAGGGATGAGGAGTTCACTCGACCCTCCTTCCTTTGCATTCTGGTATTTGTAGTCCTGGAGCTCTACCACCATCAAGCAAAACTACATGTCAAAAAACGAATAATGGCCATGAAGTTGTTGATCGCTATGTGTGAAGATTCAGAGAGTGGGTTGTCCAGCTAGAAGTTGTTGGCATTGTGATTTGAGGATCGATTGTGTCTGTGCAGTCACTGTGTGTGTGTGCGACTCTCAGGATACTTGGTCATGAGCATGGACCCATTCAAATCCATCTCCAGTGCTTTGAAAGGGCTGGTACTGTCCGGTACTGGTTACTGGCTCTTTTTTATTTTGAGAGGAACAGTACCTGCACTTCTAAAGAGTGATGTCATATTTTTAATTGGAGAGTACTGGCACTTCTCAGAAACAAGCAGGTACTCTGGTACAGGATACATGCACTTCTATTTTTCAATTTCAAGGACTGACCAACCCTACATCCGGGTGCGGATCACAAAGGAATTCGGCTTTGTGAAACAATTGTACTTCAGCCAGCACAAGATCGCCCTGGTGTAGGTGTAAGGAGGCTGTTTTCCCTCTTTGATCAGCTTCTGTTTTCATTCTTTCCTTCTGACAATGCTCTCGGACCAGGGCCTCTCCTTGAAGATCCATGTGGTCAAGTCTTTGGTTGATATGGGTGCCACCGGGGCAGTTTCACATTGCTTCCACATAAAGTGACTGAAACCTTACCTCCAGAGGGTGGAATTGGCTGCCGCAACTTGTGACCACTGCCCAGGTTGAGGAACACTGTGAGGAAAGGCAAGGTAGTTTATTCCCCCCTCCCAGACACACACACAACAGCTGGTGAGCTTTAGGACTGGGGTTCACTACCTTCAATCAATCAATCAATCAAGACATTTATAGAGCGCACTACTCACCCGTAGGGTCTCAAGGCGCTAGGAGGGGGGGGGGGTGCCGTTACTGCTCGAACAGCCAGGTCTTGAGCTTCTTCCTGAAGGAGAGGTGGTCTTGGGTCAGGCGCAGGTCGGTCGGGAGGGAGTTCCAGGTCTTGGCGGCCAGGTAGGAGAAGGACCTTCCTCCTGTTGTCGCTCTTCGGATGCGGGGGACGGCGGCGAGGGCGTGGCTGGTTGATCTGAGGTTGCGCTTGGGAGCGTAGAAGTTGATTCGGTTGTTGAGGTAGATCGGGCCTTGGTCGTGTAGGGCTTTGTGTGCGTGGGTGAGGAGACGGAAGGTGATTCTTTTGTTGACGGGGAGCCAGTGCAGGTCTCTCAGATGTCCGGAGATGTGGCTGTTTCGTGGGATGTCGAGGATGAGTCTGGCTGAGGCGTTCTGGATCCGCTGGAGTCTCTTCTGGAGCTTGGCGGTGGTTCCGGCGTAGAGGGCGTTGCCGTAGTCCAGTCGGCTGGTGACGAGGGCCTGGGTGACAGTCTTCCTGGTCTCGGTGGGGATCCACCAGAAGATCTTCCGTAGCATGCGCAGGATGTTGAAGCATGACGAGGAGACGGCGTTGACTTGTCTGGTCATGGAGAGGGAGGAGTCCAGGATGAAGCCCAGGTTGCGTGCGTGGTCCGTCGGTTTGGGTGCGGTGCCCAGGGCGGGGGGCCACCAGGAGTCGTCCCAGGCGGAGGGCGAGGAGCCCAGGATGAGGACCTCCGTCTTGTCTGAGTTCAGTTTCAGGCGGCTGGTCGTCATCCACTCGGCTACATCTCTCATCCCTTCGTGCAGGTTGGCTCTGGCGGCGGCGGGGTCGTTGGTCAGGGAGAGGATCAGCTGGGTGTCGTCGGCGTAGGAGATTATGTTGAGGTTGTGTTGGCGTGCGATGGCCGCGAGGGGGCTCATGTAGACGTTGAAGAGGGTGGGACTCAACGAGGATCCTTGAGGGACGCCGCAGATGACTTCGGTGGCCTCTGACTTGTACGGTGGTAGGCGGACTCTCTGTGTTCTTCCGTTGAGGAAGGAGGTGATCCATTCCAGTGCCTTCTCCTGGATTCCGATGTTGCCGAGGCGTTGCACTAGGGTGCGGTGGCAGACAGTGTCGAATGCCGCAGAGAGGTCGAGGAGGATGAGGGCCGCTGTTTCTCCGTTGTCCATCAGGGTTCGGATGTCATCGGTGGCGGCGATGAGGGCGGTCTCGGTGCTGTGGTTGGCTCGGAAGCCAGACTGTGAGGGGTCGAGGGATCCATTCGTCTCGAGGAGGGCGGCCAGCTGTTTGTTGACGGTCTTTTCGATGACTTTGGCCGGGAACGGGAGGAGTGAGATGGGACGGCAATTCTTGAGTTCGGTGGGGTCCGCTGTAGGTTTCTTGAGTAGAGCGCTGAGTTCGGCGTGCTTCCAGCTCTCAGGGAAGGTGGCGGTGTCGAAGGAGGTGTTGATAATGTCCCGCAGGTGGGGTGCGATGACAACGTCGGCCTTGTTGAAGACGTGGTGAGGGCAGGGGTCGGTCGGCGATCCGGAGTGGACGGAGTTCATTGTGCGGACGGTGTCTTCGGTGCTGATTGGAGTCCAGGCGCGGAGGGTGGCGGTGGGTGGCGTTGCTGCGGCTGTGGCGTGCGTCGGTTGGATGCTGAAGCTGTTGTGTATGTCCACGATCTTGTTGTGGAAGTAGGAGGCGAGGGAGTTGCAGAGGTCTTGTGATGGGGTGATGTCGTTGTTTCCGGCGTTGGGGTTGGAGAGCTCTTTCACGATGTTGAAGAGTTCCTTGCAGTTGTGTGCGTTGTTGTCCAGCCGGTCCTTGTATGCATTTTTCTTGGTGGCGCGGATCAGTTGGTGGTGTTCCCGGGTGGCGAGCTTGAGGGTGGTCATGTTGCCCAAAGTTGGTTCCCTTCTCCATACTTTCTCGAGGACTCGGCAGTTCTTCTTGGAGCTCTTGAGTTCGTCGGTGAACCATGGGGCTTTTCTGCTGCCGGGTCTGCTGGGCGGGGTCCTCAGAGGGGCGAGTTCGTCCGCGCAGTTGCTGATCCACTTCGTGAGGTTGTCGGCGGCCTGGCTTGGGTTCGCTGAGCCGGCCGGAGGGTGCTGGCTCAGGGAGGCGGTGAGCTGGTCAGCTGTGATCTTGTTCCAGCTTCTTCGGGCAACCTGTTGCTGGTGGTGGTGGGTCGTCGTTCTTTTGAAGGTGAAGTGGACGCAGCTGTGGTCCGTCCAGTGGAGTCCTGTTGCGTGGGTGAAGGCGATGTCTTTGCTGGATGAGAAGACGGCGTCGAGTGTGTGTCCGGCGAGGTGGGTGGGGGTGGCCACCAGCTGCTTGAGTCCGAGGTTGGCGAGGTTGTCAAGCAGGGTGGTGGTGTTACGGTCGCTGTTGTTCTCCAGGTGGAAGTTGAGGTCCCCCAGGAGGATGTAGTCGGCGGAGGGGAGGGCATGCGGGCTGATGAAGTCGGCGATGTCCTCGCTGAATCGTGTGCGTGGTCCCGGGGGTCGATAGATGAGGATGCCTCTGAGGGTGGTCTTCGGGTCGGTGTGGATCTGGAAGTGCAGGTGTTCGGCGGTGGTTAGGGTGTCGTCGGTGTTGGTCGTGACGCGGATGGTGTCCCTGTGGATGATGGCGATGCCTCCTCCCATCTGGTTGGCGGTGCGGTCCCTCCGGGTGATCTTGTAGCCCTCTGGGACGGCGATGTCGATGTCGGGTGCTGAGGAGGCGTTCATCCAGGTCTCCGTGAGGAAGGCGATGTCCGGGGCTGTGGTGTCGAGGAGGTTCCAGAGTTCGACGGCGTGTCTGTGGACGGAGCGGGTGTTGAGCAGGATGCACTTGAGGTGGTTGCTGTTGGTGTTCGGCTTGGCGGGTGCTGGTGCAGGGTAGGTCCGGATGCAGGTGAATTTGCAGGCGTGGCAGCTGAAGGGTCCGTGGGTGTGCTTCGGGGTGGCTCGGTGGCATCCCGGGATGGCGCCGGTGTCGAGTGCGATGAGTTCGGTGGCGTTGTAGGTTCGTCGGGTCAGCTTCCGTCGGTGGGGGCCAGGGGTTCTGGCCCTGGGCGCGGTCCAGGCGCGGACGGGCGCAGACGGGCTTACCTTTGGCGCGCCTTCGGCGCACAATCGGCGCGCCCGCTGCGCGTGACCGCTGCGCGTTCGCACGGTCGCCATATATGGCGAAGTGCGCGGGGGGGCGGAGCAGCTGGGAGGCGGGAGCGGGGAGGGTACAGAAGGAAAAAAGGGGCGGGGTTAGCGGCGGTGGCGGGAAGCGGGGAGGGGGGACGAAGGGCAGCAGGACAACAGGCAAAACAGGAAGGAAATTACAAGAACTAAGATTAAAAACAGGCAATATAGAAAGACAAAACAATACCAAAAACAGCAAAAACAACAGGGGCAAGTCAGGCGATCACGGACCACGCTGCTCGACGGCAGGGGGCGTGGTCACGTGGCGGCAGCGAGACAGACCGGCATGGGGGCACACGCAGCAGCTTGTGGCCGTGCGGCGCGGGGGTGTCCCAGGCTAATCCCAGTGTGCGTTCACAACATTGATCAAGGCAACAGCCTCTCTGCAAAAGCAAGGTTTAAAGGATGCCTGAGAAGCTCCGGCAGTACTTCAAGGCTGAGGTGACCAAGATACTGGACCTAGGAAGCATTGAACACCCTTGCAGTCCATTGTTCTTGGTGCCCAAGCAAGAGCTGCGAGACTTGGACTTTTGCATGAACTATTGGGGCCTCACGACACTTACCAGTAAAAACGCTCTTCCCATTTCTCAAGCAGACACACTGATGGACAAAATGGGTGGTGCAAACTACCATGGTATTCTCAGTTTGACCAGTAGCTACTGTCATTTGACAGTAGCTACTGGTCAAACTGAGAATACCATGGTTGGCACCCGGAGCCAAAGAGAAGATTGCATTTTTAATGCTGGAAGGGCTCTATCGGATTATGGGCACGCCCTTATGCTTAAGGAATTATTCTGCTTCCTTCTAGAGGCTTGCAGGCCACATACAGGCTGGTTTAGAAACTTTCTATGTCACCTCATTGGAGGGGTGATGGAAGGTGCACTTCAGATAACTGCAGAGGTCTTGGGAGCATTGCAGATGGAAAAACTGACCATAAATGGAGCTAATAGCCTGATTGCTCGGTCTTCCTTGAGATAATGTCAAGATTAGGTCAGACTCCAAAACTAGTTGGCCCCATAAAACCATGCCCAGGGGAGAGCATTTCTTGCTCTTATTGGGACTGACGACCCACTGCGACCAAATATGGGTCCAACACAGAATTCAGAACTTTAATAGATTGCTTCGGCTGTCTTTTATGTAATTTACTCCCTTAACTCATGCTGTTCTAATTGTCCTCATACGGTAACCACCCTAATTGCCTAACAATTCTCTTTGAAACTATTAATGCTTGTACTCGAATCTAAGTGTATAAAGCTACTTTATTCTATTTTTTCACTTTTTTGTAAAGCACTCTGATACCTTCGGCTCTAGCTAGCGCTATATAAAACCTATAAATAATACTCAGATTAAGTGAGTAGATGGTGGTGGTGGTGATATTGGTATTGGTGGTGGTGGTATTGGTGCTGTTCGTATTGGTGGTGGTGGTGGTATTGGTGGTGGCATTGGTGGTGGTGGTATTGGTATTGGTGGTGGTGGTGGTATTGGTGGTGGCATTGGTGGTGGTAGTATTGGTATTGGTGGTGGTGGTGATATTGGTATTGGTGGTGGTGGTATTGGTGCTGCTCGTATTGGTGGTGGTGGTGGTATTGGTGGTGGCATTGGTGGTGGTGGTATTGGCATTGGTGGTGGTATTGGTGGTGGCATTGGTGGTGGTGGTATTGGTATTGGTGGTGGTGGTGGTATTGGTGGTGGTGGTATTGGTGGTGGCATTGGTGGTGATAGTATTGGTATTGGTGGTGGTGGTGGTATTGGTATTGGTGGTGGTATACACACTTTGCATCCGCCCGTCACAGAATACAGCATTGGGCGGTGGGTCTGCCCACTTTATCAATTCGCTCCCTTTACTTTGAGTGACAGCTAAAAGCCTTTGCCCTGTATTTACACTTGCCTAAAATAGGTCCTTTTTCTTCAGTGACAAACCTGTTTCAAAATGTTCTTTTTATATTATTTTTACATTAAATTCTAAATACCAATTATTTATTTGGTCTACAGCTTGGCTGGCCAGTTAGATGGTGATTCATTTTCCCTCTCCTTTTTATAGTTCCTATTCTGAAGAATTCAAGTTACATTGTAACATTCTAGCTTCATAAAATATGATTGCTTAGTTAGTTCACAATTTAATCTTGTTCTTTCACAAAGAATAATAATGAAATGCATGGCAATGTTAAAAAGAGGTTTGATTAAAAAACATACCTTGTAAAATATCCACATCACTGAATGTTTTTTTAAAATTATTATTGCAAGCATATAAACCTCACAGTTAGGCAGTGGCCAATTTATTTGTATTTTTTGTGACACAGGCTCACAATAAAAAAACCATAAGCAATGCAGAAGCAGCTTGGCAAGTCCAGAACTACGGGCTTTGGCAATGCTTGCTATTAACTTCTAAACTGCAGATTAATTTACCAAGTGGCACTGTGTCACCTGACATCTTCACCTTGGCATGACACTTTAGCAAAAACATGTTGTCATGGATTTGCAGTGTAGTTAATGACGTAGCACTTTTGGGATGGAACACACACCATAAAAGATGCTCTGGGCTGCAAAACCTGGACTGTACAAAGGTGTTACACAACATTGCATAAAGCACGTGCCAATAATGAAAGAGTGGAGGTAGGAGCAATGTCTTCTCGATGGCAAGTATGGCAGCAAGCAATGTATTATAAGGAATAAAATACACCTAACTGTGCAGCATGAAAAGGATATTGCAAGTCACCTCGAAATACCATGACCATATAAAGACACACGGCTGCAAGTAGCACTAACTGTACAGAGAAAGGATATTGCATTTCACCTGGGAGTACAGTGACCTTATAAAAGCCCCCAGCTTGCTGCCTTGTGCCTCTATATGCTCACACAACTCTTGGGGGCTTGCAGTATCCTTCTGTTAATAGGTGGAGCTGTGCAACTGTACAGTATGTCTGGGTGCACGAGAGAGGAGGGGTCCATGGGAGTGCCAGAGGCTGCTAGGGGAGCTCCAGGCTGAGTGTCTGATAAGAAATGGGCACGTTCTGGTCTTTTTTTGTAAAACACTTGTAAATGCCGCAGGCCATGTGGCAATGATTAATCTTCTCCGCGGCTGACTGAAAATGCAACTCTTAAAACATCAATGCCTTCAAACTGGGCGGGGCTGGGAGGAGCCTGCGGCTTCAGGACAGATGTCATTGGCTGCAATAGCATGCTTCCAGAGGCCTTTAGTGGGTGGGGGGTGGGGGGGGGGGGGGAGGGAGGTGACAGTATATAAAGGGGTGGAGAAGGGAGAGAGGTGGCAGTGTAAAAAGGGGCCGGGTAAGGGAGGGAGGTGGCTGTATACAAAGGGGTGGGAAGGAGGTGGCAGCATACAAAGGGGTGGGGAAGAGACATGTGGCAGTATACAAAGGGGTAGGGATGAGATGGAGAAGGCAGTATACAAAGGGGTGGTGAAGAGAGGGGGTGGCAGTGTACAAAGGGGCGGGGAAGGGAGGGAGGTAGCAGTATACACAGGGTTGGGGAAGGGAATGAGGTGGCAGTATAAAAAGGTGTGGGGAAGGGAGGAAGGTGACAATAAACAAAAGGGTAGGGGAGGGAGGGAGGTGGCAGAATACAAAGGGATGGGGAAGGGAGGGAGGTGGCAGTTTACAAAGGGATGGGGATGGGAGGTAGGTGGCAGTATACAAAGGGGTGGAGAAAGGAGGGAGGTGTCAATATACAAAAGGTTGATGAAGGGGGGAGGTGGCAGTATACAAAGGGATGGGGATGGGAGGGAGGTGGCAGTATACAAAAGGGTGATGAAGGGAGGGAGGTGGCAGTATACAAAGGGACGGGGATGGGGGGAGGTGGCAGTATACAAAAGGGTGATGAAGGGAGGGAGGTGGCAGTATACAAAGGGATGGGGATGGGTGGGAGGTGGCAGTATACAAAGGGGTGGAGAAAGGAGGGAGGTGGCAGTATACAAAGGGGTGGAGAAAGGAGGGAGGTGGCAATATACAAAAGGGTGATGAAGGGGGAGGTGGCAGTATACAAAGGGATGAGGATGGGTGGGAGGTGGCAGTATACAAAGGGATGGGGATGGGTGGGAGGTGGCAGTATACAAAGGGGTGGAGAAAGGAGGGAGGTGGCAGTATACAAAGGGGTGGAGAAAGGAGGGAGGTGGCAGTATACAAAGGGGTGGAGAAAGGAGGGAGGTGGCAATATACAAAAGGGTGATGAAGGGGGAGGTGGCAGTATACAAAGGGATGAGGATGGGTGGGAGGTGGCAGTATACAAAGGGGTGGAGAAAGGAGGGAGGTGGCAGTATACAAAGGGGTGGAGAAAGGAGGGAGGTGGCAATATACACAAGCATTTGCAATGCAATAGGTCTCGCATTAGGAAAGTTTGAGCTATTGGTATTGTAAATGGCAACGTTTTTATTTATGTTTCTTTTTTTTTAAATAGCTAAATTAATAGCTTTGTCATTTACAATGCCAATAGTTATAACTTTCGCAAATGTGATACCTATAGCATTTGTAATGCAATATGTTTTGTATTTACAAACCGCGAGAGGACAAAAAAAAGCTCCGGACCACCGCCTCCTCCCAGGCCTTCAAAAGGGACCTCAAAGTTCTCCTCCTCCAGAGACACCTCCAAAAGTAATTCACGTCCTCTTGCTATTTGTGAGGAAGACTTCCCACTACTGATAATTTCTACTTTCCATGACCATGGAAGTGCCTTCCCAGTGTATGCCTGTGATTGGAGGGTCTGCCTTTTTGCAGTATTTTCCATGTACTGGTGTTCGGTGCCCTTTTGTAACATGCACACACCACTTTGCCCTTGCAACACACGGCTGCTACCTCTCACATGTCTTTACCTTTGATACTTGCACAAGTGCCACCTTGCCCATGTAACGCTTGTTCCTGAGCCTGAGTGTCTAGCACTTATTGCAGGACTATACCTCTAATTATACTATGTTTTCTCTTATAACTGCACACTTGTCACTTTCATTTCCTCTTGTGCACTTTTGACTACCTCATGTATTTTGGTTGCTCACAATTTTTACTCAAGTATTTTGTTTGCTCACGATTGTCACTATTAGCTTTACTACCTCATGTATTTTGGTTGCTCACAATTTTTACTCAAGTATTTTGTTTGCTCACGATTGTCACTATTACCTTTACTACCTCATGTATTTTTGGTTGTTCATAGTTTTTACTACCTCATGTATTTTGTTTGCTCACAATTGTCACTATTACCTTATGTAAGTAACGTATGTTTTTGCAACCTGTTCTTTTGTAATGTTTTTCTCATTATGTTTCATTTCTGTTCCTAATGTGAAGCGCTCTGACGCCTTCGGGTAAAGTCCCCGCTATATAAAAATGCATAAATACATAAATAAATAAATACCGCCTTCGGGTAAAGTCCGCGCTATATAAAAATGCATAAATACATAAATAAATAAATACCGCCTTCGGGTAAAGTCCGCGCTATATAAAAATGCATAAATAAATAAATACCGCAAATCAAACATCCTCGTCACTCTGCCGGCCTGCGACCAGGAAGTCAGGCAGTCCGGCGCGACAACCGGAAACAGGAAGTAGGAGGGCGGGAGCCTACCCCGCCTCCCACGGAAGAGCTGCGATTGGAGCCGTGTTTGGAGCACCGGAGCAGGCAGGAGCCTACCCTGCGCCCCGGTGCCGAAGGAGGGAAGAAGAGTCCTGCTGCCGGGCCCTGCAGCTGAGGAGAGCCGCCGCACGAAGGAAGCCGATGAGTGGGTTGCTGAGCTGCGGGGGGAGCATGTGTGTGCGCGCGTGCGGGGGGGGGGCGGCTGGGTATGTGTGTGTGCGTGCGTGTGTGTGTGTGTATGTGTCTTGGAGTGCGTGTGTGTGACTGTGGGGGAGGGTGTGTGTGTGTGAGCGAGTGTCTGTGTGTGCGTGCGTGCATGCAGAGGGGTAGGGGCTGCCTGTGTCTGTGTGTGAGCAAGGGCTGTGAGTTACTCTGCGCATGCGCGGGTCTGACGCGCGCTCCCGCGGTGAAAACTGCAAAGGAAAAGCGCGTGTCAGATTGGTGTCCTCAAAACGACATACGGCAGCATTAGGTCTGAAGCAGACACTCTCAATGCTCACGCATTGAGAGTACGTCTGCTCGACCTAAAAAGGGTGATGAAGGGGGAGGTGGCAGTATACAAAGGGATGGGGATGGGAGGGAGGTGGCAGTATACAAAAGGGTGATGAAGGGGGAGGTGGCAGTATACAAAGGGATGGGTATGGGAGGGAGGTGGCAGTATACAAAAGGGTGATGAAGGGAGGGAGGTGGCAGAATACAAAGGGATGGGGAAGGGAGGGAGGTGGCAGTTTACAAAGGGATGGGGATGGGAGGGAGGTGGCAGTATACAAAGGGGTGGTGAAAGGAGGGAGGTGGCAATATACAAAAGGGTGATGAAGGGGGAGGTGGCAGTATACAAAGGGACGGGGATGGGGGAGGTGGCAGTATACAAAAGGGTGAGGAAGGGAGGGAGGTGGCAGTATACAAAGGGATGGGGATGGGTGGGAGGTGGCAGTATACAAAGGGGTGGAGAAAGGAGGGAGGTGGCAGTATACAAAAGGGTGATGAAGGGGGAGGTGGCAGTTTACAAAGGGACGGGGATGGGGGGAGGTGGCAGTATACAAAGGGGTGGAGAAAGGAGGGAGGTGGCAGTATACAAAGGGGTGGAGAAAGGAGGGAGGTGGCAGTATACAAAGGGGTGGGGAAGGGAGGAAGGTGGCAGTATACAAAGGGATGGGGATGGGAGGGAGGTGGCAGTATACAAAGGGGTGGAGAAAGGAGGGAGGTGGCAATATACCAAAGGGTGATGAAGGGAGGGAGGTGGCAGTATACAAAGGGGTGGAGAAAGGAGGGAGGTGGCAGTATACAAAAGGGGTGGAGAAAGGAGGGAGGTGGCAGTATACAAAGGGGTGGGGAAGGGAGGAAGGTGGCAGTATACAAAGGGATGGGGATGGGAGGGAGGTGGCAGTATACAAAAGGGTGATGAAGGGGGGGAGGTGGCAGTATACAAAGGGGTGGAGAAAGGAGGGAGGTGGCAGTATACAAAGGGGCAGGGATGGGAGGGAGGGGGCAGTATACAAAGGGGTGGAGAAAGGAGGGAGGTGGCAGTATACAAAGGGGTGGAGAAAGGAGGGAGGTGGCAGTATACAAAGGGACAGGGATGGGAGGGAGGTGGCAGTATACAAAGGGGTGGAGAAAGGAAGGAGGTGGCAGTATACAAAGGGGTGGAGAAAGGAGGGAGGTGGCAGTATACAAAGGGGTGGAGAAGGTAGGGAGGTGGCAGTATACAAAGGCGTGGAGAAAGGAGGGAGGTGGCAGTATTCAAAGGGGTGGAGAAAGGAGGGAGGTGGTAGTATACAAAGGGGTGGAGAAAGGAGGGAGGTGACAGTATACAAAGGGGTGGAGAAAGGAGAGAGGGGGCAGTATACAAAGGCGTGGAGAAAGGAGGGAGGTGGCAGTATACAAAGGGGTGGAGAAAGGAGAGAGGTGGCAGTATACAAAGGGGTGGAGAAAGAGAGAGGTGGCAGTATACAAAGGCGTGGAGAAAGGAGGGAGGTGGCAGTATACAAAGGGACGGGGATGGGAGGGAGGTGGCAGTATACAAAAGGGTGATGACGGGGGGAGGTGGCAGTATACAAAGGGACGGGGATGGGAGGGAGGTGGCAGTACACAAAGGGGTGGAGAAAGGAGGGAGGTGGCAGTACACAAAGGGGTGGAGAAAGGAGGGAGGTGGCAGTATACAAAGGGGTGGAGAAAAGAGGGAGGTGGCAGTATACAAAGGGGTGGAGAAAAGAGGGAGGTGGCAGTATACAAAAGGGTGATGAAGGGAGGGAGGTGGCAGTATACAAAAGGGTGATGAAGGGAGGGAGGTGGCAGTATACAAAGGGATGGGGATGGGAGGGAGGTGGCAGTATACAAAGGGGTGGAGAAAGGAGGGAGGTGGCAATATACAAAGGGGTGGGGAAGGGAGGAAGGTGGCAGTATACAAAGGGGTGGAGAAAGGAGAGAGGTGGCAGTATACAAAGGGGTGGAGAAAGAGAGAGGTGGCAGTATACAAAGGCGTGGAGAAAGGAGGGAGGTGGCAGTATACAAAGGGACGGGGATGGGAGGGAGGTGGCAGTATACAAAAGGGTGATGACGGGGGGAGGTGGCAGTATACAAAGGGACGGGGATGGGAGGGAGGTGGCAGTACACAAAGGGGTGGAGAAAGGAGGGAGGTGGCAGTACACAAAGGGGTGGAGAAAGGAGGGAGGTGGCAGTATACAAAGGGGTGGAGAAAAGAGGGAGGTGGCAGTATACAAAGGGGTGGAGAAAAGAGGGAGGTGGCAGTATACAAAAGGGTGATGAAGGGAGGGAGGTGGCAGTATACAAAAGGGTGATGAAGGGAGGGAGGTGGCAGTATACAAAGGGATGGGGATGGGAGGGAGGTGGCAGTATACAAAGGGGTGGAGAAAGGAGGGAGGTGGCAATATACAAAGGGGTGGGGAAGGGAGGAAGGTGGCAGTATACAAAGGGGTGGAGAAAGGAGGGAGGTGGCAGTATGCAATGGAGGGAGAAGGGGGGGAGGTGGCAGTATTCAAAGGGGTGGAGAAAGGAGGGAGGTGGCAATATACAAGGGGGTGGGGAAGGGAGGGAGGTGGCAGTATGCAATGGGGGGAGAAGGGAGTGCGGCAGTTCTGGAGGGTGAGCCAGGTGGAGCAGGCCCATCCAAGGAAGATACTGACCCATCCAAGTCTATTGAGAAGTGGAAAACAGGTCCACATACCTGGGTCAACTTCCCTGCTGGCGCACAACCAGAGAGGCTGCAGCAGCTTAGGCAAGTGTGACTCTGAGCAAGCAACAGAGGCAGGCCGGTCCATCGTCATGTCCAGAGTGTAAATGGGCCGGGTAAGGGGGGACAGCACATAGTGCATCCCCCACCCTTCTCAGGCCTCAGGAAATGGCACTAAGTCCTCGGGGCAGCTGTTACCTCTGTTCAGAACAATTGGCAAATCTTAGGTGGGGACCTCAGCTTTATTTCCTCCAGCCAGGCCACAAAGATAGGATCGAAAAGCAACGGGTGCCTAAGGCCAGCCTTGGTTTAAAAACTGTGCAGTGACCAGGGATATCTTAAGGAGTTTGGGGGTCCTGGGCCAAATGTATTTTGGGGGCCCCTGTTCAGAACACCTTTGAATTTGTGAGCCAATTCCAGCTCTTTCGTGTCTTCTTTGGCAATGTCCTTGACAGTGCACACTCATTCAAATTCTAAATGTGTTTACATCATATTCCGGGATAGTGATGTGTGTTTTCAATATTGTAAAACAGCAGCAGCTCACGAATATTACTGCAAATAATCTCTGTGACACCCTCCTATGCCTCATATGTGAGTTCCTGTTTTGATCTAAAATGAACTTTTATTATGGATGCTGCACGCACCATAAGCACAATATTGCACTGCAGAATGTCTGTAAAACAATCTCACACATCACCAACATTGAAAATATATGAAAGGAAAACAGTAATTAGAACAATTTGTTTAGGAATTATTCAAAGTCATCAGGACAAGCCTCTGCAGGACAGCTGGCTCTATCACGTGCCCCTGAAAGGCTTGGCCTCTGGGCCACTGCCCACTTTGCCCATGCCTTAAGACGTCACTGGCAGTGACACACAAGATTGAGATTCGGAGTTTCATTGGGCGACTGATAGTTTCATTCATTCAATAAAATTCCATCCTATTTTGAAATGGGAGGGTGCTGTGCACAGCTCAAGAGCGCTGGAACGTTAGGAAAAAACACTAAGAACTGAAATAACTTTACATTTGAAGAAAAATATGACTAGAAATGGGTCAATAGAAAACACATTTTTTGACAATGTTACAGTGAAAGAACTCACCCACCCTCTACCTTGGAGCAGAAGGAGAGGTGAAATTAAAGAAGAGATAAGCAAAGGAAAGAAAGACAAAAGGAAATAAAATATGAAGTGGAGAGTAGAGACAAACAGAGAGAGCGAGAGAGGGGAAAACGGCAATCCGTTGAAGAGCCAGGTCTTATTGTTATTATTATTATTATGCATTCTTGATATAGCACATGGCTACCCGAAGGAGTCCCAGCGCTCTGAGTCACAGCTGTACATATCCAGTCTCACTGTAAGTGCCGGAAGAACCAGGTTTTAAGTTTCTTCCTGAATTCGAGGTGGTGGGTCACTGCCCAAATTGTGATGGGAGGGAGTTCCATAGAGTTGAAGCATTCCAAGAGAACAAGCAGCCACCCGTTCTCGCCCTCCTAATCTTAGGGACAGTGGCTTGGAGTTGATTGGAAGATCTCAAGGTCAGTGATGGGCAATAGAATGACAACAGATTTTTTGTATTTTGGGACCAGTGCCCCACAGAGATTTATGTGCATAACGCCTTCAATTTTATTAGTTCTGTGATGGGTAGCCAGTGCAGTCCCATCAGGGCCGGTTTGGCTGATACATTTCTGGGGATATTGTATAGAAGTCTCGCTGCGCAGTTCTGTACCACCTGCAACTTACTGGTGGTAGTCTTGGGGGCCCCAAATATAGGGAGTTACAGTAGTCCAGACGTGTCAGCACCAGGGATTGTACCAATGTTCTACCTGTCGTGTCTGGGAGCAGAGGCAGTATTTTCCAAAGTTGTCTAAGGATGCCGTAGCAAGTGGCCGAAACTTATACAGCTTGGTATTCAAGATTTAAAGAGGTATCAAGCCAGATTCCTAAACTTTTGTGTGAGAAGTTGGCCTGATGTGCAGTGCTCACTATTCTAGTGATCACTATATATCAGTCCAAACAACCCTTATTGATGATTGGTTGTAAGTCAACCTTATAGACCAGCTATCCTAGTAGCATGGATACGAGCAGTCTAAGGCTAAGACTCTAGAGGGCGTGTTAAGCCAGCTGTTTTACCATCACATTACCCCTTGAACACCCAGTGAAAGGACACCACACAAGTGTTATGAAAATAAACAATGTATTTATTAGAATCACAACAACCCTGTACTCTTTATGAGGACAGGGTGCTAAGCACACAACAAAACTCTTACGAAAATACTTTTAAGTTAGCACGTTACACAAATGCCCGAGGGGCACGAAAAACCATATACACTAAAAGTGGAATGCGAATTACTAGCAGGTAAGTAACAGTTCTAATAGGCTTTGGAATCGCTAGGACTGGACTAGGGAATCGTTAGATTTCTACTAGGAGGCCCAGGGGACTCGGGTGCAGAGTGTGCACTCTCACGCGGGATGCGGGACAAAGTCTATGGAGGCTAGTAAAGGCAAAGTTAGTGTTCACGGGCGAACCCGACCTGGTAGGAAGAAAACGACAGTGGATCCTGACCCTTGGATAGTGAGGCTATGCTGGGACACCGGAGTGCCGAAGTTACCTAGCCCAGGGGCTGCAGCTGCATAGGCCTGAAAAGACGTCGGGGATCTCGTTGCCGGACCGGGAGCCTGGAAGGAAGAAGTTGCTGGCAGGCGACCAGTGAAGGAAAGTTCGATGGATCCAAGCCTGGATCAAGGAAGAAGAAAACCTGAAAGCAGAGGGGACCAAGTTCTTGAATCACTAGCCAGTGATTAAGTGGGCACCAGGATGGCACCGGGCGAAGTCACCGCAGTCAGGTGAGTGGGCGCTGCTGGGCTCTGCAGTCTCTCGGACCAGGAGGCGTTGTCGGCGACCAGGATGGAGGTGCGAGCTGTCCCACGAAGGATGAAGTCGTTGGCGTCGAAGTTACCCAGGATTGGGCAACAAGCCTTGGCTAATTCAAGCCCACGCGGTGGACTCAAAATGGCGTCTTGAGTGGACCAGGAGGGTCCAGGGTGCTCCTCTTCTGGGAGGGAGCAAGGGCCAGTCTGGAGCAACCAGACTAGCAGTAGAAATGTCGTCGGGCGTCGTCAGGGAGGCCACAAGCCAACGGGCTAGTAGCCAAACAACGCGGTGAGCAGCGGAAAGCAGAAGGGCCCCACGCAGATCGTGGAGATGCTGGGGGGCTGCACTTCGGAGCTGGAGCTGCTCAGAGTCGGGGCTTCTCGGACCCCAAAGCACTCACCAGTGGAATACTCGGCGGGCTTGCTGTGCAGAAGTCGTGCAGTCTTGGCGATGGCCGGTCCCTCGAGGTCTCGTCGCACCCACGGTTCTCAGCTGTGCTGTAGAGGTGGGTAGAGGTCAGAGGTGCCAGGGAAGCCGGGTCTCGTCGAGCTGGGCAGTCGGATTCCGGAGGAAGGACGTGCAGCAGACCGCAGTGTTCTGTAGATGGTGCCTGCGGGTGCAGGGTGACTACTCCTTAGTCACAAGGGAGAAATCTTAGGAAGAAGTCTTGAGTTCCTTTCGCAGAAAGTAGTTTCAGGATTCAAAGATGATCTGATTTGGAAGGGGGCCAGTCTCTACCTTTATCCTGTAAAAAGGGGCTGGCACGCGACTAAGTCCTGCCCTATGGGTGGGACTAGGAGGGGGTGGTTACACCCACTTCCTTGGCGGGCTTTTCCCCAGCACAGGGTCTGGAGTGACCCTGGAACTGGTTCAAGCCGGTCTATGCACAGTGAGCACCGGGGTGCTACTTGCAGTCACCTTCCTCTAAAGCCCTGCCTACCTACAATACACAAAACCCTGTCTGGGACGGTGCTGGCACCGCCCCTGGCAGGAAACCCTTTGTCCTTATCTCCTGCTCTGGGAGGACTCCCAGCAGCAGGAGGGCAGACTTGTGTCTCGGTGGCAGCATCCATTTTGTGGATGCTAAGGCTCTGTCTGACTTTTAACCGGGTTATAGGTTACAGGCATGTCGTGTCCCTCTAGAAGGGTGGAATGCTAACCCCGTCGCCAGAATTGGCGAGGGGTTAGTATTCCAATTCGTATGACACCTTACTCGACATGTTTTGATAAAGCGATACCAGAGTTGGCACATAACCGCGAGGATTATAATGCACTTAAGAGTATATGGTATGCGATATCATGGAAACGGCTAAGGGATAGATCCCGAAAGCCGCAGACAGGCTCAGCTCATGCCAGAGCACCATCTCACACGATTCCAAGCACTCTGCCTTCAGGATTGTTAAGGCCTGCCATAGGAGTGACTGATAGGAGATCTGTGTGTCCATTTTAGGGTTAGATATAGGTATACTATATCTAAAGCAAAGGGTGAGTACACCACCTTGCCCCAGCTGTCGTGCAGCCAGTTGTGTCAGATTTAGGTAGTCAATCCAGGGGTGGCACAATACGTGCTTCAGCCCCTGGGAGACTTCTGGGTGCACCTCAGCCCTGGGTACAGGGACTTGGAGAGGGCCCAGTGCCAATTCAGTACCTGGGTACAATTTGGATAGAGAGAACAGCTAGGCTGTGGGTCTGATTAGCAGGCCCACAGCCAGGGAAAGTCGTAAACCAGTGCAGCAAAAAGCAAAAATCTGGGTGATCATAGGATTGCAGACCCTACTCTCCTACATGACCCCCCCCCAAACTTTGGGACAATAAACTAACCTTGACCAGGTGAGTCTTCTTGCTCTAAGTGGAAATACCTGGAGAGCCCATCAGCATTGCTGTGATCAGTCCCAGGTCTATGCTCCACTGTAAAATCCATCCCCTGTAGGGAAATGGACCACCTAAGCAGTTTGGGGTTTTCACCCTTCATCTGATTTAGCCACAAGAGGGGCTTATGGTCTGTCTGAATGGTGAAGTGAGTGCCAAACAAGTAGGCCCTCAGCTTCTTCAGGGCCCAGACCACAGCAAAGGCCTCCCTCTCAATAGCTGACCAATTTTTCTCTCTGGGTGTCAACCTCCTACTAATGAAAGCAATAGGCTGATCATTACCATCAAAATTCAGTTGAGACAGAACAGCTCCCACACCCAACTCAGAAGCATCTGTTTGGACAATGAATGGCTTGGAGTAATCTGGACTCTTGAGGATAGGTGCTGTGCACATGGCCTGCTTTAGGTCATTGAATGCTTTCTGACAGCTTGCTGTCCACTGAACTTTCTTTGGCATCTTTTTGCTTGTCAGGTCATTAAGGGGGGTCACTATGGACCCATAATTTCTGACAAACTTCCTATAGTACCCAGTCAGGCCCAAGAAAGCTCGAACCTGAGTCTGGGTGATTGGAGGAGTCCAGTCCTTGATGGCCTGTATCTTACTCTCCAGTGGCTGAACCTGGCCTCCACCTACAAGGTGGCCCAGGTATACAACCTGTGACTGCCCTATCTGGCACTTTGTGGCCTTGATAGTGAGGCCTGCTTTTTGCAGGGCCTCTAACACTTTCCTCAGGTGGACCAGGTGATCCTCCCAGGTGGAGCTAAAGACAGCAATATCGTCAAGATAAGCTGCACAGAAGTCATCCAGCCCAGTGAGGACTTGATTCACCAACCTTTGGAAGGTGGCAGGTGCATTTTTCAGTCCAAAGGGCATTACCACAAATTGATAATGCCCTCCAGGGGTAGAAAATGCTGTCTTAGGTTTGGCTTCCTCAGCTAACCTGATTTGCCAATACCCAGCTGTCAAATCAAATGTGCTTAAGAAGTTGGCAGAAGCCAATCTATCTATAAGCTCATCTGCTCTTGGTATTGGGTGGGCATCAGTCTTAGTGACTGCATTGAGGCCTCTGTAGTCTACGCAAAACCTCATCTCTCTCTTACCACCCTGGGTGTGAGGCTTTGGCACTAGAACTACTGGGCTAGCCCAAGGGCTATCTGAGGGCTCAATGACTCCCAGTTCCAACATTTTCTGCACTTCAGTTTTGATGCAGTCTCTAACATGATCAGGCTGCCTGTAGATTTTACTCTTGACAGGTAGACTGTCTCCAGTGTCAACATCATGGGTGCACCAATCAGTTTGGCTGGGTGTCAGAGAGAACATATGTCGAAAGGATTGCAGAACTTGCCTGCAATCCTGTTGCTGAGGTTCAGTGAGGCTGCCACAAAAGACAACACCATCAACTGACCCATCATCAGGATTCTGAGTGAGCAGGTCTGGGAGAGGGTCACTCTCTTCCTCCTGTCCCTCATCTGTGGCCATGAGCAAGCTCATGTCCTTCCTGTCAACATATGCTTTGAGCCTGTTAACATGGAGCACTCTGAGAGGGCTCCTGGGAGTTCCAAGGTCCACCAAGTAGGTAACCTCTCCCTTTTGCTCAATGATGGTGTGGGGCCCAGACCATTTGTCTTTCAGAGCTGCTGGGGCCACTGGCTCCAGCACCCACACCTTCTGTCCTGGCTGGTACACAGTCAGTACAGCCTTTTGGTCATGCCAAGCTTTTTGAAGTTCCTGGCTGGCCTCAAGGTTTTTAGATGCCTTCTCCATATACTCAGCCATCCTGGAGCGGAGACCAAGTACATAGTCCACTATGTTGGTTGCAGGCTTTTTGAGAGGTCTCTCCCATCCTTCCTTCACCAAACACAGGGGTCCTCTTACAGGATGCCCATACAGAAGCTCAAAAGGGCTGTAACCAACCCCCTTCTGTGGGACCTCTCTGTAAGCAAACAGGAGGCAGGGGATCAGGACATCCCATCTTCTCCTAAGAGGTTCAGGTAGTCCATGAATCATCCCTTTCAGGGTCCTGTTGAATCTCTCAACAAGCCCATTGCATTGTGGATGATAGGGTGTGGTGAACTTGTAGTTCACACCACACTCCTTCCACATGGCAGTCAGATATCCTGACATGAAGTTTGTACCTCTGTCAGAAACGACCTCCTTAGGGAAACCCACTCTGGAGAACACTCCAACTAGGGCTCTTGCCACTACAGGGGCTGTAGTGGTCCTAAGGGGAATAGCCTCAGGATACCTGGTGGCATGGTCCACCACCACCAGTATAAACTTGTGTCCTGATGCTGTCTGGGGTTCCATTGGACCAACAATGTCAATCCCCACTCTTTCAAAGGGAACCCCCACCACAGGTAGTGGTATGAGGGGGGCCTTTGTTGTGCCACCTGACTTGCCACTGGCTTGGCAAGTGACACATGAGCGACAAAACTCCTTGGTATTCTCATTCATATGGGGCCAGTGAAAGTGTGAGACAAGCCTGTCCCAAGTCTTTGTCTGACCTAAATGACCTGCAAGGGGAATCTCATGGGCCAAGGTGAGAAGGAAACCTCTCAGAGACAAGGGGATGACCAGCCTCCTGGTTGCACCAGGCTTGGGGTCTCTTGACTCAGAGTACAGGAGTCCATCTTCCCAGTATACCCTGTGGGCACCTGTGGCATTCCCTGCAGCCTCAGCAGCAGCCTGCTGTCTGAGGGGTTCAAGGGAAGGGCAGCTCAACTGTTCCTTCCCCAGGTCTGCTCTGGAGGGTCCCCCTGAGCCCAGAAACTCAACTTGATCAAGTTCAAGCTCTTTAGGCTCAGTTTCCCTCAGCTCTGCTAGATCAGCCTCCTCAGAGACTTGATCCTCAACCTGGGGCAAGGGGGAAGGCAAAGCCTTACCCTTACTGCTCTTCTTCTTGGGAGGTGTCTGGTCCATAATTTCAGGATCCAGCACCTGTTCAGTGGGGCATCTTCTGGCCTGTGACCTAGTCACAGCAAGCACATGTGCTGGCAAGCCTAACATCTCCATGTGAGTCCTCTGCTCCACTTCTGACCATTGTGATGACTCCAAATCATTGCCCAACAAACAATCAACTGGGAGGTCTGAACTGACTACAACTTTCTTTTGTCCCTTCACTCCACCCCAGGAGAAAGCTACAATTGCCACACTATGACTAGTAGTGACATTGCTGGCATTGGTCACCAGGAAATCAGTACCTGGCATGATCTGTCCAGGGTCCACAAAGTTAGGTGTCACCATGGTGACACTGGCACAAGTGTCCCTATAGGCCTGAGCCATCTTGCCATTAATCAAAGGTGTCTGCCTGTATTTGCCCAAAGTATTGGGACTTATTTCAGGGGACATATCCATGTCCCCTGTACAGACAAGGACAGCCTGAGTGAGTGTGCCAACTAAGTTGTCAGACCCCTCAGTACCCAAGGTTAACCCAACTAATGCCTTGGGAGTGACACTACCACTACTGACTGTACTAGGGGGTGCAGTTGCTTTAGGAGCTGTAGTGGCAGGAGTTTGTCCTCCTCCTCTTTTGGTGCACTCACTAAACCAGTGAGATTTACTTTTGCAGTACTGGCACCACCTTTTGGACTGGCCTTCTTGAGTCTTCTTCTTCTGGGAAGCCTGACCCCCACCCTCTTTGGTTTGTTGGGGACCTGGTGAAGACTTCTGGTCATTTTGCTCATTCTTAACATTACCCTTCTGGTCTGCTTTCTTCTGACCACCCTGGTTCTGGTTCTGGTTCTGCTTGATCCTTGTCCTGACCCATTTGTCTGCCTTCTTTCCCAATTCTTGGGGAGAGGTCAGATCTGAATCAACAAGGTGCTGGTGCAGCAACTGGTTCTGACAATTGTTCAAAATTTGTTCTCTCATCATTAGATTATACAATCCTGTGTAATCTGTAACCTTGCTACCCAGCAACCAGCCCTCCAAAGCCTTAGTGGCACAATCCACAAAATCAGACCAGTCCTGAGACTGAGTTTTCTGGGTGTCTCTGAACAGCAACCTGTACTGCTCAGTGGTTAAACCAAACCCATCAACCAGTGTATTCTTCAGGACCTGGTAATTGTTAGCATCCTCCACTCTTGTAGTGAGGAGCTTATCTCTACCTTTACCATCAAAGGAGAGCCACAGTATAGCTGCCCACTGACTCTGGGGAATGTTCTGCACAGTGCAGGCCCTCTCCAGAGCAGCCATCCATTTCTGGATGTCATCCCCTTGCTTAAAGGGGGGCACTATTTTAGTCAGGTGTTTAGTATCTAAACCCTTCTCTCTATCTCTTGGGAGATTGCTGCCACCAGTGGGAGCTAGCCCACTCATCTGCTGCTCTCTTGCTAGGGCAAGCTTCTCTTTGGCCAGGGCAATTTCTTCCCTTTCAATCCTCAGTTCAGCTTGTCTCATCCTAGCTTCATGCTCCTTTCTCTGAGGGGAAGTAAATCTCCTCTGTGGAGGATTCCTTCTCCCCTGAGAAGAGGCATTAGAGTGCAGAGATCTATTGGAGTCCCTAGAAAGAGATCTATCTCTCCTAACTCCAAGGTTAGGCCCACTTCGGGTTAGTACTGGGGGGCCCCCAGATCCTAGCCCAAGTAAGTCTAAGTTGGTCCTAGTTAGCCTTCTGACTACCTCAAGACCCTTGTCTACCTCATCCCCAGAGAGTACCTCCTCATCCTCCTCCTCAACTGCTGAATCAGTGTTGGGGAGGTCTGGATCCCCAGAGGTTCCCTCTAAGGCTGGCATGCTCTCATGTAACTGAGAGAGCTTTCTGGCATCATATGTCTCTAAGAGACCTATCAGAAAGGGTAGGGTGGGGTTAGACCCCTGTTTCAGTTTCCTGGAGACACAGAGTTGCCTCATCTCCTGAAAATTGAGAGCTGCATATCTTGAAGTGACCTGTGGAGGGTCAACACTGACCAGGGGAGTCTCAGCAGAGTCCCCCTGAGTCGACATGCTTTTCTAGTGAGGTGTAAGTGGTGCACTTACCTACACTATATGTTTGCCTACTGATCCCTTTGCTAGAGTTGTAGTTTAGGGTGTGCTAGGCCCTAGGAGCTACAACAGCTGGTTCAGTAGAACTCAGAGTATTCTAAGCTAAGTTATATGTACCTTTAGTACTTATGTGATCTTTCACAAGATATTCTTAGGGCATGTGTGGTAAAACAACAGCAAGCTCAAATCCCAACCGCTGCTCACCAATGTGAGAAGTTGGCCTGATGTGCAGTGCTCACTATTCTAGTGATCACTATATATCAGTCCAAACAACCCTTATTGATGATTGGTTGTAAGTCAACCTTATAGACCAGCTATCCTAGTAGCATGGATACGAGCAGTCTAAGGCTAAGACTCTAGAGGGCGTGTTAAGCCAGCTGTTTTACCATCACATTACCCCTTGAACACCCAGTGAAAGGACACCACACAAGTGTTATGAAAATAAACAATGTATTTATTAGAATCACAACAACCCTGTACTCTTTATGAGGACAGGGTGCTAAGCACACAACAAAACTCTTACGAAAATACTTTTAAGTTAGCACGTTACACAAATGCCCGAGGGGCACGAAAAACCATATACACTAAAAGTGGAATGCGAATTACTAGCAGGTAAGTAACAGTTCTAATAGGCTTTGGAATCGCTAGGACTGGACTAGGGAATCGTTAGATTTCTACTAGGAGGCCCAGGGGACTCGGGTGCAGAGTGTGCACTCTCACGCGGGATGCGGGACAAAGTCTATGGAGGCTAGTAAAGGCAAAGTTAGTGTTCACGGGCGAACCCGACCTGGTAGGAAGAAAACGACAGTGGATCCTGACCCTTGGATAGTGAGGCTATGCTGGGACACCGGAGTGCCGAAGTTACCTAGCCCAGGGGCTGCAGCTGCATAGGCCTGAAAAGACGTCGGGGATCTCGTTGCCGGACCGGGAGCCTGGAAGGAAGAAGTTGCTGGCAGGCGACCAGTGAAGGAAAGTTCGATGGATCCAAGCCTGGATCAAGGAAGAAGAAAACCTGAAAGCAGAGGGGACCAAGTTCTTGAATCACTAGCCAGTGATTAAGTGGGCACCAGGATGGCACCGGGCGAAGTCACCGCAGTCAGGTGAGTGGGCGCTGCTGGGCTCTGCAGTCTCTCGGACCAGGAGGCGTTGTCGGCGACCAGGATGGAGGTGCGAGCTGTCCCACGAAGGATGAAGTCGTTGGCGTCGAAGTTACCCAGGATTGGGCAACAAGCCTTGGCTAATTCAAGCCCACGCGGTGGACTCAAAATGGCGTCTTGAGTGGACCAGGAGGGTCCAGGGTGCTCCTCTTCTGGGAGGGAGCAAGGGCCAGTCTGGAGCAACCAGACTAGCAGTAGAAATGTCGTCGGGCGTCGTCAGGGAGGCCACAAGCCAACGGGCTAGTAGCCAAACAACGCGGTGAGCAGCGGAAAGCAGAAGGGCCCCACGCAGATCGTGGAGATGCTGGGGGGCTGCACTTCGGAGCTGGAGCTGCTCAGAGTCGGGGCTTCTCGGACCCCAAAGCACTCACCAGTGGAATACTCGGCGGGCTTGCTGTGCAGAAGTCGTGCAGTCTTGGCGATGGCCGGTCCCTCGAGGTCTCGTCGCACCCACGGTTCTCAGCTGTGCTGTAGAGGTGGGTAGAGGTCAGAGGTGCCAGGGAAGCCGGGTCTCGTCGAGCTGGGCAGTCGGATTCCGGAGGAAGGACGTGCAGCAGACCGCAGTGTTCTGTAGATGGTGCCTGCGGGTGCAGGGTGACTACTCCTTAGTCACAAGGGAGAAATCTTAGGAAGAAGTCTTGAGTTCCTTTCGCAGAAAGTAGTTTCAGGATTCAAAGATGATCTGATTTGGAAGGGGGCCAGTCTCTACCTTTATCCTGTAAAAAGGGGCTGGCACGCGACTAAGTCCTGCCCTATGGGTGGGACTAGGAGGGGGTGGTTACACCCACTTCCTTGGCGGGCTTTTCCCCAGCACAGGGTCTGGAGTGACCCTGGAACTGGTTCAAGCCGGTCTATGCACAGTGAGCACCGGGGTGCTACTTGCAGTCACCTTCCTCTAAAGCCCTGCCTACCTACAATACACAAAACCCTGTCTGGGACGGTGCTGGCACCGCCCCTGGCAGGAAACCCTTTGTCCTTATCTCCTGCTCTGGGAGGACTCCCAGCAGCAGGAGGGCAGACTTGTGTCTCGGTGGCAGCATCCATTTTGTGGATGCTAAGGCTCTGTCTGACTTTTAACCGGGTTATAGGTTACAGGCATGTCGTGTCCCTCTAGAAGGGTGGAATGCTAACCCCGTCGCCAGAATTGGCGAGGGGTTAGTATTCCAATTCGTATGACACCTTACTCGACATGTTTTGATAAAGCGATACCAGAGTTGGCACATAACCGCGAGGATTATAATGCACTTAAGAGTATATGGTATGCGATATCATGGAAACGGCTAAGGGATAGATCCCGAAAGCCGCAGACAGGCTCAGCTCATGCCAGAGCACCATCTCACACGATTCCAAGCACTCTGCCTTCAGGATTGTTAAGGCCTGCCATAGGAGTGACTGATAGGAGATCTGTGTGTCCATTTTAGGGTTAGATATAGGTATACTATATCTAAAGCAAAGGGTGAGTACACCACCTTGCCCCAGCTGTCGTGCAGCCAGTTGTGTCAGATTTAGGTAGTCAATCCAGGGGTGGCACAATACGTGCTTCAGCCCCTGGGAGACTTCTGGGTGCACCTCAGCCCTGGGTACAGGGACTTGGAGAGGGCCCAGTGCCAATTCAGTACCTGGGTACAATTTGGATAGAGAGAACAGCTAGGCTGTGGGTCTGATTAGCAGGCCCACAGCCAGGGAAAGTCGTAAACCAGTGCAGCAAAAAGCAAAAATCTGGGTGATCATAGGATTGCAGACCCTACTCTCCTACATTTTGATTCTATCTTTAGGTTTGGGGGGAGCCCCTAGGCAGCTAGGCCATTGTATTTGGGGGGAGCTGTGGTGTTTATCCCCAAGGATCATAAGTTCTGTTTTCTCTCCGTTCAATTTTAGGAAGGAGCGATCCATCCAAGCAGCCACTGTGTTCAGACATGACTCTAAATCGATATCCATCTTCTTAGGGTGGCTAAGGGTACAGAACGAGCTGTGTGTCATCCGCATACGTCACAATCTGTACTCCATAAGGGAGGACAATGTCGCCCAGAGGTTTGAGATAGACATTAAAGAGGGTCGGGCTTAAAGAGAAACCCCGGGGGACACCACAGGTAAGTGGGATTGATCTTGAGGAGTAAATGCCATCGAAGACCTCGAAGGTTGTCTCCTCCAGAAAAGATCTGAACCAGGCCAGGGCTTTACCTGCCATTCCTACAGCTTTAAGTCTGTCCAGTAACGTGCTGTGGTTTACAGTATCAAAAGTGGCGCTTAAATCAAGAAGGATAATCGCCACCGTCCCTCCCTGATCAAGCATAAGACGTGCTTCCTCCATAACTGTGAGCAGGGCCGTTTCCGTCCCGTGATTGGGTCGGAAACCTGTCTGGGAAGAGTGCAGGATCTCGTGTGATTCTAGGAAATTGATGAGGGTTATATAAATGTGTTTCTCTTGAATTTTGCTAGTCATGGGGAGTAAGGAGAGGGTCGGTAATTGCTCCACACCTCTTGGTTAAGGTTTGGCTTTTTTAGAAGTGCTTTAACCATGGCATGTTTCCATGTTTCCATGTCTTGGGCACCTGCGAGGTGTTAATGGAGGCATTGAGAACATTTAGGAGAGCTGGTAGCATGGCCCCTCTTTTTTCAATAGAGGCACTGGGGCTGCGTCACAAGGGGAGCCTGATTTAATAGAGTTCCATAGATGGGTGAGCGTGGCAAGGTCCAGTAGGGGGAGATCCTCTAGAACCGCTGTGTCTAGGGTCCGGAGTGGATTCTCCAGGACTGTGGGGGGAAAGGTGTTACAAATATCTAAAATCTTATTATTAAAAAATTCTGCCAGTTCTATACATCGTTGCGGTGATGGTTCCGCCAAAGAGTCAGACTAAGGGGGACTGGTGAGAGTGTTTACAATCGTTGCAATTTCCTTAGGGGCATTAGCTGATCCCTTGATTTTCTCGGCGTGGTAGAGTGCCTGGGCTTTCTTGATTTCTATTTGGTAAATTTTTATTGCTTCCCTATATGTCAGTTTCTGATCAGGGCTGAAGTCTGCCCTCCAAGCCCGCTCCAGATTGTTACATTTTTGTTTAATTTCACGAATCTCAGGTATATACCAAGGGGATCATTTGACTCTTAGCTTCTTAGTGATCCATTTCTGCGGGATGGTGGCATCCAGAGAATCCCTAATCCATCCATTGAAGTTATTTGAGGCTATCTAGGGGTTGAGATCCGCTGTGGGGCTGGAGTTAACGAGGATGTCGGCCCACTGATCTGTGTCCAAATTCGCCCATTTGCGGTCCCAACTCTTGGTGGATTAGATGTTAATTGTTAGGGCTGATGCTGCCCACCAAATAGGAATTATGCGGTGATCTGACCAAGGAATAGGGGTTGGGCAGTCAGTAACTAGATCATCCAGATTGGAGTTCCTTCGTGAACTTGGAGAGTGTCGGTGTCTGTCTGATGTGGAGTGGGAAGGTGTTCCATGCCTTGGCCGCCAGGTAGGAGAAGGAGTGACCTCCTGTTCCAGTCATCTTAACGAGGGGCACTGTTGCCAGGCAGAGGTGAGCTGAGTGGAGGGTCTATGGGGTGCGTGGAAAGAGAGGTGGTAGTTCAGGTATGCAGGTCTGGTGTTGTGGAGGGCTTTGTGGGCATGGGTGAGAAGCTTGAAGGTGATTCTCTTCTCGATGATGAGCTTGTTTAGTGTCCACAGGTGTTGGGTGATGTGGCAGTGGTGTGGAAGGTTGAGGACTAGTCTGGTGTAGGGTTTCTGGATGTTCTGGAGTCTGTGGGTGAGGTTCTTGTTGATTTCGGTGTAGAGAGCATTGCCGTAGTCGAGTTTGCTGCTGATGAGGGCGTGGGTGATGGTTTTTCTGTGTTCGAGGGGGATCCTTCTGAAGGGCTTCCGTAGGAGTCAGAGTGTATGGAAGCAAAATGGGGGTCCTTTTTGATTTCGGAGTCCAGGATGATTCCGAGTTTGTGTGCGTGGTCTGTGTGTGTGTGGGGGGGGCTTTCCGAGGGCAGGGGGCCACCAGGTGTCGTTCCAGGCATAGGGTGTGGGCCCAGGATGAGTACTTTGGTTTTGTCAGTGTTGTTGTAGGCAGCTGTTCTTCATCCATTTAGCGACTGCTTCCATTCCCTCTTGAAAAGTGTCTTTGGAGACGTTGGGTTCATTGGATAAGGAAACGATGAGTTGGGTGTCGTCTGCGTGGGATATAATGTTAAGTCTGTAGAATCTGGCGATGGGGGGCATGGGCCATGTAGACGTTGAACAGGGTGGGGCTGATGGAGGAACATTGGGGTACTCTGCAGGTGGTCAGTGTGGGATCTGAGAGGAAGGGCAGGAGTCTGACCCGCTGCGTTCTGCCAGAGAGGAATGAGCGGATCCAGTCAAGGGCCTTGTTCCGAATCCCTGCATCATGGAGTCATGGGCTAGAGTGCTGTGAGAGACTGTGTCAAAGGCTGTGGAGCGGTCCAGAACACTGAGGGCCACAGTCTCCCCTCTGTCAAGGAGGGAGCGGATGTCGTCTGTTGCTGCAAGGAGGGCGGTTTCGGTGCTGTGGTTTTTCCTGAAGCCGGATTGGGAGTTGTTGAGGATGTTGTTTGCTTCAATGAAGGAGGTGAGCTGGCTGTTGATGGCTTTTTCAATGACTTTTGTTGCAAACGGGAGTAGAGAGATGGGTCTGAGGTTTTTGAGGTCGGTGGGGTCCGCCGAGGGTTTCTGCAGGAGAGGGTTGATCTCGGCGAGTTTCCAGTCGTCGTGGAGGGAGGCAGTCTCGAAAGAGTGGTTGATGATCTTGCGAAACTCGGGGCGAGGATGTCGGCAGCTCTGTGGTAGATGTGATGGGGCAGGGGTCCGTGGGGGCCCCGGAGTGGATTGACTTCATGGTCTTCAGGGTGTCCTCGCTGGTGAGAGCCTGCACTTTTAAGTTTTGAGGGTGACCAGGAGCTTCAGCACTCTGGTGGTGACAGTACACTTCTTGCCCTTAGGGTGGGCAGATCAAAGGAGCTTATGGAAATATAGGTTTTCCAGAATCTGCTAGCGAATATGGTCGTCAGGGAAATAAGGGTGTCCTGGAGCTACCACTACCAGAGTGAGCAAGAGCTACAGGGTCTGACGGTGAACATGGAAATCAGGATCAGTTGATGAGCTGGAATCCAAATGCACCTGAGAGTGAGCTGGAACCTTCGGGGATCTGTGCCTAAGGAGGAGAAGCAGAGGACTGGAGAGTGGAAATTAGCTTTATGGTCCTTTTAATAGGTGAGTGGTTTAGAGACCAACTGATGGTGAGCAAGTCTCAGGGCCTTGGGATGAGCAACACCCATGGATTCTTTAGGGTGAACAGAAGCAGAAGAATGTGATTCCTTATCTTCAAATGACATTGTAAATAATATCATGATTTGTATCCTCTGAAAAAATATTTTTATATACGCAAAAAGTAATAAAAAAAGAGAAAAATAATGTTTTTTGATAAAGAAAACACGATCTAAATGAAAGCTACTTCTTTCTATTTTCTCTTGTATCTGTGCTGTATACTAAAATACTACAAGTAGAGCTATTGCCAGTAGTTAAATTAGATAGGTTTGACAAGAGGCTGCTTCAGTTTGCGCTTGTATTCTTTACCCTTGACTCTGCCTTGCCGCGCTGGAGCGCTTGTGTTGTTATCAGACTTGCCGCGCTGGAGCGCTTATTTTGTGTTTTCCCTTTGACATTGCCACACCGCACTGGAGTGCTATTTTTTGTTTTTTTCTTATATTGTGCAGGAGCGCTGGTTGATTTATTGTGCATTGCGCAGGATCGCTAGTTACTGTAGTACGCTGTTCTGTTCATTTCTCAAGATGGCTGCAGATCTTATGATGTCCAAGTATGAGGTAACCGCTAACTTCCGCATGAGTGTATGTTAGTGATTGGTAGAGGGTTTGTTTACGCTAATTGTAACAGGTGTTCCCTTGACTCCCTGTCTAGCTGGTGCCCACGGTTCATCCGAACAGAGGGACATCCTCTACTAACCTTCCTGACATCAACCTGCCATTTTTAACTACCTTCCCCACTCCCATCTTCATCCGAGTCTGTTATCAGATCTAGATTGGGGTAAGGTGGGCATGGGGGCGATAGCTCATGTCGTCTCTGCGAAATCTCTATGCAAGAAACAGGTAATCTTGTGGGGCACAAGACAGAATACGTAGCCCAAGTTAATCATCTTGCCCGGACGACATGAGCGATCCCGAGATCACGCTGCAAGACATAGCAACTATGCTTGCGAACATACAGGCAGAAAACCTCAGCTTGCCCCAAGACATGACGGCCTTATAGGGTCAGGTAGTGGCTGGGGTTACGGGTCCCTGGGGTCCCTCTCCTTCTGCTAAAGTTAGGCAGGAGGGACTACTATGAGGGCACCTCCTCCCCTACACAACAAGACAACGCCATACATGTTATAGCTCCCCACCCCACACAACCAGCTCCACCCAAATGCTTTTATGGGGATAGCACCAAATACAGTGTCTGTTTTCACCAGTGCCACCTGCACTTCATGGCTAGAGCAACCGCCTTTCCGGCCGACGCTTCCAAGATTGCATTCATCCTCTCCTACATGGGTGGCGACACCGCTCAATGGTCCATCTCCCTGGTGGACAATGACGACTCCATGCTATACAACCTGCCAATTTTCAAGGAAACACTGCAGCGAATGTTCGCCCATCACACCTTTGTTCAAGCCGCAGAACTGCTGAATCTGAAACAAGGCAACACCGACCTGCTCCATTACATCACGACCTTCAGTAGGCTCGTCATAGAAGCCCGTTGGCGCGAGACCAATAAAGTATCCGTTTTTTACAGGGGTCTACACGATGACATAAAGGACCTGATTTCACAGATGCCTGATCCCCCGGTGAGATAGGTCCTTTCCTCGATCTGGTGGTCAAAGTAAACTACAGATTACAGTAGCGAAGAAATGAGAGAACCAAAGGAGGAGACAACTGGTTCCTGTCCTTCAAGGACAAAACAAAAGATGAGCCAACCCCTTCCAGTGACGTGCCTGAACCAATGAAGATAGGTGGTATACGAGGACCTCTCACCAACGAGGAAAGAGAGAAAAGGAGAAGACGGAACCAGTGCCTGCACTGCGGTAAGAATGGGCACTTCGTCAGGGAATGCCCAGTAAAGCCTACCCGAGCTAAAGGAAGGAGACCGGTTGCACTGCCTGTATCTAAGATGGACAAGACGGGAAACGAGGAAACCCAGTAGGTAGCGGGGTCCAGCTACTGAGTTCTTCATCCAGCAAGACAACGACCCCTGCTTTTTTCAGTGGCAGCCACCACCTGGGTGTAGAGGTGGTCCTACGCGCCTGGACAGGGCAGGTATGGCAAGTAACCGCCCTTATCGATTCAGGTGCCACCGGCAACTTCATTGACACCCAGTATATGAAGAACCTGGGTATGACCACGGTAATGAAGATGAAACCAGAGACAGTAAAAGCAGTGAACGGTGCTGATTTCACTTCCGGTCTTATCCGGTACCAAACTGAGGACTTGAGTATGGCGTTCAAGAACGAACACACAGAAACCATTGTCTTCGACGTAATCGATGCCCCCCAGTTTCGAGTTATTTTGGGCCTTCCGTGGCAGGTGCGCCACAACCCATGGATAGACTGGGCATCCGGAATCCTAGTCTTGGATTCAGCCTACTGCAGCACCTCCTGTTATACCTCTACCGACTCCTCTTTTGTGCATGCCGTACAGGCCCACACCCTACCCATGACAGGAAAAAGCATGGCAACACAAGACAACATACCGGAAGCATACCTTGACCTGGCTGCGGTGTTCGACAAGAAGGGAGCCAACACCCTTCCTCCTTACCGTTCGTTGGACTGCAGGATCGATCTGATCCCTGGGTCCACGCTTCCTTGTAGCCGGACATACTCCTTCACCGAAAAGGAGAACACGCACCTTCGCTCCTACCTGGATGAATACCTAAGGAATGGGTTCATACGCCATACTAGGTCCCCTGTATCCTCTCCTCTTTTCTTCGTGGCCAAGAAGGAGGGGGATCTCAGAACATGTATAGACTTCAAGGCTATGAACGCCATCACCATCAAAAATAGGTACCCACTGCTGCTGATTTCCAACCTACTGGACCAGGTGAAAACGCCTCCATTTTCACCAAGCTAGATCTCAGGGGGGCTTACCATCTAGTCAGAGTCCGGAAGGGTGATGAATGGAAAACAGCATTCCGGACCAAATTTGGCCTCTTTGAATACCAGGTCATGCCTTTCAGACTCTGCAACGCCCCAGCGGCGTTCCAGTTCTTCATCGACAAAGCATTGAGGGACTACATCGATACATTCTGTATAGTGTATATCGATGATATACTGATCTATTCACAGACCATAGCAGACCACGTCCAACACGTACGCGCCGTCCTCCAACATCTGGGACAAAATGGTTTGTACGTCAAACTGGAAAAAAGCATCTTTCATACCACGTCTGTCAAGTTCCTGGGACATGTCATCACTCCAGCTGATATCCAAATGGATAACAAGAAGGTAGAAGCTATCTTGCACTGGCCATCTCCAACCACCGTGAAGCACATCCAGAGGTTTTTGGGATTTGCCAATTACTACCGCCGCTTCATCACAGGCTTCTCCAGGATTATTACTCCCATCACTCGCTTGCTACGCATGGGGGTCCAATTCTGCTGGGATACGAAAGCCGAGCACCCCTTTCCGGAGCTGAAAAGAAAATTCACCACAGCTCCCGTTCTGAGGCACCCCGACTCAGAACAACCGTTTACTGTGGAGGCCGATGTCTCGCAGGACGATCTAGGAGGTGTGTTGTTGCAAAGGGACGCTGACACGGGTCTCCTACACCCTGTAGCGTTCTATTCTAGGAAACTCCAACCAGCCGAACACAACTACACCATCTCAGATCGAGAGCTCCTGGCTATCAAGACAGCGTTCAAAGAGTGGTGCCACTAGCTGAAAGACGGCAAACATTCCGTAATTATGTATATGGATCACCGGAACCTGCAATTCCTTCGCTCGGCCCATGCCCTCACATCCAGGTAATTACGATGGACTCTGTTTTTTAATGAGTATGACTTCAACATCACGTACCGACCGGGAAAGGAGAACGCCAAGGCCGACATACTATCCCACCTTGAGGACACCAACGACTCTGTGTTCGCCGCTGAGCCATTACCCATCATTCGCAAACAATGTTTCCAGGGTGTTGTGCTGTCTTCTGATTTCCTTTCCCAACTCCATGACGACATCACACAGATCGATCTGTCTTCCTTGGTAGAGAACCACAGGGTATAACCACACAGAACGGGTTCTTGTACAAAGAAGACAAGTACTACCTTCCTCTGGTAGCCCGCCAACAGCAGGCCCTGTACATGTGTCACAACCATGTTCTGTCCAACCATCCGGGATATCACAACACCGTGGATCTGTTACAGAGACATTTCTGGTGGCCCACGTTGGAAGATGACACCAGGGCCCATATTGCACATTGTGCCATGTGTGCCCAGGGAAAGAACATGTCTGGGCCATCCGTTGGGCTGTTACATACCATTCCTGTTCCTCCTCATCCCTGGCACACCATTTCCATGGATTTTGTAGTGGAATTGCCAGCCACCACTCTATGGTACACTACTGTCCTTACCAAAGTGGACAATCTCACGAAAATGGCTCATTTTGTACAACTGAAGAGATTACCTTCGGCAGCCGAATTGGCAGTGGTTTTCCTGCAAAACATGGGTAGACTGCATGGCATACCGTCTGTGGTGATAACAGACCGGGTTCGCAATTTGTGTCTCGTTTCTGGAATGAGGTGTGCACTGCCATTGATTTGGACGTTCGTTTCTCATTGGCATACTACCCTCAAACCGACGGTCAAGCCGAGAGAACTAACCACACCATGGAGCAGTATCTCCGTTGCTTACTTCTGTCAGCAGAAAAGGAATGGGCAGAAGTGCTATGGATGGTGGAATACGCTTATAACAACAACAAGCATTCTGCCATCGGTATGTCCCCCTTCTACTGCCTCCGGGGCAAACATCCCAGAACTATGCCATGGGAAGAACCACAGAACAGTCCCTTGCCCTCGGTTCAGGCATACCATGCCAGGCTCTGCACACTCTGGCAGCAGGCCCGGTTTTAACTAGCCAAGGCCAAAGAGTACTACAAACAGTACGCGGACAATTGCAAGAAGAAGGCACCCACCTACAAGAAAGGAGACAGGGTGTGGCTCCATTCGGAATCTCAATGTGCACGGCCCCAAGAAACTGCTGCCCCGTTTTGTGGGACCTTATGTGATCAAGAAAGTGATTAAATGTGTGCCATGAAGCTCTTGGTGCCTCCTCAGATGAAAATACACCCTGTTTTCCATGTCTCCCTTCTACGTCCCGTTCACCCTGAGTGTGATGTGTCCTCCCCTCCTTCTCCAGTTCTTAGGGATGATCACATTGAGTACGAGGTCAGGGCTATACTTGGTTCCCATCGTACCCGGCGGAGGCTCTTTTACCTAATTGACTGGAAGGGTTATGGTCTGGAAGAGAGGTCCTGGGAGCCCCTGTCGCATGTTCGCCACACTTCCCGGTTGGTTCGCGCCTTCCATGTCAGTCACCAGCTCAGCCCTTGCCTTACCACCCCTGTATGATTCTGCTGTTGCAGGTGGGGGTTCTGTTTTAGGCGGGGGTGCTGTCATGGTTCATCTGGAGCGCTGTATACTTTACCCGTGACTCTGCCTTGCCGCGCTGGAGCGCTATTTTGTTATTAGCCTTGCTGCGCTGGAGCGCTAGTGTTGTTACCTGCCCTGAAGTGCTGGAGCGCTTGTATTCTTTACCCTTGTCTCTGCCTTGCCGTGCTGGAGCGCTTGTGTTGTTATCAGCCTTGTCGCCCTGGAGCGCTTATTCTGTTTTCCCTTCGACATTGCCACACCGCGCTGAAGCGCTAATTTTGGGGTTTTTCTTATATTGCGCAGGATCGCTGGTTGATTTATTGTGCATTGCGCAGGAGCGCTAGTTACTGTGGTACGCTGTTCTGTTCATTTCTCAAGATGGCTGCAGATCTTATGATGTCCAAGTATGAGGTAACCGCTAACTTCCGGATGAGTGTATGTTAGTGATTGGTAGAGGGTTTCTTTGCGCTAATTGTAACAGGTGTTCCCTTGTCTCCCTGTCCAGCTGGTGCTCACGGTTCAACCGAACAGAGGGACGTCCTCTACTAACCTTCCTGACATCATCCTGCCATTTTTAACTACCCTCCCCACTCCCATCTTCATCCTAGTTTGTTATCAGATCTAGAGTGGGGTAAGGTGGGCGTGGGGCCGATAGCTCATGTCATCTCTGCAAGATCTCTCTGCAAGAAACAGGTAACCTTGTGGGGCACAAGACAAACTGGCAGCACACTATTTTGATTCCCATCAGGGACATGTCAGGTTTTCATTCTAGTGATGCTGATAAAATGGGTGTATCTTGGTTGGCTCATAGGAACATGTGTAGGAACATGTGTGGCAACATATGAGGTAGCAGATTCCACAATAAAACAAGTGATTATATATTTAAGATTTTAAAAAGCAACAATTTCAATAAATATTAACTTTTCAACTGCTGCAGGCTACAGCACATAAGTGAGAAAATCTAAAATGTACTGAAACACATCAGTTCAGGTGTTTGAAACAAATGCATTATAACACTATACAAATGCCTTTGTCCTAAATTGCACATGAATTTGTATTACTTAATAATGATGCTCATTCAAAATTAGGTAAGCATACTGTGTTTCACTCTTATATTTTTTCTCAACAGCACCTTACCTGATGTATTTCATTGCCTGCAAGATATGTGTTTAAGGTTCATAGTGCACATCTGTTGCACCCTTAACTCCTGTTGAAGTCTTTGTATTAATTGAGTTTCAAGCAGAGTTCTGTGGTGCATGGCATGGTATTGTCTAGTCTGAGCATGTATGCTTCCATGTTTGTTTACTATAGGGCACCGCAGTATTGTTTTCACGGATGAATAAAGCTTTTGTTATCACTTAGTCCACGTGAAGTACCATTTACACATTTGCAAACCAAATACATGTTACAGAACACCCAGAAAACTCAATACTAGCAGTTCAAGCATCCTGTTACTTCTTTCACCAATGGGGAGATTTGAAAGCTGACAGTGTCACAACTAGAGGGAAGGCTACCAGAGGCTACAATGGCCAAAAAAAGCAACATCTCAGGCAAAAAACATTGATGACCTCAAAACAGATGGAAGTAAGACCAGGCCCAATGGAGAATGACTGGCAACATGGGTTATGGCCTGTGTTGTGTGCACTGGTTACCATAGCTTGTGAGTTTCCTTGCTTTTGCGCGTTTGTCAAAACCATAACCGAGCTTCTAACTGTGCTTTTGTAGTGAATGTGTCCTTAGACAGGGATAATAATTAATGGAAAAGTCTGCGGACAGATTTTGCCTATGCAAAAAATTACATTTTTTAAATGTTTCCCAGGTCTCCAAGTTAGCTCTTCTCACAAGGAATCTGATAAAACGGGCCACGCAGAAATAGCTAGTTGTTTGATCTGTGTTGTGAGTCAGACCCCATGCATCTCCTTGGCACTTTTCTCAGGTAAGATTGCAAGGATGATTTATGGTTTCAAGGACTTCCTTGTAAGTGCCCTTGAAGTTGTAAGGCAGCTAGTGTATGTCAGTAGTTCAGGTCCTGCCCAACAGTCCCCACTGCCTGATCTTCCGGCGGTCATTCTCCGCCCACCTCCGAGCTAAACATTCTTTCATTCCTGGAATGCTGTGTTTGGGGAGGTGGCACATGCCTGAGGCCTGGGCCCAGCTGTTATGCAGCGGCTGGTGAAACGTCTCACACATACCTCTGCTAGGCAGAGGAGAGGCGTTCAAACACTGCATCTCCCGGCTCAAGTTTAGATAAAGCAGGTGCAGAGGGCCAGTCCCCCTGGACTTACCTGCAACCAGTCCTCCAAGTGCTTAAGACCCTTTAGGACCCATCTCCAGCGCCTCGAGGCACTCACCTTGCTGCCTCTCTCTGTCTCCCCCCCTCTCGTTCTTCACCCTCATTCTTTTCACCTCCTCTCTCTCCGTGTTTTTGTCACTATCTTTGCTCAGCTATGCCTTTCACTTGCTCCCACTGTTCTGCACCTCTCAATTACCATGCGCCTCTGTTTTGTCTGCTTTTGTGCATTTTTTCATTTTCTTTGTGCCACTGTCTGTCTGCTTTTGCCTATTTTTCTGTGTGACCTTTGTCACGGTCTTTCCTTTGCCTTTCACTTGCCACCACTGTTCTGCGCTCTGTGCCTTTGTTTTATTTGCTTTCGACAGTTTTTTATCCGCTTTGTGCCTCTGTTTGCTCATTTTGTCTGCGTTCCTCCTCAGCCATGCCCCATGCACCCCCCTCGGCGGAGGACCTACTTATTGTTGTTGGCAGGTCGAAGGTGCCTCAAAGGCAGGCCCGTCTGTGCCGGTCCACCCCTGGACTATGCCCAGAGCCAGAAACCCTGGTTCTTCCACGACCCACCACTAACCACCTCACTTCTACACACGCTTCACCTCAGCCACCACTCAACGCTCCTCTGGTGGGCAGCACCACACAACATGGAGGAAGCCTTCACCTGCACCTCCTGCTACTTCATCTGCACCGTCTCAATCACAGCTCCTACACCAGCTTAGAACCCACCAACAACACCCGACACCTCACCCACACAAACATCTTCCAAGAAACAATCTCCCGCTCCCCACACACCAAGATGCATGCTCTTTAACACCACTCGCTCCGCAAACAGGCCATGGAGATCTGGGACTTGCTAGATGACGCTGCCCTGGTCCCTCCTGTTCCTCATGGAAACATCACTGATCGAAGCATCAACACCAAACATCGCTTCGGTCATTCTTACCGGAATCAAGAGCATCATGCAAAACCACCAAACAGAACATTAGGAGGATTTGCCATCATCTTCAAGGACATCCTCAGCTGCAACGCCTCCACAGAATCTGGAACCAACTACATGGAACACCTGAACTTTAAACCATAAATCAAAGACAATTTCACCCTGGGGCAGGACCAATATCTACCAAACTCCAGGACCCCAACCCAACTTCACCAACAACATCATGGACTTCGTTGACCAATTAGTCATCAACTCCAGGCAATATATCGTCCTAGGAGACCTCAACTTCCATCTAAAAGACCAGCCTGACCTGAACTCAGCCACTCTCCTAGACAGCCTCCGGTACCTCGGGCTAACCCCACGCATCTCAGATCTCACCCACGCTGCTGGACACATCTTGGACCCCATCCGCACATCCTTCAAAAACGTCATGATCAACACACCCACATCCATCACTTTGACTAACCACGCCATAGTTAGTTTCACAATCAACAATCCATCACCACAGATGAACCTCCACGACTAGCTCAGCGTGCTGACACTGGAGCTGAGATGGATCGGGCTTCCAGCCACAAGAACAAACTGGAGCATACAGGCCATCTAGCATGCAATATCAACAAGTTCTAAAAATGAATCATCACCAGTGCCAACACCATACCTACCCCCCTGAAATCGAAGCCACATAGCAAAAACAAGAACACAGGCCAGCTGGTACACGGAAGATCTCAGAATGACAAAAGGCACTGCAAATTATAGAACGGAGGTGGAGAACAAGCCAGGCGTGAGTGGAAAAGTACACATTCCAGTCCGCCCTGAAACGGTAGCACCAGCAAATCCATGAAACCATGAGAATGCATCCTACCAGCTCCAATAGCAGCAAATAAACCTTCACCATTGCCAAGGAATTCACTACACCCACTGCAGCAGCTAGCAACATCAGTCCAACTTAAGAACTGTAAGACAACCTCTGTTTTTTGTTGCAGCAAGATCAGAACCAGATACAGCAACTGTGCCCCACAGCCGGACCCCTTGTACCTTGACAGAAGTCTCCCAGTGATAGATAACGACAACACAATAACAACATGGGGCACTATCAGCAATGAGGAAGCCAAAGCAATCATGAAGACCCTACACTCCAGGGACCTTTGGGACCTTGCCCTCATCATGCCTTCAACGAGGGATCACCCGCCATCAGCAAGGCTTTCACACACATCCTCAACACCTCCATCAACACAGCAACCTTTCTGGAATCCTGAAAGCATGCAACTGTCAAAGCAGTCCTTAAGAAGCCCTTGGACAACCCAATCAAAACTCGCCAACTACTGACCGATATCCCTCCTTCCATACCCAGCCATGGTCCTAGAGAAAGCCATTAAGAGACACTTCCCTGACCACCTCGCCAACAACCAGCTTCTTGATGCCACACAATCAGGTTTCAGACTGAACCACAGCACTGACACTGCCCTCATTACAAGCAACAAATGATATCCGGATGATCCTCGACAGAGGGGAAACAACAGCCGTCATCCTCCTAGATCTCTTCGCAGCCTTCAATACCGTCTCCCATCCCATTCTGATTAGACAATCAATGAAACAGGTATTCAAGAATGTGCCCTCCATTGGCTCTGCATGTTTCTCATTGGAAGAACCCAAACCGTCAACATGCCACTATAGTCCTTAGAAGCATTGGAACTACTTTGCGGAGTCCCGCAGGAGTCCTCACTCAGCTGGATTCTTTTCAACGTATGTATGACGTTCCTATGTGTGCTGTTACAATGCAGTAGGTTACAACTCGGACGTTACATCGTCCGCTTTGTTACCACGCATGGCTTTACATTGCAAGTCGTTTCTACGACTTGCACTAGATGGCGCACTGGATTTAGGAATAGTATAAATTACTATTCCTACTCCAGTTAGCGCAACAGCAGGGAATGTGTTGGACTTAAAATCCAACACATTCCCTGGTGTTGCGCGCCATCTAACAGAAGTGGTTGAAACGACTTGCGATGTAATGCCATGCGTGGTAACAACGCAGCGATGTAACGTCCGCGTTGTAACCTACCCACGTGGTATTACCAGCATTGTAAACAATGTTTCCCTTTTCAACATATACATGACTCCACTGCCAGATATCATCCGGTCTCACAATATCAACATCCTCACCTATGCAGACGATTTGCAATGATACTATCCTTCAACCCCTGTTCACCGCATGCATAACCAAAGTGGCCACCTGCATGAAGTCCAACTGCCTCAATCTGAATGCGGACAAGACCAAAGTGGGTATATTCAGGAAGGACGCATCCTCATGGGACTCCATCTGGTGGCTGACAGATCTCTAACCAGCTCCCATGCCAAGCGCACAAGCAACAAACCTTGTAATCATTAACAAGAGCAAATTGGCCTAAGTCAACACAGTTGCATCATCCTGTTTCAAAACCCTCAGGATGCTGAAGAAGATTCTAAAGTGGCTACCGACCAACACCAGGAAAATGGTCACTGATGCTCTCATCACCAGCAGACTAGACTTCGGGAACAGGAATAACCAACAAACTCATAAAAAGTCTCCAGACATTCCAGAATGCAGCAGTTAGACTAGTCCACAATCTCCCACGCAGGGCTCATATCACAAGTCACCTAAGGAAATTCCATTGACTTCCGATACATAAGCGCACACACTTCCAGCTCCTCCCCCACACATACAAAGCACTTCACAACACAGGCCCTGCCTATTTGAACAGCTGTGTACAATTCCACCTTCCCTCCAAGTACCTCCGTACTGCTGGACTCTCACTAGCATATACCCCACGCATACACAAAAGCAGATCAGGAGGTATTGCCTTCTAATACGTTGCTCCTAAAGCCTAGAACAACCTTCCAAAACCCATCAGAGCCTCCTCCTCTCTTCTTTTTCAATTATTATTATAATAATAATATTGTTTTTATTATTATTATTATTATTATTATTATTATTTTTATTATTATATATGCATTTATATTAATAGAGAGCACTATCACCTCCAAGGTATCCTGGCGCTTGCTTATCCAGTAAACCTACCATTGATTGAGTGGACTTTAACCTTAAGGGGCCTATTAGGATGGCGGACGGACCTGAGTTCGTCCGCCACCCCCGAGGTGGAGGGAACGTCCGCAGGGGCTGCGGCGTTCCCTCCAGTGCAATTAGGATGTGACCGCCACCCTGGCGGTCACATCCTCTATATTTAACATTGCAGCGGGTGCTGCTTTAAGCAGCAACCGCCGCAAGGTTAAATATGCATGCTTTGCATTTGCATGCACAAAGCGGCAGGCACCGCGCTGTGCCTGCCGCTTCGCGCATGCAAATGCAGGGGGGTACCATAGGTACCCCCCATGTGCACACCCCATCCCCCTTCACCCTGGGGGCCCGCAACGGGCCCCCAAAGAAAAGACCGTATGCCTTTCCACGGCGGAAAAGCCGCCGCGGAAAGGCATGTGTTCTGGCCCATCCTAATATGGCTGGCGGTGTCTGATAGACACCGCCACCATATTAGAGCTTTTCCGCCGCGGTCGGAAGGCGACCGCAGCGGAAAAGCGGCGGGCGGTCTTGCCGTCCGCCGATGACCCCCCAGCCATCCTAATCTGGCGGGGGGGTCTTTGGAGGCACCGCAGTGATGAATCCGCATCCTCTGGGCCGGTGGTGGCTTCCGCCGGCCCGGAGGATGCGGATTCACCGCGATCCTAATCGGCCCCTAAATACATGGGAAAAGCCAGGTTTTTAGTGCTTTCCTAAATTGCAAGAGATTTGTACTGTTTCTCAGTGTTACTAGTAGTTTGTTTCAAAGCTGTGCTGCTTTAACTGAGAAAGCTCATCCTCCCTGTCTTATTTTCCAAAATTTGGGAATACAGAGGAGATTTGCGGTCGATGAACATAGGTTCGTATCATTTGAATTTCATTTGGAATGATTTAGGGCCTTTTTCCTGAATTGATTTGAAAACTATGCAAAGTGATTTATATGCTATCCTTTCCCTTATTGTGAGCCAATGAAATTATTTCAAAGCTGTGAAGAAAGTGCCATTCTTGGTCTGTTCTATGCTAGTTTTGCAGTTTTTTTATTAGATAATCCAGTATTCCTAACAAAAACGCGTTGTAATAGTCAAGTTGGCTCAGGATGGCACTTTGCACTATCAGTGTTCTAGCTGGTGAGGGTAGGATAGATAAGAGTTTTTTCAGGTTACGAAGTAGTGCAAATCAGGTAGCTGCCGTCTTGTTGACATAACCATCTGTGGGGATTCTAAGTCATCATCCTTTGCTAACAGCCCAAAATTACCTGGGAGTTCCATTTGGGCTTTATTGGTTGAGCAGCAAAAAATTTCTGTTTTAGCTCCATTAAAGTTTAAAGAGTTGTTTCTGAGCCATTTCACAATGTCTTTCAGACCATTGTGAAAGGAATCCATTGATTTTGTTTTCTCGTTTGCTAGTATCAATTGCCTATCATCTGCATAGATGATCAGACTAATATTGTGAGTTAATAAAGGCTGCATATAGATATTAAATAGGATCGGGCTTAGCGTCGATCCCTGTGGAATTCCGTACTCAACTGTTCTGAACTCAGAACGATATGGGGCAGTGAGATAGGTTGACATCTGTCTGTCAGATATGATCTTATCCACTTTAGTGTTGTTCCATCAATTTCACTTTTTTCTAATCTTGACAGTATTACTTCATCATTAATAGTGTCAGATGCGGTTGACAGGTCAAGTAGTATCAAAACCGCTGTTCAACCTTTGTCCACTGTCCTCTGGAGTTCACCCATCGGCAGTCCAAGTGCTGATTCCGTACCATGGTCCGGCCTAAAGCCGAATTGCTCCTTTTCTTGATTTTGATCTTCCAGAGGCATTGACAATCTTTTGTTTACATATTGTTCCAGGATTTTCACCGGAAAAGGTCATTGAGTCTGTAATTACTGAGCAACGAAGGGTAAGATCTGGGCTTTTTAAGTAAGGGAGCTACTACTGCTTTTTTCCAGGTCCGAGGGACTTGGCCCAATTCCAGTGATTGATAACAGATTTGTAATAATGGTGGATATAACTCTTTGGTTCGGCAATTTCATATTTTAGGCAGTAGTGGACCTAATAGAGATCCTGATAAGGTAAACATTGCTATAGCTCTAAAGCCTTCTTTTGTCATTAGCTCGAAAGTTTCAAGCTTGTTGGGGCCTGTAATTGTGATTTAAGGCTACTCTGAGGACATTCCATGCCAAGTGATCTATCGCTTGGGTGGTGTTTTCCATTTTTGATAGGCTATCTTTTGGTAATATTCTCAATGTCTACTAGAACCTGTTCAATTTTGTTCTAAAAAAACAAGGCTAAACATCATCACATAGTACTTTAGAGAGTTTCATTGTTTGCCTGGTACATTCTAGGGTCGTCAATACCCGCATAATATCAAATATCTTTCTAACTGTTTTTGGCTTATAATATTGCCTTAGCGTAGTAATCCTCTTCGTATGTACCTATTTTTTGTATTCATTTAGCCCAAACTTTAATAATTGTTTGTCTTCTTCTAAGTAGGATTTCCGCCATTTCCATTCTAACTTTTGCATGCTTGTTTTGTTACTTTTAGCAATTCTGTGTACCAAAGTGATGAAGGTCTTTGATGGGTTTTACTATTTTTGATAGGTGTTTCCTTACCTAGTGTCTCTGATATCTTAGCACATAAGGTATCGTTGTTTTCATCTGCTGTCTTCCAGGTGTCAAAACATGTTACCAAGTTAAATACCTTCCCCTTTATTTTGGTCTATTTGAATATACCTCGTTATCACGCAGTCTTTTTCTCCGCAGGGAACTACAACGCAGTCGTTACAACAACCGTGTTGTAATTCCGCATACCATTACCACGCAAGTCGTAACAACGACTTGCGGAGGGGGTAATAGTATAATTTACTATTCCAACTCCAGTCTGTGCAGACAGTAGGGATTTTAAATCAAACACCTTCCCCCCCCTCCGCAAGTCGGTGTTCCGACTTGCGGAGTAATGGTATGTGGAATTACAACGCGGTTGTAACGACCGCGTTGTAATTCCCTGCGGCGAAAAAGTTTTGTGGTAAACGTTGTTTACCGTCTATTTAGTTTGTGCAAAGCTCTGCCTGGCTTTTCTTGGCGTATTCCAAATTCTGGGATATAAGTTTTACTGCCTTTATATGAAAAACCACCAATGCATGGTCGGTCCTGCTCAAAGGTGTGATGCCATCAACTGAAATGAGATCTTCAGATGAGACGATGATAAGATCTAGTCTATCTCCGCCCTTGTGTGTTGGAACCTGTACTAGTTGTTGTAGCCCCAATATACTGCAAGAAGCTGATGACCAGGCTCTTTACGTAAGCCCACATGAGGCTAGCATCATTCACCTGCTATAGCGCCAGGATATATGTGTGATAGAATACTATAAAAATACAGTTAACATAAAATAAGATAACATACACGACTGCTGCCTGCCTTTAAGATGGCGGAACTCCCATGGTAACTGAGGGATATTCAATAGCTTCACACTACAGAAACCATGACAGATGCAGGAGGCATTTTTGTCGGCTTGCAGCAGTGGATGGAACATGCTTTTAGGTGCCACCAAATGGAGGGAAATGAAGAATTCAAGAAAAAGGAAACATGAATACAGAAGACGCTGCCTCAGAGCAAGATACAGCTGTGCCCACAGATTTTCCTTACAGTACTGTGTTGCAGCAGCTCATAGTTCAAGTTGTCCCTGCTGCTTTAGGTACATGGGTGTTCCAACCTCCTTCTAGCAATTTAAGGTAGATTCAACATTCTCGTGTAGACAATGATGCTGAAGAAGTTCAAGACCAGAGGGGTCAATGTGTGCAGGGGAAGTTTGACTGTGGAGATGTATGACGTTACCACGCGGTACATCATAACGCGGTACATCACAACGCAGTTTTTACAACGCAAGTCGTTACCACGACTTGCGCTGTAGGGTGATGGACTTAGGAATAGTATGATTAGCTATTCCAACTCCAGCCTACGTACAGTAGGGAAGGTGTTGGAATAGTAAATCACACTATTCCTTAGTCTAGAGTGCCATCCAGTGCAAGTCGTGGTAACGACTTGCGTTGTAAAATCTGCGTTGTGATGGCACTGCAGTGTTTTGACCGCATAGTAAAGGTTGTTTCCCGACTGTGGTCTTAAATCATATTAGAACAAACTTTATCTTCTCAGATCCTAGATATATGTCAGACAAGATGTTTGTGCCCAACAATATTATCAGAGCATGAAAGTCTTCTGCGCCTTCCTTCCTCGAGGCCTACCTGGATTTTGCTTCACCCTGATGCACTATTGTCGTGATGCTGTGCCCTGCTGGATGGTAGGGGGTTGGGGAGGGGAGGGCTGTTGTTTATTTTATTTTATTTAATGCGATTTTATATAGCGCAAACATTACCCGAAGGTCTCAGAGCGCTTTACAAAAGAACCAGTTGCCTTACATAAGGACTTTGGATTACATGAGTCACAATAAAAGATACAAACCGAAAAAATGCCAAATGTACAAGTTGTAAAGTTACTCAATGAAGAGATACAAACAGAAAAAATTGCAAATGTACAAGTTGTAAAGTCACTCAAGGAAGAGATACAAACGGATAAACTCTAAAATCACATAGGAATGGTAGTAAATACAAAGGTCTACTACATATACTGGTGGTTAGAGTTATATATATATACAAATAGTAAATTCACTCAGGATTACATTTTTACAGTAATAATTACACCTTAGCAATCGAAGGGGCAGGGGAAGGAAGAGGGGGGAGAACAGAAAGAAAGGGAAAGGAAGGCAGAATAAGGACAGGAAGGTGAAACAAAACGGGCGAGGGACCAGAGGTACGAACAAGATCGACAACGAGGAGTAGGTCCATGGCACAGGAGAGATGATAGAAAGGTCGCCCGGCTGGGACAGAGGAAGAGGTCAAAGATCATTAAGATGGCGGATTAGGGACAGGGGAGTTAAAGAAGAGAGTCACAAAATAGCGGGGAGCATAAGAGTCCAAGTCAGAAAGTCAAGGGAGCAAATTCCAAAACCAACAAGAGCAAATTTTGCGGAGGGTAACTAGAGAGGGAAAAGAGCCAGAGAGCCAGGAGGGAGGAGGGCAGTCGGTTTCAAAGTCATAGCCGTACTGTCCATGAGCAAAATTTCAAGGCAGCGGGGGCAGTAGTGTCCGATCCGGTGTCTATAGGTCAAGGAAGCATGTTGCAGGCGCCAAAACAGCAGTCCATAGAGCGGGAGGTAACAAAGAGCGGTGCCGAGACTTCATACCTCCGCTATGTCCCCAAATCTGGCCAGATGTCTTGCGAGGAGGCAAAACAGTCAGCAGCAACGCGGGCATGTAGTACGCGGCCCATTACCCCACCGGCTGTGTCTGCCTCGTACCGATGTTGCGGGCAGGTAGGACAACCTCGATGGCAGTCTTTCCCTACAGGGGTAAACCGGCAGAGCTGTACCTTGGGGTGAGGACGGCGAGAGGGCTCCGCAAATCATCAAAGCTAGATGCAGCGGTATCAGGCTCACGTCTTACGACCTCCCTGGTGCAAGCTCGGTATCCTCCAAACGCCATCTTAGTTCACGGTTGCTGAGGAGCATTTCGTCTCATTGCTCGGCTTACCAATGATCAAGGAAAGTGATGTTGTGTTCTGCGATAGCTGCAGACATTCTGATAACGGAATTTGTGCTTCATATGGGTTTTAAAAGTGGAGGCTGGTGTTCATGGGCGAGATGGGCACCGCCCTGCCACCCTTGGGGCATTAAAAAATATGAGCTGGAACACCGAGCAGCTAGCAATAAATTGTGCTGGCTGCTCGGTGAACAAACATGGGTAAATCCAGGTTTTTCTTTGAGGGGGTGGGGGATGATGGCATTGGCTCTTGGCTCTCTACTGTGTGTGCATGCTTTTGGCTGGGCGAAGATTTCTTACACCTTAAGCCAGAAAGCAGAGCAGTGACGACACACAAGGACGAACAAGTGTTGTTGTTCTTGCTGCTTTTTTTCTTATATATCAGAATCTTTTCTATCTTATTGCAAAGATATGCATTGGCAACCCCTGCGGGGCTTGTCTGAACTCCTTGATGTTTTGCACGGCTAACGTTTCAGTCTATAGTTGATATGTAAATGCCATTTGTTGTTTCCATATTCGCTTGCCCCAGCACCTGTTATATTATACTCTTGGCAACGCTGTAACATCAATTACTTATAGCCAGATTCATCATTGAAAATTGCGCTCGCAAAGGGCCAGATTCTCATAATCTGGCCCTTTGCGAGCGCAATTTTTGCATTCATCATCCCAAATGCAAAAATCGCTAATAGCAAAATCGCAAAATTGCGAGGAATTGCATTTAAGGAATCTCTATTTGAGATTCCTTAAATGCAATTCATTAACCATTTTTAATTTGCGAATTCGCAATTTTTGGCCACTATTTACCGCGAAGTCTGACTTCGTGGTAAATAGCGAAAAATTTGAAAAATGCACTTTAGTGCATTTTTCTAAGTTGTATGTTACACACACACATATCCTTTGCACATGTGTGTGTGCAACATCAGTCTACATTTTCATTTCAGGGGTGCTACAGGGTGTCCTTTGGACACCCCTGGCACCCTTGAAATTGCATCCTTATTTGCGATTAGCAATTTGCTAATCGCAAATAAGGAAGCTGTAGGAATCGCAATTTTTTTTGCGATTTCTACATGAATCCCATTTTGCAAGTCCTTAATAGCGATTCCTTCATAATCGCTATTAAGGACTTGCAAAACGGGACAATGATGAATCTGGGGGTTAGTTCCCTCTGAAAACCTCTGGGACTGCGATCCCACTTTAATTTGTTACAGACATTGTGGACTAAATGTACTTAACTTAAACTCGAATAAAAATATATTTTTTTTTAAATAAGAGCCTGAATGCCTTTCCTTGCTTTAGACAATTCAAAAAATCTTATCTAGGAAGTAGAAGGGAGCTCAGGAGGTTATTGGCAAGCTATTACCCCCTCCTAGCTTTACAGATGGATGTCCCTCTACCTTGAAGGCACATTCCCTGAGGCATGTACATCTTTACAGGAAACTATCCTATTAGAAGTTGCTGCTTCAGTTGATGTAGCAGATAAGAGAATGGATTCAGCTGGTAAAAGAGTTTACTCTGCTTCGAATTTTCTAATCAGAGCAAACACCTATGTTAAATGTGCAGTTCAAGCTCTGCTTAGAGACTTTCACGCTGTATCTGAGCAGAGGCCGGCTGGTGCAGACTCCACAGCTCTATGATGGAACAGCAGGTACACTTTCTATACACTACATCTCCTTTGACTCCTTTGAGTGGTAGCTGCTGGTTCCGCAATAGCTACTCAACATCACACTTGGATGAGATTGGATAATTTCCAGAAATCTATAATACTTCACTTACCCTTCACAGGATCCAAACTCTATGGCCTTGTCAAGCACTCAATAGAGGACCACAACTTACAGACCCAAGTTAGACCTCAGGAAAGGGTCGAGGAATGAAAGGGAATGCGTCAGCTCTCTTGAGGAAAGTGTTGTGTCTGGGAATCGCTGTCTCTGAGAACTCTAAGCGCGTGCCTTCCAATGCCCCTCCTCCCCAAAAGGCATGAACACTTGGCAGCAACACTCTCCACAGGTGAGGGCAACTTTAACATGTGTGAAGCTGCTTTTATTTGAAACAATTTTAGAGATTTTGGAGTTAGCAACATATACATCTTCAAATAGTACAAAGGAATTTGCAAGTTAAAAAGTTAAAAAGATACATATAAACATTAAACACAAGAACAAGCAGTCCTTGCATAAATTGGTGTAATGTCTCATCTTTTCTAGAGGTTGGTGTGGAAGGTCTTACGCTTTATATTACTTGCATCAACAGCTCACAATGATAACAGTTATTTCTTATTCATTTCAGATAGGGTTATTTTAGATAGTCAGAGCAAGACATTCACTTTAACATTGTTATAAGTTGTATCAGGATGGGGAGGGGGATTAACCAATTTCCTTATTTTCTTTTTTGTTTGTTTTACAAACGATTTCATTCATCTCTCTCAGAGGATGAATCTACATTGTCGACTGTTGTCCATTCATCATACAATTCCCTCCACTCAAATAGATCTTCTGTCATCTTAAGATCTGTGTGAACTATTTGTATTCCAATACTTGACAGAATGCCCAAAAGCCACTCTGTTAAATATTTCCGCTAGTCATGGAATGACCGTCCCAGTTCCCAGAACCATTGTATGGACCTTTTAGTTTTTTTCCTAGGAGAAGTGACAAATCCACTATTCTAAATTTTATTTACCCTCTGTTAGACCCGTCTGCTTCTGAGAGTCCCCTCACCACTATGATTTCTTTTGTTCCCCTGTACCTCCCAAAATTTGTCGCTTTTTATTTGTCTACCAGGACTTTTTATGTGTTGTTTCATGGGGTTAGATGTTCCTTGACGCCCAGTTGCTCACAAGGTTTGTGGCACCTATTTACAAGGCGCCTGTCCCAAACCTGTGGGATTACAAGCTGGGGTTGTCAACCTGTGTAAATGAACTTAAAATGGTGGACACCCTTTTTTTTCTCATGTGAAGTGACTCCCATTGGAGCCTTCATGAACCCTGGCCTCTTGAGGTTTTGGCGCCCTTTGTTTGGCGCGCATTTCTGACAGGAATTCCTTTATTTTCCTCAGGTACACAAAATGGCTGCTCTAGAACCCCAGTACGGTGGCTGTGAGTGTCCTAAATACCCCTCAAGAGTGCCATGTCATTGTCACAGCCAGAGAAGGTTCTAGAACCTTCTGGCTCGTGCCAGTACCCCAGGGCACTGGCTATATAAGGCCCAGTCCCTGGCGGCCATTTTAGATGATGATTAGAAGATTAGAAGATTGAATGAAGGATTAAGAGATTCCAGACTTGACACCAGATTGCCACCTGCCCTGTTGACCCCTGAGGTGGCTGGTAGCGCAAGCAGTAGAGCAGCAAAGGGTTGCTGGCGTTGTGTCTGACTGGCGTTCCAGTCAGCTACGTGAGAAGTGATCTAGCGCCTACAGCGCCTGCCCAGCGAGTACCTCATTGCCCCCAAAGACTGTGGCCAGATTCGTGTGCCTCCCCGTCCCCCCGGTGGTGGTGAGCTGTAATCGACTTATCGAGTCGCGAGGCAAGAGCAAGTTCGCCGCGACCGCGATCGTCAGCTGTGCCCCCTTCGCGTCAGGTGCCTCTAGAGGGGAGCTCGGACGTCTCCGAGCCCCACCAGCGTAGAGCGCTTCCTGCGCAGATTGAAGGTGAGGTGGTGCGCCGGGGCGGGGAAAGGCCGGCCTTCGTTGGGCGGGACTAGCGTCTCTGCCACTCCCCAGTGACCCGGGAGCTGTAGCTGTGGGCGGGAGCCACCCTGAATGCGGAAGTCGGAGGGAGGTCCGTGGAGCCCCTGAGAGCCCCGTCGCTAACGAGAGGAGTGCTGTGCCCGACTGAATCGTATCTTGATTGCAGCCGATGTGAGGTGGGCCCGTTTCCTCATAGTGAATGCAGCGTTGTGAAGGAACTGTGAACCGGCATTTATTTGACTGTGCGCGAAGGTTGTGTGACCTCTCCGGCAGCCCGTTCGTCAGTCTAATGACTTTGAACTGGTGCCGCCTGTGCTCAAGTGGTGCTAAAGCCCGTAGGCGCGCATAGACTTCATCGGCAAAGCAAAGATCCTATCCCGGTGACCGCCGAGTGCAAATGATGTATTTACTGTGTTTCCTTGCCTTCTAGATATACGTGCATACGCCTTGAGTGATTATTAAAGAGTCCCAAACCTTATTTTGTGCTCAGAGAAGCCGTATACCTGGTCATTGAGAACAACATAAACTGAAAGAGTTATCTTTCCCATTTGAAACGTATTGTCGATGTAATGATTCTAAAGTATTTAATTGGTGGCAGCGATACCAGAAGAACAATGTGGTTGTTTATTTAAATGAACCAATATTTATTCTGATATTTATTGTGATATTCATTCCTGAATTTATTCTATTTATTATTATTATTTATTACCAGAACTGTATGACCAAAAGAAATGTGTATGTGCTTTCCCAGTCAACCCTATTTACAACAAAGAACTTTTATATAAAGGAATCGTATTTTTCTACAGCAGTGGTGTGGTGTCCTTCTTTTTGGTGTGGATTTACAAGGAGTTATTATTGGGTCAGAGCCGGCTTAACACTACAGCCTTCACTTGCCTTGTCACTTGAGCCAAGCTACCCCCTTTGTGCTGGGCTTGCCCATTGCAGGTCCAACACCCTCGTTTCTGTAAGGGATGTAATTCCAATGAACACTGTTGGGGCAGTAGCTTCACCTCATCTCCTACGACAGATCTCAATTGTGATTTGGAAGATGTTGGAGGTTGTGGAGTCTGGCTATCAGATTCAGTTTTCAGAGGATTCAGGAACATGTGTCTACTCCACTTCAGCCCCATGCTGTCCTCAACTTCTCAGAGACCCTTTTTAAGGCACATCGGATGTATTGGACAAGACCATGTTCCAATTCCCAGCAGGGGGTGGAGTACTTTTGAATCCTCTTGGTGTTCAATAAGTCTTCTGGAAACTTCAGGCCCATTTTGGGCTCAAAATAGTAAATCAACTTATTTTACTGAACATTCAAGATGGCAACTCTGCAGTCAATTCTACTGGCTCCAGCAGGTCTTTTAGGCTCCTAGGATTTATTGGATGCATCACTTTATGCGCTCTGGGAAGTCATTACCAGTTGTGGTCCTCCGGTTCTAACTGGCCTCTGCTCGAAGGGTTTAACGAATGCTTTAGCTCCTCTGGTGGGCATACTGCATTTCTGGGGATTCCTGGTAATTTTCTACCAGTGTGCATGGTTAATTTGTTCTTATTTTTCCAGGGTGGCAAGGTTGTTCATCTGGTGTGTGAGGTCCCGCATTCCAAGGACTTTCTGCTGGGTATCACACAGCTAAAAAGCAATGCAGGACTTACAAGGAATCGCAGAATGGGGAATGATTCAATTTGGAATACAAAAAAGGGCTGAGGATAGTTTTATGTTGAGCCATTAGGTCTGAGAGCAAGGTGGTTTTCTGCAAATGTTTGATAAGGTACTCTTATTCCCTTTCCGAATTTTAGGATACATTTTGTAAGTTAATTACTGCAGTACGCGTTTGTTCTAATCAATGTTTATGGTTTTTATTAACTAAAAAAATTAATTTTGCTACCTACTGCAGCACCCACCATTTCTAGTTCACATTTATTGTTATCATTTCTCATGCTGTTCTGGAATCTAACATTCATCTCTGATCCCCTGTCTCATTCTGGATCACCTGCTGAGAATGAAGTTATGGGCCGGCTCACCTAAATAAATAGTAATACTTTAAAAATCAACTTTCTAGTGTAAGTTTTTTTTCTTGGTGCTCATTGGAGTACTGCACTACATATTTTGGCGACCAGTACGGGATACCGGATACGGGATATGGGTAATCTAGGGCCCAAAGACTGTGCGATTATTTTGTGAATAACTAATTGAATCGGACGAGGAAATGGAGAAAAAAGAACTGGTAATTCTGTTTGCCAATTTCTCAGAAATACAAGACTTCAGGGAAAAAGTTCAGTGTGTATGGTTTCCTAATAGTTGAATCAACGTCATTTAATTTCATCGTTGGCGCATGCGTACAACCAGCATGCGACTCACTGCGCTGACGATGCCTGACCTGGATAATACTTTGGGCTTCAGTGTCATTCCGCCAGTGGACACCGTGAAGAGAAGGTGCTTAAACACTTGTATGTGATTTGATAGGTGCCAAATAATCCTGACATTTTAGAAGACATACATGTGTTGTGTGTGGAAACAGACTAAGAGACACTGTTGTGTAAATTCACAAAGATATTTCAAAATCAGATTGGGACTATGAAGGAGTTTCAGCACCAAATTAAACTCAAGACCACCATCAGACTGTAGTGCCCGTACCACTCAGTGAAAACTCTTATGGATATTCTGTGGAACTAACAGAAATGCCCCCTGTTGAGTCCTCTGAGGGGGTTTTGGCTGCTGTTACTGCGTGCAAAAAACCTGGGGACATATCTCTGCATGTTGACTTGCATGCTCTAAATAGAAATATTGTAGTGGACTGTCACCCTTTGCCTGTAAGCATGTTAGAGAATTTAGGGGGCGCCAAATTCTTTTCTACCATTAACTAAAGCTCTGCGTATCATCAACTAATCTAGCTAAAGGGTCAAAATGCTTCACTGCTTTTATGACACCTTATGGGGCTTCGATGTAGTTGCGCATGCTATTTGCAACTGCGTCCCGTGCAGGTAAGAGCAGTGGGACTGGCCTGGTGGGGGTAGGTCGGATTAGACAGACCACCACAAAGGAAAATTAAATCAATAAATAATACTCCCTCATTGTCGTCTGTCAAAATCCCCCTCCATCCGGCCCCACAGCTCTTACCTGCACGGGCCGCGGCTGGCTATTTGGCCTGGCATCCCCAGCGTGTGTTCTCCCAAAAATAATGGATGTGTTGTTTGAGGGTTAAGGTGGCATTCAGGTATTCCAGGATGATATTCTGGTTCATGCACAAAATTTCAAACAGCAGAATGAGAGAAAATAAACCGAGTTATCCACAAGAAGTGTAGCACGACGGATAACAGAAAAATGCAAATGTTTCACAAAATTGTGGAATACCTCAGTGGCGTAGACCTGAGACAGCCCGGAGCGGTACCTGCGTTCGCCACCCCGCAGGCGGAGTGGGGTGCTGGTGAATCCACGGATTGCCGACAGCGACTGTGCCACACTGAAGACGGCAAGTGAGAGCTGGGGAATGGAATCTTGCCATGTTGTCACCCGCCTCAGTGACATTTTGTCACCACCCTCAAGGATGACACCCAGGGCAGCCCACACCCACCGCACCCCCCTTCCTACGCCACTGGAATACCTGGGACAGATGATAACAGCTGAAGGCATTAAGCCTAACTTTAAATTAGTTCAGGCTATTAAGAATGTGACTAAACCACAAGACAAAGAAGAGTTGTGTTCATTTTTGGGCTTAATTGAATAATACTCTCGGTTGGATGCAAGGGTATGACCTAGTGGTTCAACCTTCGAGGAATTTATTAAAAATGGGTGTCAAATAGGGTTGGACAGATGCAGTGAATGGAGCATTTTGCAGAGTTAAGAATTTAATAATTGGAGCCTCTGCAGTCAAACCAGTACATTGTCTAAGGCAGGCTATCACAGTAGATGCAAGTGCATTTGACTGGGAGTTGTGCCGAGTCCATGGTCTGATAGAAAAGAACTGTGGCTTTTGCTTCAAGGACTTTGAAGTCTGCTGAACACAATGACACTGCCATAGAAAGGAAGGTTCTTGCTTGTTCATGGGCTGTTGATAAATTCAAAATGTACATATGGGGAACAAGGTTTGAAATGTATTCAGGAGACTTTGGTGTTAAGCAACAGTTGTTCAAACAAAGCATCATTCAGGCTGGCAAGGTCTATGTCTCGCATTCAAGAGTTACATTTTGACATCTAGTATGTTCCTGGTGGGAAGAGGTTTTGGGCAGGTTACCTTTCTCATATTCCTAGTGAAGACGCTGATGATAAGGTAGCATGTGGGGGTGATTATAATTGCATTGTAGATACTTAACTAATGAAGTGAGTTTGGCAATTCACAGAAGGACTGAATGGAGGGCTACAGGAGGATCATATTTTTAATTTTGCGAAGGAGTATATGATCAAAGGAGCATATTATGAGATAGAACTCGGAGTTCGGAAAGGCCAAGTTTTTCACAGGTTGCACTCGAATTATCAATAGTTAACAAGAGTCAGGATATATTTATGCCACCAGAAAAGGTACAACACAAGTTGATTGAGGTGGCTCATGAAGGGCATTTCGGTGTTTCTGCTATCACTCGTAAACGGAGACAATATTATTAGTGGCCTGGGGTGGCTTTGGCCGGGGACAAAAGACTCTACCAGAGTATAGGATGAATCACTCTTATTTGATCTTTCTCCAATACCCATTGGGCGAGTCCATATACAAGGTTAATGAGATCTCTTCCTGTGAGGTGTGGTCCCATGGGCATCATTTAGGGGTTGCAGCTGCGCTCATGGCTTTCCCCTTGCGACCCCTGGTATTGCTTTTGCGACCACTGGCCTCAGAAATGGCAATTGTATTGTACTGTATTGTAATTGCTGTTATATAGCGCTTACTACCACTGACGAGGCGTCAAAGCACTTTTTCGGCGAGTAGCACACTTTTCCGGAACCCATTAAAGGATTAGTGTAGAATTAGTATAGTGAAATATGAAAGTAATTTGAGTGGTGGGTATGTTAGTCAGTTATTTGGACTGAGAAGGGTAGCAGAAGGATAGAAGAGGTACAAAGGTTTGCTTTGCATATATATATATATATATATATATATATATATATATATATATATATATATATATATATATCCAACGCAAATCACTCCTTCTGGATCCCTCCGACCCTAGGAAGGTGGCGTGCACGCCGGCGGAGTAGGTCCGGCTATTTCAATATTGTCCAAACAATTCAAAATCAGCGCGCTCTCAGGAAAAAAGAGGAGTATGCCAGTCTGATATAAAGTGCTGTTTAATCACCAACAGCACTTAAACAGCACTTTATATCAGACCGGCATACTCCTCTTTTTTCCTGAGAGCGCGCTGATTTTGAATTGTTTGGACAATATGTATATATATATATATATATATATATATATATATATATATTCACTGAAAAAACCATAGGTTATAGACCATATATAGTTAGGAATTAGCATTTACAAAACCTTGAAAATTCACTGAAAAAACCATAGGTTATAGACCATATATAGTTAGGAATTAGCATTTAGAAAACCTTATTTTACTCACACAAAACCATTGAAATTCCATATATAGTTAGTTGCACTAACTATATATCGCGCACCCGCAATCCACTGCTGATGATGTCACATATTACATCATTCATGACATGGTCAGTGACATCAATGATGACATCATCTAGTGTCTGTGTGCTTTTGTAAAGTTTAAATACGTTTTACATATTGAAGAATGACTGGATGGATGGAAGACTGAGTGTGTGTGTGGCTGGCTGGGAGGTGTGTGACGCTGTGCATATCAATGTGTACTTGTATCAGTGATTGTATAAGAGAGTAAGTATGTGTTAGTATATGTGTGAAAAGTATGGTGTTCTGTGTTTAACTAAAGATGAGGAAATCGAAGTGTGATTGATTCTTCACAGGACTGACTAGGTGTATGAGTGCATATGATAGTGTTCTAATAATAACTGACTGTATGTATGAGTAATTGTATGGGTGAATGAGTGAATGTGTGTGTAGACGTACAAATCAGTGAGTGCGTATGTAGTAACTGGTATTGGTGTGTCATGATGTCATCAGTGATGTCATTTGAGATGTCATCAGTGATGTCATCAGTGATGTCATTTGAGATGTCATCAGTGATGTCACTGAAGTATGGTGTTCTGTGTTTAACTGTATAGATGAAGAAATGGAAGTGTGATTGATTCTTTACAGGACTGACTTGGTGTGTGAGTAACTCCATGGATGAGTGGCAGTGTGTGACTGTCTGCATAGGTGTATGAGTGCATATGATAGTGTTGTAATAATGAGTGACTGTATGTATGAGTGATTGTATGGGTGAATGAGTGAATGTGTGTGTAGACGTAGGAATCAGTGAGTGCGTATGTAGTAACTGGTATTGGTGTGTCATGATGTCATCAGTGATGTCATTTGAGATGTCATCAGTGATGTCATCAGTGATGTCATTTGAGATGTCATCAGTGATGTCATCAGTGATGTCACTGACCATGTCATGAATGATGTAATATGTGACATCATCAGCAGTGGATTGCGGGTGCGCGATATATAGTTAGTGCAACTAACTATATATGGAATTTCAATTGTTTTGTGTGAGTAAAATAAGGTTTTCTAAATGCTAATTCCTAACTATATATGGTCTATAACCTATGTTTTTTTCAGTGAATTTTCAAGGTTTTGTAAATGCTAATTCCTAACTATATATGGTCTATAACCTATGGTTTTTTCAGTGAATTTCATTGGTTTTTTAACAGCTAATATCTGTAGCTGTAAAATGTATTCTTCTTTAAATCCAAAAATATATTTTATATGTTTATTAATAATTTTTTTTTTAAATATTTTTTTTTCTTCGTTCCCGCTTCGCGAATCGGGAAGCTTCCCGTTAGCTGACCTTGATGCCGCGAAATAGACCGCGAGCCGGTAAACGTTTCTTTACCGCAACTGCCGCGTTAGAAAACAACATCGTGACGCCTCCCGTCCGCATGACGTTTCGCGTTGTCGCGTGATACGTCATATGACGTGCTACGTTAGCGAACTGGTACGCTTACCGAGTCGCAAAGCACAGGTTTCTGGAAGCAAACCGGGAGGCCCTGCAAAGCGCTTAACGTAAACACAGCAGGTCATGTGACTTGGTGACGGAACAGCGGCACAGAATGACTAACACATCCCTGGTGATGCGCCAGTCATCATAAATCTATCCCTATGCTTCTTATCTTGTTAGAGATGAACCGCCATATGTATCATCAAAGTTTTTTGCATTTCCTAAATAGCGAACTTTAAGGAATAAATAGCGATTCTTTACCATTCCTAGTTTGCGATGAGCTATTTGCTAATTACAAATTACCCATTCATTTCCTTCATTTCCATAGGGCGGTTGGACTCACTTTTAGCTCGAACGGCTGAATGGATTTCCACGAAACTTGGCAAAATTGTAGGGACTGGTAGCCCGATGTGCCTTTGCTATGTCTCAAGATATATGCTCCAGTGGTTTTTACGAAAAATAACTTTGAAAAATATATATTGGGCTACATTGGCCTATATATATGTTGGAGCCCAAATGTAGCCCAATGTAGCCCAATGAAGCCCAATGAAGCCCAATGTAGCCCAATGTAGCCCAAAGATGGCCGCCAGAGACAAAAAAAACAAATGTAGCCCAAATATCAGCCAGATGTAGCCCAACTATAGCCCAGTGACAGAATGACCAATCAGCTTCGCAAACCTCCGTTACGCGAAGCGGAGCGCTGTTACAGATATATATCTTTTTTTGAACGTTAATTTCTCAAAATCCACTGGAGCACATATATTGAGACCTAGCAAAGGCACATCGGGCTACCAGTCCCTAATATTTTACCAAGTTTCATGCAAATCCATTCAGCCGTTCGATTATTATTATTATTTTTTTTTTTGCCCCGCGGGGCCCTTTTAAAACCTCCACATCAAACCTAGGGGGTCAGCAAGGATCTACTATGCCCCCTTATGGTCATTTGCCCCTTCGCTTTGGCCTCCTCTTGTCTCTCGATCCTACCGAGAGACAAGATGGCGGCCGCTACGGACTGTTTGGAATGTTTACAGACGCCGGAGAACCAATCAGCTTCGCTTCACAAAGCTCCGTTGCGCGAAAAGTACGCGTACTGGAGCGCTGCCCGGTCCGCTGTTACAGATATATATCTTTTTTTAAACGTTAATTTCTCAAAATCCACTGTAGCACATATATTGAGACCTACAAAAGGCACATCGGGCTACCAGTCCCTACAATTTTGCCAAGTTTCGTGCAAATCCATTCAGCCGTTCGGGCTAAAAGTGAGGCCAACCGCCCTATGGAAAACTCAATGTTAAAAACACGTTTTGGGACCCCCCTTTTTTCTCGACCCCCCCTGGACGAACCCCCCCCAATTTTCAGGGGCTGCTCAGAAACAAAATGTGCCATTTTCCTGAAAATTTCAGCCAATTCCGTCCACAAACGCCAAAGTTATTAGACATAGAATTTTCAAAAATCCCATAGAGAAAAAATCCTAACTATATATACCTACTGGCGACCGCCAGTAGGTAATATATATATATATATATATATATATATATATATATATATATATATATATATATATATGTAATAATCTCTTTTCAGATGAAAAGAATTTGGGTCGCACACCAAAACTCCATTGAGGTCAATCCAAAATATTTATTTTAACAGACTCCGAACACTCCAAACACCAACGCGTTTCGATCTCCTACTGAGATCTTGTTCACGGTGCCGCCCACATTTTCTCATTCGTTTTTAAGGCTCATGTGTTACATCAACATGCTCCTCCTACACGGAGGGCATTATGGTTATTGTAGTGCTAACTAATATACAGTGAAAATCCCAAATTTGCTCAAATTATATAATCAAGTAACAAAATAAATTATTTCTATTGTGTGATGATTGTAAACATTCTAACTAGTATTATAGTCACTCAGAATTTTGAGCGATGTACCCTGGTTTTTACTCAAACCTACTTCTAATTCATTATTTTGCTGTTCATACACAAATATTTCCTCCTATAAACTTTTCAAACATTATAAATTAATGCCTCCAGTGGCCCTTCGTATCTTTTAATCCAAATCTATTCATTTGCAAATTTATGCATCAAAATATACCTAATTTTGTACCTCTCATAATCCTTTTACCCATTAATGTTTGAACAAATTAAACAATTTTTTGTGTCATCACACTTCTAGATTCTATGTAAAAAACCTGTGCATTATAATTAATAAACTCATATTATAACCTAAACAAAATCCATGGTGCGAAAAGACATCCCTGTTTCAGCTCTGCCATATTTACATAAAGTTCATGTTATCATCTGTCCATATGTCCATTTACAAATGTATATACATCTCCTCGCTCTGATTCAGCCCATACGGAGTCATGGTTCGCAAACTGAGAATATATCTTGATTCTTTCTTTCTCAACATGATTTCTCTGTTTCCTCCTCTCACAGGTTTTTTTACAGTGTCTATGCCATATAATTTAGGCTTTTCCACTCACTGTTGAGGTGAGACTCCATATGTTTGGCAACTGCATTGCTCCTATCTTGATGTATGGTTGCCCTAACATGTTCCAAAATCCTCTTTTTCAATTCATTCTTAGTGCTGCCCACATATTTTAATTGACACGGGCATTCAATTACATAGATCGCATATGGTGTCATACATGGGATAAGTTCTTCAATGTTCCAAATTTTTCCATTTGCTAGCATAACCTCTTGGACTGGTTTACCTATCTGACACACTTTGCAGTTGTAGCATGTCTTAAAGCCATTTCCTTTCAACCATATTTTCTTGTCTTCTTTGAAAAAATGACTCTTGGTCAAACGGTCTTTTAAGCTTGGTGCTCGACGATATGTTATTTGTGGCGTATTGCCCACAATAGAACCAATAGTAGTATACATCTTCAAAATGTTCCAATTTTTCTTCAGGATATCCCTGATGCGTTTTGATTCATTTGAGAAGGTTGTTATAAATCTTATTACTTCTTTGTCACTTTCCTTGATCTCTTGTCTCTTCCTTGTTTGTAATAAGGTGTTTCTATACTTTTGGCTTACTCTTTCCCAGCCTTTCTTTATGTGACCTTTTGAGTATCCTCTCTTCTCAAATCTTTTCATCATGGACGTACTCTGTTTGTCCCATTCAGTTTCTTCCGAACAAATTCTTTGGAGTCGTAAAAATTCTCCGTATGGGATGTTTTCAAATAAGCACTGCTGGTGGAAACTGCTTGCGTGCAATGTCGCATTGGTTGCGGTTTTTTTCCTGTGCAAAGTGGTGTGTACTTCATTGGATTTGATATAGATTTCAGTGTCCAAGAATATTATTTTATTGTCACTCATTTCCTATGTGAATTTGAAATTGGCCCGTGATGAGTTGAGGATTTTGAAATATTCTTTAAATTCATCTTCTGAGCCATCCCACACTATGAGGAGGTCGTCGATAAAGCGTAGCCACAATATCACTTTATTCAACATCACGTCATTTTCAGATTGCCATGCCCACTTCTGTTCCCACCAGCCCATGGTGAGACAGGCAAAGCTTGGGCTAAAGGAAAAACCCATAGCCGTCCCTTTTGTCTGGGCAAAATGAAAAATGTTGTGATATATATATATTACCTAGTGGCGGTCGCCATTAGGTAGTTATAGTTAGGATCTAGTTTCCATAGGAAATCCACAACATTCTATTTGGAATAACTTTGGCGCCGGTGGACGAATCTTTGCAAATTTCTCCAAGAAAATGGCCTGTTCGGTTCTGCTCCTTCCCTGAAAGTTTGGGGGTGATTCGTCAAGTGGGGGCCGAGATAAAAGGGGTGTCTCAAAACGTGTTTTCCCCATGCAATTTTCCATAGGGACCTTTAGCCAGGGCTACAGCCCGAACGGCTGAACGGAATTACACCAAATTTGGCAGAGAGGTAGAGTTCGGGTTCGCAGATTGTGCTTTTTGTTAAATGGTGTAAATCCGTTCAGTAGTTTCTGAGAAAATTACAAGTAAAATCATAGCGATATCTAGAGACAGAGTTCTACAAGCGGACGGAGATCCGTTCTGTTACGAGCGAGAGCTGCATGCTGATTGGCTGTCAACTGTCTGTCAACACTCGAAACCAGGAAGTGTTGGCGACCATCTTGTGCCTCGGTAGCACCAAGTCACAAGAAAACAGTAAAACAAAGTTGAAAAATAAGGAAAGGGGGCAGGGTAGAAAAATGTTGACCCTCTAGGCCTGCTGAGGGGGACCCACATGGATCTTTAGCCCCCCAATTTATTTATTTTTATTTAAAAACCACGGGGTACGCGTATCGTACTCGTACGCGGTGGAAAAGGAGAAAAGAAAACTAGAAGTCAGTTTTATTCTTAATTAGCTCCCGAGAGGGGGGGGGGGCGAATCCCGGGGGCAATTTTTTTCTATAATGGGGGGTTGAAAGGTCCCCCGAGCCCCGGGGAACGCCACCCCGGGGTTTTATTTTGAAGTATGCAGGGCTCCCCCACAGTGATGTCATTTGAGATGTCATGAGTGATGTCATGAGTGATGTCACTGACCATGCCATGAGTTATGTTATATGTGACGTCATCAGCAGTGCATTGCGGGCACGCGAGTTATAGTTAGCTGAACTAACTATAACGGGGGAATTTCAATGGTTTTGTATGAGTGTAATGTCCAGCTAACTATAACATGTGTGAAACCTATGGTTTTTTCAGTGAATATATATATATATATATATATATATAGCGCTTGTTACCCTGATGGGGTGTTGAAGCACTTTTTCGGCGAGTAGCATGCTACTCCGGAACCCATAAAGCATTAGTGGTGAATTAGCAATGGTAAATCCATGAACAAAACAGAAAGTAAACAGTGCTGTGATGTGCAGTGTTTTGTCCAGCTGTGAAACACAAATAAGTATTCAGCAATTGAAATATATACTCTGCTGAATTACATTTTAAAATGAAATAAATGATACACATTTTTAGGAACAATGTTGCAGATTTTTATTATTGAGGACATATATAAAATGATGTGTTTGAAAAAAAACTTCACTTATCTGCTGTAGTGAGTGATCATGCCTTACAAGTGGCTCTTATTAAAAAGCATTAACAGTGCTAAGGAACAATTTATGTTGATACCATTGTTCACATTGGTCTACATAAATGAAGCTGGACAAAGCCAATAATATTTTTTAAATCATGAGTTTGAGAGGTTTGTGCGGCCTACTCCAGGCCTGGCTCCCGTCCCTGTGCACCTCTGAATGTTGACTTGTAAGGCCCAGAGTTTAATTATGGGCTCTCTCCTTTCCCCTAATCTTCTCAGACTCACTACATCATGCCCAACCTTACCAAACTGGGCAAATCCTGCTCCCTTCCTTAGTCACCCACCTGACTAGGCCCCAATCCTCCTGGAGCATGGTAGCTATAGTATTTCTCCACAAAATAATTCTTAAGGAAAAAGGGGCAACGCAGGAACCCTGTGACCTGGGTAGAACAATTAAACTGAATATGAAACATTCTTTAAGTGAAATTTTGGGGAAATGTATTGAATACCTTCTGTTTTAAGCTCAGACCAAAAACCCAACTATTGATGGTTTATTTACATGTTGCCACGGAGGATAGGCTTCTACTTGCCCCATAGGGACCTTTTTGTTCGTTTACAGATGTCTCCACAAAAGGTCAGGGTGTTGCTGTCTAATATGGGGTTGGCCCTTCCAGGCTGCAGTCCACATTGTGCAGATGGTGTTGCAGCTTCTTGTGCTTCTGGACGAAACCTCAGGCCTATGTGTCTTGTCGGGATCACTCCCAAACCGATTCTCTCCCAGGAGGGCTTATGAAAGTCCTTGGTCCCACTATGCAAGCCTCCTCTCGGTTCAGCATCTCTTACTTATTGCAGGTTCTGTTCGGGTAGATAACTAAGGCCTTGATTACGATTTCAGTCAGAGTTCCCTTCGACCAGCATCGCTGCTGGTTGGGAACAGACCAACCTCAGGTCCAACCCCCGCAATTAGGATGCGACCACACATGGTACGGTTGCAAACTTCAATTTTTCAATGGGAACTTGTGCAGCTCCCTTTCAAAAATGTACATTTTTAAACACCTTAAGGTGCCTGCCACATGATGCAGGGATGTTCAGGGGGCACCATAGGTTTCCCCACCCCCCCGGCCACATGTGGAGGGCCGGGGGCCTGCTTGGGACCCCCAAAGTCGCTTTGGGACAGCCTTTCCATGTTGGAAAGGCCGTCATGGAAAGGCTGCCAGAAACCAACATCATTATCTGGACAGCGGAAACACCGTCCATAAGGGATTATGAGGAGTTTCCGACCGACCGACGGGCTCCATGAGCCCGTCGGTTGTGTCGGTCGGTCCATCCAACACCTGCCTCCAACCGCACGCATCCTAATGCGTCGGTTGGACCACAGCAGTAGATGCGGTTCGTACTGCAACCGGCAAGCTGTCGGTTGCAGTCCGAACCGTATCGTGATGAGGCCCTAACAGGTAGATTCATCAACACAAATTGCGATCGCAATAGCTGCGAATCAGCTATTGCGATCGCAATTCCATGATCCGCAATTCATCAAAAGAAAAGTAACCAAATTGCGAAATCGCGAAATATATTTTGCGACTTTGCAAATAATATAGCAGAATCAAGGTGGAACCCCCTTTGCGATTCTGTAATTGCGATTCCCCAATGATTCTGCGATTCCATTTGCGAAGTCGCAAAATAATCGCAAATGAAATGCAGGAAAAATCGCAATTAGCAAAAAAGCTGAAAATCGCTATTTGTGAGGCGCAATTTAAGGAGAACCCAAACCAGGTCGTAACCATAAAGTAAAAAAAAAAAAATCCTAACTAGCTACAGGTGCGGGGCTGAACAAACACACTTAAGGAGACACAGTAGGAGCATGAGGACATTCACAATGCCAGGACTCTACATGGTGGTAAGGCGGCGAAGGCTCCAGGCTGCAGCAAGGAACAGACGCCGGATCCAGGAGCGAATTTTCCACCAGCGGATTACACTCCTGGGCCAGACTGAGGAGGAAATCTACTCAAAGTACAGGCTGAATGGGGCAATGATTACCAAGCTCATCCGGGACCTTGACCCCCTGATGCAGCACCCAACGAGGAGGACCAATGCCGTGCCCACCCATGTCCAGGTCTTGTGCAGCCTGCACCTCCTGTCCTCCGGAAGCTTCTAGGGGATAGTTGCAGTTGCAGGGGGGATGTCCCAGAGCACACTGTCCCGCTGCCTAAGGAGTTTCCTGGAGGCCATGCTGACACCATTACATAACATTCCCAACCACCCAACAGGACTTGAATCAAACCAAGCTACAATTTTACAACATTGCACAATTCCCCCATGTAATTGGATGCATTGACTGTACCCACATCCACATCTGCCCACCCACTGAGACAGAATACATGTACCGGAACCGCAAGTCCTACCACTCACTGAACATCCAGATGGTCTGCAACGCAAAGACTATCATCACCGACATAGTGGCACAATACCCGGGGAGCACGCATGATTCCTTCATATTCCAGCACAGCGGCATGCACACACGCCTTGGCAGGGGAGACTTTGGCGAAGGACACCTTCTAGGTAAGTACACATGCCAACAAACAGTACATCGAGACCATGTAGCTGCGCATAACAGGTACTCATCCTCTGCTCCTTTCATTCAGGTGACAGTGCCTACATCCTCCGTGAGTACCTCCTCACCCCATACCTCCACCCTGCATACCACAGCAACGGCGTTACAATGCTGCACATATTCGCACTAGAAATTGCATTCAGCGGACATTTGGGCTTTTAAAGAGCAGATTCTGCATCCTACACAAGACTGGTGAGGCCCTCAAATACCAGTCTGAGGTCTGCTGCCGCATCGTCGCAGTGTGTGCAATACTCCACAATATTGCTACTAAGTGGAGGATACCTGTGGAGATCTCTGGCAGTGAGTCGGAAGGGGACAACCCCCCACCTGCACATGTGCATCATGCACGCGGGGAGAACCCTGCTGAAGGATACAGGCACCCCAACCATATCACAATGAACTGTTTCTAGTGCACCCATTACCCTCACACAACACTGCACTCATGCATGACGAATGAAATAATGACATGAGTCGGATTAACTTGTGACTATAAATTCTTATTATTTTCACAATAATGTGTATTTCAATTTACATGAGAACTGTATTCCCTCATACAGCCCCATGTTAGAGAAGAGGGCGTGCTTGTGTAATCAGCATGGCCCTGCTGGTACAGTACATTGAGTCACTGGCGCCTCCGGCCGGACGCACCCAGTTTCCTTTCAACGTCCTCCACGACACTATTGGCCCGTGATGCTGCAGTGGGCCTGGTGCTGCGGCGGCGTTCGATTACCAGCGGCAAGGACAGGCTGCTGTGACTCGAAGTGCCCTCACTGGCATCATCCCCCCACTTGCTTGGCCATGGCCAGACGCCTGCAGACTCTGCACAGCTGTGGTGACTTGCTCAAGGGCCCTGGCGACGTCCTGGCAGCATTGCACCATCTGTATCTGCATCCCAAGAGAGCGGCGCGAAAGTTGGGAGGTGGCATTTCCTATGACATGGTTAGATCTCGTGTATGCTGACAGGCGGGTCATCAGCTGGCGGTGGCGGCGGCGGGTGATATCCTGCTGGGACACCAGGATCTGGCTGTTCACACGGACAGCTGCGGTCATGACCTGCATGCTTTCTGTGAGCTGGCCCACATTTCGCGCAGTCTTATTCAGCTGCAGGTGGATGGCTGCCAAGTGCCGTTCCTGCTTCTGGTGGACTGCAAGCATCCGGCGTTCTATGGCTAGCCCAGGATCCCGGACTTGTACCCCCCTGCCAGCGCGTGTTGGGACGTCGCGCAGCTGCCTCATCAGTCCGCTGGACTGGGATCGCACAGTGGCTGTGCGCCGTGTCTGCCTCCTGGGTGGTGGTGGTGTGGCCTGTACCACTGCCATGGGTGTGACATGGGGTGGTTGCTGGGCTCCTGTGGCTACAGGCAGGCCCTGTCCACATGGGGAGGTGGTGGTGCTCCTGCTGCTGACTTTGATGGTCCGGGTCGTGGGGCAGGATGGCCCTCTCCCTCGGTGTCCTCAGGGTTCTCCTCTATGTGAAGGGCCTCGCTGTCGGTGCTGGGTTGTTCAGACGCACCTGTGATGTAAATGGGTGCATGATTAATGGTATGTATCTTGCACATGGGATGTTGCTACATGCATGCAGGCTTGCATTCCCTGACTGGCTTTAGGAATAACTTTCACTTGACAGGTCTGGCTGTGTGTGGCTATCCGTGAATTGTGGTCACACTACAGGTTCCACAATGCAATAGGGCATTTCAGGTATGCATGGCCTGCATTACTGGGGTTATCAAATAGCTAGCTCTGGAGTCATGGGCATTGTTAGGGGACGGGGTCACAGTCGCATGGCACTTACCTTGGGATTGTTGGGTGGGTCGGGAGGAGTCCAGCCGGGTGACCCCCACGCAGCTGCAGGATTGAGGGTGTCCTCCACCAGGTCTTCCAGTGGAGTGTTGGGTGCAACAGTGGGCTCTCCTCCTCCGGTGGCAAGTCGCTCCCCCAGCCTGTCAGCGATGCGTTCTTTGGCACGCCCTCTGTGGTCGTACCACCTCTTTTTTAGATCATTGATGGAGCTCTGGGTCACTCCGACTGAGTTCACCTTTGCGCGGATGCGCAGCCAAATACGCCTCTTGTCCGCCTCAGGCACCCTCCGGCACTCCTTTCCAAACAGGCGGTCATGGTCCTTTGAGACTCCCTCAATGAGGTACTCTAGTTCCTGCTCTGAGAATTTTATTTTCCTCTTTCTGCCTGGTGCACTGCTCCCTGCTGCTTCCTGGGACATTTACAGTTGTTCTTTGTGTCCTGGTGTGGTGCTGCAGGTAGTCTGTTGTGGAGCTCTGGGCTGTGCTGCTTCCACTCTCAGGCTCTGTGTTCTGAATGAGGGAGGGAACTGCCTACTTCCTGGTTGTGATGTCATCATAGTGCTTGAAATGCGACATCCTGTTTTTGCGATCTCGCAATTAACGAGATCGCAATTTGGATTTCGGTAATTGCGAGTTCGCAATTTCTACATGGAAAACGGGCGATTCTGCAAATTGTATGCGATTTTGCAAAAATCGCAATCGGCAATTGCGGCCGATTGCGATTCGTATTTTTAACTCGCTTTTCTTGATGCATCCCATTCTGCGAATTCTAAATTGCGATTCGGTATTTTTCGCAATTTAGAATTCGCAGAATATGGGCTTGATGCATCTGGGGTAAGTCTTTTATCTCTCTTTACATTCCTTTGTATCTCTATTTCCTATGTGTCCTTTTCCCCATTCTGCATCTCCTTTTGCCAGTCACCACACTTTCTGTTTCTCTCTCGCCTGTGTTTTATATTCTTTGCTGTTCCCAGGTAAGCAATCTGCCTCCACTTCAAAGGGCCCTCCATAGATGGCCAGGTTAGGAAATTTGTTGATGGTTGTAAAGAATGTCTTATCTCAGACATACATTGAAAGACCGTGCAGAACCCTTGTATCCTGTGGTCCATGGCAAGAAGTAGGTTGGATTTTGCTAGCTCCCTATAATCTGCTGAATCACAAGTGCCTTATTGTTGCTGTTAAGAATTATTCAAAGTGGTTGTGCTTTTCTTTTGTCAAAGCAGCACCCACAATGTATATCAAGAAGCTTTTGGAGAGGATTTTCTGAATAGACTATAGCATACATCTCCCCTCTTCAGACATGGTGCAGTCTATGGGTGTGCATGGCTTGAAACATCTTAAAGAGTAGCTCTATAGTCTTTTCTCTAATGGGTTAGTTGAGAGGCCAAATCACCACTTGCCAAAGGCCATTCAGACCGTTTTATCCAACAGATTGTGTTTTCATATGTGCAAGAGAAGGTTTAAAGTTACAATTCAACGTCGCAGAGTACTAATGGTGTGCCACCTTTCCTCCTCCTGAGAGGGGGTGATCCGGTGTCCATATTGAAGCCAGCTTGGATCAATGAATCTAGTAAACATGAGCGTTCTGCAAGTTTGGATGTAGATGTGCGGAGGAAAGGTGCAATTGAAACAAAAGTCTTGTTGAAAAAAAAGCATTGTAGGAAGTATGTTGATTGTAAAAATAATCTGAAAGAGGTCAATTTGATGCACACTGTTTAATGAAAAACCTATGAGTAGCTAAAGGAGAGTCTTAATATATTGCATCAGTTAAGGTACATGGGGGCTAGATGTAGGAAGCTATTTAGCGGGCCCTAGGTCTGCAATTTAGGAACTCACAGGATTTGTGACTGATAAATGGCTTGAACAAATGTTCTAAACCCATTTAGTGAATTGGTAACATGTTGCATTTAAAAACAATAAAGTTGCTTTATTTAAAAGCAATCACAGATATGGTGGTCTGTTGACCTCTGCAGGCCACCATCACTGTAATGGCGAAGATTCCTAGTGGGTTGCAATGTGCTACCTACCTCATTAATATTCAAGAGGTAGGTCGACTTGCACCCTACTACGAATCCCTTTTTTTGCAAACCAACCTATTATCCCATAGATCCGTTCACAAAATAAAACAATGATCGCAAAAATACTGGTCACAAATTGCAACCAGTCAATAACGACCAGTTTTATGTGCATCTGGCTCTAAGTTTGCAGTTACTTTGGAGGGCAATGGATGGTGGCACTTAAGTTTCTTCTGAGCAAGCTCGTCTTATGTTGAAGAACATTTGTTATGAGGAGGTTGAGAATACTGATTAGACCATACGGTGCAGTACCCTCACACAAAGGAGATGTTCCTTGGCGTGTGAAAGATTGTCGTCAAACATCAGTACCTTTGTTGTCCGAAAGAACTTCAACAGATGTTTCTTCTCAAAACAGTACGAGTGACAAGTCTATGTTTGTTCCAGGTTAACCCATATCATACACCAGCAATGGATTTACTTCATCTCTACTATCTATATTTATAGATTACGTTGCCTGAGTTTGGTTGAATGGTTTTAACTTGTTTGTTTTAAAAAGGGAAGGTGATGCAGTATGCACAATTACTATTTGACTGTTATTATTGTTCATGGTTTCTTTATTTCCCCTAATTTACATTATTGCAAATAGTAATGCTTCTGCATGATGATATGTTTAGGGTCCCACTATGTAATTTATCATGGCGTTCTGGATTGTGACATGGATCTCTAATCCGCTGCCCCACTCTGGAATGCCACACTGAGGAATGAAGCGATGCAAAAGGGGATGATGGACGGAGCGTTTGAGCAAATCAAACACTCACCCCCAGTCAACTGATCTGGGTTTAATCCATCATTATTTCCTTAGCTCACTCAACCACCCCAGTTCAGACATGGCCATATGCAAATCAGTCTGACCCTATGCCTCATGGAAACAGTCCAGCCCGAGCTGCCAAGCTATGTCTTCCCTGGACCGGAATCAAGCATCCCGGGACCGGTTTCGGGTTCATAACCCTCATCAGCCAGGCTATCTTGAATCCTGTGGCAAAGTGAGCAAGGAACCCACGTCTGGTCATACCCTGCCAACTTAGGGCGAACAAAGCGATACCAAAGGGGATGATGGACGGAGCGTTTGAGCAAATCAAACACTCACCCCCAGCCAACTGATCTGGGTTTAATCCATCATCCACACTGAGGAATGAAGCCGTGGACCTATTCCTCTGAATAAATCCTATTAAAAACTAATTTCAAGTGGTGGATACTTCCATGGTGCTCATCAGAGAGCCACACTATATTGTCTGGGAATTTTACTCCATATTCTGGCTTCAAGAGTTGTATATTCTTTGTGCGCCTATTGTAATATGGCAGTTCACTTACATAGGAACCCTTGACCCAGAAATACTTCATACAAGTCTTCCTGTATAGGAGAGCATTTTCTTATACTCCAGTGCCTGACAAGAGGGTAAGTTGCAGGGGTTTACCCATTCTAACTCTACTTTACATTCACCTTTCCCTTTTCTATCATTTTCTGCTCTGAAAGCTAGATAATCTAGCCCTGTTCCTAACTTCACTCCTTCCTTTCAAGATACCACGGCAAGAATAACAATTGGGACATCTGGATTCTTTTGCTCCCTCTGAGCCAACAGGTGAGATGATAAGGAACACAGTGGTGGAGTTCTGTACTTCAGTACAAGTAGTGTCCTCCTCCCTTACAGATCTCCAGTTTATCTTCTGACTATACGCCCTTAACCACACATTGGATTTCTTTTTGATTTTAGTATACAATACCACCTAATAAAGAGGAGCGGTGAACTCAACGCTTCCGAGCATCATTCAGAATTCCAACAAAAGGCTAGTCTCTGTTCTGATGGATTGAATAGCTCTGTATGCCGCAAACAAGCACGTATAAAAAACACTTTCTCACAAAAATAGCAGGATATAGTATTTATTGAAAAATGTTAGCACCTTTTCCAGCAAGGTCCAAAAATGCTTTACAAAAGTAACCACAGTTGAGTTCTTACTTTTTCGCAGAGAAGACGCCCTCCATTTTTTTAAGGCAGTGATTTCGGGGCACGGGGGACACCTCATTTCGAAACGACACTCAACAACACATGATTTAAGCAAGATTCAAATTAAAGATTACAATAATAAAATACTCTGCACTTAACATCTAAAAAACATTAAACTTGCTCATGTTATTCCACATATCATTGTTTACTTTATAGCTCCTACTTCAAGTTTCCTTCTTCGACCACTCTGATCTTAGAGTCCTCTTTTCCTCTAGTCCCTATTCTATCCTGTGACCGCTCCCTGTGCAGTTTTCTTTATTCCCTATCCTGTCCTTTGTCAACTTCTAGTGTTGTTCCCATTTTTATAATTCTAATAACTCTAATGTGATGTTCAACTTATTTATTATTCATATACATTCAAAGCCTTTATTTCCACTGTGACCCTTTTCTCATGTCTTTGGTCTTCCTATAATTCCAGTCACTAGCCTTCCACATGATCTCCTAAACCCTCCATCTTATGATAATAATCTCTTATATCCTATTTCATTTGCACAAGTACTTCTTCTTACTTATTATATATAGGGTCTGATTTTAGCGCTTAATTTTCAATGCACTTCCCCATTTCCTCGTCCTGCATATCTCACCTTCAGTCGCCCTCCCTACTCCCTCTATACTTTACCCATCTCTGTTCTTCTGTGAACTCATGCCTGTTGCCTCTACCTTTGCATGCATCTATTTCCTTTGAACCACATTTTTCTCCAATACCTCTTCTGTCACACCTTGAAAACATCAGTCCCCCTCTACTATTGCTGCCCCTTACATGTACAGCATGGCAACAAACAACCCAGTACAGTACACCCAGGTGGCAAAAGGAAACACTGAAGGTATCACTGCCCTTTGCTGGTATGATGTAGTGTGAGACTGTGAAATGACTAGTCTTGTGACAAAGGTTTGCGATTTCAGATTGACGGCCTGTTAAATGTTGTCATAGAATTGTATCTCACAAGTCGTAGGCTTGGGCCACTTTATATAATTTGCGACAGAAAGTATCAGTGAGCCATCAACCAGGATTCAAAGCATTAGTATGGATTCAAACAAGAATTACAGGCATCCTTGGACCACTTGATCAAGTGCACCATTGTATCTGCCAGATGTGTGGTCTGTAAGTTTACTTGCTAACCGACACTGATACTACTTGAGAAAAAGGCTCCTTAATTCTTGTACGTGGACTAAGAAATGGTTGAGATTTGAGCAAGGAATGTGAATCTAACAATAGGTGCAGGTATAAAAGACCAGCAGAATTTTCTTCTCATGATATGCTTGCCAGATCACTGCACGTTGGCAGGATTCCAGAATCAGTACATTCTGAAAATTGCAGTCTTGCTTCACTTCAAGTGAGCTAATTGAATGAACACATCTAAAAGCAATGATTTGTAACTAAAAAGCTCATGAATGTGAAATCTGTGTTTTTTAGACATAGTGAGACCTGGCAAACTTGCTCGAAATTCACAAGCAAAAAATACAGACAATGTGTATTTTGGGTTTAAATCAAATGCCACCCTATCAATGTTTTTAAAGAAACGGTGTGTACAGTTGTCCATAGTCACTGCAATAGTCATTCACTGTCTCTGACTTTGATGTAATGTCTCTCCAGACACTAGTGCTGCACATTGCATGTGAAAATTGCAAGGCGGCTTGGCTTTGTGAACTCCTTAATCTTGTGATGACGTGTGCCAGGGAGCTGCACTTGTGCAGGACAAGGTACAAGGAGTGACAAGAGAGATCAAGGCACGTACTGATGATCTCGGGTTCTCTAAAGATGGTTCAACTAGCCATGACCCTCAAGGCCTATTCTAATATGCATACTAATACTGCTTTTATAATGTTATTGTACCTTACTGTGTTGACTAATGCTTTCAGGCAGCTATCACCATCTAGCACCACAGAAAGTGGTATCACATTTGGTGAGATCAAGGAGGTATGCAAGGAAAATGTTCCTTCATCCCATACTTGAATCAGGCACCATATCCCCACTGCTTTTAAGGAGCAAACAAAGTTTTTGCATGATTTGGATATATGCTTAGCCATCAAAATCAGACTTCTGAGAGAAGATATATTTTATTTTTGATCCCGTCTGTGCAGCCCCAGGGACGTGGGGGTAGGAGAGGTAAGTTGATTATATTGAAAAACTGATACACATTCTATTTTGTAGAGGCGAGACATTGAGAGGGTCCGGATGGCTTCAAGAAAAGAATATTTTGCTTCGGTGGAAGATGTTTGTGGCCGTTCACACACTAAATTGCCTTAGATGGCTGTTACTGCCAGAAGTGGAGAAGAAACAGCCACAGAAAGTCTTTGGAATACTCATAGAACGGAATATGGATTTTCCTGTAGAGCCCGTAACCACTCCAAACTCAGCCATGTTCAATATTTTGCCTTATCAGCTAAAGCAGCATTTTTGTGAATAATACCCATCTGTGTGATTGGGCAAGCCTACAAATACAATCTAAGAGATAGTTGACTCCCTATGTTTAAAGAAGCACACACCTGCTGGATGGAGGTGGAATCAATTTTTAGTTATTTGATTATCAAATGCTGATGTATTGGGCTTTAGTAATGGATTGATGAAACTGTGGCCTCACTGTGGCCTTTACACTACTGCATAGTACTAATGCTATAAGTGTTTGCAATAACTCATGTAAGCCGAGGAGACCACAAAGAGAGAAGCTGTAGTCAGTACCCTTTTGCACAACTACTACTCATTTAAGCAGCTGAGAAACATGAAGAGAGATTTAGTTTTCCTTCTACCAAAAGCAAAAAAATGGGTGATTGAGAAATCAGTGCAGAAGTAATACTCTGATGTTTCAGATTTTATTTCAAGATTCTGCTAATTTTCCAGCAGTAGCTGTGAAGAGATGTCCTTGAAAGTTTCTTAAAGTTTCTCGAGTCATGTATCTAAAGTTTTAATGCCTTCTATTCTAATAAGTATCAAGGCTTTAAAGTAATTTAGATATAATCGATTTTGGGGTATTCCAAATATCGATATAATTATTCAGTCGAATACCAAATAACTGGCCAAGTTTTCAGCTGAAGCTGAGACTAGAGCCAAAGAAAGAGGTGCTGAATCATGACTAACATTCCAAACATGATAAACACCTTTTTATGAAAGTGATAACAAGACTCTTGGAGAATTATCATCCTGTGCTTCTTTGGTTCTTCTTATTTTTACCAGCACCCCTGATTTAAGGCCTTCAATACAAAAATCTCAGGTAATCATCAAGTAACAGTTAGAGTTTAATGTGTGCGTGAGATGCCAATCTCTGTATTTTGGGAATATGCATTTGACAAATGCAAGATTTAATTGCTGGGCTGTGCCTAAGTATTCAAAAAAGTATTCATATTAAATCAAATATTTTACTTTTAGCCGATCTTCAGCATAATACTATTGGAAGCTTAACTCTGCTATATACCTACAATAATTGTCATACAGTATTTTTTTGAGATTTTATGTATCAAAAAGCAGAAGGGCAATATTCTCCAGACCAAATCCCACATGCGAGGATTATTGTTCTATTATGAACTGCTGTGAGACATTGCCTTAGCTAAACAAAATCCTGATTTTCCAGATATGTTCCTCTCCATCTTTTCAAGATTAGACTTTTAAGATAAAATATATATCCTAACTGCATTCGGGGAAAAGAGCTGTACGCTGTCCATCTTCCAAACTCATGTGTTTTATGATGGAAACTCCAGAGGGTTTTAACTTTCAGAGTATTAAGATATTTATGAAAGTTTGCCTACTTGATAACAAGATAGCGCTGGACAAGGGAGCATGTATCGCTGCATTTGCCAATATCTTCTAGGTATGAATCGACAGAATATTTCTAAAGTGAGGCATGTAAACAGCACAACCTCAAGAGTATTTTATTTCTAAAATGAGGTATGCAAACTGCAGCACTACGTGAAATTTTAAAGACTTATGAATGACAATCCTAAACAAAACCTGGGAAACAAATGAAGGGGATTGTGGAAATGAAAAAAATAAAAAATTGAGGGTAAGAAGACGATGAAAGGTGTATAGCAGAATTTAGACAGCATTACTGTCCATGCGCCTGACTAAAGATGAGGAATGCAACATTTTGTACATTCATTTCTCAGCCCTCGGCTTTCAGAAAAAGTTTTAGCAGTGCCTGTTTTAGTAGTTCTTCAACATTTCCTATTGTAGATGGCTGGCTTGTTGACTTTTTAGTTTCGTTTTCGTTGCCTCATGTTAAAGAGATGCCAATCTGGGCAGATCTGTGTGTGTGCCTGACTCTCACTGATGTGTGGTGTGAATGTGTGTGGTAGCCCTTTCTTTTCTTTACTTCTTTCTGAGGTAGCTTGTAGTCATGCTGTGGATATGTCCACCCCAGACATTTTGTCTCTATAGTAATGTCCCTGAGGACACTCAGTAACATGAAACAATGGTAGGACATGGAGAAGCACATGTTTCTCAAGACAGCAACAGCTATGAAAGCGCTTATAAAAAAGCGCAAGCTAAGGACTTGCATTGTGTTAGCACATACACAAACGTACACATAAACCACCACGAGCAAGCAGCAGTGAACTCTCAAACAAGACGTGAAAGTTGTGTGCACAAGTCCCAACATGCTCTGAATGATACCCATTGGTGATCATGCCCTGGGTGAAATCCAAAACTCTGTGGCCTGCCTGGGTGCTAACAGCAGTTGATGCTGGGTGGATCACTGTTGTTTGTGTTTTCCTGGGAGCTTCCGTCCAACTCTAAGAGAAAAAGAAAACACAATGTTAATGTTAAGAAACTTTATGCCATAGTTTACTCTATAGTACTCTTCCCTACCTGTCTCCTCTCTATCGAAAACATACCTCTTATCATACACTACACACCTCCTCTACCTCTCAGACATCTTCTACCAGTCTCCAACTCTCCCGATGTCTCCTCTTTCAATGTACCCATAGCAATTCTCCACTGCATTCACACTACATATACTCCTGTGCCTCTGACCACTTCTTTCCCTCCAAGTGCATCAAGCCTTTCTCTAGATTTACATCCCATCTTCTCCCTAACTCCGTCCCCTCTCAATGCATCTACTATTCCAAGGTTCACACTACATTACCTTCTAATCTTCTCCCAAAACTCCAGTCCGAACTTCGTTTAGAGGGCCTAGGGGCAAGCAGGAGCTACTGGGTATTTTACCCCTCGGCCCGCCCTACTATGGATCCTGAGCAACTGGGCCAAGTACCCCATCACCACTTGACTCTCAGTGGTAGATCACTTCGAGAAGTCCAAAGCTTCTCAAGGGTGGAGGTAGAGACAGGGGAGGTGAACACCGGCTCACAACTCAAAATATATTCAATAGCAGCAATAAATGATTATCCAGTCAAATACTTTATTTTATGATAAAAATAGTATTCATATAAGACAACAAAGTAGAATACGGCATACACACACATTAGACAAAGCCCTCTTAGGTCAGAGCTCTAGTGTTTAGTTGCAGTCCTCCGTGTCACACTTTCCTCTCACTAGTGGTAGTGGTTATTTCTCGTTCACTATAGGCGACATTCAGGTTAGGCACCACTAGCAGTTTGAGTCTCGGGAGTGCGTCTCCAACTCTGTTAGAAAAGTCAAAGGTGTTCAAGGGACAACAGGCTATCAAACAGAGAAGTTCCCCTGGGGCTTTCCGGCCCTTAGCTCAGTCTTACTTAAACCAACAGGGATGACCCCCCATGGCTGCCCAGAGTCTCGAAAAGCATCTCTTTCTGTGTTTATTGGCAGACCACTGAGTCACACTTCCTTCTCACTAGCAGTAGTGGTTATTCTCCTTTCACTATAGGCAACATTCAGGTTAGGCATCACTAGCAATCTGAGTCTCAGGAGTGTCACTCCAACTCTGTTAGAAAAGTTAAAAGCCTTCCAGGGATGAAGCGATATCTTACAGACCAGTTCCCCCAGGGCCTTCTGGCACTTTTCTCAGTCTTACCCACACCGAAAGGGATTGGCCGATTGGAGTCTCCAAGAGCGTCTGTCTCATGGGCACGGCTGCTGCATCAGATGCCTTGGGTGAGTATCACACACATGGCTCTGCAGGGGCCCTGGCTGGGTGTTCTCGGTGTTCCTCCGATGGAAGGGTATGTTTTCTTTGGTCTTGCCCACAGGAATGTGTGTATGTGGTGGGGGGGACATGTGGAGGTATTTAAAAAGTTTCTGGTTCCGATCCTCAGTTCAGGCTCAGGCCCGCACGGGTCACCATGGAGGCATCTCCTCACAACAAAGGCATCCACCAGGCTACAATCCTTGTCTTCCTCCAGTAGCCCCCGTCTGGCATATAGGGTCACCACAGCTGCTCCTCTCTAGAGTGACGGCCCATTTGGCACAGCAGCAGGTTCTTCTTCACAGCAGCCTCCTCTGGAATACACGGTTGCTGATTTGCACACTGAACACGGATGACAACATGATCATAGCATACATCACTTTGGCCCACTTTGGAATACAGGGTAGCCCACTTACACATTGAACACAAGTGTAGGTTTGATCGGCATGGCAACCTTCACATCAACTTCATGGCAGCCCCCTCTGGCATATAGGGTCACCAACTTGAATCTGCACATGGGCAAGAACCTGATTGGTATAGCAGCCGTATAGCACTCTATATACAGTTATATATAACTTTGTTTATATAACATATAGCACCTCTCTTAATTGATCCTCTCGCCAGGATTCCCCACTGGACCTCACTCCCACAAGGGCTCTCTTCTTCCTCACAAGGTTCACTGATCTTGGCAAGTAGGCAAACATTGGTGTTCTAAGCTTCAGGGACAGGTGGTCTTGGATATCTCTGGGTGATGTCCCCTCACCCAGCTAGCAGACTGCCAGGCTTTAGCATCCAGCCCTGGTCACAGGCAGAAGCCTTGCAGAGCTGCTCCTCCTCACACGCCTATCTGGCTGCTAGCCAGTTGACAATTTTGGGGCCTCAAACTACACTTCTTATAGCTATTTCAAGGCACCAAATGTGATTTAGGGTCTGAGTTTTTGATGTGTGTATTAGGGTCTGCTTCCTTTTGAGTTGTCCTTTCTTCTGCCCTGCCCTTCCTCCAGAAAGCAGTCTGTCGCAAGAGGATTAACTCCAAATCCTATAGCCCCACAACACAGACTATGGGAGTGATTAGAAGTTCACACCTGGATGTCAGCCACTGTTATACATGTATCAAAACATTACCCCAGGGGTCTCATTCAGGAGATGTGTACAGATCCCTTTTTTCAGTGGCTCCTCTCTTAATCAAAGAGCACCCTTTGAAGTGTACTGGAGAGCCTTGCTCTCCTTCCTCCAATGTGTGTCCCGCCCAGCTCACAAGAATGCAGCAAACCACAAATCTGTCTAGGGGATACCTTTACCTCCCATGCTCCTCCATTTAGCTCTGGGTCTCCAGAAATGGAACCCAGAATCTTCCATGTATTGTACCATCCACAGGAACACATACACCCAACACATGCATACAACGCACACACTGCACAGCACTACATACTAACCTGATGTAGGCAAGCAGTGAGTTGATCACACAGCAGCAGAACTTTACATGAGTGAGATTGTAGGCCTCACTCCAGTGACACAGGTAAAAAGTAGTCCTGTTCACTTCTACTGATCACTACCCGGTATGCTGCCAACATGCTGGTTAACTCCTGGCAAAGGCAGTAGCCTTTTACCACTATGAAGCTAAAGCTTTGGGCACCCTCCCGGTCCACAAAGACCTCAATCTGTGAGACAGGCCTATGTCATGGCACACATTTATAACCTGTGTGTGCCCATGAGGATACTGACTATAATTTCAATTTTATTTGATTCAGACAGCAACTGGTTCAACAAATACAAATACATGCATATAAAACAGTTATATTTGTACTTTTAAAAACGACTTTAAAAACGCATTGTAAGCTTAAACAAGTTGTAGCACTTTGGGATCGGCAAGTACAAAATACATGAGTTTGAGACCGTTAAATTTGTGCGCTTTTAAAACAGTTTTAAAAAAACTCTTAAAAAACGTAAACAAGTTATAGCAAACAAATTCATTAGGGGGTGACTTACACACTGTAATTAAATCTTGAGTTAAAATAGCATTGTATCTCCAGCAAATAGGCTTCATAAATCGTCGGCAAGTCTCTACCAAAATCGGAATTTTACAGATCAGTAATACGTGAAAAAGATCTTGTGCTCCACCATTACACAAGTCACAATTACCTGAGGGATTTTCAGGGGAATTCCATCTGGAGGAATGTACTTTTAAAGGGAAAATTCCTAATCGCAGAAGAAGGCTACAGCGCCTTACTCTATGCTCTAACTGGAACTGCAGATAGTGCTTGGGGGTTTTATATACTATCTTTTCCACAAACTTTTTATAATACTTTAAGTGGATACAGTATTCCTATCTAATTCTTATTCTCAGCGTCATATGTTTTAATAAGAGCTGGAGACCTAGCCTGCAAAAGTGCTACTGTGCATTGGGATGCCTCTAGGGCTATTTTAAGGTTCCAATTGAAAGTATGCTGTGCTGATTCAACTCTAAAAGTCTCCAATTTTAATGTATCTTAGGGTGCGAGGGACTGCGAGTAAAAGGTTAAAGCCCCACCTTATAATGTTGGAGACGGCTCATGACAACAAAAATCAGCACTATGGATCCAGAAATCATTGCAACTGGAGCACATCGGTCACCATGCAAGGGGCTTTTCTGTCCAAACAGCTCCCTTTCATCTTAACAGATTGATCTGAAAAGATGGCTCAATCAATCAACCAATCAATCAATCAGTCAATCAATGGCTTGTAAAGAGCCGCTACTCACCTGTAAGGGTCTGAAATCGCTGGGGGAAGGAGAGGAGGTTTGAGGGGCTTGGGGGGTGAGGGCTGCTGGTCTGGCAAAGGTTATTTGATTTAGTCAAAGAGCTAGGTCTTGAGGTCCTTCCTGAACTGAGGCAGTGACTGTGATTGCCTGAGGTGAAGAGGCAGGGTGTTCCAGATCTTCACTGCGAGGTAGGAGAAGGATCTTCCTCCGGTTGTGGTCCTGCGGATAAGTGGGACGGTAGCCAGGGCCATTTAGGTGAAGTGGAGGTCTATGTTGGGTACCTGGAATGGGAGGAGTGGTTAATGTTCCCAGGTCCTGGGTCATGTAGGGCTTTGGAGTCATTTGTGAGGAGCTTGAGGGTGATTGTCTTTTGTTGACTTGGAGCCAGTGAAGATCTTGGAGGTGGTTGGTGATGTGGCTGCGGCGGGGGAATGTTGAGGATGAGTATGGTGGAGGCGTTCTGGATGTTCTGCAGTTTTTTTAGGAGTTTCAGGGTGATGCCAGCGTAGAGTGCGTTGCTGTAGTCGATTCTGCTGCTGACAAGTGCGTGGGTTACCATCTTTCTAGACTCGGTGTGGATCCATTTAAAGATCTTTCAGAGCAAGAGTAGAGTGGTAAGTGTTTGCTGCTGTTATTATTTGTGGGTCGTCACGACTTGTAACCTGGGCAAAGACAACTCATTCTCTGAAGTTGGTCAAGTGAAAAAGATTACATTTGAGTACATTGGTTGAGTACAGTGCTTACGAAAGGCAAAACAGTGCTATGCAGAGCCCTATAACACAAATTAATATAATGCCGTACCCTCCCACACATAGATACCTCATATCCTCCCCAACATCTTTCACCACGCCCTTTCCTCCCACCACCCCTCTCTCTACCAATCCTCCCATCCTGTTCATTGCTTACACTATCCTGAACCTTCTCACTACCTTACCAACCCACAAACGTTTTTCAATGCTCACACTGCACGCCTCCCCCCAAATGCACCCACTTCACTGTTCAAACTCCATCCCCTTACCAATGCTTCCTGTAGCTCTCTTCTCTGGCAATTCATTTTTTCTGGCCCATGCTCACGCTTTCTTTTCATGGTGCACAGTGGCGTAAGAAACTCGAGGGAGCCTCCCGCAAAGTACATGGTGGGTTACCCTTCCGGGCTCACTCAGGAGCTCTCAGGTCAGCATACTGAGCTGAGTGTGCCCCCTGGAGCTCAGGGCCTCCAAGCCCAGTGGGGGCTGAAGGGGCCTTTCTTACGCCACTGATGCCTTGCATTACTCGCTTCTTACCCAATGCACAAATCCAGCTGAGTACTCACAGTCTCCTACCAATGTCATCCATCGCTCCATTCAATCTTAATGCATCTATCCTCTCCACATATCACAGTGCACATTCTCCCCAATGACTCATGCTCCCTTCTCTCCTTACACACCCATCATGTCTGTGCTTACACTGTCTCTCTTCATCCCTCTCACAACTCACTTCCAATGAAGCTGTCCATCTCCTCGATGCTTCTGACCACTTCATTCTCATTCTCATCTATGCTTCCAATGTTCACACTCAGGCTCTTCTCCTGTGCCCATGCATCCCCTCTCCTTTCCAACGTATCAACTGTTTACCACCTTCTCATTTTATGTCCTCCCCGGTGCTTCTTACCATTACACTTCTTCCCAAACCCCCCACACTTGCATTCCAACTGCTACCTAATGGATTACACCACTCACTTTCCTCTCAATTCATTCATCCGCATGCTTACACTAACACCAGCCCTATGCATTACACCACTCTCTTCTCAATAGAGGCATTATCCCCTATACTCATGCTATTTCTCCCCATACACCTCATCACACCATTCGCTCACAATGCACCTATCCTTCACCATACTTACTTTTCACCTGCTGCCCATTGCCTCTCATCACTCTACCCGCCCCATGCTTCTTTCCTCCTCAATCTCTTGAGCTAATCACCTACCTTTCAATGCACCCATCCTCCTCCATGCTCACGTGTACTCCCCTTGCACTTCTGCTGTCTCACTAAATGCATCAATCCCAAATCATACTCTTACTCTGTCTCCTCCCTATGGCATTCATCACTGCCTTCCTTCACTATGTACCTATTCTCTCCCATGGCCACACAATGCCTCCCATCCTTCTGACCACTCATTTCCCTTTCTTTTTAATTTTTTTTAAAATTTCTATTGAAGGTTATGGTGCAATAAAAGTATTTAACAATTAACTTAGCACAAACGAAGCAATAAAAATTTGATACAAAAATGCAATATCATGGACATGACACTCGATATATAAATAAATAAATGCACAATTCATGATGTGGGGATAAAATACATTTTACATTCAAATAAATATGTCAGTAAAATACTAATTCCAGATTCAAATTCTAGCATCCCTCCACTTCGAACGGGGGCCCTGAGACGTCTTCCCATCTCCCGTTTTTTAGCACCTTTGAATTCATATAAACAAGACTCGATATTGTGGATGCCCAAGAGTCTCGAGAGCCACATCTGGAAGGAGGGAGCAGTAACATCTTTCCAGCCTGCTGAAATCAAAATTCTAAGCACAGCAACCGACATAAAGACCAGGGCTTTCTCGTCCTCTGCCAGAGCCAATTTAGAGTCCATACCCATTAGCACCAGTGTAGGGGATAGATCAATCTTGTGACCTAGCAGCCCCTCCCAGAATTTCATCATCTCATCCATGAGTGGGCCCAACCGGTCATAGGTAACAAACATATGTACTAGGTCTGCTTGACCTGTATTACACCTCGGGCAGCAATCGTCGCTCCTGACACCCCATGCAAATTGTTTGGCCGGAGTGTGGTACAGATTAAAAACGGTTTTAAAGTGTTGAGCCCGTAAGTTAGAGGCCCGAAAAAGCTCTTTATTTAAACCAAGTGCAAGATCCAGATCAACATCCGGATTCCCCAATTTAGTTGCCCAATCACTGTCCAATTTACCGATATCGTCCTGGATTCTCACCACCAGAAGATCGTAAACCACTTTAATCTTCCTACAACCTCTAACCAGGACCTCAACCACAGGAATATCAACCGGAGGCTTCAGTTTAGGTCTTAGGGCCCTTAGGGTGCGAGCAATTTGACCATACAAAAGCCACTGGTTGGCAGGAACGCCAAACCTCCTTTGCAGATCCTCAAACCCTATTATCTTATCCCCCTCCATGAAATCTCCAATGGTCTTAACCCCCAATCCCTTCCAAACCTGGAGATTCCTAACAGCCCTCAACTGAGGAAGAAGACTTGAATTTCCCAAGTGTAGATAGGAGTTTACCTTGGGGGCGCTAAAAAATTTCAAGATAGCTTTCCAAACCAACCAAGCCCCGTATAAAGTCTTAAAACGGGCCTTCTTATAAAACCTGCGTTCGACTTCGCACAGCAACAGGCCGGTTGCTTTCCCCCCCAACAGCATCTTAAAGATTGGGGGAGGCCCCTGAGTGCCTGAGTTTGGATTTTCCCCCCCGGGTCCGACATCAGATTGAAAGAGAATAGACATTTGAATCAGGAGGCAGGACCAATGGTACAATCTAAGATTTCGGAGTGCCATCCCGCCCCTTTCCCTCAGTAATGACATAAGGCTCGTGGATCGTCTAACCATGCCATACTGCCATATAAACGCATAAAAACGGACTTCAGCTGTTTCATTATTTTTTCCTCTATAAATAGGGGTATGGCCCTAAACAGATACAGCACTCTATGAAACATTAACATTGTTAGAGCGTTAACCCTCCCTACCAAAGATAGATGCAGCACGTCTATTCTTTTTAATTCGGCCTCTATAGACTTGATTAGAGGGGGATAATTCTCTTCCACTATTCTGCCCACTGAAGCATTAATTTTTACCCCTAAATAAACTGCTGAGTCCACAAATCTAGAATCGGATTTCATAATATTTTTTGAACAAATTATCTGTGTTTTGGATTCATTTAGGAGGTATCCAGATCCCTGACCAAAAACCTTCGCCATCTGTACCAGAGCGGGAAGTGCCTGCTGGGGGTTCGTCATGATAACAGCCAAATCATCAGCATAAGCTAATATCTTATTGACATGGCCATTAAAAATCACAGGAGATATGCTGGGGCTCTCTAATATTCTCTGGATAAGGGGATCAATATACAGAGAGAAGAGGATAGGAGAACAGGGACAACCCTGACGCGTCCCTCTCCTTATATTGAATTTATCCGACTTTTCCCCCATAACCGTGACTCTTGCGACCGGATCCACATACATGGCTTTGAGCGCTCTGATGACTTTCTCCCCAAAACCCCTCCCCGCCAATATACCCCAGAGAAAGCTCCAAACAACGCGATCAAACGCCTTATCTGCCTCAAGCAGGATCATGGCGATCTCCCCCCCCCCGTGGCATCCTGGGCGTCAAACAATGTTATCGCTCTGCATGTATGATCTGTGGTGCCCCGCCCAGGGACAAACCCGTGCTGCCACGGGGAAACGAGACCGCAATGATCCTGCCCAACCTCTTAGCCCAGATCTTTGAATAGAGCTTGGTGTCGGCGTTGATCAACGATATCGGGCGGTATGACCCTGGTTTCTCCGCTGGTTTCCCCTTCTTGTGGAAGATTATAATATTGGTTTCCTTCCACGAGTCCGGAACCACCCCTGAATACAAAATCCCATTGAATAAATCGACCAACAATGGAACAATCTCACGTTCTATAGCTTTGTACACCTCTAGGGGGATCCCGTCTGGGCCAGAAGCTTTTCCGGGCGCTAACTCCCGCAATGCAGCCAGGACCTCGTTATGCGATATATCTTTGTCGAGGTCCGCTCTGGTTACATCATCCAAGCTGGGACCTCTATCCAGACACTCATCCCCCTGGTTACTCTCAGTATCCCCCACATCATACAGTTTTTGATAAAAAATTTCAAACACCATCAGAACATCCTTAACTTCCGTAAATACATTCCCATCCTCTTCTATGCGGGTAATCAGATTCTTGGATTTTTCCTGCCTTAGCCGAAGGGCAAGAGCTCTGCCAGCTTGTTCCCCTGTTTCATATCTTTTGGCCCTTGAAGCTTGAAAATCCCTAATTGCCTTCTGTGTTACCTCCTTCTGCAATGCCGCTTTAGCCGCCAGCAATGCATTTTGGCTTTCCTTACCATACCCACCAGAGACAATATCCCTGATATGCTGTTCCTCCGCAGTAACAAGCTTGCCCATTAGTTTCTCTACCTCCCCCCTATCCTCTCTTCTAAGCCTGGCAGAACAACTAATCGTCTCTCCCCTTAAAGCGGCTTTAAAGGCCTCCCACACCCCATTTCGTGACGTACTATACCTATTTGCTGCAAAAAATTCTCCCACCTATTTATTCAGGTGATCTACATATCTGTTGTCTGCCAACAATCTCCTTTCAAACGTCCAATTTGCCTTTGACCTTTCCACTCTTCCCAGGTCATACATTAGCACCAACGGGTTATGGTCTGAAATTACTCTTGGGAGTTTGATAATCCCAACTTTTTCTATTTCCGAAGAAGAGATAAGAAAGTAGTCCAGTTTTGAGTACTTCTGAGCAGGGTTTGAGAAGTACGTAAAGCCCGGATTCTGGGGCTCTTTAGCTCGCCATACATCCTGCAGCCCGTGCGAACTGATAAGAGCCTGAACTGACCTAAAAACTCTGGGTTTCCACCCCACATAAGATCTTCCATTACCCCAATCAGAAGAAATATTTAAATCTCCAGCAATTACTAAAGGGGTAGGCCAGTTAGCTAGCTCTACTTCTAAGGAATCGAAAATTTCAGGATCATCATCATTCGAGCCATATATCCCGCAGATTGTAAAACCCAGTTCCATTTCCGCTATCACCCATCTACCATTACTATCAGTTTTCACTTTCCTGGCCTTTCCCAGAGCTGTTCTTACTAAAACAGCGACTCCCCTAATAGTTGAAGATTGTGTCGAGCATGCCACCAGCTCAAAACCTTTTAAGAGCAACAAATTTCTCTTAGCCCAAGGGAGATGGGTCTCCTGAAGACAGAGGACATCTATTCTGTTGTGCTTCACCACATATTATAATCTCTTCCTTTTCTTCCAGTCGTTCAAGCCCCCCACATTCATTGTGCAAATTCTAATGTTTGCCATCTAGTTGAGCGAGGCCACCTATGACAAGAAACTGCTCAGATATTTTTAACTTCGTTATCTCTCTTTGTCCTTGACCGAAACTGCACCATTCCCTCCTTTTTCCAATTTTCATCCCAGCCCCCCTCCCCTCCCTTCCCCACCCCAAGGAGCCCTCCCCCCACCCCCTCACCCCTAGCCCCCAACCCCCCCCACCCTACTCTGTCAGGCGCTCAGACCTAGTCTGTGCGTGTGATGGAGCACGGTGTGTGCGGTGAGGGCTTACTTAAACCAATACACCCAACAACCTTCAAAAATTGGAGCCCAAAAGATCACAAATCAACAAAAAGTCAAACAATAATCCACAATCAGCTAATAGCCAACAGCCCACTCCATAATCTTTAGAGCAGCAATCCCCCTAGCTTCCTACGGAATCCAAATATTCCTTCGCTTTAATCTCAGATGAGAAGAACAATGTCCTCCTTTCGTTAATGATCTTCAGCTGCGCCGGATTTATTAGAAAAGCCTGCATCTTTTTGTCCTGGAAGGGCTTGATCAGTCCTCTTAAACGCCAACGTCTTTCTACCGTCGTGTGGCAGAAATCCGGCCGCATGAAAAATGAAAGCCCTTCACAACCCGTTTAGCGTTAGGCCTTGCTAAATCCGAGATAGCCTGTCGCAAAATGAAGTTTCCCAAGAAAATCAAAATCGCCCTGGGCTTGTCCCCTTCCTTCACATTCCTCCACTCTTTTCCCTTTCAATGCACAAATACTCCTTATTTTCTGACTGTCTCCTTCCAATGCCTCTCACAGTTCCTTAGCTCCCAGAGCATCCATTCTCACCCATTTCACACTATCTCTCCCCATATCTCACACCAGTCCATTCACACTCAATGCACCTATCCTCGCTTACACTAACACTTCCCCTGTCTTACACCTCTCACAACTCTCTTTCTTCCTCAGGCTTTTTTCCTCCCTGTGCTGACACAGTCTACACCCAAATGTCCCAAAACACTCTCTTCCCTAACTCAGAACCTTTCCCTATGTCCAAACTCCCCTTCCTGCCAATACACACATCCCTATTTCTCCCTGGGATACTCATCACTGTCCTCTTACACTAAGCCCTCTCAAGTCATTCTTTTCCACATGCCTTTCTGTATACTGTTTCCTCCTCAAGCCTCTCAATGATTCCCTCCTCACACTTGTGTCCATTGACTTGTCTCTCTCCTCATTCCTATTTATATTTTTACACCCGCTCTCCAAACTACTTTAATCCAACTTTTTTCTCGGCACTCTGTTCATCCAGGAAACATCGTTTACAACGCGGGGATTACATCGCGATTCCATTAAATCGCGTTTTTTACAATGCAAGTCGTTACAACGACTTGCGCTGGATGGCGCTCTAGGACAAGGAATAGTATAATATACTATATAACACCTTCCCTACTGTATGTAGACTGGAGTTGGAATAGTAAATGATACTATTCCTGAGTCCAGCGCCCTCCAACGCAAGTCGTTGTAACGACTTGCATTGTAAAAACCCCGATGTAAATGCATATGTTGTAACATCATACATCCGTTCATCCACCGTACAGCCTACATTTACAGAAGTCTGTAAGCATTTGCAAGTGTCTCTCCATGCCAGCCGTCTCTTTGCTATGCTTCTTAACACTTCCCACTTCCGTCTCTCCACGATTTCCCCCAAATGTCCTACTAATCCCTTTCAATGCCATACCCTTCTGCTACTCTTGTCCGCGGGTCTCTCACATCACTCTCCTCTGCATGTCCCTCTTCCCCTATCTCCTATGTCTGCCTTCCAACACTGACATCCACATCTACCTATGCCTCTAGCCTCTCCACCCCTCCTTATACAAGTCCATCCACTCCTGATTTTAGCTACAGCTTTTCCCACTGGTTCTCATCACCCTTTCTTTCTTTTCCTCATATCCCAACTACGACCAGAGACCCAAATAGAATTCTATTCCTTATGGAAAAAAATGGATATATAGGTTGCGAAGCCATGAAATTGGCCAGAACTATAACATTCCATGGAATACTCTGAATAGATTATGATCAGGTTCTAACAATACTTCACTTACTGTTTGGACCTTGTCATATGAAGGGATAGGTACAGAGTAACATATCCACCTGCTCTAAGCAATACTGGTCAATAGAGATGGGGTTGATACACTTTTTTGACTCTTACTTCCCAAAAATCTGCAGTGAACACAGTAGTAAGCACGGAAATACTCGTACCCTTGAACAGACATCAATAGAAGGTGGGAAGGAGAATATGCATTGAAGCATCGAGAAGAAATAAATACATATTGTAGGTAACCTGACCGCTTCCCTCCAACCTGACCAATACAAACCCTTTCTGGACTCGTTCTATCGGGATATAGGTATTGACTTCTACCTTAAGGTCTCCCCAGAGAGCTGGAGGTATTTTATGTCGGGGCAAATACTATACAAAGGCAGTTGGGTGACGCGCTTAACACAAACCAACTGATGGTGGCGGAAGAGTCAGCAGCCGAGTCTTTTGAGACAGAGGCTGGTCTATTACGCACTAACACGCAAGGATTACCGTTCCAGTCTTTCCAAAAACCCACCAACCTAAGAAGGCAAAATGGTTAGCGTCATAGTCTTTTGAGACAGGGACCGGAGCTGGCCTGTGATGAATTAATTTACAATAGTACCGCAGTGCACTCTGGTTTTCACTGAGTTAATCAATGTGCGTTCAGAAGCGGGAACGTACATCACACCAGTTGTTGTACTGTTATGATGAGACCCCTGAGGAAGGGTCTGGACTGACACGAAATGCATTGGGTTTTGAGATAATCACAGTCCAAACTGTGACATACATCAAGAGTATCTTGAATATAAGAATCGAAATAATCAACCTATAAAAAGAAATGATGAGTGACCAATGACTCAGAATTCATTGGAAAGTGTTTGAAATAGACTTCAAAATTTGGAAGAGAAACTTATCAGTTTTGAAGTTAAGTGCGCCCGTCAGCCGGGCAGCGGTTGATCCAAACCTGGCATTCTTGCAGCAGTCATTACTGTGATGTATTAACACACGAGGGTTACCGTTCTAGTCTTGCAAGCGTATTCCGCCGCACATGTGACACGTTCCCGTGATCACGTGGAAGGAAGTGGAGTTCCTTGGAATAAGCCTCGCAAATAACCACTTGGCACCTATGCGCCGCAGGGTTGGACACTGAGGCACAGGCAAACCCACATTGATGAAGTAAGCGGGGCACTTGACAGGGGGGAGAGAATGAATGCTTTCAGCAGAAGGGCTTAGCTCTTTAGTTCACTACAGGGAGCAGACGCCCAGGACTCGAGCGTGCATGAAAATCTTAGGGCACGTCCATCACCAGGGATGCCTAAAATAACTATAAATGTATGAGAGGTAAACAGCGAATGGGCAAAAAACTTTGTTATAGATGTGTGTCTCTCTCTAACCATCTATATATTACCCCCATTTTTAAACAGTGTGTGACTACAGGGGGTCGCCCTCATTATCGCGCCAGTTTGAGCAGATAATACAGTGAAACTCAGTAAGATTAACCGAGTTAATGACTTAATGCCCAAAAGTTTTCCATGAAGGGTACATGCATGTGGTGTTTACTCCAAGTGAGGATTTGCTTTACATAGATGTATATATACATATTTTTTTTAATATATTGATGATTATTCTTAAAAGGGATTGTAGATTTTACATTCAATGAAGGGCACCGCCCTGGTAAGCGGCGATTAAAATAGAATGATCAATCAGCTGCATCGCACCAAACGGGTTGAGAGGGGCAAAGTAAAGATTTCTTCTTCAAGTCAAGGGACATGATGTATTTGAATTGTAGTGGCTTTCGGTTTCTTTTCACTTGTGCATGTTTGTTCCCACTTACAGATCCTACATGGAGTGTGATTACAGGACCTACGTAAAATTAGAGGTGTAGTAATCAATATACAAGTTTAGGTAGATAAAGAAAGCTAGTAAGATAAGGGATCTAACAGTCCTGAAGAAAGCCGGGGAGGACACAATATCCGGCTGAAACATGTTGACTTCTCTGCAGCGTGGAAGGGTGAATGGTGCATATTCCACCTGCTTCACCACCATCCACTGGGATTGAGATACCTTTTAGCCCTGACCAGGGAATCCATGAATAAAATAGATATTGGGATATCCCTAAGTTAGTCTTAACAATTCTGTCTGCACTTATTACCTTTATCATTCCAACCTTTTCTATATGTTTGTACTGTCTCCTCCACCCTATTGCTCCACCTCATGTATTGGTCTGTGCGGAGGTGTGTCTAGCAGCCCAATAGTGAAGCATGCCACAAATTGTTGTTGGTGAGGGCAGTTTTTAAAAGAATTGTTACTTGCCAGTTTTACCTCTTTTACAAAGATATCTACACTCTCCTACTTCTCAGTGTGTGACTATCACCTATGATCTGGCATAGCTCCAAAATAGTGTCTGAGCATATAACAATTTGGAACAGCAGCGTGAATAATGTCTAACTTATCAGACACCGATGTCTGGACATGCTATACTCAGAACGCTGGTTGTCCGTTAGTTCCCATTCTCAATTTAAGTACTCATAAATCACTCACAAATCTATCCACAAGAACAAACCAGTTTCTGTATTCCACAACCCCTCAAAGTTTTGCAGGACCCTCCCTTCTCAAACATCAATGGTTCTAGTCATACCCAATCAGAAATATATTTGCTTCGAACAGTGGTCTCTGCCCATCAGATTAGAAGCACGACTAATCTTCTGCCCTTCAGGAAGAGCTTTATGAATCCTTTTCATGCAGACGCTTTCGAATCATCCCTTTCACCTCCCACTGTAGAGTAAATCAGTCTCTACATACAAACAGCCACCTCTATGTGTCCAGGTTTGAAAATGCTGAAATAGGATGTGACTGTTGTCTGTATCCACTCAGTAGAAACAGAGTTGAACATACATTAATAATCCTGTATATTAAAAAGGCAATTTCACGATCAACTACTTTTTGTGCTGTCTGGGTAGGTCAAAGCATGTCCAGAAAAGTGCTAGACCAGCAGCAATGCTATCTGGTCTCTCTAGGCTTTCAGTGCTAAGTGGAGCCCCTGACAGTATTCTCCCTTGAGTTACTTGTGTCAGTTTCGACAATGTCAGTATCAAGCCATTCCTCAGTTATTCTCCCGCACAGTGTATCACAATCACACTGTCAAACATATAACAGAGGTAACTGACCGATTCAATTGATTCATCCCTCTCTCTTCCCATTTCATTCTCTGTATTTATCTTCTCCTCAATGTTTCAGCCATCACTGCATCTCAACTTCCTTCTCCTAATTTCAATTCTAGCCCTTCGAGATCTAATATATACGCAACACAGGGAAACATCCTTTACAACGCAACTGTTACAACGCACTACCATTACGACGCAACCATTACAACGCAAGTCATTACAACGACTTGTGCTGGGGGGCGCTCTAGGATAGGGAATAGTTTTAATTTACTATCCAACACCTTCCCTACCATCCACGGGGACTGGAGTTGGAATAGTAAATTAAACTATTCACTATCCAGCGCCCCACAACGCAAGTCGTTGTAACGACTTGCGTTGTAAAACTTGCGTCGTAAAGGCATGCGTTGTAATAGCATGCGTTGTAACGACATACATCCACGCAACACATGACTCGATGATGTGATTGGCTGTTTTGTGCCTGCAGCTGGTACTACAACCCCCCTCTCTTTCTTTCTTGTGAGCCTGGCTTACTGCCAAGTGATATGCACAAGAGTCCTCCTTGCCTCTCCTTGCCTCAGCTTAACCAACACCTTACCCCACTTTGTGCCTCTTTATTTAGTGACACTTGCATGGCTGTGCTGTTACTTCAGTGCACTGAGTGGTAGGTGGAAGGTAGGTGAATGGCAAGTGTAAGCAAAGGAAGAGCAGGGGTTGTGTGAGCAGGATTCATTGGTAGACCACAAACTGTGCACCGTCAGAGCTCTTCTGAATTCGACCGGTTTCATTAAAGTCTGAGTTAAAGAGAAGGAACACTCGAATCACTGTTCTGTTCTCCCGCCGTATTAAAAATATCCTAGTCACTTAAGCTGCTGGCCAGCTACATTCATCTCTTGCGCACTTCTGTTATGGTCTGGTTGGTTATGTGCGCACAAACCCGGATCACCTCTATTATATTTCCACTGAACATAAGAAGGGTAGATAAACATACTTATGAGGTTTCCAGTTCCAATCTTTGCCAGATGAGCATTGTTCTTCTCCAGTTCTTTCAACATGGACATCTCGAAGGCAAGAGCAGCAACCCGGAAGAAAAACTCCTTCACGTTCTCACCTGAAGAAGGTAAGGGGAGTAAGTTACACACTGATCTGAAGGAGAGAGGAGAAGCATGTTCCCAACAAGGAGAACATGGGGGGTTTCAATAGGATCCCTGGTTTTACATTAGAATGAGAACACCACTGCTGAGAACTATTTGCTGTTCCAATTATTGCATGACATGAGAAATTGACTCAACATTAATCTCTTGATGCAGAGAGGGCACTATATTTGCTCAATTAAAGACTTGGGGCCAGATGTAGGTAATTTTAAATTACCACCTCTTAAATACCGATTCATACCGAATCGGTATTTAAGAGGTGGTAAAATAGAGGGGGGAGATGTAGGTATTTCAGGTTCGGTAAATACCGAATCGTTAAGATTCGGTATTTACCGAATCTGTAAATACCGAATCGGTATTGACCATTGATTCCTATGGGCCTTGAAGCCCATAGGAATCAATGGGCAATACCGATTCTGTAATTACAGAATCGGTATATACCGAATTTTGCAAGGGTGCAGGGGGTGTCACTTTGACACCCTCTGGCACCCCAAAAATAGGCATGTGCGCCATGTGGCACACAGACATGCCCTAAGGGCATGTCTGTCTGTCACATGGCTAGGTGTGCATGCACACATGTGCATGCACACCTGAATTCATTTTTTTAACACCCAATTGGATTGGGTCTTAAAATACCGAATCTGAAAGGCCTGCGGCACTCAAAGATGTGCTACCTACATAGGGCTAGATGAAGGTAAATCTATTTTACCACTTCTTAAATACCGAATTTTACCGTTTCAGTATTTAAGAAGTGCTAAAATAGAGGGGGGGGAGATGTAGGTAAATCCAGATGTGGAATTACCGAATCGGTAAAATTCGATATTTACCGATTCGGTAAATACCGAATCGGTATTTCCTATTGGGTCCTATGGGCTGTGAAGCCCATAGGAATCAATAGGAAATACCGATTCGGTATTTACCGATTCGGTAAATACCGAATTCTGCAAGGGTGCAGGTGGTGTCACTTTGACACCCTCTGGCACCCCAGAAATTGACATGTGCGCCATGTGGCACACAGACATGCCCTAAGGGCATGTCTGTCTGTCACATAGCATAGGTGTGGATGCAAACATGTGCATGCACACCTGAATTCGGTATTTTAACACCCAATTGGATTGGGTGGTAAAATACCGAATTTGTAGGGCCATTAGGGGCCCGATGTAGGTAAATCCCATTTACCGATTTTGAAATACCGAATCCTACCAATTCGGTATTCCAAAATCGGTAAATGGGATGTAGGTCCCAACATCTGGATTCGTTACCGAATCCTTAACAATTCTTAAATTACAGATTCGGTAAATACCGAATCGGTAATGCCCATTCTTTCCTATGGGCTTTGAAGCCCATAGGAATGATTAGGCATTACCGATTCGGTATTTACCGAATCGGTATTTAAAGAATTCACAAGGGTGCAGGGGGTGTCACTTTGACACCCTCTAGCACCCCCAAAACGGCCATGTGTGCAATGTGGCACACAGACATGCCCTAAGGGCACGTCTGTCTGTCACATGGCACATGTGTACATGCACAGATGTGCATGTACACAGGAATCGGTTTTTTACCATGGATTTGTATTCCATGGTAAAATACCGATTCTGTAAGCCATGTGCTGCCGGTACATAGGCTACCTACATTGCATTTTCGGTAATTTTACCGAATCGTTATCATTACCGATGCGGTAAATATTACTGACTCGGTAAATTTACCGATTCGGTAATGATAACGAATTGGTAAAATTACCGAAAATGTGCCCCTACATCTCCATAGCCCTTTACCGATCGGAAACGGCCGAAAATCGGTATTTTCGGCCGATTCCGATCGGTAAAGGGCTACCTACATCGGGCCCTAGGACTCTGAAGAGTCCCACCTACATCTGAGATTTACCGAATCAGTAAAAATACCGATTCGGTATTTTACAGAATCGGTAAATTTATCGATTCTGTAAAAATGTGCCCCTACATCCCAAATACCCATTTACCGGTCGGTAACGGCCGAAATCGTCCGTTACCGGTCGGTAAATGGCTCCTACATCTGGCCCATATGCTTTTACAGACTCGGTATTTTTACCGAGTCTGTATTTACCGATTCGGTAATTTTACCGAATCTGTAAATACAGATTCGGTAAAATACCGATTCTGTAAAGCATGCTCCTACATCTCAAAATCCAATTACCGGTCGGTAACGGCCGAATTCGGCCGTTACCGACCGGTAATTGGCCACCTACATCTGGCCCTTGATATCTATGTTCACAGTACTTTGGCAAGTGATGCTAGCTAAACAAGAGGACCTGACAACAAATTTTTATGCCCAGGATCTCTGCTCTTTTGACCTTATGCAGTTCTTTATAAATGAAGTTTGAGAGCAAGGGAATACGTGAACTATGATAGAATTCTAAAACAAAATAGAAAAAAGTAGTTCCCAAATGTAAACAGTGAAAGGATAAACGTCATACAATCATGGCATGGTTAAGGGGCAGAAAAAATTAATCAAGAGTAAGCCATGGAATAAGAAGCAGGAAATGAGAGAGACAAGAAAACCAGCCAAACAAGAGCACGGGGATGACCCAAAGTCCAGTATATTAGAATATATTTGAAAGCAGACAACTAAAGTTGTCTGTGGGTGAAACCTAAACTTGAAGAACGTCAACAAGTTGAGTTGTGTGAATGGAGGAAATCAGCTGAAATATATAATTACTCAAAACTCATAACTTTCAAAGTATCTGATCAGATTTAATTAGGTGAAATGAAAACCCATCTGTCCACCCATCGTACACAAAAAGAGGTACATACTTAAAAACAGCAGGAAAAGTTGTATTGCTTTTCTTTAGCTTTTTATGAGATGTATGATACTGGTGCTGTGCAAACTCTGCACCGGTAATTACCAGTGCTGTACAGTAACAATCAGCCAATACAGTTCAGTTATGAGTCAAAGCCCATGGAATAAGGAACAATTGTACGGACATGGCTTTACCAGAGTAGAACCACATAGATTTCCCAATTCCATTGGGTCTAAGACTCCCATTCGCCATTTGCTCTGAGCAGGTGGTAGATAGGAGCAGCGGCTTTTCTTCAGTGCAGGTGGTGGCTGGAGCAGACATGGACAGGTGGAAGGTTAGGAGACGATGTGTCATGGCAGTGAGGAACTTTGCATGCTTACCCCTAGTGAGAGGAGGTCGGGCAGGGCTGAGTACGAGGCTGAGCTGCCGTTGCAACCAAAGTCTAAAGCAATTTTAATGGCTTCTTTTTCCGGCTGGAAACATGGGTTGGTTTTCCTGCACCCACGAGTACTGGGTGCATAAATCCCGGGTCAATCATGATCAGGTGGAGTGGAATTCCATACAGGAATACTGCCCTGCCTGACACCAGCTACAAGGCGGGCATGTGAAGAAACATCCGTGGGTGGACGCCGAGGGGTTGAACTCCGACGCCGCACTGTCTGTGTCTGTTACATGACAACAGGGCGCCAGGATATCCTGCTACCAGTGCAGCATCAGGCAGAGGCATGGTAGAAAGGAAACAAGCTCACATTTCTGTCTGTGGTGTGCATGACAGGTCAAATTGGTCAAACTGACAACACCCACACACACCATTGGAAAGGCTGTCAGATTTAGATGTGAAGGTTCATATATTACAAACTAGTGTTCAGCATCAGCTGAAGCAAACGGCAAAATCTAGGCTGAGATGCCACTTGAAAGGGTTGTATGACAGAGGCACGCATGGCTAAACCACATGTGCCTCTACCAAGCAGCCTCAACAACGAATGCGTCTAAACAACGCATTCCTTTACCACACAAGCCTTTACCACACAATTTCGTGGTAAAGGCATGACTGGTAAAAGGATGTGTGGTAAAGATCACAGCCCCGCTCTGAGCCCTAAACACTACCATGACCTGTCGAGCCCTAAACACTACCATGACCTGTCGGGCCCTAAACACTACCCGACCCCCTAAGCTCTAAACACTACCCCGAACCCTAAACACTACCCAGATACCCCCCTGAGCCCTAAACACTACCCAGACACCCAGAGCCCTAAACCCTAGCACCGAACCCCCGAGCCCTAAACCCCGAGCACTAAAAACACCCCCTACCCCCTAAAACCAAGACCCACTTACCTCACCACGTCCTCTCCCGATCCATCCAGCTACTGGGCCTTCCCATCCCAGCATCTAGACTGCGCACGGCTTTAACCATGCATATGCGTGGTTAAGGCAATCGTAATTGAGCTTGCGGGGAAAGGGCACACATGGCTCTTCCCGCGTTGTTAAGGCCATTTACCCCTGGAAGTCATTCAGTGCTCTAGAATCACCCACTTCTACAGATGAGCAGCACTTGCAAGACTGTCAGAAGGCCGAGAATGGCTGCCAAGGCATCAATGAGACCATCTGTGTGAGAACTATTTGACCAATTCCAAGATTCACACTCACATTTTGAGTAAGTACAATTTCTGCAACCAATAGTAATCAGTATTTGTCTTTACCACTGTGTCTGTGTTAGTACACGCTTATTTACTTTTTTTATTTATTCAGTTTTCTGTGGTGTGAACGAGGTTCGAACACATTCGAACGCTTTACAAAGGAACATAAATAAGTTACATATAATAAGAACCAAATCAATTACACAGGATAAAAATCAACCACAAACAGAGAAAGAGGTTACCAACAAGATGGAGTAAAGGTTACCAATAATATGGAGTTGACAGTTAGACAATGGAAAGGACCAGGAAAACTCAAAAGGTGAAACCAAGAAAGGAACTTTAGAAAGAAGGTGGAGAAGGATGAAAACATTAAGAGTAGTGACAGGGTTAGGCCACAGAAGTGGGGGTATCAGATGAGGTCAACGGCATATTAGGTGTATGTATTAGACAAGTAGATAGGTGGTCAGACTCAATGTGTCTTTGGAACAAGAGGATTTTCCGCTTTTTTTAAAAGTTCCAATCCCAGAATTGGAACATAGAGCTGGAAGAAGTGAGTTCCAAACTCTTGTGTCATTGCCAGATAAGGATTGGTTCATACACTGCTAATTTTTTACTGTAAGAAGAACCAGGAGGAGGGATTCAACATTTTTGAACCAATGTTGATCTTCAGAGATTTTCAATTACTCATTCAAATAGGAAGTAGTAGACATGTGAAAGGCTATGCGAGTGATGCAGACCGCCTTAAAGTGCGCCCCTGCATCAATAGCAAGTCACTGTAAATTACAAGGACCAGAGTAATATGGTCAAATATCTTGCATCCAGAAACCTAGCGAGAGGCTGCATGTAACAAAGCTGTATGTAGTAGCTGGATGAACTTAGGGTTGGCCAGGAAGATGCGAATTCCGATAATCCAGTCTGGAAAGAACAAGTGCCCGAACTAAGAACTTCAAATCTTACTCAGATATAAACTGCCTAAAACCTCAAACAATCTACATTTTTGACCTATATTCAATGAAACAGTAGAGATTTAACCTTGTAGGTTAAGTCTGTTGATGAGAATGAAACCAAGGGTTTGGTGAGGTCTTCGTCTATGGTCTCTGGAACGGTATTTATTTCAACACACGTACATCAAAGCTTTTAGTTGCTAGCTCATCCACAGCAGGTAGCTGTTACTTATGCTTGAATAAGAAGGATTCCAGGTGTTTCCTGGACAGATATAATACAGTTTTCGTGCAAAGAGCAAAGTAAAAAGAGTTCCAGGTCTACATGGCAGTTGCAGAGAAGCCCCCATCTACAACAGTGGTCTTGTAGGGTCAAGGACTGGTTAGCAGATATTGATGAGATATTGATGAGAAGGGCGAAGAGCAAGGTTGGAGGTATACCAAGACATATCCACAAGGGAGAGACACATCCAACCTTTTACCTCTAACAGCATCTGCCTACTGACCCTGTCAGAGTCGGAATAACATTTAAAGGTACCAGATGGTAATCAGCACCACTTTGTGCATTATTGACATCCCAGATCTAAATTTCATCTGAAATATTGTTTAAATTCGTTTAAAGAATAATACATGTGAATAATGTTCCCTACACTTTCCCATAGGAAGATCTCCACTATAGAAGGGTAAATTTCCATCTATATGTCAAACGTTACTAATAATACCTTTACACTTGTAAATTTACTCTTAGATGTCTCCAGCCTACTGGTGTCAGAGAGTGGAGAAAAGTAAGTCTACCTACTCAGGGATTAATCTTCACTTGTAAATGGTGAATAGCAAAAATGCTTCGATGTACACTACGTGCAAGATTACATTTGCAGGTGAGTGAATTTACACATTTAAATTTACCTTTGTGAATAGGGCCCCTTATGTTTTAATGGGTAGAGATTTGTCCCTACTAATGTGCAGTATGCCATTATGTGTGGCTCGCCTCTAGAAAGATAATTATTTGCACATGCTGTTTATGTGATGCTCACATATGTACAGATCCGTCTGTGCACGGTGAAGCTCAGAGACTTCATGCGGACTTGATCTAGGTGTTTTGCATGATCTGTTGGCATTGTTTCTGAGCAAACATCCATACCAGGAAAAGTGAGGCTGAAGTAAGCTGCCTGTATAATTTTGTAGTAAAGGCAGACCCATTGAGTGTTTTTTAAATATTTTTGTATCAAGTGATGTGGAGTGATGATTTCGAATCCAAGCACTGCCAATTTTCTGGTGAATTTTGTGAGCCTTGATAAGTGTGTATAAGTGTATTGCTGTTTATACAGCGAGAAAAATGCTGGGTGGCATCAGTACGGTAATGATATGACATACAATACATCAACAGCACAACATATCTTTGCATGTTTTAGAGTGTTTCATGCTGTCCCTGATTGTGAAAATGTTTTGATTACTTATTTGTAATCCCATTACTCTGATTCTTCCTCCTTGTCTCAGTCCTTACTTCATAAGGGGTGCCCACACCCTGGAAACAGACACCCCAGTACCTATCTACAACAACAAAATGAAATCTTTTCCCGCACCAGGTGTACTGATGAACAACACCTCTACCCAGAAGCTTCCCGAGTTGACCACCAAAGCAGTCCAACAGACCACGATTGGCACAATATAGACGGTGGGAGAGATGTAAGCACTGGGTAGGTGATTAATAATTGAAGTAATGAAATTACAGGTAAGTAATCAAAGCATTACCTCCTCAACATGTACTCATCCAAATCTATACATCATAAGTATCTACCAAAGCAGGTACTGTCGGCATTGGTTACCCTTTAAGGCATCCCAGCAGAGAGGACAAGGTCTAGACAAAAGAGGAAGTCCCCAAATCAGAACACCACCATAACCTCAAGCATAAGAGACAAAGCCGGACGACAAGCACAGGAAGCCTAAAATATAGAAGGCATAACTAGGAGTTTGCCCCCCAACAGAGTAGATGCAGGTAAAACAGGGTGTTTTCTCAAAAACAAAAAAAGGTATTTTAAAGCCTATTGTGTGACTGTATGAGATAAACGTGTGGTTACATTTTCAATACAGGAATGCTACATAAAACGCTTCAGGTAAGTATCTTGGGTATGCATTTGTTTGTATAAATGGAAATGTTTTAAAACTTTGTTTTTTATACTGTTTCCTGTTCTTCCCAAAATTTTTCACCTTTGTTGTGACCCTCATCGTATACATTCCCTAAAGACTTCTCTCACTCCTACTCCCTTTGTTTGATCACTGTGACTCTCCCCTCGATTGTGCTTGTTGCTTCTGTCACCAAATGCAATGGTCATGACTTCCCCACTGATGTACCAGGTGCAATTACTAAAGTAATAGAATACTTTACCTTAAAGATCAATGAGACAAGTATTACTAGGTGTTGTTACTTGTTGCATAACTTGTGGATTTCATTGGTTTTTTCAGTTTCAATTCATAGCCAGTACTGTACTTTAACTGTGTTTTTAAAGGGACTTTTTTTTTAAAAATAGGGTGTTATAACCAATCCTAACCATAACTTTAATTTTAGCGCATTTCTATATTTTGATGTTATATTACATCCATTTTGATGACATACTACGTCATGATATACTCCTCTACTTGCCATGCATGGCAGGCTTGGCAGCGGGTCCTTTGGCCAGGCCCGGAACCAATCTACTTTCATTGCGTGCAACAGGTGTTGGCCAGAGAGCATGGCCTACAGTCAGGTTATGTGGATAACCCACAGTGGGCAGACAACTCATACTGCAGAGCAGGGATTAGCCGCAACGTCGTCTGGCCATGAGCAAGGCCTGGTCACAACCTACCATGGGCTCGCAATAAGGGGTTGGCTCCTTTTTTATGCTTTCCCTGTCCCCTTTTGCCTCATCTCCATTTTTTCTTACACAATGCAGGGACTGAGCTTTGCATCCTGTAATGTTAGTTGCAATAGAAAACAATTTGTTTTGACCAGAAAATTAAAGTGGTCAGGTCCAGAGATACTACTTTGGGACAATAGGCCCAAAGTGGTTGACGGCAGCAAAATTCTCCCTTGTCGATTTGAAGGCTTTCATTTTTTAAAGGACTTTCAAGTTCACTCAACACGTTTTTGTAACATTCATTTCTCTGAACGGATTTAAACCCAACCAAGAAAAAGCACTTCCCTAAGTTCTAGTTTAGGGGTAACTTGTGAAGGTGAGAGATCTCCCAATTGGTCAGAGCTATCAATGTCTCCTTGCTCTGCCTGTAGTAAACGCATGGACATAGCATCATAGTTCACTGCACTATCACTTCTCAGACTCACCCGTTTTCGCTGAAACAGACCAGTATTCAGCCTGCATCTCATTGGCCAATCTGATAGCATCGCGCTCAGTCTGCTCGCAATCAGCTACTGACTACAAAAGGTAAAGAGTAAAGCAATGTGAGTGAAACTTTCAAAATACGGCATACAGCAGCTTACTCACTGGCACAGATTGACAGCCTTTGCACATTAATGCTTCGACTTGAAGCACACAATAGTCTACATTTGTGCAACCATAACACACAGCTGGCTTTCTCCCACCTTCCAGAGTCCTGGGAATTTTTCCACCTTCCCCGGTTCCTATGAATTATTTCCCCTTTCACGATTTCCTTCTTGGTACTGGCATTCCCCTCTACTTCTTACATGCTCCTTACATCTCTGGAACACTTCAGAAGGAGGCAATTTACTTCTAAAGGAATCCGGTTAGTGTTTTGTGACTACTGACACCAGCTATCACATCATTTGGTGTTCTGGGGTTACTCCTGCCGATAAGAGCCATAAAGGTCTGCCATACTCGTCACAGTCATCAACACCATATCAGAGTCCTGGCCATTCAGCTCATCTAAAACAGAAAGGTGTTCTACTTTTTTGAAGTTTGACAAGCAAATGCATTGGCTCAAAGACAGATGCATCCAGCTAACAGGCTTTGCCATCAAATGAACTTTTCAGTAGTTTTCATTTGTTTTGACTAAACGAAGGGGAGCAGCTCTAAACATACACCTAAGCTGATATCAGACAAATGGTTCAACCCAATGTAGTGCATTTTTAAAGAGTAGAGTTTTCTAAATAATAGTTAGATATTTAAACTCACCTTTTGATGCAGTAGGGAGCAAATTATGCTTCAAAAGGTTGCACTAAATTGTACTGTATGGCAAATTTATATGGAACTTACTGTCCCTAGATGGGGCATTGAAGAGCTGGCCTACATGGACAGCACGCTACACTGTGTAGGTTGTGTGGTTGAAAGAATGTTATCTTTGTTTTGATTCTATGGGGGAAGTGTTTCCAACTTGTGCATGTTGACCACCAAGGTGCAGTTATCATGTTGTGGGATGCACTGCGGAGCAGTGTGGTGGACGATGAAGTGTGAGAGACAGACACGCTGTTATATGGTTTTCAGCTTTGAACAGCTGTACAGGTCCTTTAATGGTAGTTTTTATGATATTGTCTGCTTAGCTGGCTACTGCACTGGGTTGTCCAATCTCTGATTTTGTGTATAATTGTAGTCCTGAGCTCGCATGGCTGGAGTGAGGGAGAAGCAGAGAGATCTGCTGGGATGAGCATTTTTATCATCATCCCATATCGGGTTGTCTTTGTGAAATGTAAAGAAGCGGCCACATTGTATGGATTTGTGGGATGTGCAGTAGTGGACAGTATTAAAATCCTCTGAATTGTCCAGCATTGTGTGACACATCTCTTCAGTTATTTCATGCCTGTTAATGTGGTGATGGCTGTTTTGTAACTGAACAGTGCTGGAGAGGTACAACCCTCATTGCCGATGTCTTATGTGAATTTAAGAGGCATAATTGATAATCAGCTGCTTATTCTGGTTTTAGTATTATTGTGGGCCATAACTGATGTACATGCAGGTATATAACTATATAATGCTACAGCAAACCATAGGCCAATCCTACTTAGCTTACCTGCATATTGAAAGCAGTTTGGTTCAGTTGTTTACATTTCGTGGGTTGTAATGTGAGAATTGCACTTGAGGGTGCGTCTATATTCTGTTGCAGGAATGTCGGTGGCGCAATTAATTAGTAATTAGCAATATTTTCAACTCTCTTCGGAAGTGCATATGCCCCTGGATGCTTCTAATGTTGGCTGGTACTGTTTTCCAGAGCTTGGCGGCTTGTACCGAGAAAGCATGCTTCCTATGGATGTCTTATGGCAAGGTGGTAAGATGATAAGTGGCGCAAGCCTGGAGCCCATCGTTCTGTTTGCTTTGTGTTGCTTGAATTTAACTTGTAGGTATAGCAGTGTTGTTCCTTGAGAGGCTCGGTGGACAATGCAGAGCGCTTTGAACATTGACCTTCCAGCTCTAGGTAGCCAGTGGATTTGATTGCAGGACTGGAATCATGTGGTCTCTTGGATGAAGGCGCATAAGAGGCCTTGCAGTAGCACTTTGGGTGAGTGGTATCTTGTGTAAAATGAATGTGGATGAGCCAAGGTATAGCCTGTTGCCATAGTTGAGCGTGGAGATTACGAGTGTGAGGATGATTAGCAGTTTACGTTGGTGTGCAAGGTATGGGAAGATGCAACATAGTGTTTTCATGGTGTAAAAGGCACTCTTTGGGACGTTGTTAACATGCAGTATCAAGGATAGGTCTAAATTCATGGTTACTCCTAGATTTATCATTTCTTTTGATGTTGTTGGGAAGACTTGAATTACCTTAGACCATATGGCGGTAGGCAGGTACTTTTGCAATTGTCCGCAGGTCATAAACTCTATTCTTGTGCTATTGAGCTTTAGATAGTTATTCATCATCCATGTTTTTATGGCACAAAGACAGTCACCTTGTTGCAAATTGGAGTGGCTTTGGGGCTATCCATTTTTAAATTGGTTTGGGTGTCATCTGCATAGTTGTAACAGGGGAAGTTATGTGATTTATTCAGATCTGGTAAGGGGGTTAGGTAGATGTTGAATAGTAGAGGGGATATGATAGACCCCTGAGGAACAGCACATTATTGTGTGCGAGGAGGTGATATGAAAGGTGGTAGGAAGACACTTTTTTGTTAGATGAGAAGCAATACATTTTAGAGTATTTTCGCGTATTCCCAGATTGTGGAGTATTTGCAGAATTGTGTGGTGGTGGACAGTGTAAAATGCAGCGGTTTAATATTTTCCTAAGAATGGTACATTTGTTATGGACCTGTAGTTTGCTGGTCAGATGGGTTGAGGGTTTTCTTTTTGAGGAGAGGTCTAATGTAGGAGGTTTTCAGCTCCGGTGAGAATGAACCTAGTTCCAGAGACTTGTTGAGTAGGTATCTGGCAGCCTTCCCAGCACAGGTTCAGAGAAGGATATCACTAAAGATTTTTAGTGGTGCCGGGTCTGAAGATGATCCTGAAGGCCGGGCTGTGATGACAATCTCAAGGAAATCTTTTTGTGACAAGGTACTGGAAGTATGCATCGATGGATGATTTTTGTTGTCACTTTCCATAGTCGTTAGGTCATGTGTTGGTGTGGTGCTGTCCAAGTTCTACTTAAGATAATTTTAAATCTTTGTAATTTTTTAAAAGTATTCATTGGAGATTTTGTCACAGAAGTCTTGTGATTGTGGTGTTTCTGTGATTAGGTTCTCTGGATTGCAGAAATCCGTTAGAATTTTATGGAGTTCTTTTGAAGGACAGTCTGTTTCAGTTATGTAAAGTGAAGAGTGCTGTCTTTTTGTGGTTCTATTTCATCTCCTGATTTTCTATATTTCCGCTGTAGTATGTTGAGTTGTATTTTCAGTCTTTGATGTTGGAATTAACCAATGTGGTCTTTTTGTAGTCAACCCTGGATGTTGTTTTTGTTGGTATCTGTTTGTCCAGTGCAGTGGAGTTCTAGCTGTAAAAGGTGTGTCTTTCGGCCACATGTTTATTGTGGTTCTTTCAAAGTAGGTGTTGAATTGCTGGATGCCTAGCTTTATCCATTATCTGTAAGTTTGTTTGTTGTCTTTGGTGTTTGGTGTCTCACATGTGATATCATTGATAGGTGTGTTGATCCTGAAAGTGATGATGTTGTGGTTCGCCACCTAACGGTGAAGTTGCCAGTAACTGTGGCTTACTCTAAGGGTACCAATGTGACATCTAGTGTGTGTCCTGCAGTGAGTTAGGCCAGAAACGATCTGTATAGGTTGAAAGCATCAAGGTTGGCTGTGCTAGCTGTGGTTGTGGTTCGATTCTTCTTGTCAAACCATACGTTGAGGCCTCTTGGAATGTATAGGTTTGGGTGGTCCAGATGGGTGTTGGTAGGAAGCAATAACTTACAGTTGGGGTGGAGTGACATCTTAGCATCAAGGAGTCGCAGATGTCCATGATGAGATTTTTAATTATATAAATTTGTACTATTTTTTTTATGGATGACAGACAGACCTCCTCCACTTTTAACAATACGATTTTTGTTTCTGATGAGAAAATCAGGAATGGTGGCTTTGTGGCATCTGGGTTCAGAATCTTTTCTGAGGCATGTGTCTACAATGAAAGTGAGGTCCAGTGTTGTTTCTGAGAGTAGGTCAAAGATGTTAAAGAGTTTTTTGTTGAAAGATCTGGTGATGAAGACAAAGATTTTAGGTGTTGTGTTTTTTTCTTCATGTCCTGTAGTAGGAGTGGAAGTGGAGGTGCATAGGACATTTTGCTGTGGCTGATTTTGGGTCTATTGTCCTTTAAGCTTTTGGTGGAGGCGGAAGGGGGGTTGTTTGGATAGAAAAATGAGAGTTTTGAGATATGTTTGAATGTGTGGGATTTTTGTGACGGCTAATGGTGTTGTAACTGATATGGGGAGATGTGGGGGCCCGGTACGATTAAGGAACCTTGCAATAATACATTCATGTCTTCCCTTGATTTTCTTTCTTTCTGGCAAGTGACATTGTGTTTGTAAGTTATTTGGGTTGTGGTTTTCGAATTATTCTATTGTTTGCAATAGGCATGTGGTGTTGGTGTTGCTTTTGTTTTGGAAATGTAAGATGGTTCATTGACAGATTTATTAGTAGTTAAAGCCTCCCAATGATTGTGTATGAGAGGTGTGTATCCAGTAGTCCTGGTGGAAAACCTGTGTTGTATGCTAAAGAAATAAGTGGTGAAGGGTATGTTGTGGAGACCTTCCTGCAAATAACAAAGCACCATTAAATCTCAAGTTTGCCCCCATGGTAGAGACCTTTGTATAACACCTGCAACAGGGATGGGTTATTGGACTGAAATACGTCTGCTGAGGAGTGCAGTAAGTAGAGACCGGGGTATTTTATTGATTCCCGCAACCAGGTAAAGTCGTGTTGAGTCAGTACCGCTTGGGTGCGTTCTGCGTTGGCTGCTATACTGTTGCCACAAGATTTTATGTTGTTTATCAAGAAGCCTGTGGCATCTCTGAAGAGTGCTAATTCCACCTCCAAAGCGGGATCGAGGTGTCAGGCTCGGTGAGAAATAATAGGACAATGGCTGCGTACCCACTTGTAGTCCCTGTAGAGTTGGGTTACTCTGTATGTGTAGAAGTTGAATCAAGGGTTCCATTGCGAGGGAGTAAAACAATCTGCATGGAGAGTGAACAGCCCTGTCTGGTGCCCCTAGTGGTGGGGATCTGAGGTGAATATTCACAATTAACATGAATTCAAGGGACATGCTTTTGAAAATTTGCTAAAATTAATCGCTTTATGCTGGGGCCTAAAGGGATCTTTCAAGGACCTTGATTATTTACTTGCCAGTCTACCCTATCAAAGACCTTCAGCGTGTCAAGCAAGAGAAGATCGAGCGGTATTCAGGCTCTTTCAGCAATCGCCAATCTGATGTTATCTCTAGTATGGCGATTTCTAATGAAGCCGGATTGTTGTGGTGACATCAATCTAGCTCAGACAGTGTGGAGTTGTGAGACTAACATGGAGATGAAGATCTTCACGACCATGCTCAGGAGTATAACAGGACGATATGCCGAGCATGCAGTTGGGTCCTTCCCAGGTTTTAACAGGAGTGTCAAGTGAGATTTCACCATTGTGTCAGTGACCACCCTATTTGTGAGAATATAATTAGAAAACGCTGTTTCATGGCTGATTCAACTAGTTCCTTATCTCCAGGCTTCACTGATGTATACTATCTTAATGTGGGCAATCAAAATTTATAGTAGCTCCTCTACATGCCATACATACTGATTGAACATTTCAAGTGTGCTAAGAGAGTGGTCTATGAGCTTCATGTTCCCTTCTATGGAATCACGGATGTTGAGAAGTTATAGCAAATGTAACAGATTCTCTTTCGTAGTTACTTTGTTTTGCATTGCTTTTCAAGGAAACTCCACAATCACTCGCTTAACTTATTTAACTTATACTTCACCCTCCAGAGTAATGAGAGACCATACTGGCACAACCTTCTCTTCTGCTCTATACTAGTTTCTTTACCAACAACAGGGGCAGCCCTGAATACCCGAACCAGGGGCAATCAATACGTAGTCCTAACAGCGGTTCAAGATACTGTTTACATCGACATACACATTTTACAAACAGTCAGTGATACAAACAGATTAAATTGTTAAAAACAGAAGGAGAAAAAGAAACTATATAGGAAAGACTATATAGAGAAACCCATATACAAGGGAATTAGAAAAGTATATCAATAATCAATTCATCATTAGTAAAACAATTAAGACAGTGACGCTCAGAACAATATACTGGTACATAAAAGATGTGTTATACAACACAAAACCAGACAAGGGGCAGACAGAAGGGATTACATAGCAAAAGAGGTTCAGGACAAAGCTGAAACAACATAAAACAAGACGATGAGTCCTTCATTAGTCAGCCACATATGTACCTCTCTATATGGTTTTCTCTAAATAGTTTCTTTTTCTTCTTCTTTTTTAACAATTTAATCTGTTTGTATCACTGACTGGTTGTAAAATTTGTATGTCCATATAAACAGTATCTTGAACCGCTGTTAGGAAAACTATACTAGTTTCTGGCAGAGGACCAGACAGCACTGCATCTTTATCATCTATTCCAAACTCCTCTTTGAGGGTAGACATTACAGGCCAACCACCCCGCTCATACCAGGAGACACTTCAGGCACACAGCATGACATACACCACACTCAAGATAGTCCTCCAAGCTAACATCGCCTGCCTGCCCTTACAGTCTCACTTTCACTACACTCTCCATATAGCTGGGGCACTGTCCTGGAATGCCACTCAACATCAAACACGTTCTTATTGCTGTGAAATGACACCTCCTTGTTTCAGCCCTCTTTCCCTGGGTCAAAGGACTCATTATATATACTCTTCATTTATGTCATCCCTTGACTAGTGCTAGAAGACTACACAAACACATCCCTCCACAACCCAAACACAGCCTTATCTTCTACTACTCTATCATTTTTGTTTTGGGTCTTTCTGAGCATTTCACTCTTTTTGGGCCAGAACCAAATATAGTCGCTGTAGCTGATATAACAGTCAATAGAGCTCAGCTTTAGGGATGTCCTGTTTTTCTTCTACTCACAACAATGTCCTTCTTTGTTCCAACCAAGAAGACAGAAGCAGAGTTGGGCTCATTTTCCCTCAGGGCATCCTGCAACCACTGTCTGAAACAGAGAAAAAAAATGAAAGATGGACCGTAGAGTTATTGTAAGGGAGGATAAACGATAAAAGGTACGGAAACACTTTTCGAAGAGGCTCATAGAGACTTAGATTGACTCGGAGGAGAACAAGAGAGAATGATTCAATGCTTCTCCACTCAATGCAAAATACAGGCACTTCTGATACTGAAAGAATGCTAAACACTTCCACCCCTGGAGGATCACATGGACCTCCATCCCTGAGTGGAATCCATCAGACACTTTGTCGCCTGGAACGATTTCACGCACATCCAGCACAGGGCACCTCCAAATTGCTTCCACTCTTGGGAGTATCCCAAATTGCCTCCTTCCTTGGTAGAGTTGCCTGGTTTCACCTTTGTAAGTATCCCATGCAGATCCACTCCTCAGAAGATACCAAGCACCTTCAGTCCTGGGACCATTCACTGTACTTACATCCCTGATAATCCTCACGCATTACTCGTCTTGGAAGGCTCTCAAATGACTCCCACACTTGGAAACATCCAAATTATTTCTACCTTCTTAAAGGTCCCAAAATACATACGCTCTTTGAAGACTACTAAATCACTTCCACCTCTTGCAGAGTTCCACACAACTACCAGACGGGGGTCCATAAACACTTCAACCCCTGGGAGTTTCCCAAAGCAGGTACTTTTCTGAAGGACAACGTGTACTTCTATTTACAGGAGGAACCTATCCACATCCTCTCCCAAGCATACCCGTAAGCACATACAGTCTTGGAAGAATCCCACGGTCTTCCAACCCTGGGAGGATTATAAGCAATTTTACCCCTTGAGGTGAGGGTCCCAGACACTTCCAATGCTCTTCTAGAACTTACATTAGAAAAATGTTAAACTATTAACCCTTCATAAAATCCACAATAACTTCTGCCTCAAGAGGATTGTAATTTTCTTTCTTCACTGAAAACATTCCACATTATTTTTACCCTTCGAAGGAGCCAAACTTATTTTTATCATTGAAGGGATCATACATTGCTTCCATTCTGCAGAAATGGCAGGAGCAGGTGTTCACTGAGATACTGGTGTTTGAATGGTTTAAGATTTGTAGGTTTTCTCAATCAAGCACTCCTGGCTAATTTACATCATTTCAATGCTTTATTATACTCCTGTGATACTTCACAAGTTCACTTTGCACATTCCATCCAATTCTCTAGGCTGTGCTAACTAAACTGAAGAGAAATTATGTATATGTTCTGAACCGGTCCCAAACTAGCAAGTTAATGGCGAAGGAAATATGCACAACTGCAAAACTGTTTTCCTAACAGAATGATCATAGCATGTCTAAAAATTGCCTTGCATGGGACAGAAATAACTTCGCTGCCACTGACTTTAAGTGGTGCAGAAATCCTTTTCACAGCAATGAATATAACCCTACCTTTTATTACAGACAGTTAGAATTATGAACAATATCCACTTTTGGAGAAAATAATATTTTTATCCAAGAAACTATACTATCCTAAAGTTTATACATGAGTTGTGAACACTACCATATGGTAGAGCTAGCATATTCATGTATGATATGTTTTTTGTTTATTATTGCTATTATAAGTACTTCTACTCATGCTACAATGAATTATGTGATTACATTAAGGTGTATTCGATTAAATTAAATTAAGTTATCTACATTGTTGTTATATTAATTCTGTTGCTTTGTATTCTTTACATTTTCTATGTGCTGATAATATATTGCATTATTATATTACAAAAACAAAATAAAAAACATTACTTCCACCATTGGAAGGGTCCCAAATGTTTTCCACCCGTGAAAGGATTTTTACTTCTGTTATTGATAAGACCCCAAATTACATAGCTTCAGAAGGTATCTTACTTGCTTACTTCATTGAGAGGAGTCCAATTTTTTTCAATCCTTTATAGGATCCAAATAACTTCTACCCTTAAGATAAAACATTTCTTTCATTTCTGGGAGGACAAACATTTGCTTCCACTCCTGTACCTGTACGAGAATCAAACTTTGCATCCATGCATGCATTTGCACCATTGGGAGCCTGTTTTGTATTTGATGATGGGTATACACTCTATACGGATATATGACGTTACAATGCATACTTTTACTTCGCATGCCTTTACAACGCGGTATTTACAACGAATACCATTACAACGCATAGTGCTTTTAGGCGCTGGATAGTGATTTATTTAATTTACTATTCCAACTCCAGTCCCCGTGGATAGTAGGGAAGGTGTTGGATAGTAAATTAAATATATTCCCTATCCTAGAGCGCCCCCCAGCGTAATGCGTTGTAATGGTTTGCGTTGTAAAAGTTGCGTCATAAAGGCACTGCGTGGTAAAAGTTGCATTGTAAAGGTTGTACAACACTCTATACTGCTCCCTGGAACAGATGTATACTGAGTACTGTCTGATCAAGCAAAATGGACCAAAATTGCTTACCTGGTGTGTTCCAAGGTCTGGATATCTCCCAAATCAAATGCGGTTACTATCACTGCAAAAAAGATTAACAGGATAAATATGATTAGCAACAAATCCTGTGACTCTATCAGCTTTTTCGAAAGACAGCATGGAGGGCATACGATTCGGTATGTGGAAAGGACGCCCTAAAAACAACCCTTCCAAATACCGAATTGCAAAAACCCATTTTGCTATTCATCAACAGGTTACTGAATCTCAAAATGGGTTTGATACATCGGAAAAGCACTTGTTGAGATCACACTGTGAATAGGCCTGTTTGCAAACGCAATATTTCTTGATACATGTAGCCCGATGTATCAAACCCATTTTGAGATGGGATGAGAAAAAAATGAAAGATGGACCGAAGAGTTATTGTAAGGGAGGATAAACGATAAAAGGTACGGAAACACTTTTCGAAGAGGCTCATAGATTTGAGACTTAGATTGACTCGGAGGAGAACAAGAGAGAATGATTCAACGCTTTTCCACTCAATGCAAAATACAGGCACCTCTGATAATGAAAGAATGCTAAACACTTCCACCCCTGGAGGATCACATGGACCTCCATCCCTGAGTGGAACCCATCAGACACTTTGTCGCCTGGAACGATTTCACACACATCCAGCAGAGGGCACCTTCAAATTGCTTCCACTCTTGGGAGTCAATAAACATCCTAACTCAACAGCTTTTTTTGTACAACTTTATTGGCATTTTTATATTTCTTATTTATACAATACCAGGAGTATTACAATCAGTTTCTATATGTCAGAGAATACGTTGATAACCTGCACTGCAACAATATAATTCAACAGTTTGTTACTATCTGCATAAAGGCAACATTGTAAGTCAATTCATTGCAACACTATAATTCATAATAATTCAATCTAGTTAATTCCTGGTAAAATACACAAAAGATTTATCTAATGCGAACATTAATTGCAAAAACAAGTATCACAATCAATCATCTGAGTATGCAAAAACCTCTTTATTCAAATTCAATCCTTATTTTAATATCCTGTACAAATTCCACCTACATTCTAACCTAGGTAGTAGCAATCCACAGGACAATTTCCTAAATTGTAGGGCCACTCTGCAAATTCTAATCTAGCTTAGATACTAGTAATGTTGGTAGCACTGACAGAATTGGTGTTTGTGTTATTTTTAATTGCATGCACATTTCCACGTATCCATTATTTTAACAGTTGAATGGTTCAGACAATGTTGGATGTTTAAACTAGCAGATTATCAGATAAATAACAAATATTGTGAAACAACTGATGAATTAAGTAATATTAGTTTTCTTAAAGCTGGGGTGCTTTCAATCAGGGTCAGACTGGGAAGCAAAAGCAGCCCTGGAAAGTCTGTTGGACAAGCCCTCCCTCAGGGGGTGGAGGGTGGGGGGAGGTGAGGTTCAAGTGTGAAGTACTGCAGCTTTTGTTACTGGGGGCCGATATTGCAGCACCGCTGCAAAAGCCGCCTCCAGTAACAAAAGTGGCCCTCGCCACTGCAAAACCAGCCCCCACCCTTCCAGCTTCCCGGGGAAACGCCTGATGCCTGCTGCGGCTAGTCCAGCCTTGCTTTTAATAACTGTTTTGTGAAAAATATATGTCGTGAACCACGGAGGAAGAGGCTGGTCTCAGCGCAAAGCAATCTTGTGCTGCGAACAGGCTCTTTCGTGCAAAATCTCTGCTGTCAAAGTCATCAGTGCTTCAACATAGAAAATATCTAATTTAAAGTGGAAACTGTTGTTCTGAATTCTCCTTCATTACAGGGTTTATAGCTAGCCTCAATACAGCAGGATAAGTGGTCCCACATTAATATCACTGACTTATCAGTGATGACGTATTAATATTCAGATAATCTGATCAAATGTTGATGGATTTTTAATTTGCACAGTGAGGCACTCGAAAGACTGAATTTGGATGAAGAGTTGTCTACCTATTAATGTTATTGTCCCAAATGTTTATAGCACTTTGGCGTATTCTGATACATTATGATTGTTTTGGAATAACTGATAACAGGCTCTCAAAATTGCAGCAAATTCATTTGTGTATTTTACGAAGGGCCGTAAAAGAGGTGGATGTCTTGTCTGCTGTATTTAGAGTGCTACTGACCATTGATTGCAAAGGCTCAATGGACTCTTAATATGGCTGATGGACATTAGCTACATTTTGGCAGATGTCCTGCAACTCTAAATGAGGTCTAAAGTCTTTAAAGTAGACTGCAATATTATTATTTAGTATACTCTTTCAATGAAGTAAATTTCTGTTTAGTGACCAGGCTATTAATACGCTCTGTGGTAAGGATAAGAATTGACTAATTACGGAAAGAACTATGTATATTATTAATTTGAATTTTCATGACAAGGGTAAAATGACTGTGGGCCAAATCACAAAGATGTTGCAATGAATAGGTGAGACTTGTAGCTCTTCTGACTTACTCCTGAAAGGTATGAGTAAGTCATAACAAAATCTCTGTGAATCAGGCTTTGCACAATACTGAGCTGTGTACTGTACAGTAATTAATGTGTGCCGTTTCTCACTTCATTCTGAGCACTGGGACGTATGATGGCGTAAGGTTGTGTGCTAACATTTAGCCACAATAGTGCTCACTAGTGCTCTGCATTTGAGTAAAGACACCAGTCCTAGCCAGGGGCATTCGGATCCCTGCAAACCATAACCTACATTACTGTGCCACTTTTATGTAATCTCCCTCAAGAAAACTGTTACTTACATCTGACAATGCTATTTCTGATGGACAGATAATCTTCCTGAGTTATTCACCTTATGAACCATATTCTTATCTCCTATGACTATCCTCCAGGCACCAGACTGGATCCAGAAACTGTTTTCCATAGCAAAGTTCTCCGGCGTCTCCAGGTGGCACTGTGTGGCTTTAGCTGCAACTCCACCCGCCAGATGCAAGGCTCCAACCTGTGCACTGGTTTTGGTCTCCAGGAACATTTTCCCTAAATACAGCACATGGTGTGCATACATACCTTGGGATCATAATAATAACAGCAGTAACTCAATGGGGAAGAGTGAGGATGACTAGGAATCTGCCAGAATACTAATTTTTCTTTTACTGTATATTTTTCAGCAGACTCCTCACCTAATGAATGATCCCCAGAACGATACCCTTTAGGAGGTGGAACTGACCCTTGCAAGTTAAGCAAGGAAACTATGCAGCACAGCCCTGGCAAAGAATCACTGTGCCGTGTGCTTGTGGTTTAGGCTGAAAGGCAGTAAAATGTAGAAAAAGTATGCAGGGGTGAAAAAATGACTGCTTTGTAGATGTCAACCAATAGGACATCTTTGGTGAGGGCCATGTAGGCAGCCATTGTCGTAGAGGAGTGGGCATGAATACCCTGTGGAACATCTTTTGTGGCCAAGGTATTTTAAGTCTTGAACCAGAAGTTGGTACATGTATAGAGGTGTCCCACACCAAACCTCAGCCCCTTTATAGTTGTAGCCTATTTCAAGAGTGAGTGTTAATGTACGGTGTATGTGTGCCCCTCATTCCCAGTGGGTTCCACATTTACAATAATTACATGCAACCACCAAATGAGAATTGAAGACAGTAATCGTCCAAGAAAATGCTTAAAGATTCAAAATTCGAATATCCAGCAAGTCACAGTAGAAAAAGATTACAATTAATGCTAAAGAATACGTTGCTATTCCTTTTATGACTGACACTAGACATTGTGGTTAGGAGACCATCAGGCCAGTTGTTTTTTCAGTGGAAAAATGAGAGTGCCATAAGACTTCCAACCAAAATATCTAATTTTACCTTTAGGATTAATTATACTCTTTTTCAATCACGGGACGAGAGACATTTAAATAGTGGTGGTCAAAAGCTGAGGTCGTTTGACAGTGAATCACAGTAAACAGCTATGGACTTGCATCAAAAACAGGAAATGAAGTGAGCGCGCCCCTTGGCACCTTATATACCCCAATGTCATCTAATGTGGTAGGGAGAGTTGCGGCTGAAACTACATGGCACCACTTAGCGACATTGGAGAGTGATTGCTGGGAAATAAATGTTTATGGATCCAGTCTGGCACCAGGAAGATATCAATTGAGTCAGGATTAGTATGAAAATGCAGCCATCAGAAAGTTGCTTAAAATAAGTGAGAGTATGTTTAGTGTCCAGAAAGGGAATAGTCCGTTATTTATTTATTTATTTCTTGCATTTATAGGGCGCACAGCTACCCAACAAAGGGTTTCCCGGCGCAGTAGATCCAATTGTTAATATGGCTTCAGAATTTGAGGTGATCAAGAATAACATTGTTAAAGCACATATTCTCAAACAATGTTTTTTCTTTTTTTTTCTCCATTGTAGAGGATATTTTTCTCAAACTATTTAACATTAAGAAACAAAACATCATTATTGTGGATGCCAGAGAGTATGGCCCCATGAACGTCCCAGTCTCATTTATGGAACACAAAAATAAAATGTATTACACAGGGAGTGGCCAAAAACATTTTACTTAACACTGTAATGCATATAAAATCCTTATGTTTTTAGTTAGTCAATTAATGTATTCCACTTACAAGATCTTAAGAGCAGACCCCTTTTGTATCTGCCCAGGATTTCCATACAGTTGTCTAGTTCTTGGTATTATTTTGGTTAAATTGGGAAATACATTTTCATTGACCTTTCAAAAGTGCCCCATTAAGTCGATGTGAAAAATCAGACCTAAGTGATACTGTCTTAGCTGACAGAACCACCCAAACTATACTGGTTACCAGTGCATGTGAATATCAGTTCGAAGGGTCTAAGTTATGTCCAATGCCAAAAACTTTAAGGGAAGGCCAGGGGTCAAGCTCTCTCAATTGAGATACAACGGCTTGACACAGTCTTTCATCTGAAAGGTGTAAGACCTAGGGGCCCATTAGGATGACTGGCGGACTTTGTCCGCCCGCCATCCCATCATATATAGTGACCGCCCGCCATAAAGGCGGGGATCCCGTGCCTACAATTAGGATCCGCCCGCCACAGTGGCGGGCGCATCCAGCATTCCTGACATTGTGGCGGGCGGTGCACTCAGCACCGCCCGCCACAATGCCAGGAAGGCATGCTGTGCACTTCCATGCACAACATGGCAGGCACCGCGCGGTGCCTGCCATGTTGTGCTTGGAACTGCTGGGGGGTACCATAGGTACCCCCCATGTGCACCCCCCATGCCCCTGGGGGACCGCAACGGGCCCCTAAAGCAGACTCCGCATGCCTTTCCGTGGTGGCAATGCCGCCATGGAAAGGCATTGGAAAATGCCCATTCTAATAGGGCTAGCAGTCCCTGATAGACACCGCTACCATAAAGAACCCTTTTCTGCCCGGTCGCAAGGCAACGGGGCGGAAAAGCGGCTGACGGTCTTTCCGTCCGCTGTGGACCCCCCAGCCATGATAATATGGCGGGGGGTCATTCCAGCACGGATGGCGGGCGGATCGCCCCCGCCAGTGGCTATCGCCGGCCTAGCGGGGGCGATACGCCCGCCATCCTAATGGGGCCCCTAGTTGTTAGTGAAATGAATGGAGTGATTTGTTATCTTTGTTTTGTTCTAGGTACAGGTGCACAGTCCTTTTTCTCCTATTTTGTAACTAACTAAATTATTGTTATACATTCTTTGATTTAACTTTTTTTATTTGCATATATTTTATCCATCATTCTGGCTTGATATTATGCTGCTGCTTGGGACAGAGCTTGGGGACCTGTAAAATCGTCCATAATATATGTAGGAAATGTTATGAGGATCTAATGAAAGCTAGAAGAAAAGCCCTAAGGAGCCCCAAGCCAAGAGCAATGATGAATGGAGTCAATGAGGGCATGAATGACTGATCATGGAAGAATAATATGCGAGGTATCCTGCACAGTAGATTGGGAAGATAGATAGTATAATGACTAGAGAGTTGGAGAAAGGGGAATGAAGAGAGAGAGAGATTTGTGGAGCTAAAAGGGTAGAAGAAGAAGAAAAATGTCCTCACATGGTGACCAGCTCGCTCCAGGCAATTACAGACACTTTCTCCAGTTCACCAACACATCACTGTTTTCAGGTGTGTTGGTCTAATTTGTTTAATGGAAACAAAACAATACTACAACACCTATATTGCATTAGGCTGTCACACAGTGTCTGTGAATGGCCAGGAGGGAGGTGGCAAGCCTAGTTACTGTTGCTGATGAGATGGGAAAATGACAGCAGAGCAACAGTGAGAACTAATATTGCAGAAGAATGTGAACCAGAAGCTGAAGAGCTAGCTAGAGGGGACAGAAATGTGGAAAATTGATTGGATTGAGAAATATGAGTACGGCTGCAAGGAACAGACGGAGAAAAGGATTTGGAAGAGGCCCAAAGGGACTGGAAAGGATAGGAAGACAGAAAATAGTTTATGTAGAGCTGATGCAGCAGAAAGATTTGAATGGGGCACAGAGTGGGTGAGAGACCAGAAAAAGCAAATATGAATTAGGAGACAGCCCCATGCAGATGGATTAAGATGTGTGGGATTCAGGTAAAAAATAAAGTTCTTTGCAGTGGGATTATGAGGAGGGGTGCACTGTAGATATGTGAGTAGATAGAAATAAGAGTCAGGAAATTTGCTGGGTAGTTTCATAGAGCATTAAAATAGGACATTCCTGATGGCAGATGCAATGTTGAATACTCACCCTGTGCTCCTCTGTAATATGCACTTGCAATGCACTTAAACTTCTCCTGCCCTGCAGTATCCCATCTGTTAGAGGCGAGTTGGGGTGTCAAGAAGGAGGAAGTAGACAAGCACGAGAAAGACAGGAGTGGAGAAGATGATAATTACTTCAGTTGTATCACAGCCATTGGTAACTTTGCTCAATAATACCTTGCTTACAGAAAAAAGATAAGAAAGCAGCAAGACACCCCAACTTACATTTGAAGGTTATATGGAATCCCTGCAATTTCAAACCGTTCAATTTCAAAGTCCACTCCAATGGTTGCCTTGTAGTCACGATCAAAACTGTCCTTGCAAAACCTAGAGGAGAAAATTCAGAATGAGGCGAGAACAATTATCATGGGTCTTTAGAGGATTCATATCGTTGACGTTATACTTCCTTGTCCGCCTTTCCTACGTTCCCATATTGTTTGCTTATCTCAGAGCCTAATGAAAAGTCAGCATCCATGACCCATCAGTTTCTTGTGGAATAACTGGTAATGTCACCATCTACAAACATGCCCAAGTGCATCCAATATATCACAGAAGGGAACATGGCTTGTCCTTTCTCTATCAATCACAGACTTCTATTTTTTCAATCACTCTCGTTAGCATAGCATACAACTGCTACAATGCGTGAGAACTGGCTGGGAATGTGGGTGCACATCACTGTCGCAGAGATTATGGATCATATACGTAGCAATGTCACTTTGTATCCACAGAATAGTTGTTAGTTGGTATCTACTATATATCATTGATGTCCCTTATTAGTTTTTGATTTTAAAACTTTAGAGATGTATGGGGTTTTTTCTGCAAGCACGAATCATTAAACCTATTTATTACTGGAGTAAACCTATTTGTTACTGGATTATGTAGTTTTGCACACTCAGTGGACATTTGAGAAGTAAAGAGACAAAGGTAAAAAACAGAGACACTTGAGGTTGTGTACAGTAAACAAGACAAGATGTCAGCATTCATCAGAGTTTCTGAGCATCAATAAATATATCATTTACAAGTGCTTCGTTTTTTCATCACTTGTAGCAGTCTGGACTCAGGTATAGTGGTAAGAAGAAAAGGACATGCCGCTGGGCTTGAAGTGTGATCATTACAGTTCCGAAGATATCCAAAAACTGCCATATTTAAATAAAATATAAACCTACAATAAATACCTAGCTTTACGAAGTCTTTCTAAAAATGCTGTTGTTTAAAGGAGCTGCTTCCATGTGGTATAGTTGCTAAGTTTATTACGTCATCTCACCTAGTTGACAGGAATAGTCTGCAGCTGAAACTACAGTACAGCTACAACTTCTGAGTTACTGGTCAGAGTGGGAGCCAGTGAAACAAGATGAAGGTACACCTGATTGGGCTGCTACCAGAAGCACTTTTAAGGCTATGTTACTCGAAATATAAGTGGAACTTTCCTTACAGGTTTAGGAAGATGGAGTATTAGAAGCATCCAATGAAAGATCAAAAAGTAATACCTGTTTATGAGGCTAGTTTTTCCAACGTACAAATCTCCAACGACCACCACTTTGGACATTTTCAGCCTGAAAGAAAATAATTTTACATTTAGAAATAATCAATAATTTTCTTACAGTTTTGAAAGTTTGTTTCAAAGTTTTACTCGTGTTATTAACCAACAAGCATTATACGTAGAATCTGAAATGAAGCTGGTTTAACTTTAAGTGCCCTTAGCAAATGTGTAAGGCTATGAGATGGAGATACAAAGATTCGATGTGACCAATGGCTGAACTCACACAAGGCCCAAAACCAAGGAACATATTGAGGCAAACGACCTTCAGTAAGTGTAAACTTGGTTCACAGTTGATAAGCAGCAAGACACCGTTCAGCAGAAATGTCAAAGAGGGCTATGTTTAACAAACCCACCAATCATGAATAAAGTAAGAAATAAATATACAGCTTACAATGGCCTCACCACACTTAAGTAAAATGTAAAACAAAACTTGAAGGAAATGGAAAACAAATGAGGGACAGTTATGGGGTAAATATTGTAACAATTGTCCTTGAAGGGATAGCTGTCCATTAACCGGTTTGGCTACAAATTGACTCAATAGAAAACAACAAAATTCTAAAGCCACAATGAATAGAGTATTTTAAGGTGAAAATACCCTAACCTCTTACTCGTCAGAAGAACAGAAATGATAGAATATTCGGCACCAAGAAAAAAGTTTGCAATCAAAATTAGCCATAAGGATACAGGAGTGCATCAGGAATATTCGCTAGAAAACCACATCTTAATAGCATTCCAGAGGTAGGTGAGGCTGGGCCAAAGTCAGAAATATGGGTTCTGCACATTGCCTCACTATGTTGACTGACTGGGGATGCTCCAGAGGCCAGCGCCTCTTTACAGATACAAAGAGACAAGTTCAGACAATGGTTTACAGGCATACAGATTCCAGGAGCTAGCTCTCCAGCAAGCAAATCATCTAAAGAAGGCTATTTACAACAGCCTCTTGTCTTATTATTCTTTGAAGCCAAACCAGGAGACCAGGTCCTTAAGTTCTGGTACAAGTCCTTTGAGAAGGAATACAACTAAGATATATCAATAACTTCTAATTGCTCCACTAAAAGTGCACCAGAATTCTACATAGCTGGAGAAGTCTTCCTTTAAAAGTGGCTATTTAAAGAAACATCATAGTACACCATTGGCAGGCCTTTCCGGCCTACAATACTCTAGTTCCCACACTCAACACTTTCATTTTTTCTGTGTTATGATGTAATTGCAGTCACCTGAGATTTCCTTTCAGGCTAATTTAGCCTTGTGCAAAGGTTCTCTGGAAAGTACAAATTGCGGAGGCCATGCTCACTGAAAATTAAACCCTACCTGCAGTATACTCACAGAAAGAAAGCCAGCCCTCCAAAAGAACAAAGGTGTTGCCCACCCACTGTTAAATGTAAAGTGTTTAGCTATGATAGTATTAACAGGGGGACCTCCAATGCCCTTCATGGCTAGCAGATCCGAGGTCATTTGCTGGTTGTTTACATGCATGGATTTTCTGCAAGGTGTAGATGTTAATTTGAATGATATGGGGATGGCTCTGATGGATTAGTGATGTATCTTCTTCTCTGTTTAGTAATAGCAAGGTGTTCCTGTATTTGTATAGTCTGTGATTTGCATGTGTTCTCCTAGGTCTGGGAGACTGGCAACATACACTTTCACACGGATCACACAATGGCACTTAGGATTTAGTTCCTTATTGGTTCATATTCTCTGGCGGAGAGAACTTCCATATCCATTCATTCAGACTTCCTATTTATTGTTATTGTTCTTTCAACCTAGTGCACTGTGTTCATGGCCACAGGTGGCCAGGATCCAGACGTTAACAAGTGGGGTGTTCTTCACTACAGAGTTGTAGGAACCCTTCTAAGTATGTGGTAGTATCCTCTCAATACATCAGGATAGCTTTCTAACTTTTCTAGGCCAAGCTCCTACCTTCACTCACGCTGTCCCTTGTAGTGCTTTCTGAGATACCATCACTCCAGCCATGTGTACTGAGGGGTTGGTACTGATCAGAGAGCTACATACGTTAGACGAGACAGGCACAGATTGTGGTAGCACTCAACGTAGCACACAATGTTTCGCCGGTGTTTGCCTTCAGTGAGCCCCCTATCATTATGGTAGCTTTGAGCTTTCAAGAAAGATGCAAGGACTACAGCTACAAAAATGCTATGGGGCTTTCCTGAAGGCGTACACCTGTGAAAAGCTCTGTGCTGCTTTGAGCACCACCACAATCTGTGTCTAGATATTAGATGATGTTAAAGAATGAGTACACATACATCACACTTCTTCTTCAATTTATTGTATTCGTTCAAATCTGTTCCATACTTTCCCTGTATCACCACCACTAAACATACTTTGCCTGATAGGGACAAAGATATTGGACAGAATATGATATGACCATGGAATTTGGCCACGTGTCATTCATGCTGTGATGTTTGGTCTAGTATCGGTCCCATCAAGCATGTAGACAGATATTGGGTGTTTAGCCCTACCTTCCTTATTGTTGTACAATGCTCCATTAATGAAGGTTTTGATTACTAGCTTAACAGTGCTCTACATTGCTGATTATTTTTCTAATATTGCACTTGTGTGATAAAGACTGAACACAATAAAGCCAAACACTGATAAAATGTCCTGTCTCTTTCACAGCGGGCGTATGTGGAGGGGCTATACAAAACCAGCTTGCTGTTTACGGCAGTAACTAGTATGGGAAGAAGGGCACATAGGACGGCATGATAGGACCCTGACTAATCAAGCCCAAATGATTTCCAAACCTTACATGCATCTCCAGTGCTGCACACGTCAGGTGCCAACCAAAATGTAGGACACAGAGAATAGACTTGGTTGGTCTTGGGTGAATAAGTGATGGTTTGGCTGTGTGGCCCATCCAAAACCACAGATGTTGGTGCAGTGTTTGTCATTTTCATAACTACATTACTCATCATGTTGTGTTCTCTGGTAACTGGTAACATATGCAACCACAATTTCCAGCATGCTGAGGTTGTTCCGGAAGAAGAAAATGATAGAAGGGTAGTTAAAAGGAGCATTTTGCCATTGAATCCTTGATGGTCAGTCTGGCTTTTTGGAGTTATTGCCCCTTTCCAAAGGATTCTTGTTTCATTGGTTGAGTAAATGGAATTCTAATTGTGGCTGGGAAAATATTCAATATTTGAAGGAGTTTCTTCTGAATATTCAAAAAAGTTCACTTGATATAGTAAGTCGTAGTTAGGATAAGTAAGCGTAGTTAGGTTCTTATGATTTTCTATTGTTGGGCATTTGCATGGGCATTGGTTTGAACTATTGCTCAAAAGGGCACATCTTGTTCTAGTGTATATTTTCTGGATGTGCAGAATATTCCCTAAATGTGAGAGAAGTAAGCTTGCTACAGGTCAACTTAGGTCACTGTCACATTCCTGTCAGGCTCATATATATTGCATTTTTTGTGTTATGCTCCAGAATACAATTTGGGTAGATTCGTAAATGTGTCTCTTTTCTTTTCTGATATTGAAATCGCTATTCTGCCACTGAAGATTACCACCCTGAAACAGACAATGGTCCAGCATGCCCTTTATTTTTTATTTTTCGAAGTTTTACATAGCACAGACTTGACCCGAAATCAGGTATCAGAGCGCTTTACATGAACACCAGTTGCGTTACATGAGGATACAATAATTTTGGTTAGGTACGAGAAGATTAAGTAATTTTCCCAGAATCACAGGATGTTGAGCGTCCTTGCCGAGTCTCGAACCCGGTTCCCCAGATTTGAACCTAACCGTTAGTCTGCAACCTCACCCTTATAGGGTTTCACCCTTCTTTAAAGGTTTGGACTGGTCTATGGGGCAATCTGGCTATGCCCAAAGAGCTGGTCTCACAGATTAGTAAACAGGATGGATATGTGGATATTCGTGGGCCTTTTTTATGGTTTGTTGGACCAATTTTTACTGTTGGTTGTTTCCGATATCACCTCTTTTAATTTGGTGCCTGGGCCAACTGTCTGTCCTAGTTTCATCCTGCTTCTCTACCTATTTTAATAGTAGTAGTTGTGGTAAACTAATGAGATTTGTAGGTTTTGCTGCAAGAGTTAAGGTGACTATAAAGGCCACTATAAAATTCCAGCAAGATCTGACACACAATTGTTGGGAGATGAAATGTGTTTTTACTTGGAGACCTTGCCTCGGGCTACAAGTGTTTGCAGAGATGCATACATTTTATAGTTCCTGATTTAAAATCCCCCACTTCCAATATTCCTGACTCTGGTCGTCTCCATGAAGTTCTTAACTTTGCATATTCCTCACTTTGGTTTCCTAACCATTTTCCACAACCTGGATTTTTTCGCAGGCCTGCAGCTCTCATTTCTCAGGTCTCACTGCAGATGCACCTTTTCCAGATATCTCAGTAGGATCCTTCTACAGCTCCTCCCTTCCGAGATTCCTGATCTTGACCTCTCCGCATCTTGTACCTTACCCTGGTGCCTTCAGTACATCTTGCTGAATGATCCCTTACTCATCTTCTGACCAAGACATGATGCTCTCTCCATTACACCTTGAGAATCAACCTAGATATTCTGCTCTTTCCATTCCGAATTAATGAACACATTCTACATTCAATTCAGTTTGATGCAGAGCTCCAGTCCAGCGATGCCTCCTTTTCAGGTTTTTCTCTATTAATACATCTTCAGGAGCTTTGAATGTTGCCTCTTGGTAGGTACATTTACTTCACTTAGAGCCCATGCCCACCTCAGTGACTTACCCGACAGTTCCAGTTGTGCGTTTTTGGCAGGCATTTTTCACATCCGGGTGGAAGTAGTCTTTGTACTCGAGACAGGCTTCAGGCTTGTAACACTGCCAATAGATAAGGACAGTCACTGCTGCTGAAAACAAAACTGCTTTATCATGCCTAGTGACAAACAAAGAATGATGAACATCTAGAACAGGTGATAACATTTTGGCCCTTACCAGATTTCAGAGCTGTACTCAATTAAAGGTACCAACACATCATCAATTTAGTTAGCAAATCGGTGAATGTATAAACTGCAAAGAAATTACTCAGACTGCTCAGAATAACAGAAAGAGATAGAGAGCAAAATAATCACTCAACCTACATGCATGCTACAGGCAGTTTTTGGTATCACCGATTTACATAATCCATATAACGGGCAAATGCATGCATTTTATACAACAGGACAAATTAATAATCCCTCTTTCTGACAAGGCAGCTATAGGTAAAGGTCACAGAATTGGCCAGCCCCTACTTGGTCACTGGTAAGATCTGCGATAGGAGCAAATGGCAAGACTAAGAAAGACCAGAATTCCAGACTGAACTAGAAATCCAAATGAGGGCTCATTCGAAATTTTCTCACAACCCATGCACCATCAGGTCGGATAACTCCACTCAGAAAGACGATCACTCCAACCTCACCCCTGTAACAAGATGTAACACAGAACACACTTCTGCAGGATGTGTGATGGCTCCTTTACTCCAATGGGGCAAACAACTTTGACTGAGTAAAGAGCTTCGATAGACTAACTAATGGTGACACAAAGTGCCTAGAATAGGGTTCTGCATGCATGGAAAGGACTTCCCACCCACAGGTGGGGGAAAGGTTCTGACCGGGTCTCCAGTCAGAGTTGCAGCAGACCCAGGGCATGCACCCCAGAGCTCCAGGCACCCTTGGTGCCTCAAAATAGCCAAGACATACTTGTGTAGGCCCATTGATTCCCAGATAGAGCTCCTGTGGGTTCGGGGCGCCGGCTCCTGAGCTCCATTGACCATCCCTTGGTCTTAAGAATGGCCCAAGAGACAGAGTTCTTCAGGCCTAGTGAGTGCTTTCTGGCTCCTCAAGTTTGATAGCTCTGAAATGTCCCAGTCAGATGTCCTGGGCCCTAGGCGTTTGGCTACAGGCACTGATCCTTGGCACCCCCAAATAGCCAGGACACAATAGAACAGGACCACCATGGGCTGCCATGATTCTGTAGAGCTAAAATCTCTGACCGGATCCCAGCTAGAGCTGCTGCAGGCCTATGGCACTGACCCTGGGCTTCAAACACTGACCCATGGTAGCCAGGACATGCTTGGCAGCATGGCGAAGGCTACCTCCATCCCGCTGGGCTGAAATCACTGACCTAGTCCCTGTCAGAGCTTCAGGTGTCCTAGGGCAGGGACCCCTGGGGTTGGGCTCTAGGCATCAAGCATTGGTGTCTCAAGCTACCCAGAATACTATTCTGGAGGTCTGGGAGGCTCCCCTCCTCGAGTGGGTTGAAAAGCTCTGACCCGGTCCAGCCAGAACTCCGAGGTCTGGGCTCCATCCCCCGTCCTGCTCCTCTTCTCCACTGGAGAGGAAAACAGTAACCAGGCCCCAGGCAGTGCTTCAGGAAGCCATGTGCTTTAGGAGGATTGCCTGGGCTCAGGCTCCATCTGCCGGCCCGGGGTGGCCCTTGCACCCACTGCAGCTTTCTACAATCCTGACAGGCACTATGGAACTCAAGGGTAAAACGCTCACACTGGATTCTAGCCTTAGTTCCATTTGGCCCTCTAGCCTAGCCATAGGTTCCATCCAGCGGTCTGACGTGTCCCTCCATACCCAACCTTCCTGCTGAGTGTAAGCACAAGGTCGAGCCCAACACACTTTTGAATGTGTGGCCCAACCACTTTTGAACAGTGGCGGATCCTCCATGGGGGCGTTTGGGCACCGCTTTACTACTTTCTCGCCGTGCGAGAAGGCAGAAACAAATAGCGGCGATAAAACAGAAGTTCCTTCCTGGTTGGGAGAGTGGGTGGCGTTACTCGAGGGTAGGGGGAGTGGCTTTCCCACTGTTGTTAATACTGTCTGTTTGGGCAGCCTGAGAGGCTGTCCAAACAGACAGTATTAAATTGTATTAAGAACAGTGGGCAAGCCGCTCCCCCCTGCCCTAGAGTAACCCCTCACACTCTCCCTGTTCTCTGTATGTTGCAGCATACAGAGAGAAATGACGTAGGTAGGGCAGCCGGCCGAACCAATCACAGCGCTGTGCTGTGTGTGGTGGTGGAGGGGAGGGAGGCTGCCTGCGTGAGCGTGACGACGAGCACCATGGGAAATTCAAGAACAGGACGGCGGCAGGAGTCGGGACTCGGGAGTCTGGAGTCGGAACTTGAAGGCGGGAAGGAAGGTAAGTTAAGTTTATTGACTTCTTTACCCCTGCCTTTGAAAGGACTATGCCTACGTAACGCCTGTATGTTTTCCTTCTGTTTGCTTTATCATCCTCTCTCCTCAATACCATTACTTTCTAACTTCTTTCTCCTACACTGCTTAGTGCTCGCCATTTTCCCTTGTTTACATTTTCTTTTCAAATCGCTCCTGTGTCCCTCCCTATCCTCAGTATCCCTTCGCTCCATTTAGGACTCCTTCAGCTTGCTCGCCACAGTGCGCCGTCCACAACTTTTACGCCCCGCCACTTTCAAATGTCACCAGCCGCGACTGCTTTTGAAGTTTGGCTATCTGGCTGTCCGCCATAAGAATTTACGTCACATTTAGATATCTGTGCTGTTCTAGCACACGGTGTCAAACATATCCCAGAATGGGGTTTCTGAGGCAGGACAAGGGCTCCATAGCTCCTGCAGTGTTGAAATCTCTAGCAGGTTCCAGTCAGGTCTTTGGCAGGCCCGGGCCACAAGCCTTGGAACTGAGCTTCAGGCACCAACTCTTGGTGCTCCAAAGCAACTAAAACACAGTCATGCAGTACCAGCAAGGGTTGTCCTTCTTCTATTGAGGTGAAACCTCTGACCTGGCCCCAGTCAGAGCTGTCACAGGTCTAAAATGCTGGAGCTTGGAGGCACTATCAATGTCACAAGCTAACCAGGGTACACATCTGTAGGCCCACGGAGCCTTCCACGCTTTGGGTGGGGTCGAGAGCTCTGGACAGGCCTTACACAAAGGTCCGTGAAGCTTACGACAAAAGACCCATGGGCCAGCTCCACCGGCTCTTGGTGTCTCACGCTGTGCAGATTGGATTTCCACAAGCTCAGCAGTGGCTCCCCTGCTCCAGCACAGAAGAAAGCTCTCAACAGACCCTAGACAGAGCTTCAGGAGGTCCTGTCTCTTGTCCCCTGGCAAGGGCCCATGGTCCAGGCTCCATCTCCTGGCCAAGGGTGTTCCTTCCACCCATTTAATTTATTCAGAAGCCTGATAAGAACTCCTGGACCCCTCAGGGACAACTTACTCCTACTACACCCCAGCTAGAACTCCAGTTGCCCCCCTTAACCTGACCCTCAGGCCCAGGCTCTTGCCACAAGGGTGGGCTACCACTCCATGCCTAGCCTGCCCCCTAAATGCAAGCTGAAAGTTATGCCCATTAGAATGCATCGTATGACCAGATGCCCAGGCTCTGAGTCCAGTCCTGTGGTAATGTGCCACAGTAAAAGATTGGTATGACCAGACGGCAGTCCCTATGGGGATGTGTTTGAAGATATTGTCCAGCCAGAGCTCCAGGAAGTCAGATACATTTCTTCAAAAGTCCTCCTGGGTAACCCAGGGTACACAATTACAAAGAAAGGCTCATTACTATTCTCTGGGTTAGTAGGGACAAAGTGCTTGGGGGCCATTTGTCATCTGGTTGTTCTCCCTGGGTGTTGCGATGAATACTCACTGGTCCATTTGGAACCCCAGGAGCCCACTTCTTTGGCTAGTTAGGGTGTTTTCAGGGTTTAGGAGTGGGTAAGAGTATAGGGTGGTACAGTTATGTTTAGCATTTAGAAGTGGGTAAGAGAATTGGGTGGTAAGGGTGTTTTAGGATTTAAGGGTGGCTATAGGGAGTTGGTGGCAAGTGTGTTTTTAGCATTTAGGGGCGGATAAGGGATTGGGGTGGTATTGCTACAAAAAAAGGGGATGGGAGTTTTGAGGGTTCCCTCCAAAAATAAAATATTTATTTTTATAATAATTTTGAAAACATGATGGGGTTTTGAAGGGTTTGCCCCAGTAAACAAATAAATAGATTTATATATATATTTACAAAGCAAAATAAGTATATAAGAGGTAAGTGAACCCCATAGGCGCGCGCGCGCGCGCGTGTGTGTGTGTGTGTGTCTATATATACACACACACACACACACACATATAATTCTCACCACAACAAAATTTCACGCAGCACTCTCCCAAGGGGTAGGTTACAAAACGGTGTATTTCATTAACAAGCCAGTAATGGCTTGTTAATTAAATACGGGAAACATCCTTTACAACACAACTTTTACCACGCAGTGCTATTACAACGTAGGTTTTACAACGAAAACCATTACAACGCATTGCGCTGGGGGGCGCTCTAGGATAGGGAATAGATTTAATTTACTATCCAACACCTTCCCTAGTGTCCACGGGGACTGGAGTTGGAATAGTAAATAAAACTATTCACTATCCAGCACCCCAAAGCGCTATGCGTTGTAATGGTATGCGTTGTAAAATCTGCGTTGTAACAGCATGCGCGGTAAAAGCATGCGTTGTAATGTCATAAATCCATTAAATACATTTTGTTTTGGTGAGAAATGGAAATTCGAGGCTAGTCCTGCCTCGCCACGCGCACCAGCTGTGCAAAGCGCGCCCTTCGAGCAGAACATTGGTGGGAAATATATATATATAATATATGTAGAGTTTTCACTTACCTTATATATACTTCCCATGCATTGTAATTGCATGCGTGGTAAAGGTATATATATGGTAAAGGCTTGCCTGGTAAAGGCAATGTGTTGTAATGGATGCATGGCAAAAGCGTGCATTGTAAATGCATGTGTGCTAATGTCATACAACCCAGTCTCAATACAGGAAACGCTCCAGAGACAGAACACAGATTAAGCAAAAGGAGAGAAATCAGACACTGACAACATCTGTAACTCAGAGAAAGTAACTCTTGCCACCTTTTTAGGTCGAGCAGACTACTCTCAATGCGTGAGCATTGAGAGTCTGCTACAGACCTAATGTGGCCCGTATTCAGGAGAGTGGACAGCTACCAGACGCGCGCTTTGACGAGGTCAGATTTCACCTCGGGAGCGAGCGTCTGGTAGCTGCGCATGCGCGAATCAAATCCCTTGCTCACACACACACAGGCAGCCCCCACCCCTCTGCATGCACGCACACACACAGGCGCGCGCATGCACACGCAGGCATACGACACACATACAGGCACACATACAGGCACACTATCCCCTACCTCGCATTCTCTCTCAATCACAGTCACGCATGCGCACACACATTCCCACACGCACACACGCGCGCACACACTCCCCCTCCCCCACCACTCCCAGGCATACACACAGGCACGCACGCACGCACTTCACTTCAGCCCTGGGCCCCACTCACCGACTGCGCTCTTCCGGCGGGCTCCTCTCGCGCTCCGCGCCTCACGGCGCGTCTCGTCTCCTCTTCACAATCGGGGCTCCCTCAGGTCCGAGGAGCCCCACAACAGACGCCACACTCCTCCTTCTCCCCGGCCCCCTCCTGGGGACCCGGGCTGATTCGGACAGGCAGGGCGTTCCATGCGCCGGCAGCTCGCGGACCTCGGGAGGCGGGACTTCCGGTCGGCCGCAACCGGATTGGCCGGCCGGCCAAGAGCTTCCGGGTCGCCGCGGGACTTGTTTGTTTAATGAGTTTCTCTCGCTGCAGGCACGACATGGGCTACTTCAGCTGGTTTCACTTTGTGCTGGCGAATCCATTGCTTCGCCTCCTGTTCTGGTGCGGATACCGGCCCGGTGCGTTGGTTAGGTCACAAGGACCGATCTAGGATGGTTTGGAGGGTGACGGCGCACACTTTCATCATTATTTTTAAATTACTGCAGGGGCGCCGTGCTTTGTATTAGCACTGCGCCTGCTTTTATAAAAAAAAATTCTCTCCTCGGAAACGTGCCTTTGTGCCGCCATTCACATGTTAAATTATATACACGGGTGCCGTACTTTTTATTTTAGCACAGCGTCCGCTTTCAGCATTATTTTTAAATTACTGCACAGGCGCCGTGCTTTGTATTAGCACAGCGCCCGCTTTTATATTTTTTACACATTGTGCTCACGAACCCATCGCCTCTCCTCGTTCCTGTTGCTATGCGGGCTCTGATCAGCTGTTTGATTGTCCTAAGCTACTCTTCGAATGCCCAGCTGCTCATCCCCAGGATCCACTCATTTGCTCCACACTTCAGCGCAGTTTGAAAAAGCCAATCAGGAGGGCACTGTGGGTGGAGCTGCCATGCTTTGCCTGGAGGCTCTTCACAGAGCAACGATTGAAACTACAGTCATCATCCCGCTGCAGCTTCAGTGTGGGTCTACCTGTAGGCCATTTCAGAGGGTGAATGTACAGGGTCCGAAGCTACAGAAGTCCTATATTGTGATATTAAAGTCCACAGCTGAATTTGGTAAACTGATTCAATAATGATATACTTTGATATACAAAAATGAAGTGCAGAAATCTTGTGCCACTGTTATAAAATAAATCATTTATTTTCCAGTACAAGCACATTTAATATTTCCCTTCAAAAACAAGAAAACATAAAAATAATACTTTGGTAAAAGGATTTGCTATTTTGTATAGGCACACTTGTGCTCTGTTTCCTATAACAGTTACATTTCATTGGAAAGATGTCCGCCAAATGTTAATATACATGTGTCATCCTAGTCCTCTTACTGTGTATATTATAACGCATGCTGTGCTGTCAATCGGAGTGCCGCTCACTGAAAAAAAGTCCCAGGAATGTATAGAATAACACTTCGCTTTAGTCTTTACTGGCCGAGGGTGGAACTTTCTAAACGTTTCTTTGACTGTGGAGACATTTTATTAGGAAGTGATTCATCAGTTCCTACTTGTTGGGTCTCGCTGGTAATGCATCCAAAGGATGCATGTGTCCAGCTGGCTGGGTCTCGCTGGTAATGCATCCAAAGGATGCATGTGTCCAGCTGGAGACGTATAGTTATCAGTCTGGGGGTAAGCAGGGACAAGAAAGTGGTCTGCGCTTTTTTCCTGGATTTGTGTGCGCGAACGCGCACGTTCCGTCCTGCGCCGCGCCGTGCACTTCCCTCCCATACTCCCAGCAAGCCAGCCTAACGCGCATGCATGCACACAGACACACACACGCGCGCACACGGACTTACACAGACACGCAGGCACCCAGACAGGCACCCAGACAGGCAACCCCCTCCTCCTCCCCCACAGTCACACACGCATACACACAGACTCCAAGACACACGCACGCACGCATACACAGCCCGCCGCCGCGCGCGCACACACATGCCCCCCCCGCCCTCGCAGGCCAGCAACAAAGCGAAGCCCCACTCACCGGCTTCCTTGGTGCAGCGGCTCTCACCGGCAGCAGGACTCTTCCTCCCTTCTTCGGCACCGGGGCGCAGAGTAGGCTCCTGCCTGCTCCGGTGCTCCAAACAATCGCGGCTCTTCCGTGGGAGGCGGGGTAGGCTCCCGCCCTCCTACTTCCTGTTTCCGGTTGTCCCGCCCGGCCTGCCTGACTTCCTGGTCGCAGGCCGGCGGCGCGAGCTCTGGACGGACTGCAGCACGCGAAGATTTCCCTGCCCTCGCAGTTGTTGTAAGGTAAGAGAATACTGCAACGAATGCTTAACTTGTTTAAATCGGGGGCTCTAACATGTGTATCCTTGTGTGTTTCAGTTGCCATTGCTTCTGCTTACAGGTTTCAGAAAATCATGAGTTACGTGCCAATGCCAAGCGCGCTTTTCCTGTTTGGTCATTTCTTCAGTAGGCTTATGGTGTTTATTTTGATTTTGATTTTACTGTGCAGTGTTGGAACCTTTTTTCGAAATTAAGATATAAAAAAAGACTATTATGGTGAGACGTTTCAGGAGGCTTGCGAATTCTCAGCAGTCATTGAAGAGAGTTTAGGAAAAGAATTGTGGCCTTTTAGAGTAATGAGAATTAGCTTCAAGGAAGAAGTTGATCCAACTAAGTGTTCGTCCTTCACGAAGTTTGGCATTCATTTTCACCCATTATGAAGTTTGGCATTAATTATTCATTCAATGTTGTCTCTGCTAATTAGCTCAGGGACCTCCGCTCCGTAACATTTTGTGAACCCACAGATTCGCAAGCAGAGGACGGGGAATAGCGATTCGATTGAAGTGCACCGGTTTTCATAAGCACTTTGTCCACCTTGCACGCCTGATGCCCATCTGCTGAAGTAGGAGTCCAAGCACAATCGGCCCTTTCTATGCCCCAGCACCACATGACTACTCTGGTTCAGCGCGTGAGTCTCGAGCCTTCGTCAAATCCACCAGTCAGAACGGAAGCGTATAACCCCCTCACTAATGGCCGCATTTCCTCATTCCGGGTAAAATGTGCTCACCACGCGCACATCTAATGAACGCATTCGAGCGTCTGGCAAATACTCTTACTGAAATCATCAATCAGCGATTTAAGCCGACGAGCTCATTTGGTACAGCAGAGACCCAGTTAAAGCTGTTACTTAAAGCAGTCATTTCAAAGCGCCTTCCCCCCCTGCCATATGCTCGCCCTCAATTTATGAATGGCGATAACATATCAAATGCAGTTAAGGAGCTTTTCCGTTTGCATGAATTCTGAGGGCTTGGTGTTTCGTATCTCCAGCGACCATGTAAATACAAAACATATTGCTTTACAAATGCTATAGGTATCATATTTGCGAAAGTTATAACTATTGGCATTGTAAATGACAAAGCTATTAATTTAGCTATTTAAATAAAAAAAACATAAATAAAAACTTTGCCATTTACAATACCAATAGCTCAAACTTTCCTAATGCGAGACCTATTGCATTGCAAATGCTTGTTGTTATTGGACTCAGATTGATAGACCTCAGACCACTGGGTCTAACAAATAGAGAGAAAGGCAAAGTCTTAATTCAAAGTGACCCCCACTGCCACATCCACAATCATAGGCGCACAGACACAAACCTATAGAGGAAGTTATACAGATGCCCCTAAAACAGGTCGTAGAAGAGGAACAGCTGGAAGAATGGAAGGCAGGATTTATTATTCCCAAAAAAAGCAGTATGGTTGAAGCCCATTTGAGGCTTCAGGACTCTCAACTCGTACATAAAAAGAAGAGTTCAGAATGGTCTCTCTGGTTCACGGTTTGGCAGCACTAAGACAATAAGATTAAATGATGATTGATGTCCCTGACTTTTTAAGATGTCGATTTCCATATTCTGATTCTTCTGGCACACAGAAGGTGTTAGAGTTCTATGACGAAAGGGGGGTATTTTCAAATCAGATTTAATGATTTTGGCCTCTAGTCAATACCCTACATTGTCACCAATGGGTGGCAGATAGCGGACACACATCTGTAGTTGAAGGGAGTGCTGGTGTTTCCTTAACTGCACAACTGGATTCTGATTGAAACCTCCCAGGAAGGGGAACTAGCTACAAAGCAGATCACTGTGGCAGATTCAAAATTCAAAACTGGCATAGGCCAAGTCTCTTGGCGATGTGGTGGATATTTCACCAATGAGGTTGTTCTCACCACCAACAGAGAATGTACAGAGGAGTCTTTCTTTCTGGCTAGATCATGTGTTCAAGCATCAGTTGAGTCATGTCACATTCAGCAAGGCAGAGGATAAAATTGCTCCCATGGTGATTGCACTGGGGATGTAACACAAGTTACCTGCTGGTGAAGCAGAAAGGGTGTTTGCTTACATCTAAGGTGATGTGAGGTGGGTGATTTTATTTTTAATCGTGTAGTAAAAAGAGGCAGACAAAGCAATGAATTTGCAAATTTTGCTGATCTACTTCTGCCTTTCATGGATTAAATAAAGCAGAAGGCAGACAGTAATTGTGCAAATAATCACAAACAGCTGAGAGATTACCAGTCCGCCTATCTAATCAGGCATGGATTAGTCCAAAATAGGATTTGTAGGGAACGGCAATTCCTCAATGCGCTGGCATCTGCCATGTAGAAGGGTATAACCACAGGGACCTGTTCCGATTGCCTCTTGACACCCAATCACATTTTCTAAAATAGCTGAAACAGCAGGCTCTTTCAGCAATTCTGATTGCCAATCAGCACAGGCCCCTGTGATTAGGCTCTTCTGATCGGCTGATGGCAGACAATTCACTAAAGCAATTGGCAGCCTGTGCATTCCTGTGCATTGTGTGTTCCAGTTTGTGGACACACAAACATTAGTGGTGTTTTTGTGTTTCGAGGCATCAGTCCACCCTTTGTACTAGTTTGCCCACAGAGTGCATTTAGGCATTTATTTCCACATTCCATTGTGTAGGCAGGCGAGCTGAGAAAAAAGGTGGATTTCACCTATTGCTAAAAATTTTGTCCACCATATGTATGGTAGTTATAGAATAAGAAACAACTAAATTCTCAGGACTTGGCCCACCAAGACTGCCAGATACAAGTGGTGATGGATGCCGTTGACATGCTGGAGAAGCATTTGGAGGATTTCATGGGAATGACACTTGTTCACAATCCAGCGACTTTTGAATATTAATGTGCTGGTGCTTAGTGGGATCCATTTGGCTCTGGTGGGTTTTCTTCCCCAGGTGAAAGGCAGACAGGTCCTGGTGTTGACAATACAAGACAAGGCTTCCTTCTTGCTCCACTCTTGTGCCTTGTTTCATCACTTAACTAACAGCTTTAATTTACAGTAAAGCCTTAAGTGTTGCAAACTAGATTGCAACGTAGTACTCCCGATAATACAGAGAGAAAGTGCTTTGCCAAGGGTCCCAAAATTTGGCCACATTGGAAAACCGAAATTCTTGTCCATTTCCAACTCTCATCAAATTCCTTTGCTCGATAAAGTCAAAAGTATGAACACATTATCAGCTAAGTAAACGTGGTGGTGTGTAAGTCTTTGGACATGATTCCTCCAGTCCCTCCAACCAACATTTTTATTTTTTGTAATGTTGTATTTTTGTTATAGGTTATACTAGTTTCTGCCAGACTGTCATTTCTGACATACATTGCTTGAACACATGTATATCATTGCTGGTGCATACAAGTGATGGTTGTTGGGTTTTGTGTAAAATATTGGGATATTAAAGAAAGCTTTACCCTTACACATCTATACAACTGTTTTATCTTATCTGCCACTCTGGACTTTCTTTTCTACCCAGACAGTCACCCTCATTCTTCTGCAAGCTCCTCGCGCCTTTGTGGGGGTCTCCCTTGTATATTTTTTTTACTTTATTTTTGTTGGCGTTCTATTTGTATTTGATATTTATCAGCAACTACATGGTCACTTTTTTATGGGAGAGAGCACAACAATACTAGGATCCATCAGCTGCTCATCGCAGTATTCAGGTTTATGGACTAAACCCCCAAAATGCTGCAGATTTAGATCAGGATGAGAGCTTCCCTGACACTCTGAGGCGAGAAATAGATCTGCCACCAGACATCTATTCTTTCCTCTTGTGAAAGGGCAGGAAATGTACTTTCTTACTTATTCAATATGTATTCAATATATTTATTTACATTAAATGAATGGAACAATATCTAATAGTCTGCAATTGCAAGGATCAGGTTATTTGTTCTGCATATTTTTCTCCCACAGGACTATGCAACACTCAACGCAAAACAAATTAAAAGAACAGCTAACATGCATCTGCTAACCAAACCCAGTGGCGCCAGTCCTCCATAGCTCCGGACAATGGGGACTCCCAGAACCCACCCATCAAAAGCAGATGTATCCAACACCAACAACATGGGTCAATGGGTCAGATCAATTGGAATTTCTCAAAAGTTTCAATATTTATGGCACAGTGCTACTGGTCCTTGGGAAATGTAGTGTACATACTCCACTATGGACAGCATTGCAAGCTTTTACAGATATTTCAAATCTGTCATTGGTCAGAGCACTGTGGTTCGGTGCTCAGATGGGGAATGGGGACCTGGGCATGTTCTCGATGCAGGTTGTAATGCAGCCAGCGGGGAGAAGATGCAAAGTGCGCATGACTGTTTGGAAGGCCGGACAGGGCCGCTCAAACATTCATGTGCACTTTACAGAGTGCCACCACTCCTTCCCCTGCTCTAAGAGCAGTGCAGCACCGCCCCGCAAAGATGCAGGAACAAATAAAATAATACTAACGTCCACTTAATATCATTTTATTTTTCCTTCATTTCCACTGCTAAAACAAGCATTTACAATGCAATAGGTCTCGCATTACTGAAAGTTTGAGCTATTAGCGTTGCAAATAATAATGAAACCCCATTAGCTAAAACTTGCAGTAATGGGAGACCTATTGCATTGCAAATGCTAGTTTTTCTTACAGCTGAGATGAATACTGGGCAAATGCTAATGGAAGGAGGCCAAAATATGGCGTTCCGTATCTTATTACTGCAATGAACCCCCAATGAACCACTAACTGCTGAGCTGCATCTAGGAAATGGATAGGAGGTTGATACTACCGCCGCCCAGGCCTGTGCAGAAATTGACAGTCATCAAAAGCAAACTGTTAATTACCCGACGAATTGGACAGAGTTAGATTAATACAATTTACAGGAGAGGAAAAAGGGGTGAGTTGCGTGGGCCATCATAAGACAAACACGTTTGAACTATTGACATTGCAAATAAAAATGCCTTTTATTTTTTTTATCGTTTTTAAAACATTAATAAAATGCATTGTCATTTACAATGCCAATACTTAAACTTGCGTAAATATGAGACCTAATGCATTTATTTATTTTATTTATTTATTTATTTAAACTTGTATTGCGCACAGCTACCCCCAATGGGTTTCCCGGCGCCAGGGATAGATAAAAGGAAGGAAACAGCAAAAGCCCATAGAATAGAACCAACAATGCAGAGGGATCAGTTAAACAGCAAAGGCTTCAGTTTTTTTCGGAAAGGGAGGAGGTCAGTCTCAGCTTTCAGGGCCGGCGGAAGAGCATTCCACATCTTTGGACCGAGATAAGAGAACGAGCGGCCACCCATTTTGGCCAGTTTTATTCTAGGGACCAGGAAATTGCCACTAGTGGAGGATCTTAAAGTACGACCAGGCTTGTAAACTTGAACCAGGTTCTGCAGATATTTAGGGGCAGAACCCTGCCGGATTTTAAAAAGAAGGCATAAGGTTTTAAATTTTACACGGTTCGGGACTTTAAGCCAGTGAAGATCACGCAGAGCCTGAGCTGCGGAAGATCTCCGGGGTACATTACACAGTAAGCGAGCTGAGGAGTTTTGCACCACCTGAAGCTTATTCATTGTGGCCTTATCGGCCCCGAGATAAAGCACATTCCCATAGTCAATGCGGGAAATCACAAGAGCCTGGACGACAGTTCTCCGAGTAGAGCAAGGTAGCATCCATAGGATCTTCTGCAACCATCTCAAGGTGGAAAAACAGATTGCAGCGACCTTTGTTACCTGCTGTCTCATAGAGAGCCTGTCGTCGATGAGGAAACCGAGGTTGCGGGCTACGGGGACTGGATTCGGCAGCGGACCCATATCGGAGGGCCAATGTCGAGGGCCCCACAGATCTTTATTCTTGCCCAAGATGACGACCTCGGTCTTGTCACCGTTGAGCTTGAGCAGATGGTCGTGCATCCAAGCAGCAACGCGTGACAGGCCAGATTTCAAGGCAGAGACCTCATGGCCATCACTGCTAGAAAGAGAGAACACAATCTGCGTGTCATCAGCATACGAATACATTGTCAGGCCGGCGTCCTCAACGATGGTAGCAAGGGGTCTGATATAGATATTAAACAGCAAAGGGCTGAGAATCGACCCCTGGGGGACGCCGTGTGCCGATGCGTAGACAGCAGACTCAGCTTCTGTCGAAAACACCTGAAAGGTACGTCCACCTAAAAAGGAGGCAATCCAGGCCAGCGCAGATCCAGCAACACCAAGGGAGCGGAGAGAGTCAAGAAGAATAGGATGAGACACGGTATCGAACGCTGCACTCAAATCCAAGAGGATGAGTGCAAAGGTCTTCCCGCTATCGATGCCGTGCCGAAGCCTCTCCGTCACCCCGAGGAGTGCGGATTCAGTGGAATAATGAGCGCGGAACCCGGATTGGGACGGATGGAGATATCCCACGTTTTCGACAAATAAATTAAGCTGGGTGTTCACGTGTCGTTCCAAAATTTTGGAACATGCAGGCAGCAGGGATATGGGCCTAAAATTGGCTAAATTAGTGATGTCCGCGCCGGTCTTTTTTAACAAGGGAACGACCATGGTATGCTTCCACTCCTGTGCCACCATAGACTCTGTAAGAGATGTATTCAGAAGTCTCATTAGGACTCTCCGAGGTTCGAGATCCAACAGTTTTAGAATTTTCATAGGAACAGGGTCCCGAGGGAAGCCTGATCTAATACTGTTCAGGCACGCTAGAAAGGTAGTGTCATCAAACAGAGACCAGTCGTTGATGAACATAGAAGGGAGGGGAAGAAGACTGCCAGAAGTGGTCGCTGGTAAGGACTCAGCAGATGGCGGAGGAGTAATCAAAGATTCATAAATACACTCCACTTTAGAGATAAAAAAATCTGCAATGGCATCACACTGTGGTTTATGTGTAAAAAACAAGGACCCCCTGAGATAGTGGATATTACAAGTCCTAGGTCAGGGAAAAACAGCGTGCAAAGTAACAACCATGGCACTTGAAATGAGGATTCTTTCCGATCACATCAATAAATGTAAAGAAGAGGTAGGGGGTCTGTACTCAAAATTTATTATTGACCTTATTTAAAAAATAAAACTCACAAAATATACATAATAGCTATCAGTTTAAACAATATAAAATTATTCCTAAAATGCACAACACATCATCAAAAAGTAATAACAGATAACAATTTTTTTTTTTTAAATATAATGACGCAACAATTAATTGGAAATCACAATATTAAAAGAGGTGGCATAACAAATGGTTCTCTACGCGCTCCAGAAGAAGGCGCTGGTCGCCGAAACGCGCGTAGAGAACCATTTGTTATGCCACCTCTTTTAATATTGTGATTTCCAATTAATTGTTGCGTCATTATATTTTTTTTTAAAAATTTGTTATCTGTTATTACTTTTTGATGATGTGTTGTGCATTTTAGGAATAATTTTATATTGTTTAAACTGATAGCTATTATGTATATTTTGTGAGTTTTATTTTTAAATAAGGTCAATAATAAATTTTGAGTACAGACCCCCTACCTCTTCTTTACATTTATTGATGTGATCGGAAAGAATCCTCATTTCAAGTGCCATGGTTGTTACTTTGCACGCCATCACACTGTGGTTTATCCAGAGCCGGAGGAGAAGGTACTGTATCTGCTCCCGTTAGCCTCTTCACCACTGCGAAAAGAGTCCGCGGACAGTTCTGTGCCTGGGTAATCGTGGATGCCGTGAAGGTGGCCTTTGCCAATTTACAATTAGCATGATAGCTTTTTAATGCTTCTTTATAGGCTGCCTTGCTAGGGGTTGAATAGGAGAGCCTCCATTTCCTTTCCAAGGCCTTGCACTTGGCGCGTTGTAATTTTAGCTCCTCAGAGAACCAAGGTGCAGGAGGATGAAGAGATCTGTGGTTATTAGATGTAGAAGGAAGGAGTGCAGTTACAGCATCCCTTAACCACTGGGAGACTACAGCATTAGATTCTGATCCCGAATTTTTCCGAAGTCGGAATAGATTCAGTGAGGTGTTGATTGAATGCCACCATGTTAAGCTTGTCCCACCGATAAGACGGCTTACCCTTACCAACACTAGGCTTAGCATTGGGTAAGGATAGAGGTAACATGAAGTGTACCGCAAAATAGTCAGTCCATCCTAATGGGCGGGCCCTTTGGGAACAGTCATAAGGTAGATTAGAAATGATTGGATCTAACAAATGACCGGCCGAGTGGGTAGCCCCAGAGTTTCGCAGTAAGAGATTGAAAACTTCAAGATCAGACAATAGCGAAGGCTTGCTTGTTTACAAGGGAGCCTTACTAGCTCGAGTACCACAGGCGCCAGAGAACTGACCTGCAAAGGAACCATTCCAGGATTTCATCTTTAGAGGGTTTTTCTTTTTAAACTAAGGCTGCATTTTTTTTAACCAGGAGGAGGATCCAGACGTACAATATAAAATGCAGTGCACCTGCAGAGTCCACCTGTGAGATTGACATCCTTAGCAGACGTGTATTCTCACTGCTGGTCACTCCGTTTTGAGTCACCGAGCTGAGGGGTGCACATGGCACATGCAGGAGAGTGGTGCACAGGTACATGGTGGAGAGGGGTGCACACGGCACATGCAGGAGAGGGGTGCACAGGTACATGCAGGAGAGGGGTGCACAGGTACATGCAGGAGAGGGGTGCACATTGTACATGCAGGAGAGGGGTGCACACTGCACATGCAGGAGAGGGGTGCACACGGCAGGAGAGGGGTGCACACTGCACATGCAGGAGAGGGGTGCACACGGCACATGCAGGAGAGGGGTGCACAGGTACATGGTGGAGAGGGGTGCACAAGGCAGGAGAGGGGTGCACACGGCACATGGAGGAGAGGGGTGCACACTGTACATGCAGGAGAGGGGTGCACAGGTACATGGTGGAGAGGGGTGCACACGGCACATGCAGGAGAGGGGTGCACACGGCACATGGAGGAGAGGGGTGCACACGGTACATGCAAGATAGGGGTGCACACGGTACATGCAGGAGAGGGGTGCACATTGTACATGCAGGAGAGGGGTGCACACGGTACATGCAAGATAGGGGTGCACACGGTACATGCAGGAGAGGGGTGCACATTGTACATGCAGGAGAGGGGTGCACAGGTACATGGTGGAGAGGGGTGCACACGGCACATGCAGGAGAGGGGTGCACACGGCACATGCAGGAGAGGGGTGCACAGGTACATGGTGGAGAGGGGTGCACACGGCACATGCAGGAGAGGGGTGCACACGGCACATGGAGGAGTGGGGTGCACACGGTACATGCAAGATAGGGGTGCACTCGGTACATGCAGGAGAGGGGTGCACATTGTACATGCAGGAGAGGGGTGCACACTGCACATGCAGGAGAGGGGTGCAGACAGCAGGAGAGGGGTGCACACTGCACATGCAGGAGAGGGGTGCACACGGCACATGCAGGAGAGGGGTGCACAGGTACATGGTGGAGAGGGGTGCACACGGCAGGAGAGGGGTGTACACGGCACATGGAGGAGAGGGGTGCACACTGTACATGCAGGAGAGGGGTGCACAGGTACATGGTGGAGAGGGGTGCATACGGCACATGCAGGAGAGGGGTGCACACGGCACATGGAGGAGAGGGGTGCACACGGTACATGCAAGATAGGGGTGCACACGGTACATGCAGGAGAGTGGTGCACACTGTACATGCAGGAGAAGGGTGCACAGGTACATGGTGGAGAGGGGTGCACACGGCAGGAGAGGGGTGCACACGGCACATGCAGGAGAGTGGTGCACACTGTACATGCAGGAGAAGGGTGCACAGGTACATGGTGGAGAGGGGTGCACACGGCAGGAGAGGGGTGCACACGGCACATGCAGGAGAGTGGTGCACACTGTACATGCAGGAGAAGGGTGCACAGGTACATGGTGGAGAGGGGTGCACATGGCAGGAGAGGGGTGCACATGGCACATGGAGGAGAGGGGTGCACACGGTACATGCAAGATAGGGGTGCACACGGTACATGCAGGAGAGGGGTGCACATTGTACATGCAGGAGAGGGGTGGAAACTGCACATGCAGGAGAGGGGTGCACACGGCAGGAGAGGGGTGCACACTGCACATGCAGGAGAGGGGTGCACACGGCACATGCAGGAGAGGGGTGCACAGGTACATGGTGGAGAGGGGTGCACACGGCAGGAGAGGGGTGCACACGGCACATGGAGGAGAGGGGTGCACACTGTACATGCAGGAGAGGGGTGCATAGGTACATGGTGGAGAGGGGTGCACACGGCACATGCAGGAGAGGGGTGCACACGGCACATGGAGGAGAGGGGTGCACACGGTACATGCAAGATAGGGGTGCACACGGTACATGCAGGAGAGGGGTGCACACGGTACATGCAGGAGAAGGGTGCACAGGTACATGGTGGAGAGGGGTGCACATGGCAGGAGAGGGGTGCACACGGCACATGCAGGAGAGTGGTGCACACTGTACATGCAGAAGAAGGGTGCACAGGTACATGGTGGAGAGGGGTGCACACGGCAGGAGAGGGGTGCACACGGCACATGCAGGAGAGTGGTGCACACTGTACATGCAGGAGAAGGGTGCACAGGTACATGGTGGAGAGGGGTGCACACTGCAGGAGAGGGGTGCACACGGCACATGCAGGAGAGTGGTGCACACTGTACATGCAGGAGGAGGGTGCACAGGTACATGGTGGAGAGGGGTGCACATGGCAGGAGAAGGGTGCACACGGCACATCGAGGAGAGGGGTGCACACTGTACATGCAGGAGAAGGGTGCACAGGTACATGGTGGAGAGGGGTGCACACGGCAGGAGAGGGGTGCACACGGCACATGGAGGAGAGGGGTGCACACTGTACATGCAGGAGAGGGGTGCACAGGTACATGGTGGAGAGGGGTGCACATTGTACATGCAGGAGAGGGGTGCACAGGTACATGGTGGAGAGGGGTGCCCACGGCACATGCAGGAGAGGGGTGCACACGGCACATGGAGGAGAGGGGTGCACACGGTACATGCAAGATAGGGATGCACACGGTACATGCAGGAGAGGGGTGCACACGGTACATGCAGGAGAAGGGTGCACAGGTACATGGTGGAGAGGGGTGCACACGGCACATGCAGGAGAGTGGTGCACACTGTACATGCAGGAGAAGGGTGCACAGGTACATGGTGGAGAGGGGTGCACACGACAGGAGATGGGTGCACACGGCACATGCAGGAGAGTGGTGCACACTGTACATGCAGGAGAAGGGTGCACAGGTACATGGTGGAGAGGGGTGCACGTGGCAGGAGAGGGGTGCACACGGCACATGGAGGAGAGGGGTGCACACTGTACATGCAGGAGAAGGGTGCACAGGTACATGGTGGAGAGGGGTGCACACGGCACATGGAGGAAAGGGGTGCACACTGTACATGCAGGAGAGGGGGGCAGAGGTACATGGTGGAGAGGGGTGCACACGGCACATGCAGGAGAGGGGTGCACATGGCACATGGAGGAGAGGGGTGCACACGGTACATGCAAGATAGGGGTGCACACGGTACATGCAGTAGAGGGGTGCACACGGTACATGCAGGAGAGGGGTGCACACGGTACATGCAGGAGAGGGGTGCACACGGTACATGCATGAGAGGGATGCACAGGTAAATGCAGGAGAGGGGTGCACACGGTACATGCAGGAGAGGGGTGCACAGGTACATGCAGGAGAGGGGTGTACACGGTACATTCAGGAGAGGGGTGCACACGGTACCTGCAGGAGAGGGGTGCACAGGTACATGCAGGAGAGGGGTGCACATTGTACATGCAGGAGAGGGGTGCACAGGTACATGCAGGAGAGGGGTACACATTGTACATGGTGGAGAGGGGTGTACACGGTAGGGTAGAGGGAACAGCGAAGCAACAGGTGGGGGGGACAGCGAACCAATATGGGATGGACACAAAAGCAACGGGAGTAGTTGCAGGGGGCACAAAAGCTACAGAGTGGAAGGGTAGGAGTGAAACAACACAGGGGCTGAAGACAGAAAACAACACAGGGGTTAGGAAGCGAAGACAACACAGGGGTTGGGAAGCGAAGACAACACAGGGGTTGGGAAGCGAAGACAACACAGGGGTTGGGGAGCGAAGACAACACAGGGGTTGGGGAGCGAAGACAACACAGGGGTTGGGGAGCGAAGACAACACAGGGGTTGGGGAGCGAAGACAACACAGGGGTTGGGGAGCGAAGACAACACGGGTTGGGGAGCGAAGACAACACAGGGGCTGGCGAGTGAAAAGAACACAGGGGCTGGCGAGTGAAAAGAACACGGGCTGGCGAGTAAAAACAACACAGGGGCTGGCGAGTGAAAACAACACAGGGGCTGGCGAGTGAAAACAACACAGGGGCTGGCGAGTGAAAAGAACACAGGGGCTGGCGAGTGAAAACAACACAGGGGCTGGCGAATTAAAACAACACAGGGGCTGGCGAGTGAAACACAGCTGCCATGGGCAGCATAGCTCAAAATATTACTAAGAGAAGGCTGCTTTATTATGTGCTTGCAACTACAACTAGGAGTAAAGAGGTTCAATATTTCTCCAAGGCAAAGGCGACAGGTACCCTACAATGCCTATTGGTTGGAAATTGGTCACTCAGTCTCTGTACTCATGGAAATAATGTTTTCGCCTTGTTGGGTCATTTAGACACCCAGGTCGAAAGCATTACTAAACTGGTCAAGACCAGTCTACCAAATTTCACCCCAGAAATAAATTGATACAACCACCTATAGTGACTAACAATCTGACTGGAGTTAGACCACCAATAAAACATTGCAGTTCCAGAAGCATTCATGGTGCTCCGAAGCTACAGCCGACCACTGAAATGCTAACCTCACCGGAGCTGTGGACTTTCGACACGCCTTGCGAATGAACCACCCGTCCAAGTGCCTTAGCAGCAAACCATTGGCAGACTTGCAACAACGCACACAAGCAACTCCAAGACACCCTACACACTGTCAAATGGCAACACAGCCAAGGCACATTCTGCTGAGAGATGGACTCTAAGGGGCTCTCCTGAAGACTACCTTCGAAGGTTAAACATCACAAGCAACATGACTTTAGCAACCCTCCTTCCCTAAATCATAGTGTAATTTCTTGGACAACGACTATTAATCACCAAAAGCTTCAGCAAGTTGGACCATCTGCAAACTCTTAAAGGCTTGTTATGTAGGCTCCTGATCGCGTCTGTATACGTTTCCGCGCACTTACTTCCCACCAAGTTAAACTATGAGCACTAGCAATAACGTCCATCTGCAGCCAGCATCGACTGTCGAGGTGTCCACACCTATCATTGGGAACAACGCAGTGACCATCATCACTGGTCAACTCACTCTCCAAAAAGAGTTATCCCCTAAACTTCCCTACACCCACCCCTCCTCCACGGTGCCCGGCTAATAAAAAGAAGCTGAGTGCGCGTGATCTTACTTAAGTTCAATACTATATGCATAAAGTCTGTAACTAGTGCCGCATTGCTGGCACCACATAACACGGTAATTATCTAAAGGACAATTCTTAAGAGCTGAATTTTGTGTTTCAGAAAAGAAAAAAGAAATGATGATATCCAGCTGTATGGGAATAGAGAGGCTTTAGTTTTATATGAAGGTACAAAGGCGGGGGAATTTACTACAAGGATCCTTGGAGAGGGCACAGTCACGATCCCTTCCTCGAATTCCATTACATAGCTGCCAAGGTTTCAGATTGCTATGTGTGACATTTTCATAATGTCAGTGTAATTATGAGTGACATTTCAAGGACTATGAGTGACACTTTCTATAGAGCAAAATCAAGTACTGAAGATGAGGGAAATGTATATATATCAGAATGTACACCCATTCGAGCAACGTAAAACTCTTAGGAGATCTTAAAACAGATGCAAAGCACCAGAAATGGAAGGGAACTAACCTAGTGCCCTTTTAACCTGATCGGACAGTGGCCACAGAAACTCTGCATCAGGCAAGGCTCAGGAGAGTGAGGTTGAGGCATTCTCTTACGAGAGAATCCAAACATATGGCAGACGCTGACGGACCAAAAGATAAATATTTAAGGTTTGACACAGGCAACAAAAGGGGTGTGCAGTTTCATTTTTTTCCATTAATCCACCATACATTTCGGGAGAAGGAGCACTTCAGTTTTCCAGATGGAGCGAATGTCCCATTTATCCTAAACACAAAAGCCTAGAATATTAAAGTCAGAAAAAGAAATGGTGTTAATGTGGAAAGTGTCTAGACAGTGGCCATTCAGAAATTAAATTCACCATTTGTAAGATTAAAGAGAAGTCATAAGTACAAATATATATATATATATATTCACTGAAAAAACCATAGGTTATAGACCATATATAGTTAGGAATTAGCATTTAGAAAACCTTATTTTACTCACACAAAACCATTGAAATTCCATATATAGTTAGTTGCACTAACTATATATCGCGCACCCGCAATCCACTGCTGATGATGTCACATATTACATCATTCATGACATGGTCAGTGACATCACTGATGACATCACTGATGACATCTCAAATGACATCACTGATGACATCACTGATGACATCTCAAATGACATCACTGATGACATCACTGATAACAACATCCAGTGATTTTTTGTTTCTATAAAGTTTAAATATGTCTTACATATTGAAGAATGAGTGGATGTGTAAGTGTCTGGACGAAGGATTTAGTAGGTGCATGACTGACTGTATGAGTGAGTGATTAAATGTGTCTCACTGACTGCATGGGTTAGTGACTAAACTGTCTTAATTTGTGCATCATTATGTCTGTTGTTCTGTAAACTGCTGCATGTGTTGATCAGTAGCTATATGAGTAACTATATGGGTTATTGATTGATTGCCCAAGTATTTGTATGGGAGACTGAGTGTGTGTGTGGCTAGCTGGGAGGTGTGTGACTCTGTGCAGATCAATCTGTACTTGTATCAATGATTGTATAAGAAGGTAAGTATGTGTTAGTATATGTTTGAAAATGTAAGGTGCTCTATGTTTAACTGTATAGACAAGAAAATGGAAGTGTCATTGATTCTTTACAGGACTGACTAGGTGTGTGAGTAACTCCATGGATGAGTGGCAGACTGTGAGTGTCTGTATAGGTGTATGAGTGCATATGATAGTGTTGTAAAGATGAGTGATTGTATGTATGAATGATTGTATGGGTGAATGAGTGAAGGTGTGTGTAGACGTAGCAATCAGTGAGTGCGTATGTAGTAACTAGTATTGGTGTGTCAATGGTTTCAAAAATTATACTCTCTTTTTAACACTGGGTGAAACAGAGGTTATATTAAAATGTGAGGAGATGCATTGTATTGTCACATGAATGATATCATCAGTGATGTGGTCATTGATGTCAAATGAGATGTCATCAGTGATGTCATCAGTGATGTCATTTGAGATGTCATCAGTGATGTCATCAGTGATGTCACTGACCATGTCATGAATGATGTAATATGTGACATCATCAGCAGTGGATTGCGGGTGCGCGATATATAGTTAGTGCAACTAACTATATATGGAATTTCAATGGTTTTGTGTGAGTAAAATAAGGTTTTCTAAATGCTAATTATCTAACTATATATGGTCTATAACCTATGGTTTTTTCAGTGAATTTTCAAGGTTTTGTAAATGCTAATTCCTAACTATATATGGTCTATAACCTATGTTTTTTTCTGTGAATTTCATTGGTTTTTTAACAGCTAATATCTGTAGCTGTAAAATGTATTCTTCTTTAAATCCAAAAATATATTTTATATGTTTATGAATAATTTTTTTTTAAAATATTTTTTTTTCTTCGTTCCCGCTTCGCGAATCGGGAAGCTTCCCGTTAGCTGACCTTGATGCCGCGAAATAGACCGCGAGCCGGTAAACGTTTCTTTACCGCAAGTGCCGCGTTAGAAAACAACATCGTGACGCCTCCCGTCCGCATGACGTTTCACGTTGTCGCGTGATACGTCATATGACGTGCTACGTTAGCGAACTGGTACGCGAAGCGAGTCGCAAAGCGCAGGTTTCTGGAAGCAAACCGGGAGGCCCTGCAAAGCGCTTAACGTAAACACAGCAAGTCATGTGACTTGGTAATAACACTTTTCATTGGTTCATTTCACTTTTGGTTTCCTAATGATGTAAGACTAGGTCATATAATCTAAAATGAACACTTTTGATTGGTTGAGAACTCTTGTTTTTCCCAAATGATGAAAATCCCTCCTTCTTTCCTCACTCTGACTTTCATCATTGTGAGAGAAAGACCCTTTGTGATCACTGAGCAATGGCTTCTTTAGTAGCTTCAGCTGGTGCTTCCCCACCACCTCCACCACATCCAAGGAAGAGTGGACCACCTGCTCAAGTTATAATTCAACAAGAAGAAGAAGAAGAGGAACAGGACGACGAGCACGAAGAGAGGCAGTTTTTGCATGAGCAGCCCAGGACGTCTCACCGGAAAGAAAACTTCATTTGGCAATTTTTTAAAATTCCCAAAGGTCAGAAAAAAGTAAATGCAAGATACGTAACTTGCCTTATATGTCAAGATAGACTGTCCAGAGGAACCGAGAAAAAATACAGTTTCGGAAACTACACAATGCATCGCCATATGACTAGGTGGCATCCTAACAACTACAGTGCTGCACAGTTTCGGAACGACCTAGATAATCTCCCTATTATGGCCAGAAGATCTGTTGTACCGGAAGTAACGGGACCAGAGGGCAGGGAGATGGTGCCAAATATACAAATGAAATTTGGTGAAGTAAAACACATCTGCGTATTTTGCGATGGATTCATTTCCTACGGAGAAAAAAGCATCACTCTGATCAACAGAGCTATTGACTATCATATGCAAGTTTGTACGAAACGCCCAAAATAATAAATACTTCTTTTTTTGTTTTGTTGCTCCTGTTGAGCCCTTTACAATGAATCGTTTTCATTGCCCCCTCCAAGAAAAACCCAAAAAAATATAAAGCTGTTCAGAAAAATTCAAAAAAAGTAAAAAAAAATTCCGAAAAATAATTAAAAAAATATAAAACAACAAAAACAATTAAAAAAAAAGTTCTTTTCAGAACTACCTCCCCGTTATTAAAAAATTGGTACAATATTTGGAACTGTGCCAACCTCTATTTCTCTTAGTTCGCTTCCCAGTTCGCTCGCCGGTACGCGAACTAGAAGCGAACCAAAAACAGTAAGTATAAGGGAAGGAAACAGACACTTATGTTAAAAGAAAGACAGCTATAGGGGAGTAAACTAGAGATACTATTACCCGTAATCCACTGCTGATGATGTCACATATTACATCATTCATGACATGCTCACTGACATCATCAGCAGAGGATTGCGGGTTTTTTGGCAACGTGCCTTATCCACGGTTTAATAACGCTGCCTTTTGCTTTATATAAGTTTTCAAATTGTATGAAATATATACCAATAGGTCGTTATGAACCTTTAGGTAGTGCTTTTCTTCATGAGGTCTGGTCGCTTCCATACACATACAGATGTTTCAAAGATGATCAAGAAGTTTATCTGAATGGAGAGGAATGCACTGAGACGCCAGATCATTCACTAATGTGTAGGCACATACAGTTACACGGTTCATGCAACAAACACCGACCAAATATGGCTTGCGTGTTGCAAGGCACGCCAGTTCCTGCTATCATCCCCACGTTCAAGTTGTTGGAAAATGGTAGTTATTTGATGCTCAATAATGAAGATTGTTCTGAGTTAATTGAAAAGGGTCTGCACCTCTGTACGGGTGTTCGCTATGTGAAGCACGAAAGTTTCACGGGCCGAACTCAAGGCCACCTCTCTCTGAGACAAAAGAGCTCTTATTCTTGCCATGCCGTTGAAATCTGTCCCAAGGTTGGTATTTGTGGCCAGATTGAAAACTCCCTATGTTCATGTGTGGGAGGAAATAGAACATTTCTGCAGCAAATAACCCGTTCACTTACTGTTACGATAAAAGGAATACTTTTAATTCAGATTTGCCTTTCAATTTCAGCAAGATGGTTCCGACTATCTTTAACGCATCCTCCACAAAGACCCTGGCGCACTTTTTTAAAGTTGTTACCAGTGGTCTCGTGACTTCATTTGAGAAAATCTTTGGAGTCATCCCTGCTTCCTTTCATTCTATTTTCTCCACTCTGGTTCGTGGATTGGCATTTTTACTTGCATTACCAGCGGACGCTCTTGTGCTTTTTTACATTTTTAAATATGGATGTCCCTCCTATGCAACCTCCCACCCTGCAGCTGCTGACACTGTTCCGCAATCGCATGCTAGAATATTATGGCACAATGCCGATGGCGATATTAAGCACGGCATATGGATTATCTTTTCGATTCTCCTACTTCACCTGTGTCCAGCCTGTATTTCACTGCCTGACCTGTGATTTCGATTGGGCCATTGATTTGTGTCTCTGCGGACCGGTTTCTCCTGACGTCGACTTTTATCAGCTGATGACTCCTATCATTACTCACGAGTTGGTTTGTCCTGGCGAAAGGATTATGGCTGTGGCATTGATGCATGGACTACTTGGTCCCTGGAATTTACTGGCGGCAGCACAGTCTTTCTTGGAACAGAGCTTTCTTGAAAACCCACCGAGCTGTCCTCTGATGGTGATAGAGGATCCGGTGCTGAGAGAGCACGTATGTTCTTTTCCGCTTTTAAATTGGATGGCTGAACTGTTTTCGGATGAAGACGGTGACTTCCTATTGGAGGCTGTTGCAGCTTATTTTGCATACACAGTTATGTCATAGACCTTTTTCATGTTTGATATGCTGAGTACTAGCATTTCATTGACAATTCATTGACTTATTTGTCAAGTTTTTATTATTTACCTTGCCTATTGGCTTAAGACTCGATAAAGTACTTGGCTGTTTTATTTTTCTTTAGCATTAAATTTTCCTAGTTTTTAATGCTTTACCTTGCGGACCGTCCACATATAAACTTGCAATCTGCTCTCATGAGATGGCACTTCTATTATCTTATTCAGTTCGTTTCCGGATCATGGGGAGGTGTCATCTAGGTCCTGGATATCTTTACACCGTGTTAAGTTAGCATGGGCTCATTACCGGTTTAAACGCCATTTTTCCTTTTTTGCAACTTCTGCACACGACACTTAGTTGTTGCTTTAGCTTTCCACCTAGTAGTTCATCGTGGTTTACATGAGAATAATATGTTATTGCTCTACTATCTGCTTTGCTTGTTAAACTATATCTGTACAGCGAGTGCTAAAGTTTCAAGAACAACACGATACAGAATTGTTATGAGGTCTGATCTCCACGACTTCATACTCATAACATAAGTGCAACTTCTGCCAATTCTGGGCATGAGGCGGGTTTTATATTGCTTTGCCGAACACACATACACAACAGTTGATGCGGTTCACATGAAGAGAGAGCTGGTGTATGCTGATGTGATTCCTTCAAATCTAAGACACTAAAGTATGGGCACGCCCTAAACCAACACAAAGAGACCTTCTTAGCAAATAATATAATATGTGTATTAGGGAGGGTGAGATATAAGCAGCCGCGGGCCGTGGAGGGAGTTACGGTGAGGCAGGGAGGCGGGGAGGGGGAGAAGCAGGGTGGAGCCCTCTCTACCTTGCCCCTCCCCCTCCCCGCCTCCCTGCCCCACCGTAACTCCCTCCACGGCCCGCGGCTGCTTATAAGTGTTGCTAACTCTTATTCATTTACAGCATGTTAACATACTGTCACCATTCGCTTTTTATGTACTAGTAACTATGCTGGTAATTTTGCTACTGATAATATGTGTACTTGTATTCTCCACCCTGCTTCTCCCCCTCCCCGCCTCCCTGCCTCACCGTAACTCCCTCCACGGCCCGCGGCTGCTTATAAGTGTTGCTAACTCTTATTCATTTACAGCATGTTAACATACTATCACCATTCGCTTTTTATGTCCTAGTAACTATGCTGGTAATTTTGCTACTGATAATATGTGTACTTGTATTATCTAAGATACTACGCCTGAGAAGACGGCATTAGTAAATAAACATTTCAAATACACATGTGTTCTTCTTAACTCCATGTTCTGGTTTCTAAGAAATATATAACGACCGACTGTTCATGAGTTCCACGTATCCTGAGGTACTATAAGTTCATATTCTGGATTGTCTAAACATTGAATGAATGAATGAATTGTTATTTATCTACGCGCAACTATGCCCAATGGGCGTCAAGGCGCCTAACTCCAAAACTAGCTGACGGCAAACAGAAACCAGGAGCTCACTGGTAGGCTTTAATGAAGCACCAAGTTTTCAATGCTTTCCTGAAGAGATCCAGTGAGGGCTGTGATTTTATCTCTAAGGGGAGAGCATTCCACAGTTGTGGTGCAAGAATGGAGAAGGCTTTGCTCCCCCATCTCGCCATCATGGCGCGCGGGACTACCAGTTGGTTAAGCTCGAGAGAGCGGAGGCATCTATTTGGGACATACCTGGTTAACAAGGACCCCAAAGCATCATTCGGGCCTGCCCTCAGGGCGCTGTAAGTAAGGCAGAGAAGTTTAAACGACACTCTGGAAGGGATGGGCAACCAGTGGAGACTCTTCCTTGCCAGGGTTGCAGAGGACCGCCACGGGAGAGCCAGAACAAAACGTGCCGCGGCGTTTTGAACAACCTGCAGGCGTTGTAGAATACCCTTGTTGGCCCCGGCATAGAGAGAATTACAATAATCAAGCCTTGAGCCAACAAGGGCAATCACAACCTGTTTGCGTGCCTGTGGGGACAGATAATGAGCAATTCTTTTCAGAATTCCAATGACCCCCCAACAGGTGGCCACTGTCCTATTTACCTGAAGCTCCATGGAGAGCCGAGTGTCAAAAATGACGCCTAGGTTCCTAGCAGATTGTATGGGTGTGGGGCAGATGCCTAGCGATGAGGGCCACCACTCACCTGACCACATACCCTGGTCTTTGCCGAAGACCAGGACCTCCGTTTTGTCACCGTTCAACTTTAGTGAGTTGAAAACCATCCATTCTGCAACCAGTTGCATACAGGCTTTAAAGCTGGACGAGGTGACGTTCACGGAGTGGGTCAGGGACACCATAATCTGCGTGTCGTCGGCATACGACACTACCTCCATCCCCTGAGATCTTACTAGTCTTGCAAGGGGGGCCACGTAGATATTAAACAGGGTCGGACTCAATGCCGACCCCTGTGGCACCCCACATTGCAACGACTTAACAGGGGAGAGGTAATCCCCAAGCATCACTCGCTGCTCTCTCTGATGTAAAAAGGAGTTCAGGAGACTCAGAGCCGGACCTGCTACCCCTGCCTCCCTTAACCTAGATGTTAAAGTGAAGGGAGACAGGGTATCAAAAGCCGCTGTAAGATCAAGCAGGACTAGCACAGTAGTCTGCCCAAGGTCGACTTTCCGACGGATGTTATCTGCGACCTTAGTCAGGGCAGACTCCGTGCTGTGCAGCTTTCTGAACCCATGTTGGGACCCATCCAAAAACCCTGAGGCGTCCAAAAAGTTGGACAGATGACAGTTCAGATGAGCCTCCAACATTTTGGCAGGCGCCGGCAGCAGAGAGATGGGCCTAAAGTTCTTCAATAGACCAGGGTCAAGGGTGGGCTTTTTAAGGAGGGGTTTTACAATGGCCCTCTTCCATGCCCCTGGGAAAACACCCTGCTCCAGAGCACCATTCATAATTTCCAACATTGGAGGAAGAATAGTAGCCCTACAGATCTTTAGTATTCTCAACGGGACCGGGTCCACAGGGGAAGCAGATTTTGTTTTATCTAATAGGCGATTAAGACCTTCCAGAGAGAGCATAGGAAATTGATTAAGGGCTTGGGGAGCAACCGCATCCCCGGATTCCAGATGTTGAACTCTAGAGAAGTCCTCCTCCCTAAGAGAGTTCCTCTGTGATTGAAGAGCCACATAGATGTCATCTATTTTTTTATAGAAGAAATCTGAGATGTTATTGCATAGCTCCTGTGAAGCGACCACAGGGTCGGGCAGCTGAAGTGAGCATAAGGAGTCAACGATCTTGAAAAGCTCTTTAGATGACGTAAGAGAACAGGTTAAGTTGGTAAAGTAGTCCTGTTTCTCCTTGATTACTCTGTTCTTATAATCTCGTAGCAGGCCCTTGTAGACCTCACGGTCTTTGGGATCCCATGATTTACGCCAGCATCGTTCCTTCCTTCTACATTTTTGTCTGAAGGATCTAAGTTCTTCCGTAAACCATGGGGCTGTCGGCTTATGTCGGGCCACATGTTTGAGTGAAGGGGGGGCCAGCTCATCAGCTGCTTTAGTGATGGAGTCTGCGAGTTCTTGGGCCGATTCATCCACCATCCGCAGAGATGTAATATTCGTACTTTGAATAAAAGGGGCCAGTGTTTCATTCGTAAAGTTCCTAAAGCTTCTTTTAAAACACTTCTTGTTTATACCCGGATTCGCCTCTAAACAGGAAGTATCCAAGGACAGTGGAACAGCAAAATGATCAGACCAAACTATCGGCACCGGCACGCCGACCGTTAATCTAGAATCATTAGAGAATATCCCATCTAGGATGTGGCCAGCCTTATGGGTCGGATGGAGCACTCTTTGTATAAAATCACAGGCTTCCAAGGGGTTAACTAGGGAGGATGTATCCTTAGACTCCAGATTCTCTAAATGGAAGTTCATATCTCCCAGAATGGTAAAATGCGATCTACCAAAATATGGTTCCAGAATTCTAAAAAGCTCAGAGCAAAAATTAGTTCTGGATCCTGGAGGCCTGTATATAAGAATTCCAGTGAAGGAGCTTGAGGGGGCATTCCCGATGCAAAAGTATGGGGCCTCACATGGGTCTGCGGGGACCGATAGAGATTTTATAGTACAGGAGAGTGCGGACTTAAAGATAATAGCCAGTCCACCACCTCTGCATCGAACTCTATCAAGCCTCTGAAAGGCATATCCTTCTGGAATAGCCAACAGGAGGTCATGACCAGAAGTCTCCGAGGCCCAGGTCTCAGTAACAAAGACCCAGTCGGGTTGTCTTATGGTCACAAAGTCGTGGAAGTCTATATTGTGTTTGACCAACGACCTCGCATTAATCAGAAAACCATGTTTGGATTGGAAAGTGAGCGGGCCTAAGGGAAAAAGACCCGACTTTGAAACCGCCTGTGAAGAGATATTCAAACAGGTTTTACACGAGGGACAGACCCGCGCCACACAAAGGACCTCTGGAGGAAGCCGATGATGGCAGAGAAGTGCTGGGGGTCTGAGGGACAACAGGACGCGAGCCAAATCCTTACTAGAAGACTCACCAGACCACACAGGAGTCCCAGTGTCCAGCCCCTCCTGCAGCCCGTCCTCAGCGCGGACGGGCGCAGACGGGCTGAACTCTGGCGTAACTCCGGCGTCAGTCCGGCGTCCCCGCTGCGCGTAACCGCTGCGCGTCAGCATGACTCACATTAAGTACACGCCTAGCGTCCTTCTGACGACTAGCGCGTGAAGCCTACCTGCTGGCGCCGAAAAGCGGCACCAAGTACTTCCAATATGGCGCTACTGGAAAGAATTACGCCGGGAAGCGGACCCGCCCAACAGCGGTGTGGTTCCCAAAATTAGAGTGCAAGTGAGGGCCAGGCGCGAGTAAAAACGGTGCAAAATGCAAAGAAAACCAAAATAAAGTAAAACGAGGTAAGTTTTAAAAACGAGCAGCAGCTCAGGTCCTGAAGCGCACAGAGCGCATGCACAGGTCGAAATAACAGCTAGCAAGAGGGAACTGACAATTTTCCTGACTTAAGTACACGCCTAGCGTCCTTCTGACGACTAGCGCGTGAAGCCTACCTGCTGGCGCCGAAAGTTGAGAGTTTGTTATATCCAATGTGACACTGTACCTAGCTTGCTAAGGAGTTTTTGATTACTAACGTGAGTTTTGGGACACCCTAATTCGCCGAGGTTCCAATCCTCTGTCCACAGTTCTGTGTGAGAACAGAAACCCTGCGACAGGGGCACCCCCGACCCTTGCTGGAGCTTCATCACACTTGCGATACAACTCCAGCAATGCGCCACCTTTACGGCACAGATACATCACGCATCTGTGCTGTTTTTGCCCCATGATGCGCCGCATTGTAAATGCAGCACACCATAGGTGACGGAACAGCGGCACAGAATGACTAACACATCCCTGGTGATGCGCCAGTCATCATAAATGTATCCCTATGCTTCTTATCTTGTTAGAGATGAACCGCCATATGTATCATCAAAGTTTTTTGCATTTCCTAAATAGCGAACTTTAAGGAATAAATAGCGATTCTTTACCATTCCTAGTTTGCGATTAGCTATTTGCTAATTACAAATTACCCATTCATTTCCTTCATTTCCATAGGGCGGTTGGACTCACTTTTAGCTCGAACGGCTGAATGGATTTCCACGAAACTTGGCAAAATTGTAGGGACTGGTAGCCCGATGTGCCTTTGCTATGTCTCAAGATATATGCTCCAGTGGTTTTTACGAAAATTAACTTTGAAAAATATATATTGGGCTACATTGGCCTATATATATGTTGGAGCCCAAATGTAGCCCAATGTAGCCCAATGAAGCCCAATGTAGCCCAATGTAGCCCAAAGATGGCCGCCAGACACACAAAAAAACAAATGTAGCCCAAATATCAGCCAGATGTAGCCCAACTATAGCCCAGTGACAGAATGACCAATCAGCTTCGCAAACCTCCGTTACGCGAAGCGGAGCGCTGTTACAGATATATATCTTTTTTTGAACGTTAATTTCTCAAAATCCACTGGAGCACATATATTGAGACCTAGCAAAGGCACATCGGGCTACCAGTCCCTAATATTTTGCCAAGTTTCGTGCAAATCCATTCAGCCGTTCGATTATTATTATTATTTTTTTTTTTTGCCCCGCGGGACCCTTTTAAAACCTCCACATCAAACCTAGGGGGTCAGCGAGGATCTACTATGCCCCCTTATGGTCATTTGCCCCTTCGCTTTGGCCTCCTCTTGTCTCTCGATCCTACCGAGAGACAAGATGGCGGCCGCTACGGACTGTTTGGAATGTTCACAGACGCCGGAGAGCCAATCAGCTTCGCTACGCGAAGTTCCGTTACGCGTAAAGTCCGCGAACCGGAGCGCTGCCCGGTCCGCTGTTACAGATATATATCTTTTTTTGAACGTTAATTTCTCAAAATCCACTGGAGCACATATATTGAGACCTAGCAAAGGCACATCGGGCTACCAGTCCCTACAATTTTGCCAAGTTTCGTGCAAATCCATTCAGCCGTTCGGGCTAAAAGTGAGGCCAACCGCCCTATGGAAAACTCAATGTTAAAAACACGTTTTGGGACCCCCCTTTTTTCTCGGCCCCCCCTTGACGAACCCCCCCCAAATTTTCAAGGGCTGCTCAGAAACAAAATGTGCCATTTTCCTGAAAATTTCAGCCAATTCCGTCCACAAACGCCAAAGTTATCAGACATAGAATTTTCAAAAATCCCATAGAGAAAAAATCCTAACTATATATACCTACTGGCGACCGCCAGTAGGTAATATATATACATATATATATATATATATTACCTACTGGCGGTCGCCATTTTTTCTCTATGGGATTTTTGAAACTTCTATGTCTAATAACTTTGGCGTTTGTGGACGGAATTGGCTGAAATTGTCAGGAAAATGGCACATTTTGTTTCTGAGCAGCCCTTGAAAATTTGGGGGGGGTTCGTCAAGGGGGGGCCGAGAAAAAAGGGGTGGTCCCAAAACGTGTTTTTAACATTGAGTTTTCCATAGGGCGGTTGGCCTCACTTTTAGCCCGAACGGCTGAATGGATTTGCACGAAACTTGGCAAAATTGTAGGGACTGGTAGCCCGATGTGCCTTTTGTAGGTCTCAATATATGTGCTCCAGTGGATTTTGAGAAATTAACGTTTAAAAAAAGATATATATCTGTAACAGCGGACCTGGCAGCGTCCCAGGACGCGTACTTTACGCGCAACGGAGCTTTGTGAAGCGAAGCTGATTGGTTCTCCGGCGTCTGTCAACATTCCAAAAAGTCCGTAGCGGCCGCCATCTTGTCTCTCGGTAGGATCGAGAGACAAGAGGAGGTCAAAACAAAGGGGGAAATAACTAAAAGGGGGCATAGTAGATCCTCGCTGACCCCCTAGGTTTGATGTGGAGGTTTTAAAAGGGCCCCGCGGGGCAAAAAAAAAAAATAATAATAATAATCGAACGGCTGAATGGATTTGCACGAAACTTGGCAAAATATTAGGGACTGGTAGCCCGATGTGCCTTTGCTAGGTCTCAATATATGTGCTCCAGTGGATTTTGAGAAATTAACGTTCAAAAAAAGATATATATCTGTAACAGCGCTCCGCTTCGCGTAACGGAGGTTTGCGAAGCTGATTGGTTCTCCGGCGTCTGTAAACATTGCAAACAGTCCGTAGCGGCCGCCATCTTGTCTCTCGGTAGGATCGAGAGACAAGAGGAGGCCAAAGCGAAGGGGCAAATGACCATAAGGGGGCATAGTAGATCCTCCTTGACCTCTTAGGTTTGATGTGGAGGTTTTAAAAGGGCCCCGCGGGGAAAAAAAATAATAATAATAATAATCGAACGGCTGAATGGATTTGCACGAAACTTGGCAAAATTGTAGGGACTGGTAGCTCGATGTGCCTTTGCTAGGTCTCAATATATGTGCTTCAGTGGATTTTGAGAAATTAACGTTCAAAAACAAGATATATATCTGTAACAGCGCTCCGCTTCGCGGAGATAAAATTATATCTGTATTACCTAGCTGTTGCTAACACCAGTTAGCGACGGCTAGTAGGAGATAGCGACCATCTTGGGCCCCACTTTGCATGTGAGTGATATTTATCACTAATGACATGCAAAGTGGGCATGCCAAGATGTTAGCGACTGGAAACAGTCGCTAACATCGCTATCTCCTATTATCAACTTTTGGAAATATTCGAGATAAGCGCGAATATCTCCAAAAGCTAGCACCTGCCCTGAGCAGTTCTTAGCCATGTTATCCAATGGGAGGTGGATAACATGGCTAAGAGCATTAGCTCGGTAATGCATGAATATCGCTGAGTTTTCAGCGATATTAATGCATTGCGGTCGTTTATTATCGTATTTGCGATAAACCTTGATAATAGCAAGGTTTATCTGCGATAATTTCTGACGATGCTTAGCGGTAAAAAAATCGTTGCTAAGCATCGTTAGGGATAAATATCGCTTAACTTTGGTAATATGCCCCAACGTCTGTTAACGTTCGATTCGAAGGAAATCAGGAAGTGTTGAAAAACATTGTCTGCGCCATCTTGTCTTTTTTCAAATGCCACACTTTTGTCGTGCACGGCAGCCATTTTAGATGCCTTGACCAGACCCACTCTGTGCACGCTGTCGATCCTTAGCATGGCTCCCCACCCTCGCAAGCATCTCCCCCAGGCAGTGGTCACCCCCGCTCTCTGTCTTATGCATGGGTAATAAACCTCCCCCCATCTGCGCTGCTCTTCCCTGAGAATCACACCCTGTGCCCGCCCGACACCTCCCTTTCGCCCTATTCACTACCGCACCCTCTGACACTCCTTTTCCTCTGTGTCCGATTGTCCAGGCTGGTCCTAGGGTATCAGCTAGCCCTGCAGATGTAGTTTATGGCCCCAGCTGTAAAGAATCACCCCTCTTCAAAGGAGTTATAGTAGATCAAGGCCCACACTCGATGAGATCCGTCACAGCAGACGCGTTCCTATTATCTGAAAACCATCCTGTATTGTGATTGGGGAGGGGACCGAGCCTGAAGCGGAAGATTCCAGGGATGACTCTTTGTACATCAAAGTTTTTACAATTATGTGTCACATTAAAAATATATAGCACTCCGACAAAGTAGTAAGATTATAAAACTTTAATAACTTATAAATATATACAAGAAAACAAAAATAGTAATAACATATAAACATTTTTAGGGAAAAACAACGAAGTAGCGGTCGGCTGTGCGAATAGTCCCAACGCAGCACAACGTCCAGATTTCCGGCGTGGGGCGTCGCGGGGGTGGGTCATCAGTAGCAAACTGTTGTGCGAATAGTTCCAAGGCAGCAGAACGATGGCACCAAGGTGATGTCCAGTAAGTTGCCGCACTGGTTTTGGTATCCTACAATGCTGCTCCGAATAACGGCGTGGGGCGCCCCGGGGGAGGCGGCGTGAACGGGCCTCTCCAGGTGGAGTGTCATCTGTTGTAGTGGGGCGCCCCTTTACCGTTTCAGTTGCCATTCCGTCCGTTTTTGGTCCACTGTGTCAAAATCTGCCATTCAGCTGAGTTGCGCCCACTCTTGCGGTGCAGCGATAGGCGGCTGTCACAGGACTCTCAAAATGGCGGCAGGCTCTTTCCTTTTTGGGCCTGGTCCACTGAAATGGCCCTGGGACACCTTGGAAATCGGACGCTTGTCTGCTAGGTCTTGGACCCCATTCTCGAAAGCGTCCCCTCCGCCTTGAGGATTCATCAAAAGTTTTGGGGGCCCCCGACTCCTGTAGGCTTCTGGTGGGGAGCGGTTGCCATGATTGCTCGCGGAATGACCACGACGGAGCTACGAGATGGTGGTGCTCTCATGCTGACGCCAGCTTCAGTCTGAAACATCCAGAAACAAGGTGGGGCTTTCATCGTTTGGGAAAAAAAAAAGTTTTCATCCAATGAAAAGTGTTGTTTTTAGGTCATATGATCAAGCCTTCCATCATTAGGAAACCAAAAGTAAAATGAACCAATGAAAAGTTTTATAAACAAGTCACATGACCTGTTATGCGGCATAGGGTATAAAATGCGGAGAAAATACGTTGGCACGTGAGGCGGCGTCAGTAGCGGACCGATGTGCGAATAGGCCGAAGGCAATACAACGCGCCAAGATCCGGATGGCACCGAGGTGGTGTCCAGCAAGTTGCAGCACTGGTGTGGCCATCCTACAATGCTGAAAGTCGGCGTGGGGCGCCCCGTTGGCCTGTGAGTTTGCGTCAATAGCGGACCGATGTGCGAATAGGCCGAAGGCAGCACAACGCGCCAAGATCCGGATGGTACCGAGGTGGTGTCTAGTAAGTTGCCGCACTGGTGTGGCCATCCTACAATGTTGAAAGTCGGCGTGGGGCGCCCCGTTGGCCTGTGAGATGGCGACAGTAGCGGACCGATGTGCGAATGGGGCCAAAGGCAGCGCAACAATATTTTCGGAATAGAAGACACCACAAGGCGCTGAGATGCCAAGATCCGGATGGCACCGAGGTGGTGTCTAGCAAGTTGTGGCACTGGTGTGGCCATCCTACAATGGTAAAAGTCGGCGTGGGGCGCCCTGTTGGCCTGTGAGATGGTGTCAGTAGCGGACTGATGTGCGAATGGGGCCAAAGGCAGCGCAACAATATTTTCTGACTGACACCACAAGGCGCTGAGATGCCAAGATCCGGATGGCACCGAGGTGATGTCTAAGTTGCGGACCGATGTGCGAATGGGGCCAAAGGCAGCGCAACAATATTTTCTGTATGGAAGATACCACTAGGCGTTGAGATGCCAAGATCCGGATGGCACCGAGGTGATGTCTAGCAAGTTGCTGTACTGGTGTGGTCATCCTACAATGCTGAAACTCGGCGTGGGGCGCCCCATTAGTCTGTGAGATGGCGTCAGTAGCGGACCAATGTGCGAATAGGCCGAAGGCAGCACAACGCGCCAAGATCCGGATGTCACCGTGGTGGTTTCATAGATGAGAGGCACTTCATCTGCAGTGGGGCGCCGAGATCCGGATGGCACCGAGGTGATGTCTAGCAAGTTGCTGTACTGGTGTGGTCATCCTACAATGCTGAAACTCGGCGTGGGGCGCCCCATTAGCCTGTGAGATGGCGTCAGTAGCGGACCGATGTGCGAATAGGCCGAAGGCAGCACAACGCGCCAAGATCCGGATGTCACCGTGGTGGTTTCATAGTTGAGAGGCACTTCATCTGCAGTGGGGCGCCGAGATCCGGATGGCACCGAGGTGATGTCTAGCAAGTTGCTGTACTGGTGTGGTCATCCTACAATGCTGAAACTCGGCGTGGGGCGCCCCATTAGCCTGTGAGATGGCGTCAGTAGCGGACCGATGTGCGAATAGGCCGAAGGCAGCACAACGCGCCAAGATCCGGATGTCACCGTGGTGGTTTCATAGTTGAGAGGCACTTCATCTGCAGTGGGGCGCCGAGATCCGGATGGCACCGAGGTGATGTCTAGCAAGTTGCTGTACTGGTGTGGTCATCCTACAATGCTGAAAGTCGGCGTGGGGCGCCCCATTAGCCTGTGAGATGGCGTCAGTAGCGGACCGATGTGCGAATGGGGCCAAAGGCAGCGCAACAATATTTTCTGAAGAGAAGACACCAAAAGGCGCTGAGATTCCAAGATCCGGATGGCATCGAGGTGGTGTCTAGCAAGCTATGCAGTTGAGTTGTGTGCGCACTTGCGGCGAATAGGTCGAAGGCAGCATAACAATGTTTTCTGAATAGAAGACACCACAAGGCGTTGAGATTCGGTTACCACCGAGGTGATGTCTAGCAAGTTGCCGCACTGGTGTGGCCATCCTACAATACTGCTCCGAATAACGGCGTGGGGTGCCCGAAGGGGGGGGGGGGAGGCGGCGTGAACGGGCCTTCCTAGGTGGAGGCTCGTCTGCTGTAGTGGGGCGCCCCTTTACCGTTTCAGTTGCCATTCAGCTGAGTTTCGGCTGCTCTTGATGCTACAGCGACAGGCGGCTGCAACAGGACTCTCAAAATGGCGGCCTGTTCTTTGGATTTGGGCCTGGTCCACTAAAATGGCCCTGGGACACCTTAGAACTCGGACGCTCGATTTTTTTTCCCTTTCCTGTACATGCAAAAAAAGGTAAATGCCCGGTACGTTACACGCTTCATCTGCCACGATGAACTCTCCAGAGGAACCGAAAAAAAATATAGTTATGGTAACTATACCATGCATCGTCATATGGAGAGGTGGCACCAATTAATTATAGTGCTGCATAAAAGAGAGATTTGGAGGAGAACCCCTGACCTGCTAGTACATTCATCAAAGAAGTGGCACTGACAGCATCAGAGGCAAGGGAAACGGTCCCAAATATTTAGAAGAACTTTGGAAAGATTAAAATGACATGTTTAGATTGTGGCAAATTAATTTCATGTGGACAGATGAGTGTTACTCTAATAAATACAGCATATGAACATCATCATAGTCGATGGTTGGTAGAGACATTTTGACTATATCCTGGACCTGCCCGTCCTCGCCCAAAATGGCGCCGGAATAAATGGGACTCGTAACTCCTTGTTGTGTACTGGTTGCAGAACCTTGAAATCACGAGATACGTATGCAGTTTTGAAGCACATGGCGGGCGGGGACGAGAATTGATTGAATATTTCGACATCCCTATTGATATTAAGTTCTGATGTGTTATTGATTACTGTACTATTGAAAGTTCGAATTAACGTCACCCATGGTACTTGCCCGCAAATGTATATCTAGATAATTTTATTGTAACTGGCCCTGTCGTATTTTAATTATAAAATGTACGTCCACCGATTCCGTAACTGTTAGACACCTTAGTTCTTGCAACCTAATGGCCCGCCCGTTACGTTCCTCTACAGTGTAAATGTCTACTCATCATATACGATTACAGTTTGCTCCGTGGCCGGCCCACGTGGTTATAGGCTCGTATTTGTATAATGAAATTTTCACAATAAAGGTTTTTAAAAGAAAACATGGTAGTAGTATATACATTGGTAAAGTTTTTAATAATAGTCACTGTTTTAGAATCATTAAAAGGCAAGTGAAATAAAGCAGACCAATTACATGAAGGGTAAAAGGTATAATACGAAGGAACGCAGTAAAGATAAATGGTCAAGGGCTGTTGTGTTTTCTATTCCTGCAACATAAAGTGATCGATAAGAATCTCATATTCAGGCGTATCGGCGACTAAGACAGCAGGTCGACCCTCTTTTGCTCAACGGCTCCGTCATGGGACGAAGAAACGCTCTTTTTTTCGAAAAAAGAATATATTTTACTTGCAGGACAGTTGTAAATTTTCCGGGAAAGTACATTAGCCTGGAACATTATAACATATATTTAAGAAAAAATAATGTTCGGAAGTAATAAAAAGCGTAATTTTTAGGTCATATGACCAAGCCTTTCATCATTAGAATAAGAAAAGTAAAATGAACCAATGAAAAGTTTTATTAACAAGTCACATGACTTGTTATGCTTACGTTACGCGCTGCGCGCCCCGGATGACTTCCGGATGCGCTAACGCGGCGCGTCATATGACTCATTACGCGACAACGCAGGTCCAGAATATAGTCAAAATGTCTCCACCAACCAGCGGTCGGAACACAACCCCTTTCAGCAGGCTAAATAGTTCTGTTAAATGACAACAGAAGGGACAGGCAACAAGAACCATCAGTCAAAGAGGGGAGGGCTAGTTCTTCTCTACCGGGTTACATTGGGGCGCTACCGGAACTGATCGAATTGGTAGTCTACAGTGTTTCTGGATGTTTCAGACTGAAGCTGGGGTTAGCATGAGAGCAGTACCATTTCGTAGCTCCGTCGTGGCCATTCCGCAACCAATCATGGCAGCCGCTCTTTATCGTTATTTTGGGCGGGGTGGGTGGCGGAGCCGAGCTGTTTTGCAGCCATCATTGTGTGGAGTTCAGTTCATCTCACTAGTTTTGTATTTGTCATGAGGGGTTGTTCCTAATGTTTCTATTTTAGCGAGGTCAAAAAGAGATCCCGTTAGTGGCCTACTGATTTTGCTCGATTCCTTTTCTTTTTTTTTTTACACGATTTCTCGTTATCTGCAAAGACTAAACAGTATTGCGACTCTGTGTTTGTTTGTAAATAGAGAATGAACCAAAGAGAACCAATTCTAAAACAGTAAATACTTGGATAACAATCAATCAAATGGAGAGAGAAGCAGGCACGACGTATTACAACGGGGGCAAAGGCCTGCGTTAACTACCCTTCACTATGTGCAAAGAGAGAGTACTCCTAATAGAAATGAGGGGGGGGGGCACCATTCAAAGCAGATCAGTGTGCATAAACACGAAAATGTTTTCACTTACCACGTACTTGACATTCGACAGCTTATGATATTTGCTATTAAAAAACCATTGAAATTCACTGAAAAAACCATAGGTTATAGATCATATATAGTTAGGAATTAGCATTTACAAAACCTTGAAAATTCACTGAAAAAACCATAGGTTATAGACCATATATAGTTAGGAATTAGCATTTAAAAAACCTTATTTTACTCACACAAAACCATTGAAATTCCATATATAGTTAGTTGCACTAACTATATATCGCGCACCCGCAATCCACTGCTGATGATGTCACATATTACATCATTCATGACATGGTCAGTGACATCACTGATGACATCACTGATGACATCTCAAATGACATCACTGATGACATCACTGATGACATCTGAAATGACATCACTGATAACATCTCAAATGACATCACTGATGACATCTCAAATGACATCACTGATGACATCACTGATGACATCTCATTTGACATCAATGACCACATCACTGATGATATCATTCATGTGACAATACAATGCATCTCCTCACACTTTAATATAACCTCTGTTACACCCAGTGTTAAATACAGAGTATAATTTTTGAAACCATTGACACACCAATACTAGTTACTACATACGCACTCAGTGATTCCTATGTTTACACACACATTCACTCATTTACCCATACAATCATTCATACATACAATCACTCCTCTTTACAACACTATCATATGCACTCATACACCTATACAGACTCTCACACTCTGTCACTCATCCATGGAGTTACTCACACACCTAGTCAGTCCTGTAAATAATCAATCACACTTCCATTTTCTAATCTATACAGTTAAACATAGAGCACCTTACATTTTGAAACATATACTAACACATACTTACTCTCTTATACAATCATTGATACAAGTACACATTGATCTGCACAGAGTCACACACCTCCCAGCCAGCCACACACACACTCAGTCTCCCATACAAATACTTGGGCAATCAATCAATAACCCATATAGTTACTCATATAGCTACTGACCAACACATGCAGCAGTTTACAGAACAACAGACATAATGATGCACAAATTAAGACAGTTTAGTCACTAACCCATGCACTCAGTGAGACACATTTAATCACTCACTCATACAGTCAGTCACGCACCTACTAAATCCTTCATCCAGACACTTCTACATCTACTCATTCTTCAATATGTAAAACATATTTAAACTTTACAGAAACACACAGTCACTGGATGATGTCATCAGTGATGTCATTTGAGATGTCATCAGTGATGTCATCAGTGATGTCACTGACCATGTCATGAATGATGTAATATGTGACATCATCAGCAGTGGATTGCGGGTGCGCGATATATAGTTAGTGCAACTAACTATATATGGAATTTCAATGGTTTTGTGTGAGTAAAATAAGGTTTTTTAAATGCTAATTCCTAACTATATATGGTCTATAACCTATGGTTTTTTCAGTGAATATATATATATATATAAATATATATATATTACCTACTGGCGATAGCCAGTAGGTATATATAGTTAGGATTGTTTTCCATAGGGAAATCGCAACATTCTATTGGGAATAACTTTGGCGCCGGTTGAGGAATCTTCCTGAAATTTTCCTTAACTTTGCCTCGCGACGCTCCGCTCCTTCCCTTAAAGTTTGGGGGGGATTCATCAAGCGGGGGGCGAGATAAAAGGGGGGTCCCAAAACATGTTTTCCCCATGTTAATTTCCATAGGGCGGTTGGACTCACTTTTAGCCCGAACGGCTGAATGGTTTTCCACCAAACTTGGCAAAATTGTAGGGACTGGTAGCCCGATGTGCCTTTGCTATGTCTCAAGATATGTGCTCCAGTGGTTTTTACGAAAATTAACTTTGAAAAAATATATATTGGGCTACATTGGGCTATATATATGTTAGAGCCCAAATGTAGCCCAATGTAGCCCAATGTAGCCCAAAGATGGCCACCAGAGACAAAAAAAACAAATGTAGCCCAAATATCAGCCAGATGTAGCCCAACTATAGCCCAATGACAGAATGTCCCAGAGTGTTCTAAAGAACAACTAGAACGCTAACAGTCTTACTTATGACAAAAGTATGGCACACCTGAAGTCATCTTGATTGGAATAAAGTGTTAACACTTAAAACATTTAATTTGCAAAGGAACAAAATGAGGGGGTTCATTTTGCCATAGAAATTATGATTAGTGCTGAAGAAAGAAAAATTAGGGCACATTTTGAGTGACTTCTCAAATCCTCTTATATTTCATTAAAAAAATTCTGATATGCAGTCTCCCAAGATGGCCACCAGAGACAAAAGAGCCCAAATGTAGCCCAAATATCAGCCAGATGTAGCCCAACTATAGCCCAATGACAGAATGTCCCAGAGTGTTCTAAAGAACAACTAGAACGCCAACAGTCTTACTTATGACAAAAGTATGGCACACCTGAAGTCATCTTGATTGGAATAAAGTGGTAACACTTAATACATTTAATTTGAAAAGGAACAAAATGAGGGGTTTCATTTTGCCATAGAAATGTTATATATATATATATATTCACTGAAAAAACATAGGTTACACACCAGTTATAGTTAGGAATTAGCATTTTAAAAACCTTTGAAATTCACTGAAAAAACCATAGGTTTCAGGCCTTATATAGTTAGGTATCAGCATTTAAAAAACCTTTGAAATTCACTGAAAAAACCAAAGGTTTCAGGCCTTATATAGTTAGGAATTAGCATTTAAAAAAACCTTTGAAATTCACTGAAAAAAACAGGTTTCAGGAGTTATATAGTTAGGAAATAGTTTTTAAAAACCTTTGAAATTCACTCAAAAAACTATAAGTTTTAGTGGTGTTATAGTTAGCTGGACATTTTACTCATACAAAACCAATGAAATTGCTCCTATATAGTTAGTTGTACTAACTATATTTCGCGCACCCGCAATCCACTGCTGATGATGTCACATATTAGATCATTCATGACATGGTCAGTGACATCACTGATGACATCTCAAATGACATCACTGATGACATCGCTGATGACATCATCCACGTGACAATCACATACACCTTTTCATACACTATTACAAGTTTTTCATCACTGTTTGTAAAATACAGAGTATCATATTTAAATCCATTGTCACAGCAATACAAGTATCTACAAATCCACTCAGTGATTCATAGATGTATACACACATCTAATCACTTACCTATGGATTCACTCATACATGCTGCCAATGAACAATAGAACACTATCAAAAATACGTATACATCTATATCGACATTAAACAACAGCACGCATCCTATTCACATATGAAGTCATCCTACTCACTTATGCAAACAATGGATCATACTTACATATTTACTTAGCAAAACACTTATACACATATGAAGTCATCCTACTCACTTATGCAAACAATGGATCATACTTACATATTTACTTAGCAAAACACTTATACAAACACCACTTATTCTATTCATTTAGATAGTAAGTCATACTTAGTGAATTATAAAATCATTATTACAAGTATACAGTTATCCATACAGTCACTCACACAATCATTGTGTCTTATGTATACTTATTTATATACAACAACTGACACATACACTGCCTTTTATTTTTCTAGTTTGTTGGACCTGTACCTTTGAGAAATATATTTGCTCATCACCACACCCATAAAGAGATTCCCTCACCCAAACTGTTAGAACATGTAGTTTTAACTTCATATATCTACTGAATCAACTATTCACACATCTTTGGACAGTCACACACCCCCACCGAACCACACACACTTTCACACTCCCATACAAATACTCAGTTAACTAATCAATAACTAATATAGACTTTCACATAGCTAGTAACCAACTGTAGAATCAGTTTACACAACAACTGACAAAGTGATACAGATATTCACACAGTTTAGTCACTATCCACTATATTTAGTGAGCCATTATAAATTGGTCAAGTAAACAGGCAATTACACTGCTACTAAATCCTCCATCCAAATATTTATTTATATATATCCACTCATTCTTCAATGTAAATTGCTATATATATAATGCATATTTAAATAACGAAGCAAACCACATTCACTGGATGATGTCATCAGATATGTCATCAGTGATGTCATTTGAGATGTCATCAGTGATGTCACTGACCATGTCATGAATGATCTAATATGTGACATCATCAGCAGTGGATTGCGGGTGCGCGAAATATAGTTAGTACAACTAACTATATAGCAGGGCTCGAAAAATCCAAAAAATGGTACTAGTCCTGCAGGACTAGTACCTTAAAAAATGTCCTCGACCTAACTGCAACCTACTTGACCTTCGTCTCGGAAAGCGGAGCAAATGTGACAAGATAACAAGATTTAAAGGCATCTTTATTGCTTATTAACTTTGTGAGCAATAAAAATGCCTTTAAATCTTGTTATCTTGTCACATTTGTTCCGTTTTCACAGACAGAGGACAAACGTTGATTTGTTTTCCTACTCGCCAGAAAGGGCGAGTAGGACCTAAAAACAACTCGACCTTGTTAAATTTAGCTCGACTATGCGAGCGGTCGAGTGGAATTTTCGAGCCCTGTATAGGAGCAATTTCATTGGTTTTGTATGAGTAAAATGTCCAGCTAACTATAACACCACTAAAACTTATAGTTTTTTGAGTGAATTTCAAAGGTTTTTAAAAACTATTTCCTAACTATATAACTCCTGAAACCTATGGTTTTTTTCAGTGAATTTCAAAGGTTTTTTAAAATGCTAATTCCTAACTATATAAGGCCTGAAACCTTTGGTTTTTTCAGTGAATATATATATATATATATATATATATATATATATTCACTGAAAAAACCATAGGTTATAGACCATATATAGTTAGGAATTAGCATTTACAAAACCTTGAAAATTCACTGAAAAAACCATAGGTTATAGACCATATATAGTTAGGAATTAGCATTTACAAAACCTTGAAAATTCACTGAAAAAACCATAGGTTATAGACCATATATAGTTAGGAATTAGCATTTAAAAAACCTTATTTTACTCACACAAAACCATTGAAATTCCATATATAGTTAGTTGCACTAACTATATATCGCGCACCCGCAATCCACTGCTGATGATGTCACATATTACATCATTCATGACATGGTCAGTGACATCACTGATGACATCACTGATGACATCTCAAATGACATCACTGATGACATCATCCAGTGACTGTGTGTTTCTGTAAAGTTTAAATATGTTTTACATATTGAAGAATGAGTAGATGTAGAAGTGTCTGGATGAAGGATTTAGTAGGTGCGTGACTGACTGTATGAGTGAGTGATTAAATGTGTCTCACTGAGTGCATGGGTTAGTGACTAAACTGTCTTAATTTGTGCATCATTATGTCTGTTGTTCTGTAAACTGCTGCATGTGTTGATCAGTAGCTATATGAGTAACTATATGGGTTATTGATTGATTGCCCAAGTATTTGTATGGGAGACTGAGTGTGTGTGTGGCTGGCTGGGAGGTGTGTGACTCTGTGCAGATCAATGTGTACTTGTATCAATGATTGTATAAGAGAGTAATTATGTGTTAGTATATGTTTCAAAATGTAAGGTGCTCTATGTTTAACTGTATAGATTAGAAAATGGAAGTGTGATTGATTCTTTACAGGACTGACTAGGTGTGTGAGTAACTCCATGGATGAGTGACAGAGTGTGAGAGTCTGTATAGGTGTATGAGTGCATATGATAGTGTTGTAAAGATGAGTGATTGTATGTATGAATGATTGTATGGGTAAATGAGTGAATGTGTGTGTAAACATAGGAATCACTGAGTGCGTATGTAGTAACTAGTATTGGTGTGTCAATGGTTTCAAAAATTATACTCTGTATTTAACACTGGGTGTAACAGAGGTTATATTAAAGTGTGAGGAGATGCATTGTATTGTCACATGAATGATATCATCAGTGATGTGGTCATTGATGTCAAATGAGATGTCATCAGTGATGTCATTTGAGATGTCATTTGAGATGTCATCAGTGATGTCATCAGTGATGTCACTGACCATGTCATGAATGATGTAATATGTGACATCATCAGCAGTGGATTGCGGGTGCGCGATATATAGTTAGTGCAACTAACTATATATGGAATTTCAATGGTTTTGTGTGAGTAAAATAAGGTTTTTTAAATGCTAATTCCTAACTATATATGGTCTATAACCTATGGTTTTTTCAGTGAATTTTCAAGGTTTTGTAAATGCTAATTCCTAACTATATATGGTCTATAACCTATGGTTTTTTCAGTGAATTTTCAAGGTTTTGTAAATGCTAATTCCTAACTATATATGGTCTATAACCTATGGTTTTTTCAGTGAATTTCAATGGTTTTTTAATAGCAAATATCATAAGCTGTCGAATGTCAAGTACGTGGTAAGTAAAAACATTTTCGTGTTTATGCACACTGATCTGCTTTGAATGCTGCCCCCCACCCCTCATTTCTATTAGGAGTACTCTCTCTTTGCAGATAGTGAAGGGTAGTTAACGCAGCCCTTTGCCCCCTTTGTAATCCGTCGTGCCTGCTTCTCTCTCCATTTGATTGATTGTTCTCTTTGGTTCATTCTCTATTTACAAACAAGCACAGAGTCGCAATACTCTGTTTAGTCTTTGCAGATACCGAAAAATCGTGTAAAAAAACAAAAGGAATCGAGCAAAATCAGTAGGCCACTAATGGGATCTCTTTTTGACCTCGCTAAAATAGAAACATTAGGAACAACCTGTTGAAAATAGCAATGCGTATGTATATAAGCGGCGTTCATTTGTGTTCACAGTACCCCTTGTTGATTGTTTCAATCGAGCATTGAATTGTTCAAAGTTAATTCTCTTAAGGATCTTCTCTACCTGCAAACGAGGAAGAATAGGAATATTCTCTCTCCCTTTGCAGATAGTGAAGGGTAGGTAACGCAAGCCTTTAACACGTCGTACCTATTTCATTCCTCATTGATTGATTGATTGTCCGAACATTGACTGTTTGGGAATTAGTTCTTTTTGGAGGTATTCCCTGTTTCCAAATAAACGTAGGAAAATCTTTGCAAGTAGTGAAAGGGTACGTAATGCGGACCGTTCTCCCCCGTTGTAATCTGTCATGCCTATCTACTCCCCACTGATTGATGCACCTTTTTCACCCGGACCATTTACTAGAGATACGTCATCTGGCCCGACCAGAGAGCACCCCTAGTGAAAAGGACATATGCAATAATAACGAAGTGATCACTGTATCCTGTTAACAGAAACTTTACCATGAAACAACCTGGAAAGAAAAAAATAGGAAAACGAAAATCAGTAGGCCACTGATGAACATGAACTTTTATTAAACAACGAACAAAGAAACGATAACATAACGTAATGATAAAACCTATTAATGTCCTAGAAACAAGAAAACGTTAAAATATGCCAGTGGTGAGAGTCCAGAAAAACAGTAAGAGAAACCAAATCACCCCTCGCTGTCCGACCGCCTGCCACGCCAAAAAAATCGATAGACTAGGGAAAATGCAACTCAGTAGAACATCCACCCCCACTCTGGAAACTTCCAAGGTGGGGCAGGGTTCCGGCTACGCCCAGCCGGGAGCAGCCCATATAAGGCAGGTCCTGCTGCCACGCCTCGGCCAGGAGATCCTAACGTAGGGTGTAGCCGGAGGAGAGGCCGAGGCCAGCGGGACCCGGCCAGGGGATTGCCTTTACAACGCTGAACAGTTGCAGGGGGGGGGAATGTCTCCTCGACCCTCCCCTCTCTCTCCCAGTCCGGCCGCGGTGGCCCTTGAGAGTTGCAGGTAGTCCCGCCACATGCTCTTCCGGTCCGACCACCAACGGTCGGGGGGCCGAGGCCGACGGGATCCGGCTGCAGCCGATAAACCAAGAAACCCGTTCATGGGGCCAGAGCCAGGGCCGTCCGGCCGACATCCACCGGAAGCCCGGCCCGAAGACGGACGGGACACTTCTTTCTTTTATAATGGCTGCGACAACACTGGGGGGGGATGTCTTGCACATGCCTCCGACCCCCCCCCCTCGTCCTCATCGCCTGGTCCGGCCATAACAAATCTCAAGCGAGACGCCGTGGGGTGCACTGGGAGGGAGAGACGGTGCGAACAGGCCTCTCCCGCCTCCCCAGGTGGAGGCTTCCCAGCTGCACCCTCAGCGCTCCAGGCGCCCGGAAAAGGGTTCTTCCACTGTGGCCATGCTGCAACGTCTCGCCCGGCAGGGTGGAGCCCGTCCGCTCATGTGACCCCGCGATCGCCGGTAGCTGCCGAACTCTCAAAATGGCGGTCGACCTGGCAAGAGCGGGCCCAGCATAAAGAAATGGCCCGGTCACTGGTTGACTCCACCACCGTAGTCCTCCACGACCTTGAAGATTCTAGAGGAGCCGCGGGAGTCTCCGACCCCCGATGGGGAATGACTGCCATGATCGCCCGTGGAGTGACGAAACTGTATCCGCGGGACGTCGGCGCTCCCATGCTGGCGCCAGCCTCACTTTGAATTACTAGAATCCTGCAGACCTCACTTCCGGTGAAAGCACAGTGTGACCCGGTAGGAAAAATTATTGCACCCCCTCCCCTTTTTGACTGATAGTTCAAACCACCGATCCTTTCCTTTGCCCTTTTAACGGAACTTTGGACTGCCTCCCCCTCTTTTACATTTTCTAGAGAAAACAAAACATTAACCACTACATTAGCATAGCAGTTGACACCAGAACTGTTTTCAAATTGAAAACCAACAACATCTTCAACAGAATCCTTTTTGTTTCTGCTGTGACCCTGCTACAGCACAGGCATTGTCCCCAGCAGTAATTCTGCAATGCCGGTAAGAATAGCTGTGGTGCCTACTGGACTCACTCACCCCCGCGGCGCCCCACGCCGTTTTTTGCTGGGCGGCAACTTACTAGACATCACTTTCGTGCCATCTAGATTTCAGCGCGTTCTGCTGCCTTGGAACTATTCGCACAACAGACCGCTACTGACAAGAATATTTCATTATTGGTGCTGTCAATTTCAATAAATCTATTGGATAATTCAAAAGAAATTGCCACGGTCTCTTCGTTGTTTAAATGTTTTTACTGTTTTTGTTTTCTTGTATATATTTATATGTTATTAAAGTTTTATATTCCTACTACTTTGTTGGAGTGCTATATATTTTTAATGTGACACATAATTGTAAAAACTTTGATGTACAAAGAGTCATTCCTGGAATCTTCCGCTTCAGGCTCGGTCCCCTCCCCAATCACAATACAGGATGGTTTTCAGATAGTAGGAACACGTGTGGTGTGGCGGATCTCATCGGGTGTGGGCCTTGATCTACTATAACTCCTTTGAAGAGGGGTGATTCTTTACAGCTGGGGCCATAAACTACATCTGCAGGGCTAGCTGATAGCCTGGACAATCGGACACAGAGAAAGAGGAGTGTCAGAGGGTGCGGTAGTGAATAGGGCGAAAGGGAGGTGTCGGGCGGGCACAGAGTGTGATTCTCAGGGAAGAGCAGCGCAGATGGGGGGAGGTTTATTGCCCATGCATAAGACAGAGAGCGGTGGTGACCAGTGCCTGGGGAAGATGCTTGCGTGGGTGAGGAGCCATGCTACGAATCGACAGCGTGCAGAGAGTGGGTCTGGTCAAGACATCTAAAATGGCTGCCGTGCACGACAAAAGTGTGGCATTTCAAAAAAGGCAAGATGGCGCAGACAATGTTTTTCAACACTTCCTCATTTCCTTCGAATCGAACGTTAACAGACGTTGGGGCATATTACCAAAGTTAAGCGATATTTATCGCTAACGATGCTTACCAACCAATTTTTTACCACTAAGCATCGTCAGAAATTATCGAAGATAAACCTTGCTATTATCAAGGTTTATCGCAAATGCGATAATAAACGGCCGCAATGCATGAATATCGCTAAAAACTCAGCGATATTCATGCATTACCGAGCTAATGCTCTTAGCCATGTTATCCACCTCCCATTGGATAACATGGCTAAGAACTGCTCAGGGCAGGTGTTACTTTTTGGAGATATTCGCGCTTAGCGCGAATATCTCCAAAAGTTGGTAATAGGAGATAGATATCTTGCATGTTGTAATGCAAGTTATTGTGGTATATGGAACTCATACCATAATCTCTCAGGAAAGCAGAAACTGATCCTTTTGGGACCGCCTAAAAAGGCCTAGGGGGTGAGGAGTACTCTACTTTGCCCCCTTTTCACGTTCCGAACTATTTTATTTTACTCTCTTCTGTAATTACACAAAATAGCAGCGATAAGATGCATCGGAGACACACAGTGAGAGAAAGGAGGCCGGAGATGAAGAAGAGATGTCAAATACACATTGGAGATAATATAGTGGCAGAAGGGAAGTAAATATGAGTAAACTTACCATGTAACATAAAAATGTTGCACTCTATACTATAAGTCTCATTTTATACTACAATCACTTCGCTACAACCTCATAAATTAATAATAAAAATGAATAATGTCTCAAACAATTTTTGATTTCTAAATATAAATTTATTCTTCAGAATTTTCTAAATTTGAAAGAACTAGTAACATGTCCTCATCAGCAATGTCCTCATTAAAAGTCTCCAATGATGATTCTTGTAACTCTATGGTCTCCAAACACTCGATAAATTCGCCATCAAGAGATTGATCAAAAAAATCATTCAAGTCATCTCCTCCTTGTGACAATATTTCATTATTGGTGCTGTCAATTTCAATCAATGTAGTGGAATCATTCAAGTCATCTCCTCGTGACAATATTTCATTATTGGTGCTCTCAATTTCAATCAATGTAGTGGAATCATTCAAGTCATCTCCTCCTTGTGACAATATTTCATTATTGGTGCTGTCCATTTCAATCAATCTAATGGAATCATACAAGTCATCTCCTCCTTGTGACAATATTTCATTATTGGTGCTCTCAATTTCAATCAATGTAGTGGAATCATTCAAGTCATCTCCTTGTGACAATATTTCATTCTTGGTGCTGTCCATTTCAATCAATCTAATGGAATCATACAAGTCATGTCCTCCTTGTGACAATATTTCATTATTGGTGCTCTCAATTTCAATCAATGTGTTGGACAATTCAAAAGAAATTGCCACGGTCTCTTCATTGTGAGCCATTTTATTTTGAAATTGCTTGCTGTAAATTGCAGAAAAAAATAATCACTTTCATTTATCGTTTTTAGTAATACATAATATAAAACTAACTTTATCAAGTATTTAGTATAACAGAAGGACTGCAAATAAATAACAGAAAACATTTTTCAAATTATCTTCAAGTGTACAACATAGTTCCCCTTACAAATTAACAACTCACCTTTTTAAAAGTAGCAGAAGTGTTAGTACTGTGTAAATCAAACACCAGAAATTCACCACCAAAAATTCCTCACAAATGTACCTCAGACAGTAGTATCACAAAATGGCTGTGGTTTCCTCTCATTTGACATATATACATAACCAATTAACTTTCATCACACACAAATACAAAACCAAAGTAACATTTTAATTGGTTCTAAATTTCAACACTTTCAAATGTGTTTTCCCCATGCAATTTTCCATAGGACATTTACATACGTCTACAGCCTGAATGGCTGAACGGAATTACACCAAACTTGGCAAAATGGTACATCAAACCTAAGAGGTCAGGAAGGATCTACTATGCCCCCTTATGGTCATTTCCCCCTTCGCTTTGGCCTCCTCTTGTCTCTCAATCCTACCGAGAGACAAGATGGCGGCCGCTACGGACTGTTTGGAATGTTGACAAACGCCGGAGAACCAATCAGCTTCGCAAAGCTCCGTAACGCGAAAAGTACGCGAAGCGGAGCGCTGTTACAGATATATATCTTTTTTTGAACGTTAATTTCTCAAAATCCACTGGAGCACATATATTGAGACCTAGCAAAGGCACATCGGGCTACCAGTCCCTAATATTTTGCCAAGTTTCGTGCAAATCCATTCAGCCGTTCGATTATTATTATTTTGGTTTTTTTTTGCCCCGCGGGGCCCTTTTAAAACCTCCACATCAAACCTAGGGGGTCAGCGAGGATCTACTATGCCCCCTTATAGTTATTTCCCCCTTTGTTTTGACCTCCTCTTGTCTCTCGATCCTACCGAGAGACAAGATGGCGGCCGCTACGGACTTTTTGGAATGTTGACAGACGCCGGAGAACCAATCAGCTTCGCTTCACAAAGCTCCGTTGCGCGTAAAGTACGCGTCCTGGGACGCTGCCAGGTCCGCTGTTACAGATATATATCTTTTTTTAAACGTTAATTTCTCAAAATCCACTGGAGCACATATATTGAGACCTACAAAAGGCACATCGGGCTACCAGTCCCTACAATTTTGCCAAGTTTCGTGCAAATCCATTCAGCCGTTCGGGCTAAAAGTGAGGCCAACCGCCCTATGGAAAACTCAATGTTAAAAACACGTTTTGGGACCCCCCTTTTTTCTCGGCCCCCCCTTGACGAACCCCCCCCAAATTTTCAAGGGCTGCTCAGAAACAAAATGTGCCATTTTCCTGAAAATTTCAGCCAATTCCGTCCACAAACGCCAAAGTTATTAGACATAGAATTTTCAAAAAACCCATAGAGAAAAAATCCTAACTATATATACCTACTGGCGACCGCCAGTAGGTAATATATATATATATATATATATATATATATATATTTATATTTATATTTATATTTATATATGTACTATAGCCCATAAACAGGTAAGAGTTGCCAGCCAGACCGTCAATCACAGAGAGACAATAGTAGAGAACTGTATTCAAGAGACAGTGAGTTCAAGTACCTGAAGGTCTATAGTCAAATACTGGGCTACAGCTGTTGCCTAGGCAATAACATATAGTGTGCACTATTTTAAATAGTTTCTTGCATATGTATTCAACCTGAATTACTTTCAAACTATGTTGCTCAAGGACACTAATGCATGTTATTATTTTTTGTGCTACAGTGCTTCAGGATTGTCAATGTAAAATCTAATTAAACATTACACAGAACTTGCTTTAAATTAATTTAGGAAACAGTCACTCTACAAGACCTCTACTCGGGAAAAACCACAAACCTTTCCCTCGCAAAGCTCGAGGTTAGCACATCACAGTATGTACAGCACAATATCAATGAAAAAGTTATCTTACCATCATGGGTCAAATGCCTGCTGACGAGACTCTGGGCAACTTTAGGCAACAGGTTGGTTGCCGGTCTCCCATATCTGTTTTTAACTCTCCTAACCAATTCTGGCCTTCCGCTTTTCACACTCCATAATGCAAGGCAGCAACCATGGTCTGCAAGGCTGGTTGTAGAAGGATTCAAGCCTTGTTGAGTCACCGCAGGCCGTAGCAATTCAAGTTTGCCGCCCGGCCCCACCTGCCTCCAGTGATAGTCCTCCAGGCTGCTCAGGCAGTCCTGACTCCTGCGGGTCGTCCTGTGACAGGCTGACTTCTCTCAGCTTCCAATTGCGGTAATATAGAGAATAAAGCAGGGGAGAGCAGGTATTCACAGCTGATACCAACCCAACGAGTCCTCAAACAACAGCGAGACCCTTCCCTACGGCTGTTGGTGGCGGGCAGTGTTGAACTAACCCCCTAGAAGAGCTGGCGAGGGCCTTGCCGGTGTGGTCAGTCTGGCTTAGAGGCCTAGTCCATACTTGCACTGTGCTTGTGCCTGGGATTTACGGTGCTGGGAGCCTAACTGGCAAGAATTGCACGGCCGCTGTCCTGTAATCATCGTTTGCCCAGAGTGATTGCCTGGGATGCAGGCTGCTTCGCCACCCCATGCAGCCTGCTGACCTGCTGCGATCAGGGCCTAGAGTGGCCATAACTCTGAGGACTGCACGGGCGGCCGTGAAAGCGACGGACCACATTGGAGACCTGGCGGAGCTTTCCTAGCTGCATCTGCAGTGAGGAGCCGCCGCAGTGAGCTGCTGGGTGCCCGGAGGGAGATCTGCAACGCTGCCTCATGCTGCATAACAATACCAGTGAATGAGGCGTGGGCTGACAGCCAGACCCGGTGCGATCACGGAGGCGAGAGGTCTATAGCGGCAGGTCCAGAAGGCAGGCAGTGGCTCGGGTCGGTGCGTGCTGCAGCACCGCATGGGCCCTGAAGCCAGTCACAACATTCCACCGAAAACCTAATACCTCCAGCAGAAAAAGAAATGTTGTATCAAGCACAAAACTCACCGTGGTTCCCGAGATACTCTGATTCTGACTAGGAAGCTCTTTAAAAAAGAAGTGGCAGTGAAAGCGATCGCTATTGTAAAAAAAAGAAACGTGTGCGCCACAGCAAAACATGTGGTTTCAATTATCGCACCCGTGTCTGGGCACGATAATTGAAACCACATGGCCTTTGGTGCGCGTAATAGACACAAATAGACCATGGGCGGAGCAATGCGCCCGCCTTTGGCCTATTGCGTGCCGTGCTTGTAAAATACACGCATGCAAAGGCCAATAACGTGCCACAAAAGTCAAAGCACACGCTTGTGCGTGTGCCATTCCTAGGGCAGTCTCCTAAACCCCATTTTTAGCTACTAAATGTCTTGCGCTGCGCAATCAGTGCTGAGCACTGCATCGCTAGACGCGAGACCTAAACAGTGGGGAGACGCTCTTCCGCCTCAGTGGAGGAGCCGCCACTGATGTACCCCTGTCTGAGAAGGCTTGTGAAAAGATGATTTTAACTTTGTTATCTCCTTCCCTACCCCACACTTGTCCCGCATCAGTACCCGCCAAGTGTAAAGCCTGTAGTGCTTTAGAGGTATCTCAGGTTTGGACTTGAAGGAGTTCCTCACACTCTATCCTAGGTTTTAGTTACGGCCCATTAGTAAAATCCACCAGTCTCTGAGGGCAAAGACCAGCCCTATTAAAAAAAAACAGACCGTTTAACCCAGGTGTGAAGTCTAGATTGTAAGTGATGGGAGTGAAAAGGGGAATTTGAATGTGGTTGCTTTCATCCTTCTGATCGGATATATGACATTACAACGCATGCTTTTACATCGCATGCTTTTACAACGTGGACTTTACAACGCATACCATTACAACGCATAGTGCTTTTAGGCGCTGGATAGTGAATTGTTTAATTTACTATTCCAACTCCAGTCCCCGTGGATAGTAGGGAAGGTGTTGGATAGTACATTAAACCTATTCCCTATCCTAGAGCGCCCCCAGCGCAATGCGTTGTAATGGTTTGCGTTGTAAAAGTTGCGTTGTAAAGGCACTGCGTGGTAAAAGTTGCGTTGTAAAGGTTGTTTACCTTCTGATCAGTCCTTTCCTTCCAATAAGTAAGGAGAGTATCTACAGTGCATTAGAGGTCATGGGACCTATGTCTATGGCATAGCGAAAGCCCCAACAAATGTCAGAGAAAGGTTGGAGGACAAGCGGCATGACAGCCAGCTATGGTTTGGTTCTGTACCCATGCACTTGAGTACCAGTTAGAGATGTGCTGCCACAATATAGCAAGCTATCTCTGAGAATCCCAGGCCACCCTCTAGTGGTTTCTAGAAAAGAGTTGACCTTGAAACCCTAGGAGTTTCATTTCCCCATACGAACTGAAGTAGACAAGACTGAATATCTTTGAGGACATTTTTGGAGATTCTTAGTGAAAGGGTTTGTCACATACAGCAGAAGGGGAAGTACATTAATTTTAACCCTGTTGATTTGGCTAAACCATAAGTCCCGTTGACCTCATCTATACCGGTCGTTAAAAGAGTATTTCCAATAAGGTTGGAAACTTACTTCTATAGAGGGTAGAGCAATCATTCACGATCGTAACACCAACGTATTGTAAAGGGCCTTCCATGTAAATGAATCACTCCACCCCGCAGTGTGAGTACTCACATTCCTAATGACTTACAGTAATGGATTTTGAATCCCGGCACTTTAGAGTAAAGCTCCATCTCCACAACCAGGGCTGGTACTGAGACAGCTGGGTTCATTAAAAAACATAACATATCATCAGCGAAAAGAACAGCCTTATATGTCCTGAACTTGGTTGCAAAGCCCTTGATAGACTGATTGTTATTTACTCTTTGTATCAGAGTGTGCACAACAAGAGGAAAGATTAATGAAGACAAGGGGCACCCCTACCATATGCCCCTATTGAGAGGGATCCGCTGTGAGAGTTCATCATTGACTCTGATGTGAAACTCGGCTGCTTAATACTGTCTAAAGTGTAAGGTGTCATGATCAGACCTATTGATATCTTTGCCATCTTTGCCATCTTGGAACTTTAGAAAAAAGCAATCCAAATGTCAGGGTGCCTGGGAAGTGATCAGATAGTACCCTCTGGCCAATTGATGAATCCAATGCAGTGTCAAATGTCAGTCTGTTTGGATGTATGACGTTACAACGCATACTTTTACCACGCCTACCATTACCACGCATTTTTTACAACGCAGAATCCATTACAACGCATACCATTACCACGCATGTATTTACAACGCATATACCTTTACAACGCATACAATTACAACGTAAGTATTGGTAAGTATATAATATTTTTAAATATTTATTTTAATTAAAATTAATATAATGTAATTTTAATTTAATTTAATTTAATTTAATTAATTTAATTTAATTTAATGTAATTTAATTTAATTAATTTAATTTAATCAATTTAATTTAATGTAATTTAAATTTAATTATATTTAATTTTTACCCTGTACCCTTTTACCCAAAAACCCCAAACTGACCCTGAACCCCAAAAATACCCTTTACCCAAAAACCCAAAACTGACCCTGAACCCTAAAAATACCCCTTTACCCAAAAACCCAAAACTGACCCTGAACCCTAAAAATACCCCTTTACCCAAAACCCCAAAACTGACCCTGAACCCTAAAAATACCCCTTTACCCAAAAACTGAAAACTGACCCTGAACCCTAAAAATACCCCTTTACCCAAAAACTGAAAACTGACCCTGAACCCTAAAAATACCCCTTTACCCAAAAACTGAAAACTGACCCTAAACCCTAAAAATACCCCTTTACCCAAAAACTGAAAACTGACCCTGAACCCTAAAAATACCCCTTTACCCAAAAACTGAAAACTGACCCTGAACCCTAAAAATACCCCTTTATCCAAAAACTGAAAACTGACCCTGAACCCTAAAAATACCCCTTTACCCAAAAACTGAAAACTGACCCTAAACCCTAAAAATACCCCTTTACCAAAAAACTGAAAACTGACCCTAAACCCTAAAAATACCCCTTTACCCAAAAACTGAAAACTGACCCTGAACCCTAAAAATACCCCTTTACCCAAAAACCCAAAACTGACCCTGAACCCTAAAAATACCCCTTTACCCAAAAACCCAAAACTGGCCCTGAACCCTAAAAATACCCCTTTACCCAAAAACCCAAAACTGACCCTGAACCCTAAAAATACCCCTTTACCAAAAAACCCAAATAATATTTTTAATAAAATAATATACTTACCAATACTTACGTTGTAATGGTATGCGTTGTAAAAGTACCTGCGTTGTAAATACATGCGTGGTAATGGTATGCGTTGTAATGGATCCTGCGTTGTAAAAAATGCGTGGTAATGGTAGGTCGTGGTAAAAGTTGCGTTGTAAAGGTTGTATACCGTCTGTTTATCAGGAAGTTGATCTTGGAGTATGTATTGTGGACTCTGGAATAAAATCCATAAGTCCTAAAATGTCAGTCCCCTTTGTCAATTCTTCAAGCCCACCACTAGTCCCTAACCTTGAAACTGTACAGTCAACCGAATCATTACGCAATACATTGAAATTTCCTCCCACCACTAGCTGACTATAGGCAAAGCTTTCTATTTTGAGGAACAAGTTGGAGCAAAACTGCTTCTTATCCTCATTCGTTCCATAGTGGATATGACAGTGAAGTTACGATTCTGCAGTTTGCCTCTTATTCCCACCATCCTCCCCAGATATTCTCTGGTTACTGCCTGTAGTTCAAATGCTAGGTCCTTCCTCGACGAAGCGGTCATCACTTTTGTTTTGTTAGTGGTGCATTAGTGGAATTGTGCTGTCTACCATGATGATCTATGTTTATGGCAATCCTGGCATATCAGGTGGGTCTCCTGGAATAAGGCAACCCAACTTTTTTTTATTATGGAGCCATTATAAGGTTGAACAGTGTTTGACTGGTGTGTTAAACCCCTGGGAGTTGAGGGACCCCAGCTGTAGATCAACTGCCAATGAGGGGAACAATATTGTACGCTTGAATCACAAAATCATGCCCCAGTCCTGCTACTCTCAACACAAGCGATTTTGTCCCTGGATTTCCACTCTGGTCCCTTACAATGTTGGTTTGTAAGAGTCGTAAATAAGCAATTGTCTCTCCAAACACACCTACCTTGATCCTTATTTTATATCCTGCACAGCATAAATATTATAACTTTATGAAACCAACAACAAAAAACTTACTATAAAAAAAACACAACATGTCATCTCCGTAGACGTGCCTAGGCACATTACAAGTGTTTGGGTGGCATCTGGTTACCTACACTGGCCACGACCCTGGCTGAGCCCAGCCCAAAGTCAGTGGCCCCACCAGGAAGGTCCTTGATCTCAGATATAAGGGGCATTAAAGGTCCAGTGGAGGCAGGCAGCAAGCACTTCCACTTGGCCTACCAACGTGGATAGCATTCTAAATAGTGGCGCTTAGAATATAGTATGATGGGACGCTGAAGTTCGCTGGCATCGCCCACATGGCTAAGAGTCCTTTTGTCGATAGTTAACTGTGGTCAGAGGTGGCTGGGCATGGCTCCTCCTTTGTCTTTTCATTTTTTCTGCAATCTTTTGCTATTGTGCTCTTTTCCATCCCAGTGCACGAACATTATCCTCTGACCTCTGTTTCTGTATTTAACAGGTCCTGTTGTATCAGTGAGGCCCAGAAGTCTTCAGGCTTCCTCCAGGTCTCAATTGGTGTATGCTTTCCCATCAAGAGTAAGCATGAGTCTTAAAGAATATGCCCACTTACAGGCAATCAGCTTTTGGTGAAGGAGAGTTGTTGCATCACTAATTCTTTTGTGTTTGATGATGGTCATAGATAATATGCCCTGGAACAGAGTTACTGAGTCCTCTCAAAATTGGACTATGTTCATTGCTCATGCTTGGTCATTACTCTCTTTTAATTTTAAAAAGTGAAGCTTAATGCCACTGGGTGGTAACCTCTGTTTAGTCTGATATTCAAAAAAACCCTGTGGGTTCTATTGTACTCAATCTCCATATTATCATCTTCGTTTTGAACTTCGTATCAGGAGCAGGATGACACCCTATGTTGTGAGAGCCTTGTCCGCCTCGGGGTTCAATGCGTCAGATGTACCAGAGTCGAAGGTGCCATCACCTTCCAGCACGCCAATGGGTCAAGTTGGTGATGACAGTCTTAGGGGATTTCCCTAAAACGTTTTGCTTTTTGTCCTTCGGGTTTTTACTGACTCTCTTTTCATGGCCTTAGGACTCTGGGAACGTCCCCTCTCTACTGCAGTGGGAAAGCTTGTGCGCCCTTCCTACACATGCCAGGTAAGGGTGCTTACTTGGTTGGTTTAGGTGTTGTACCTGTGAGTGCCCTGTAAAAAGGTACACCACATCCCCAGGGAGGGTACTGCATTGACTGGTAGTGGGACGCAGCACTAATTGTGCCACTCACTGGAATAGCCTGTCAAACATGTATCATGCTCAGGTTGGCCTTTCTCACTCATCAGCCAACCCTGAGTGGGCCTTTCCCTACCACCAGAGTGCCCCTAGGGTAAGTCCTGAGGGTAGAGGACTGTAGTAGGTGAGTGGCCAGGTAGGTACAGTTCTCTGCTTAGGTAGTGAGGAACCCCCATGTAGGTTTCCCCTAGGTTTTACTGATTCTCTTTTAGTGGCCTTAGGGCTCTGGGCAATTTCCCACTGTAAATGCAGTGTGCGAATGTAAGTGCCCTTCGTACACTTAGGAGGAAGTGGTGCTTACCTAATTGTTTTTAAAACATGTCACAAGCCTGCCATTGCAGACCTATGTGTGCGCACTTGAACCAGTGATGTGTTTAAACATGTGTCAAGCCTGTCATTGCAGGCCTGTATGCGCACACTTGCACCGGTGGTGTTTTAAATATGTGCCCAGCCTGCCACTGCAGGCCGATGTGCGCACTTGCACCTATGGTGTTTTAAAACATGTGTCAAGCCTGCCATTGCAGGTCTATGTATGCGCAATTGCACTTATGCTCAGGTTGGACTATCTAAACCACCTGTCAATCCTGACTAGAGCACCCCTATGGTAAGTCCTAGCAAGTGGTAGGTGAAAGGCAGGGCAGGTACACATGTGTGTACTCTGCTCATGTAGTTAAGAATACCCCGGTGTGTTTTCACTACCTATGAGGTTTGCTCTTTCCATAGGTCAACATGGGGGAATGGGTGAAATTACTTCCAGCTGCTTGGGATTCACAATGACAAACACTACCCTCTGGGAAAGGTGGTTGTGTCATTGAGAGTTTAGAAATGTCACTCCTAGAAAGTGGGCATTTCTTTGCTCTCAAACTCTTTGTGTGCCATTTAGCTTGACTCCAGTTCACACTGGAGGCTGGGGAGCACATCTCTGAATTCCCTAGCGGCAGCTATAAATGATGGGTATGCAACTTGAACAACAGACCTCTGTTATTTGAGGGCCAAACTGGATAGATCGGATAGATTGAAACTTAGCCTCTGGGAGCCAGATCATGGCCCTACTAAAGATTAGGATCTGAATTCCACGGCATCATGGCACACAGGACTGAAATTTAGAGGAGACATCTGTGGTGCAAAGGGAAACCCTCTGAACCAACCTCCACTTCAAAGGCACACTACAGTATAACTGCTAGTGCCATACTTCAGCTTTGGAGTCATACACCTGTGGGGACGTGAGACCGGGGAACCTGGAACTGCGTGGTGCACACTGCCAGAGAAATCTGTTGTGGACAAGGAGGATTACTGCCTTTGAAAGGGACTGTGTGCCCTTCCTGAATAGTGGCTGGCTTGTGCTGACTACTTCCAGCTGTGTGGCACCCGGAAGAACGCTCTCCAAGGGCTTGTTGGCTTGACTCCTCTTCTCTTGTGGGGAGTATCAGAAACATCAAAGACCTCCCGCGATGGACCCACACCCACTACATGTGACACCTGGAGAGCGGTGCCCTCATAAGTGCCCACATTGTCTGCTGGATCTCAACTGTTAGCGCGGCGTGTTTTTGTAACTAAGATCTGTGCCTGGAGAACAGATTGCCTCGCACAAAGCCCCAAAAGTACTGTCCACATCTACAGAGTGGGACTTCCGCATCCTGCGGACCTCAACACACATAAGCATCTTGTTGGTGTTGAGAGGATTCACTGTTTGCAGGATCCAGGTTGGCCCGTTTCGTCAATCGTGCCCCATCTCTCTCATGCAACACACCGACAGTATACTCATTGTGTGCGGAGTATGATTCACAGATTGTGCCCTTGGAGGTGGGGCGTATCCAAAGTAGTTTCTCATTCTACCTCGTGTTGCATTCCTAAACCTGCAAAGAGTTTGAAGGGATGAGGTGCACTCACAATTATTCATATGGTATGATATAATAACTAGTCTGACTGTATAGTCTGTGTGGGGTGCTGCACTACGTACTAGTGATGGCTAACACAGTAAAAATCAATGCAACAATTGCAGACACAGGCCTGCAGGCAGTGCGCACTATACCCTGGAAAACTATATTCCATTATTTTCCTAGTGGAATGTAGATTTCCAGGGTATTGTGCGCACTGCCTGCAGGCTTGTGTCTGCAATTGTTGTATTCCTAAACCTGCACCTTTGTGTGTGACCAGAATTGCCTGGTGCGTTTCGTAACTATATGCACCAGGTGCTGTGCCTCATTTCCAGGAGTTACTGTTACAGGGATTCTGCTCTTGGCGCAGACCTATGCTTAGAACCATAGAACATCAGGCTGTAGGGACTGAGTCACCATGCCACCTCAGTACCTATGAGTCTGAGTCCGACTAGCTATAGTGCCCCACTTGCCCTCCTAACCTTAAGAGAGAAACAAGTGAATTGCCACCCCAGAACACGACACTCTCGACCCTTTCATGGATCGCAGTAACAGGACACACCCTTTCGGTTTCTCACTTATAATCATCCACAATAAGATAAACTGGAGACACAAACGCCGTTTAGAATATTTATTGCCAGAAGAATACTACATTTGATATTGGTTTTACCAGTGTGGCCTCGGCCCGCGGTGCTGCTATAAAGTGGTATAATTTGTTGTATATACATATTTCTGATACCTTGGATACCTGGGGTGCACCCTATAACTGTGTGGTATTGAATTATAAGAATTTACAGGGTGGGCCTAGGTATGTCAACTGTTGCACCGCATAAGGGTGCTAGGATCTTTCTGCAGTGTGTATACTACTAATGTCATTTCAACATCATTGGGCTTAGTACTGCTAGTAATATTTCCAAGTGTGAATTATACCCAGTAATACATGATGTTCATGGGGTGTTGATTATTTATGTGTGTTGAATACAATCGTTATTTACATACATCACATGTGAAGTCTCTTTTGTGAGGCTCAGTGTATTTATTGTGTGAGAGCACTGTGCCAGTGATTTACACATTGCCTCTGGGATAAGCCTCACTGCTCTCTGCCAAGCTATCCAATGGTGTGCACGGGTTATACAATGTCTGTAATCACCCAGCCCTGATGGGAGTGGTAGGTTCTGCCTGGTTATGGCCTTGCCTCAGCCAACCAGAATGTGCTAGTTCCAACAAGGATATTATCTGATATTCTCTCAGTTGGAGAGGTGGTCCCAGTTCCTCCCCCTCACCTACCAAGGTACCCAAGTTGCTCCTTGGGTGCATCCCCTTCTCCCAGCTACCCACTGGTCTGCCTATGGAGAGCACGTGAAGTGTGCCCCCTGCTTACACGTCCTCCATCTGGGCACTCACAGAGATCACCACTGTGGCCCTGGCGTCTCAATTTGTAGCATGCTCGTCACAGGGTACATAATAGGAACAAGGGGCTTGGCCCTAGGTGGCTGGACGGGCTGTATTAAACTAAGAGCAAGATGTGTCCTAGCCGTCACCTTTCAAATGCTGCTACATTAATTTAACAGACTATGAACCAACAATTGATATTGGCTTGGGGCATTTATTTGCTGCTCATTTCTATGTACTTTACTCCACATTTGAATCATGGATCAGAGAAGTTAGATATGTTTCAATATAGAACAAATTACACTTATTTATGCCACAGATCAAAAAAAAACATACAAACTTCGTGGTGAAGTAGTGTGATGTAAAAAACAATACATGAACAAGTGATACAAAACAACAAATTATACAAATATTATGTCACCAGTCTTAATTCACAAACAAAGCAGCTACTATATCATTTAACATCCACATTGTATAACTGAGTTAAGTAGCTGCTATTATGGGGAACAAAGCAATCAAACCCAGTAGTGAGACAATTCAAAAAGCATTTCCACTGGGCGGAAAAATGTAATCAAATGCAGTAGTCCCCGTGTTGCGTAATGCCGACGTGTTTCGGTTCCCAGGGTGGCTTATGGGATTCTCTTCAGGGCGTGGGCTGGTTTATCTGATCGATTTGAGTAAGCAATTTGCGTCCTGCAGGCGAAAAGATGCAAGTTAAAATGTAAGTATCACGACCTGCGCCAATCGGGCGATACTTCTACCAATACAGTAGAAGTAGAAGTAGAAGTATCGCCCGATTGGCAAAAGTCGTGATACTTACCCTGATTTATATAACAGGAATGAAGCCTTGCTGGTGACTGAATACATTTACAGCAAGCTTAGATCATTCTCCAATGCCAAGACTTCTCTGCCCATACTAGCTACATTTTGCTGACGATGTTTTGTTTCAACGATGAAAGAAATTCAAAGACAATAATGTACATACGAAAAAGAAATTCTGAACCTTCATTAACTTTAGTCCTGATTGATACAATGCTGTCTCTGCAGAGTCTCTATCACCGGTGCACGTTCTTTCTCCGTCTTCCGATGTTGCCTACTTGGAAGGTGAATTTTGCAAAGTAAGAGCTTTGAGCAGGATGGTACTATTTATGTGTTCAGTATCACAGAGTTAGCCAACATTGTATGGAACCAGTGCAAAACCAGGGACATAAATTGCACTACCTAGTGCTAAGACAGCATGTAAAAAAAATTGTGTGGCCTCAAACCTGCATCTAGTATATTTGAAAGGTAACGAATCTGTTGAAGGAAAACATTATCCATCAGAGTCAACATTACTGAAGGTATGTTGCTTTTAATTCGCCAACATACCGACTGTGTTCTATTAATAAGAGCATGCCTAACTGCAACACACCTAACTTTTTTGCAAACACATTTTATTGTCTACTTAATATGTCAATTATATTTTATTTCTCACGGTTTGATTTAAAAATTCAATTTTTACGAATGGTCAGCATGTTACAAAATAGGTGCATAAGCATACAAAGATGAATGCACCTAATGGAACAAAAAATGGCTTCTGGAAATGCCACTCAATCACAAAACCACCTAAGGTCGGGGCAAAGGCTGCACTTGCTTTCTTCCCAGAGAATTTTCAGAAGGACCCAAATGACAGAGGAGTCAATACAAATCCTGATAATTCTGTACACTGCATAATGACAAGCACCTGGTGCAAAGAATTAAGAGAGCGAACAAACTATCTAGGTGAGCCAATAGGCTGCCTTTGGTACAGACAGACCTGATGGCCCCCTTTACGGATGGCTTCAATTGAACAGTGCCAATTGTACAGGCTCAAGAATTAACACATTATTAAACTGAAGCTAATCTATATCACTTAGCAAGATATTCAATCCAGAAAACATACAGCTCACCATTGATCTAAATATCCAGAAGCCAAAATATTCAAAACTTGATAAAACTCCTGTTGAAATAAATTATTGCAATGTGTTTACCATCGGCCAGGTATTGATGACCATGAATTAGAAAAAGTACAATAACTGTTAAGGACTATGGTCAATGAAAGAGCTGAGATGTATGTTACCTTTCTCCTGGTCACTTATCTTATGGAATTGATCTCATAAATGAGTCACCTGATGCATGAGCGTTTTATCTAAAGAATGGTAGGTGATGAAAAACACCAAGAAGAAGTCAGCATAAAAACCCATTAACTCCTTGAAAGTAGAGAATAATCCCTCGCCAATTGAGTCACTTTTCCTTCTGGACAGCATCAACTGCTGGTATGTGACGGCCTGGGTCTAAATGTGCACCTGAGAGCCTGATTCTGCACCATCAGAATAAAAGATGCTGCAGGTTTTTAATAAATAGCAGCAGCGTGATACACAGCCATCAAGGCAGTAACAATGACCACTGGAAGGTTCAGTGCTAACTGAACTCATCATAGTTCTTGCTTCATATATAGCACAGTGTGGATTTCTCCTCTCTGGCCATGGGCTGTGCAGTTGGCAGAGTGCCTAGGTACAATGGCTCACACTGCACAGTTCAGTGCCACTTACCTTGGGGAAATGAGATATGACTCTGTCCTTGCTGACAGGTGGCACCAGGTGAAGCATGTCGTAACTCATTGTTCTTCCCAGAGAAGGGCTAGAGCTCTCAGTTTCCCTGTTGGTTGAATAGCATTAAAATAAGAATAGAAAACTGTCAGAAAGGGTAAAAACACTCAGCATTCAGCACTCACGGAATCCAATAAATTACTCAGGTTGCCTAGCAACTAGTAGAGCAAGTACACAAAATCAGCAAACACATTTTTAATACCACTTTTATCACACACATTGGCCTTACTTAGAATCTCATAGCACATTGTACCGTAAAGCACTGTGGCACAATTATCGCTTGCCCCAGTGGTACCCAGATATTGCACTCATTTTGATAATGTAGAAAAACATATGTAAACTATGAAACTTTTTTTGCAACCGTTTTGCAGTGTTTTATTCCCGGCAAATTATCACCAGCGTATAACCAGTGGTAAATCTACGTGATAACCCCAAGTGAGCAAGTGCAATTTGTGCTAAAGTCATAACAGGCACAAAGTATAACAAGCATTTTCAGTGCAATTGGTCTCGCATTTATGACAGTTTGAGCTATTGACATTGTAAATGACAATGCCTTTTATTTATGTGTTGTTTTTAAAACAGATGCATAAAGGCATTGTCATTTACAATGCCAATAGCTTAAACTCTCGCAAATGCAAGCCCTATTGCATTGCATATGCGTGCGGCACCCATGCTATAAAAATAAAATAAAAAAGCGTTAGGAGATACCGTGTCCTGCCTGCAACAGCAGGCAGGACAAAGCTATTACAGAAAATATTGCTCAGCGGCTGTAATTAAAGCCTACCGAGCAACAACACATGTAACAGGGGGTGTCGCCATGTGAGATTACAAAATGAGACAAGGCGATACTAAGGAAGGACTACTAAGCCTTTTGACCAATGAACATCCACAGTTTACAGTGGACAATGACACAAGCCAATGAAAAATGTGGACGAAGAGTGGGCGGAGCTTCAAGTCCCTACCTCAATACAGTATACCTCGAAGAGCAGCGCATGTGCTACCCAGGCTCGACCTAAAAATGGGGACCAAAAAATCTGTGCCTTATTTACACTTTGTGCTGTGGTCTTTGTATCATCATTACCCAGGTTCTACAACATAAACTAGACCCAGTACCTAGGAGCCACTGTATATTGCAAGTTATACATCCAGTACTTTAAACTTCAAGCTCCCACTATGTCCACTTGCACCTCATAATGCAGACACTTAATACTCTAAGCATCCCACAGCTACAGCTCCGGTGGTCTCAGTACCACCAAGTGCCAACATGCAACACTCAGAGCATCTAATAATCACAGCTCTGTTATTCTCAGTACCATCCACCAGTGCCATCTATAGAGTAGACACAGCTTTTAGTGCAGTGTGCAATACAGCCAGTATCCACCATCCTCAGTACTTTGCAACTCACACTGCCATCTCTTAAAGTCCTATACCCAGCACTAGATGCCTTGTATCAACATTACAAAAATTTAGAGCAACCAATAGACCAAATGTCTAACGTCTTCAGTCTATTACCTTTCCCAACTAGAAAATACACTGGAAGCATTTTTAATACCCAACATTTAATGCATGGGATACCCAAGAGAGTTGGGTCTCAACACCACAGATACACAATACTCACAGCATCTCATAATCCAGTACCTCAACTCCCAATACCTCACTCGTAACCAGACACTTAGCTGTCTCAGCAACTATGATCTCTGCACTCCGATATCACAAAACCCTATACATTTATTCTCCCTGATACATACATGCCTTATCAGAATGATACATCCCTAACATGGAAGATAATGCATGGACAAATAGTTATTGAAGTAATAAAATGAAAAAATTAGGATTTGGAGGCATGCTCCAGGTGCAATATATTCACATTTTAGTACTGCAATTTGATCCCGCATTCATTATGTAATTCCCAAACATTTATATTTAGATTGCATGAATAAATCTTCCTTCAAATATTAATCGGTTTATACAATTAAACATGACATCAATTCAGCAGGTGTATTTATGTCTCTTTATTTGTGAATTCTCCTTCACATTAGATAAAACTGTAGACAACGCATTTCGTCCTCTCGGACTTCTTCAGGGCAATGAGAGTGTGGCTGAACTCCTATCTTGAGTATTACATGTGTTGTTTTAATCGGTTTCCTGAACAAGTGCGAGTCCCAGAGCAGTATACTAAGTCTTGCTTCCTTCTGAGCTCTGTAAGGTGAGTATCATTAAACAGGGTAATTAACATCTGCTTTTACAGTGCTTAGAAGCTGCATAAGTGTGGTGTGGAGCACTATATCAAAAGCAAGTAATTAAATTAATTAAATTCTAGAATAAACCACATAGTTTGCTTTTAACCACATGGCATTCAGCAGAATTTGCTTTTTCCTAACGATCAATTCAGTCAACTCTGGTGGCACACTCTTTAGTACTCCATCCTGCTGAATTGCAGTACCACTGCCTACACCCCTGTGTCCCTGCCCAGTACCCAGGGATCACTCTACCCATTGTGACCTAAGGAAGATTCAACAGGATCTCCACCCTTTGCCCACATGCACTTTCTTTGCAACTCCTAGATCATAGCACAGTATCGATACACCCCTATATTTTCTTACTGCAGCCCCTTTCGTTTGCACCCTACACATCCATACTCCCATTGATACAGTACAGTACAGCCCGGGGGCCGCATGCAGCCCTCCGGACCTTTATATGGGTCAATAGCAGCAATGGGCTTCTGTTTACTCGACTCAGTACTAACAATAAAAATATGTTAAATAAACAGGCAAGCATTTATTTAAAGGTTAATTGGTGTTAAAGAAATGAGGTAATAAGGGAGTCCTGCACTGCTTAACTATAGCAATACAGTGGCGTAGCTAGGCACTTTGCCGCCCTTGTCGGCCACGGCCTTTGCGCCAGAAAAATTGTGAAATAGCTGGTGGGAGTCCTGGGGGGGGGGGTCAGCCACCCCCAAAAGTCGTGCCGCCCAGGGCGGACCGCCCCCCTTTGCCACGCCACTGTAGCAACACCTTCATTTTTAAAGACATCTTACAGCAAAAGTGTAAAAATATGACCAAGTCTCTTAAAAATTCAAAAAGTGTATTTAATTAACATGCAGAACCTTTTCACCTTAGTACAGCAGATTATATCAGTGTATTAAGAAGTATTAATGTGAAAGTGTTAGTTTGCAAACATGGGTTAGAAACATAAACACTTCCCCCCCACCCTTACAACAATGCCAATAGTGAACTAAAGAGACAAGTCAGTTGTTATGTGCACTCTTTGGCTGGCCTGGGTTCATATTATACATGAACAACATTATAGTTTATAAAATCAAACATAGAGAAGGTTTCGTACAGCAGCATCTCTTATATGTGATAATGAAGAAAACGGAGGGAAAGTAAATTAAAACAATTGCATAGGATCACAGAGTTTGGTAAAGTGGGGAAGCCGGGATTAATCGCAGGTTTTCTGGTTTCACAATGTTAATTTCGGCCACTAGATGTATATGCGTTACTTACTTACCTTACCGCCAATCCCCGATCCTCCCCCTTCCCACCCGCCACCCCATAGGAATCAATGTGACCCTCGGACCTCAGTCACATCACAGAGTGAACTTTTTAGCCCCATGGAAAATGAGTAGCCATGCTCTATATATACCATACACCCTATAGTCCACATCCTATCACCCGACACCCAATTCGTCTGCATTACTCTTTATTTTTGCATTCTGCCTAATGTGCCCAATCACCCAAGTCTTCGGATGCCCTCAAAATTTCAATCTACCGTGGAGTATACCAAGAGCACAAATGAAGATGATATAGAAGCCTTGTAGGAATCACTCAATGTGCAATTTGGAAGTATAATTGGAGAAAGAATGTTACTTTTAAAAGGTCAGGTTCTCTGAGCATGTGTAACCAGCAGGCAGACCATTACCTCTGCAGACCTTGATGCAATAAAGTGCCAAACTGTAAACGAGAAGCTTATGAACCACTTCTGATAGATTTGCATATGAAGTGTGTTATTGGTGTGAAGCAGGGCCAAAATGGCCATTAGAGCAACCAGGCAATGTCTGAGCGGGTGGTCTGACAGGTCAGTGTGTGGGCCATTTTATTGGCTGTCTCTGGGCCTATTTTAGGGTCTACTGGCCCAGCTGCACTATTGATTTCCCTAATATTAAGACAAACTGTGCCTGCAGTAAGCTCAAATCCATGCAATCTTCCATACCTTGAAGAAAACACTTATACGTATTCAAACCTGCCCGCATTTGCAAACACGGGCGATTTTTTTTAGTTTAAATAATTCTATAATGGAGGCCACTTCTTTTTTTGTGTCCGGGCCTGTTTTCTATCCAAGTTTAGAACTAAAACTTATAGCAGGTGTATAGGTATATATCAGAATTAATATAAGTTGGTGCTGCACCACACCTGGACTAGTAAACTGGTATACTAGTATGAATTGAGAGCACCCTCAGATAAGAAAGCAATATTCTTCCTGGATGGATGTTTACATACCTCACTGGATGCAATGATACCAACTGCAGCTTTATTTCATAGGACTTGCGTTTTTACTAGCTGCTCAGCAGGCCCACATTAATTGCCTTACAATATACAGCTTCCCTGAGATAAACCTTGGATTACCATCGAAATATCTAATTTGGTGAAGGCAGTGCTCACAGTTTCGTGACATTTGAGAATGAAGGTGCCTATGTAGAGAACTGAATCAATCTACACTTTCATTGTAGACACAGCCATGACCTTGTGAACTACAGCGTCACTTCCTGTCTAAACATGACAACGGATTAGCCGGGTCTGGTGGCTAGCCGGGTCTGGTGGCTAGTTAGGTCAGGTGGCTCAGTGAACGAATGTGTCCATTGCATGGGCCTGTGTGCAACCGCATGGTCACAGGTTCGAATCCCCATCGGTCCACGCAGCCTTTCATCCATCTGAGGTCGATAAAATGAGTACCGTTGGGTAACAAAAAGCATCTGTTATTCAGCGCCAAGATACCTCTGGGTGAACATGCGCTTTACAAATACTTACGTTATTAAAAAAAAAAGGCCGACCTCTAGTAAGTGAGAGATGACCATGCACTCAACTCCATCCATCTGATGTACTCTGTTTCATGAGTCAGGCATTACTGCAAAAGCTAAGCCCGAGGGTATGAACATTTATAACCAAGTGGGGAACTGTATATAGATGCTAATAGTAGGGACAACGCCGTTGCCGGCAATGCTATATACAACAGTACGCTTGGTGGTAAGGCACGCCAGCCCAAATATGTTTTGGTCCTAGCATGGTTTTAACCAGCCCCGTTTTATACGTCTGATGCAACGCTCACTATAATTTCTATTAGCTGATGGTATAGATAGTGCAGGCTCCAAAGTAGTCTAACTTTATCAGTAGAGCACATCGCGTCATCTTACGAATTATGAATGCAAACAGTCCAAAAGTCTCAACAGCATCGAGTAACAGGTGCAACAGAAAGAAAACGATCACTCCTCCCATTCCAAGGCAATGCCCTCCCACCCCCCCACATACAAGGCAGTTCTATTCCCCATACCTCATCCCAGGACTGGATTAACCATTAAGCAAAATAAGCATGTGCTTAGGGCATCAAGGGAAGGGGAGGGCACCACAGACATTTTTCATTGCCGGATTTACCAAGCACCATATGGTGCAAAACTGCAAACGGAGCAGCTGAGCCTATAAAGTGGAAGCATACAAAAATGTTCATTACTTTCCATCTTACTGTAAGTATTGCTTCATTTCGAAAAAATAACATTTCATTTTACGGTTTATTATTGTTTATATTTTGAATTAGATATATATGGGGGGGCACCAAAATCTTTTAAGTGCATAAGGCCTCTAAAAGTCTAAATCAGGCCCTGCCTCCTCCCATTACTGATGAGCCCAATACCTATTCACCCTGCACCAAAAATCCCCACACTGCCTGCCCTCTGTATCTCACACCCGTGTACCCCATACTTTCTGCACCCTTACGGACCCAGCATCCTACAGAATGCTTCTGCACTACGGACCTGTATCCTACAAGCTATTTCTTCTAACCACATTTTATAAACCCAACACCCTAAACAATTGCATCCTGTAGTCTAGCACCAATATCTCTGCACCATACACAGTCATGATGGCTAACCTTCTCCTACATATAAACCAGACACGTACACCCCCAACCACATTCCTACTTCACCTGTAGCTCTGCACAATAAACTCGCTCCCTGTAACCACCACCCCCATAACAAGAAACCCTGAAGTACTGCGCCATGGTATCACTTGCATTGTATCTGTGGGACTACAGCCATGCACTCTGTACCAACATGAACTTTGCACCCTAATATCTCGTCCACAATATATCCCCTGCAACCTATACCTCCAGCATTATAATTATACCATGGACATCACTCTTCAATCTACAGCTCTGTACCCGAGGACACCCACACCATCTACCAGCTATCCTATAGGGCCCCATAGGACCTTGCCCTCGCGTTCTCCCGAACCCCTTCACCTAGTACCGAAGCATAAGTACTCACCGAGCCTATAGAGGCACCCGTCCTCCGGTGCTACCGAGCAGCCTCCGCTGGCAGCAGTCTCCAGGCACGGAGCTGTGCAGCCGACCGCGTCTCCATAGCAACCCCGGCTCGCATCAGTAGGCGGGGCCTGGGTTGTGTTCGAGGGGAAAAGGGCGGGGCTATACTGAGAGGCCAGATCTGACCTGCCAATATGTAGAGGGCGTGGCTAGAGTCAGTGGGCGGGCAGAGAGGGAGAGTCCGAGCTGTACCAGGCTGACTGGGTTATGGCGCAAGACTTTGAAACCAATATGGCTGCCAGCTGTGTCAACGACGCTAGGTGCTACCCGGACGACCGCATTGCAATTAAGATCTCTCGTAGGCATTTAAAAAGGACAATTCAAGAGCTGACAAGAGTTTTCATTTTTTTCCAAATACCATTCATAGCTTATCGTTTATGCGTTTCGTTTTCATCATTACATTGAATCTTTTTTATTTTATTCCCTCTTTTAATTTCAAAATAAAGACTTTACATAAGGAGACATATGTATCATCGGGCTGGTTATAATATGTATGGTTTTCGTTATGTGAAATGTAGCCTTTTGCAGCCATCCAAATATCTCCTTTCCAAAATGGCGCTCAAGATTGTATAAATCAAAGTTTAGACAATCTTCGCGACGAGAAATTCAACCTCCTGCATTACTTATTCTTCACTGTGCAATAAGCGTGATGCTGGAGTTAGCAAGTTATCCGGCCAGCATCTTATTCGTAGTCAGCATATTATATATGGGTAAAGTATCGACCCCTGCCATATATTTTAAGAATATTGCAAGTCCCCGAGGAGTTCCATGACTTTATAGAGATACAAGGCTGAAGACCAACTTCCTTTGTAAGGTTATGGAACTGCAGAGTGACTTGCAGTAACCTTCTCAGGTACAACAGGAGGTACTTTATTCCTTATAATATGTGGTCACATCATCACCTTTACCAAAAACCACATAAATCCTTGGTGCTTAGGTCTTTTATATGAAGGAGAGAGCATGGTTGCAAACATGGAGAATACAAATAGAATTTCTTCTTCAAAATTAAAAACATAAAAAAAAGTTGTATATTTGTTGCAAAAATATATTAGAATTAGTTTAATACAAGATCGTTTTTTAATTTTTTTTTAAAGGTGCAGTAGAAACTTGCAGAAATATCCTAACTTTTCTATCATAACACAAGGACTGCAAAAACAAACATGCAGCCATAAATATCTCCTTTCTTCTTTTCAATGTACAGATACTAAACTAGGGCAGAAGAAAGACATTTAGTTTTTCGTTCTTTAAACTGCTCCTTTAATTATTCTCCGATACCTGACCAGCCAGGAACCTGAGAGGAAACTCAGCTGCTGGCTCTAGCAGAAAGCATTGTGACGTTAGAACTGCATTTACTACATTGCAGATCCCCTTTAGTTATAGTCTGTTATCTAGGAAATCCCAACTACTGGTATCAAAGTATGGAGGATCCATTTCATTGAGTCTATTTTCTTAAATTTAGACTTGTGTTGCATTTACCAGACAGTCTTTTGCCTCTGAGGGCAGAGGGGGCAATGTCAAGAGGCGAATAGGCTTCTGCTCCAGTGCTTAGCCTCCAACTACCTATGCTATACATGTTGAACAGCAGAGAAAGTTGTGTGCCCGTAGTTTGTTGTGTTTTGCCATATTTGATGTCACTGATTTTGAAAATGATTCCTCTTACGATTTTTGAAAACTTGAGACCTACAACTGCAGTGGCCACTTATCTCCATGTCATTACTGACACTGTTTCTAGCACTGAGCTTCTCGCACGAAAATAATGGCTATCACACGTGTTGATTTATTTGGTCTATTTTTTTAAATCTATTTATTGGTTTATCTATATATTTATTTAAATTCATTCATATCTATGTACAATTATATTATGCATAGTTATATTTATATGTATTCTAATATTATATTAATTTTACAAACGAAACATTTAATGTTAAATATATTTAATATTCTATTTAATATTTATATATCAACATTTATATTTTTATACTTATTTATACAGACCCCCGGGACCACGCACACAATTCAGCGAAGCCATCGCAGACTTCATCAGCCCGCACGCCCTCACCTTCTCTGACTACATCCTCCTAGGGGACCTCAACTTCCACCTGGAGAACAACAATGACAGCAAATCCGCCGCCCTGCTGGAGAACCTCGCCAACCTCGGACTCAAGAAACTGGTGAACACCCCCCACCCACTACGCCGGCCACACACTTGACCCCGTCTTCTCCTCCAGCAAGCACATCTCCTTCAGCCACTCCACCGGACTTCATTGGACTGATCACAGCTGCGTCCACTTCAACTTCAGGAGAACCACGACTCACCACCACCCGCAACAGGTTACCCGCAGGAGCTGGAGCAAGATCACCGCCGACCAGCTCACCACCTCCCTCAGCCAGAACCCTCCCGCCAACACTACGGACCCCAACGAAGCAGCCTGCAACTTCACACAGTGGATCACCAACTACGCCGACGACCTCGCACCTCTGAAGACCCCATCCAGGAGACCCGGCAGCAAGAAAGCCCCGTGGTTCACCAACGGCCCTCAGCGGACTCCCGCTATCCACAACAGCACCCTTAAGAGCCTCCCTGAACGCTGCCGCGAGACTCATTACTGGCTCAAGAAAGCATTCGCATATATCCCCAGACTTAAAGTCTCTAAAATGGCTGCCTTTTGAAGCCAGAATACAGCTAAAAATTGCAGTTATGACACACACAGCCGTGCACCACAATGCACCCAACTACCTCGCTCAAAAGTTGTCTATATCAGGAGGTTCGAGATCCAATAGGAGTACAAAAAATCTACTCCTGAAACCTCGTAGATTCTGGAAAGAGAAAACATACAAGCGCTCCTTCTCAGGAATGGCACCCAGGATCTGGAATGCGCTCCCTCCTGAAACCAGGCTTATCTCCTCCACTGCACTCTTCAAGAAAGAGGTGAAAACCATCCTTCTGGCCAAGATCTCCTGAACCTTATAGGTGTTGGATCAGAGACTTTGCATTGCTTTGTATCACTGTTCACCTTGTCCTTTGGCACTATACTTCTACTGGATGGGGGCACTACTACGCTACTCTCTTGCTACCGACCAATATATGATACACGCTGGTTTACTGATCCACTCTCCCGATGCCCCCACTCATTGTTCTCTCTATACTAAAACATTGGTATAAGCCATCCACACACCCTAGGTGTACCTGAACACCTCTGTAGTGGGATAAATGACTTGTGCTGTCTTTTATTACTTCTTTACCTGACTGTATATTGATATGTTTTATGTATGTTATTATTATCTTCCCCCTCCTACCAAACACCCATAGGAAGACGCTGGTTCAGGCACTAGTCCTTGGACGAGTGGACTACTGCAATAGTCTACTCATTTCTGCCAACCAGGAACAACTTCGCAGACTGCAGGTGGTACAGAACACCGCGGCAAGACTTATCATGAATGCTCCGCCCCGCACCCCCTCCCGCCCCCTCCTCTCCCATCTTCACTGGCTCCCGGTGCAACAGCGTATTCATTTTAAGCTGTGCTGCATTATGCATAAATGTATCTACGGCTCTGGTCCCAAATATCTGAAAGATATCTTTCTTCCTTACTCTCCTGGACGTACCCTGCGCTCCAGCAACACTATGTTGCTACACGTACCTAAAATAAATAGAGCAAGACAGGGTGGTCGTGCCCCTTCCCTTAAAGGTCCAATGCTGTGGAACTCACTCCCTCCCCAGCTAAGACAAATTCCTCACCTTTTGAACTTTAGGAAGAAACTAAAGACCTACTTATTTACACAGGACTAATTTAGCCCCCCCTTTGCCCTTTCCGACTTATAGTTTTGCATTACTCATTCAGAAGCCACGCGCGGAGATACCCCTTCGGGGCTGATTCAAGCGCGATACAAGACTATAAATAAATAAATAAAATAAATTATCCTTGTTATTACCATGTTATTGACTATTATACTGCTCCCATTATCTCTGTTGATTCCTACTGCCCCTACCCTGTCTTTGTGAAGCGCTCTGATATCTGTAAGGATCCTGTTTGCGCTATATAAAACTTTGAATAAATAAATAAATAAATAAATAAAACTAACTCAAAACTTCCAAGAAAAACTGCCACACCCTCGAAAAGACATGGCGCCACGACCAGACTACAGAAAACATGACAGCCCTCAAGAACGCCACCCGCCTACACCACCAGCTGATCCGCACCACCAAAAGAACAACGTTCAAAGAACGACTGGACAACAACACCCACAACAGCCAGGAACTCTTCAGCATCGTCAAAGAGCTCTCCAACCCCAGCCCCGGAAACAACGACATCACACCCTCGCAAGACCTCTGCGACTCACTCGCCTCATTCTTCCACCGCAAGATCGCCAACATACACAACAGCTTCGGCAAACAGACCACGCACCCAACCACCGAACCAACGCCCCCCACCACTACCCCCTGCAACTGGACCCCGGTCAGCACCAAAGACACCACCCGCACGATGAACACCATCCACTCCGGATCCCCCACCGACCTCTGCCCCCACCACGTCTTCAACAAGGCCGACTCCATCATCGCACCCCAACTCCGAGACATCATCAACATCTCCTTCACCACCGCCACCGCCACCTTCCCGGAGAACTGGAAGCATGCCGAGCTCAGCGCCCTCCTGAAGAAACCGACAGCAGACCCCACCGACCTCAAGAATTTCCGCCCCATCTCGCTCCTCCCTTTTCCTGCCAAAGTCATCGAGAAGACCGTCAACAAACAGCTCGCCGCCTTCCTCGAGACGAATGGATCCCTCGACCCCTCACAGTCCGGGTTCGGAGCCAACCACAGCACCGAAACCGCCCTCATCGCAGCCACCGACGACATCAGATCCCTGCTGGACAACAGGGAAACAGCTGCCCTCATCCTCCTGGACCTCTCTGCAGCGTTCAACACAGTCTGCCACCACACACTAATTCAGCTCCTCAGCAACACCGGAATCCAACAGAAGGCATTGGACTGGATCATCTCGTTCCTCGCCGGAAGAACCCAGAGAGTCCGCCTCCCCCCGTTTCGATCCACGGCCACCGAAGTCATCTGCGGCGTACCTCAAGGATCATCGCTCAGCCCCACCCTCTTCAACCTCTACATGAGCCCCCTCGCAGCCATCGCACGCCAACATAACCTTAACATCATCTCCTACACTGACGACACCCAGCTGATCCTCTCCCTCATCAACGACCCCGCCACCGCCAGAGCCAGACTACACGAAGGAATAAAAGACGTCGCCGAGTGGATGAAGAACAGCCGCCTGAAACTGAACTCAGACAAGACGGAAGTCCTCATCCTGGGATCATCCCCCTCCGCCTGGGACGACTCCTGGTGGCCCCCTACCCTGGGCACCACCCCCAAGCCAATGGACCACGTACGGAACCTGGGCTTCATCCTGGTCTCCTCCCTCTCGATGACCAAACAAGTTAACGCCGTCTCGTCATCCTGTTTCAACACCCTGCGCATGCTCCGTAAGATCTTTCGATGGATCCCCACCGAAACTAGGAAGACGGTCACCCAGGCACTCGTCACCAGCCGACTGGACTACGGGAACACCCTCTACGCGGGAACCACAGCCAAACTACAGAAAAGTCTCCAGCGCATACAGAACGCCTCCGCAGGACTCGTCCTGGACATCCCCCGCCACAACCACATCTCCGCCCACCTGAGAGACCTGCACTGGCTCCCCGTCAGCAAGAGGATCACGTTCAGACTCCTCACCCACGCACACAAAGCTCTCCACGACCTGGGCCCCAAGTATCTCAACAACCGCCTCACCTTCTACACGCCCACCCGCCAGCTGCAATCGACCATCCTCGCCCTCGCTACCCACCGTACCACGCATTCGCAGAGCCACCGCCAGAGGAAGATCCTTTTCCTACCTGGCGGCCAAGACATGGAACTCCCTCCCCATCCACCTACGGCTGACCCAGGACCATCTCTCCTTCAGGAAGCAACTCAAGACCTGGCTTTTCGAGCAGTAACGGACCCCTCCCCCCCAGCGCCTTGAGACCCTAGCGGGTGAGTAGCGCGCTGTATAAATCTGATTGATTGATTTATTGATAGTTATTTACTTATATGTATTTATCTATATATTGGTTTATATATATATTGCTCTATATTTATTGTTTTATTTGGTTTGATACCAACTACGACTATAACACCCAGAATGCATTAGTTGGCACACTAAAGCCCTGGACTATAAAGTGTTTGTAATGACTTTGAGTGAGGGTTTCAACCTGGTTAGGAACTAAGCCACAATGAAGAAAATAGGCTAGGACCCCAACTGAGATAACTTTGGTGATCTAATATAATCCCATTTGACATTGAAGTAGATAATCTAATCATTCTCCTCAATATGACTTCTGGTGCGTTTTCATTTTACAGACCACAGTATTAAATGCAGACATTCGGGTACCGGAGTTATAAAAATAAAACAAGAATGGAACTTTCTGCATTACCTCTCGTTTTCATTTTCAGCCTCTTGTGGTCGAGTGTCACTCAACATGTCACACATAAGGCATATAAATGTTACACCTAAGCAGAATACAAACATAGAACTGTTCCATATGTCAACAGAAAACATGGCAGCTCAGTCATCTATTCTATGCAACAAGGTGTGGGCAATTTACAGAGGTACACTAATTGAGAATAGGCAGGCATGGAACTTTGGGTAGGCTTTACTCATATAGAGCAGACATGCACAAGTTGGAAGGAAAGGAGCGTGTCGTTCAACAGAAAGTAAGAGGAGAATGGTTTTAAGTCAAGGTACATTTTTCATCCAGGTTTTAGGAAGGTAGTGTGAGTAGGCTTTTGGGGATTTCATGCAATCTGAAGATGTGAAGCTAGGAAACAGCTCCACTATTTCCATGTACGCTCCAGGTTACTTGTCACCAATCAAACCAGGCTGTCTCTGCTTTCAGGTTTTTATGCTGAGAACTCTTTATTTCAATTTTTGTGTTATCTGTGTAGGAAAACACGTTTCTCTAAGAAGTTTCAGGGCTAGGAGAGGCCTCAAATTAGTCTGCACCTTTTTAAAGGTTATGTTGGCCATAACTGCATTTCAGTGTGTAAAAATGCTTTTACGCTCTGAATTTATAAGTGCTATCACTGCATTTTTTAATACATCTGTCGTATTGTTCCACATGTTTACAATGGTGTGTCATGTTATTCACATTTATATAGTGCCACCACAGTAGCACATGTCTATTTGGGTACCCTGTTGTATGGACCTGGGAAGGTCATCAATTGATTGTGTCTGTTGTTTGTCGGTGTTGAATCCGTTGCAAACCCCTTACATATAGGAAAATGTGGTTATATGAAACAGATTGTTTACTGCCTGGATTTTTATGGCAGCAATTAAATAGATGCTACTCAGTTGAGGTGGGCAACCCAGAGAATGAATGCGTAGAGACTAGTCAGGACTCCGGCTTGGCCCCGGGAGCCCAAACATGGGCCAGGCCAACAAAAAAGGCAACGGTTACTTGGATTTATAAGATCAACAGTTATGCTATAGGATTGCACAACCTCACATCCATCCATCCATCCTTTCCTTCCCGCCCCTTCCATCTCTCCCACCCACCCACGGAATATATGTCCCTTTATGTAAATCCAAAGAACCCACTTCGGCTATTTTCCATGGCGTGAAACGCACCTGTTTCACAAGCAGGTGAGTGATACGTGGAAGAAGATGTTGCAGCCAATGCTTGTTAAGTTGCGGCCTGCAGCTTTCCTAGTTTGCAGGGAGCAGCTGAGAGAGAAGCCACACAGGGAATCCCTTATCAAATAATGTACCAGGACCATGCACAATGACAGTTTTAAAACTGGTGTGCCAATTTCACGAGGAGCCTTATAGGGCCCATCAGTTGTGCCGGTTTTATAAGCACCTCTGTAGAGCACTTCAGCCTGTGTTAGTTTAATGAGGGCATCTTCTACACCACCTGTAAAGCAGATACCCTTCCTGCCAGCTTCCTTGGAACTGTGCTGTGAATTGCACACTTTTACCTCAATGTCCCCCTACATTTTGCGCTCTCGGAGTACAGTTCCGCCTGGAATTTAGGCCCCAGAAGTGTCAGTCCAATAGCCACCGCGGTGGTGTATTGCTTATGCTATATTCACTGTCTGTTTCCATGTATGCTCTCCATCAATGGCACATCTTGAAGGGCTATGGAGAAGGATTCCCATGCATTGTTGGCTGGGCTTTGGCAGGTGGGAACCACATCTCATGGCTGAGTAGCATCATTCGAGTATTGTCTGGGCTCCAAAGGATGCTGTAGGACAAGACCAAGGTGCATGTGTGGGATGTTGTCCTTTTTCTTTATATTACGCTGAGCCTGTGGACTTTCTTATGGAATGTATACTGGCAGTAAAAGCGCCATACTATTTGTGTATTATTCTCCAAATTCTGGAGAGCAAAGTTGTAAACATGTCCTCAAAACTTTGCTCTATGAGCTTGAAGTTTAAATAAAAAGAGTTTAGAAGAAAAAGACTGAGGTGCATTTGGGACTGCACTGGCAGTGTTGAAATATCAGGGATGCTGTGCCACGTGCTTCGGGTGCATCAGCACAGGTGTTGTGCCCGCGTCTCAGGATTTGAATGGAAATTGGCGCTAGGATTGAGGTACATTATGAGAGCTCTGTGTTAGTCACATTGCTTGCAGAGCAAGTCTCCAATGGTCAGAATGGTGAGTGGTTCTCAGGACTGGAATAACAGGGGGTCACACAGGACAAATAGCTGCATTTTTATAGCTATGTAAGGACCACAGGACTGGAGTAGCTGGGTGGAAAAGGCCATGATTGGGTTGCAATGTTAACGTTGTGTTCCAATCCAGGGCTGGGAAGGAAGCACTGACAGGGTGTGTGCCAGGTCACTTCTCCGGAGTGTGTGAATTTCCTGGGCAATTAGGCAACCCTGCATCAGGTGTTACTGTTGTACCTGGGACCACAGAATGCAGGCACTTCTGCGAGCTGGCTGCACTGCCACCTATCTTCGTTTTAGGTGGCAGCACGGGCAAACCTTACTGCTGAAGCATGGTGTGGGGTAGGATTTCTGGCTCAATTATCACAGCCATCCCTACTGCAAATATAATGTTCAAGCAGTGCTTTTCTATTTAAAAAAGAAATACACTTAATTTATAACAAGGACATCTGCTTTGTAACATCAGAAATCTAACGATATAAAACTTGGGTTAGCCATTATTCTGTTCCTACCTCTGTGGTCTGCCAGGGTCTGCATATAGTCGAGGCGGGGACAAGCTGCAAGTTTAAGTTGGATCTTACAGCCAAAGTGCAGTGTCTAGTTCCTACAGGCACAGTCATGCCATTTGAGATCCTACTCCAGTTCTTTGTAGGGATGCTCCAGACAGAGCAGGAATTTCTCTGGACTACACTACCAGGACACCATCCACCCTGGGCTGCAGTTGTTCTTCTTCGCATTTTTGATGGCTGAAGGTGCAGCAGTGGTGGCGGAGACACACCCACCGCCCTTCCCGCTGTTGTTGGTGCTGTGCAGGGAGTGGAGGGCAGGAATTTGCTAACCATGTTAGAAATGTTCATATTGTTTTTGCTAGCCATGTCATGTATTACTGAATTTATTTTTTGTTTCTGTGTGGTTACCATGCACATTTTATGCACTAGACTTGTGTTTTAGAAATAAACATTTTCAAATGCATTCTTTGTTTGTTTGTGCTATTTTGCATGTGATTAATTTTTGTAAAATCGTTCGGAGTTCCACTACATACCTCAATTCATCTAATTTGAAAGTACTTCCTGCACAATACTGCTCAGTGGGTTGTGTACAAGTTGCAGTCCAACTGGATTTATAATTCATATTGGTGCATTGATGTGAATAGTCCTTGCACCAGGGGGTTTGAAATCCGACCCCTGTGGCTCTGATCTTGACACTACTGAGGTACACACTGTTTCCTACCAGGATTAACAGCAGTTTTAGTACACATTAAATTGTGGAGGCACACAGGTCCTCGTGCTGAGGTGAACATTGCTCAGGTTGAGATCACAGGTACAACGATAAATTGCTGAAGCACAGGAGCCAACTGCTCATAGGTCACAGGTCATGTTGGGCAGTAGTCAAAAGTATCTTTTTTTGGGGGGCGTGGCTACCGGCAGAGGGAAATGGCCGCCTAGTCCCGGAGCTCCGAGGCCGTTCCAGACCAATTATTGAAATCCGTGCACTAATCCGAGTAACTGGAGTCCGCTGAAAGGCTCCCCCAGCATCGGAACCCAAGCAGCATATATCGGAAGCACTCTGATCAAAATCCGTCACCGTCATCGGTAGCTATCGCCGCCCGAATGCATGCGGCCTAGCAGGGCCTACAAGACCGGGGGCAAGAGTGATTGAGGCGGCCGGCGGCAGACATCCGGAGGCGCGGAACTCAACACCACTACGCGCCCGGGGCATACAAACAGCGATTCCGCCCCCGTCGCTGCCTCCTACAGTGCCCGCCCTAATCCTGGAAGTGGAGACCTTGCTGCGTGAGCCAGACCCACCCGTGATGTTGCTGCTCTGACCGGCTCCTGTCTCCGGCTCTGGCGCGAGAACGACGACTCCAAGGCAGATAGACCCGGGTGAGAGACGGCGACACCTTGGAATCTCCCGCATTCTCCCTATTCCCTCCCTCTGCCACGGGCAGCGGCGGGCCGGCCTCTCAGGGACACGTTTCTACTACTCTGGACTGCACTGACCCTAGTACCCAAAACGCACCTGCTCCACGAGTGGGATCCACAACGTCCGTTTGCATACAGCGGTACAGGCCCTGAGATACAGCCCCTGAGTCACGATGGACCTCCTGCTGGACTAATGGGGGTGCTGAAAAACGGGGGTGCGCCTACCACGTATTGTTGAGGCTGCCGTACACGCTTTTTCTCTGGGGGGTGCGGGACTGACTACTGGCTCGGAGTGTAACAGCCTGCAAGATCCTTGGTGTGACGATGGGGCCTCCACACAGTTGCCAAGGGGGTACTTACTCCAACACTTGATCAGTCTCCCCCCCCCTCCACTGAGCAGTGACTCTCGCCATTGCGGACCTCATTGCACCGAATATAGTACTCGGATACTAGCGGTTTAACTTGTGGGTCACCTCCATTTACATCTGCGGCGCGTCCTACAATCCACGTTATCATGGCGGGCAGAGGGCCCAGAAACCAGGCTGTCCAGGCTAAGCTGGACAAATACGCTTACGAAAAAAGGGTCAAACACGACGCCACCTCACGGCAAAACGCAGGAGGGCGATGGAGGGAAGAAGGTTACGCTGGATGACATCATGAAGGCCCTAGCAAATGTCGAGACGACAGTTGGAACAATCTCCACGGACGTCTCTCTGCTGCGGGCAGGCCTCCACAATATGGCCGATAGGGTGAAAGAAGTGGAGATAGTGGCAAAATCCCTGGTTCAGGACACGTCAGAACTCCAAATATCGATGACCCGCCTGGAAAAGGAAAACAAGATGCTAGTGGAAAAGCTGGACGACCAAGAAGGGCGCGCTAGACGCAACAACGTAAGGATTATAGGTATTCCGGAGACGGAGGGGGCCCAGGCAATGGATCTGTATGTGGAGGAACTGATAAAAACCAGGCCACAGCCTAAGGGACTTTCGCATTTCTTCTCGGTCGAACGCGCTCATAGAGTACCTGGTGGAAGGCCGAAGCCGGGGGCCCCACCAAGACCGGCCCTGGCCCGTCTTTTTAACTTCAGGGATAGAGATGCAATTCTGCAGGCGGCGAAGATCTCCCCCCCCTATCCAGATACTGAATTCGGTCATTTCCTTCTTCCCGGATTACACGGCGGCCGTTTCAAGGAGACGTCGCAGCTTCTTCGAAGTTAAGAAATTACTCCGGGCTAAGGAGTTACAGTATTCCATGCTCTTCCCTGCAAGACTACGGGTGGTAGCTGAAGGGCAGACCTGGTTCTTTGACTCACCAGAGGCGGCACACGACTGGCTGGAGGGATGGCGTCCGGTGCCCGGAGCGGGCCGAAGACCAAGATCACATCGCCGCCGAGAGGGAGAAGATACCCCGGATGACCTGGGCTCTGGTAGCCCAGAGGCCCACCGCAAATTGCCCCTTGAAGAGGAATGACATCGGCAGTGCTGCGGACAATTCTTTGTACCTGATGCGGAAATATGGACATTTACGTTTGAGCTGACTTGTAATCTTGGACTGGGGCGAGCCTGGGGGACTCCGAAAGGCTGATGCCTCGTAGGACTCTCTCCCCTGACACACAAGTATTGCAGTTATGGGAGGGAAGAAGCACTCCGCTGAGTTGGGGTGGCGGGCATTGTAGGTTCGCTAAGCAGGGAGGCAGGGAGGGTGGGTGGGACATGGGTTGGGAAGGTAACTGATACGTTCAATTCTGTTGATTCCATTACATATGTGGTTTTCTTCTTTGGTTTTGTTGAATGCAATCTGGACAGGACAGCAATGTGGTATGCTATTTTAGCTTTACTGGACAAATGTAATTCTAGATGTTTGACACACCTCACCTTTTGCTAATGGCTGACACTGCTTCGCAACAGCTCCAGGCTCCACTGACAACCCTCACTCTACTTACCTGGAATATCCGTGGGCTAGGGGACAAGGTGAAGAGAGGTCAGGTACTGCAATATTTGAAACTCTGTGGCCCCGCAGTGGTCTACTTGCAGGAAACACATTTGGTGGGATCCGCGGTCCGGGCTATGGATCGATGGGGATATAAGATGATAGCTCATGCAGAATTCTCCTCAGGCTCCAGGGGCACGGGGATACTTATTAGGAAAAACTTCCCACTAGTGGTGCAGCAAACACGAGTCGACGACCAGGGCCGCTTTGCGGCCCTGACCTGTCAATGGGAAGGACGGCTATTTAATCTTGTCTCTGTCTATGTACCGCCTGCGCTCCACACGCAAGCCCATGCAGCCCTCACAGCATTTTTGTTGACACTACCGGTAGCGGCGCTTCTGATAGGGGGCGACTTCAATGATATACTTGATGGCACACAGGAGAGATGCCCTGTTAGATTGGACACACAGGGTGGGCGCCTTCTGCTTGGTCTGGTAGACGCCCTGGGACTTACAGATAGCTGGAGATTCAAGCACCCGAATGAGACACGTTTCACTTTTTACTCCGCAGTACACAGCTGTCTCACGCGCATTGATTATTTCCTGATATCCGCAGACGCCCTACAGGGTGTAGAGGAGGTCACTATACGCCCTAGGGGCATATCAGACCACTCCCCAATAATGTTAAAATATACCCATCACCAGACCTGTAGGAGACGCATGTTCCCGATTCACGCTGGCTTCCTCCAGGTGGCACCTATCATGTCGACACTCACACGTACTACTAACCAATTCTTCTAAGAAAATCAGGGCTCGGTGGACTCACCCAGTATGCTCTGGGAGGCATATAAAGTGGTCCTTCGGGGACAAGCAATGGCTTCCATCACAGGTCACAAACGGGAGCGGCGGGCGGACTTGGATAGACTTGAGGCTGAACTGACCATGGCCATTGCGGAGCAGGAGGCCCTCCCTTCTCTAGGAACCGCCCGTGCGGTACGTCTTAAACAAACTGAAGTTCTGACCCTCCAAAGAGAAATGGCACACACTCAGATCCAAGCCACTCGGCATAGGGTATACGAGTTGGGAGACAAGGCGGGGAAAATGCTGGCCTGGCTAGATAGAAAAGAAAGAGCGAATAAAGTCATTGTGCAGCTAGAGTCGCCTGGAGGCTCCATGGTCTCTGACCCTGATGATATAGTCAATGTCTTGGCTGACCAATTTGAACAAATCTATGCTCCCCGGGCATCCTATACGATAGCGGAGGCCCTTAACCTCCCCCGGCTCCACGTGGTTCTGGCACGCACAACACACATCGGGGAACCTGCAGTTGTCCTCTCGCTGGACGCTACTATGGCGTTCGATACAGTAGAATGGCCTTACTTATTCGCAGTGCTCCAACACATGGGGTTTGGCCCCAAATTTTGCGCCTGGATTCGTTTGCTATATACTAAACCCCTGGCGCATGTCGCCGCCAATGGGCACATCTCACGAGACTTTCCTCTTGGCCGAGGCACGAGACAGGGATGCCCGCTGTCTCCATTGCTATTTGCACTGATCTTGGAACCACTTGCGATGTGGATCAGATGGGAGCCCTCTATGAAAGGGCTCCGCTGGACCGATGTATGGGAGGATCGCATATCCCTATACGCGGATGATATCATTCTATATCTCACCTCCCCCAAAAAATCTATTCACGAGTTACTAAACGTCTGTGAGAAGTTCGGTAGAGTGTCTGGTTACAAGATCAACTGGACTAAGTCCATCCTTTATGTTCTCGCGGGCCCCCCACCTGTCTTGCCCCTGAGCTGCCCCCTGAGGACCGCAACGACGGCATTCAAATACCTGGGTATCTTCATTACACCAGACCCCGACGACTTTTACAATTTAAATCTCCGCCCCCTCCTGGAGAGGTTTAAACGTGACGTTAAAGTATGGCAGACTCTCCCTCTCACACTTTTGGGCAAGGTGGCGCTGTACAAAATGATGGCGCTTCCGCGCTTTCTGTATGTGCTGGAAAACACCCCATCAATGGTCCCTGTAGCGTATTTTAAAGCTATAGCTGCAACAGTATCCCATCTGTTGTGGGGCGGAAAGCCACCCCGAATTGCGCAAGATAAGTTAACTAGAAGTTGGTATGATGGGGGATAGCGCTTCCAAATGTTGAACTATATTATTGGGTGGCACATCTTAAGCAGATTAACTTCTGGCTGCACTCCCCACAAACCGAACCGGCATACCTCGCTGATAGACACTCTTTGGAGGTCAAGGGACTCCTTCGTAATCTTTACTGCCGCTGGCCCCCCCAGATTTGATAGGTCCGACACAGCACTCCGTGCAGTTATGGTACAAGGCCAACAGACGTCTTAAATGAAATGCTCGGGAACCATCACCCAAATGACACCACTGTGGGACTCCTACCAATTGGGCTTCCTCCGTAATAGTAAGGGGTTCCAGGCTTGGGACGCCATTGATATATCGGTGGTGGGTGATCTCTGGAAGGGGGTAAAGTGGTGGAATTTGCCCACCTGCAAACACAGTATGAGATGTCGCAGACGGAGAAGTTTAGATACTTACAAATTAAGCATGCACTGCAGTCCACTATACTGACAGGCACCGTCCTGCAGGAGCCATCTCCTCTCGAAGATAGACTCCTGACAGAACACATGCAGGACAAGGCCACTTCCTTCACTTACAGGAAACTCATTAATAACCTCCCAGACGCGACGTCCACATTGCAACAGAACTGGTCTGTGGAGGTGGGCTCCTTTGAAGACTCTGAATGGTGGGAGGCCCTCTCCTCACCACGGGAAACTGCTATTCCCTCCAGGTTGGAGCTGGTCCAACTCAAAGTACTGCATCGTACGTATTATACTAGAACCACCCTATACAAAATAGGGAAAGCTACGCATAAATTCTGCCTACGTAACTGTGGGGAGGAAGGAACATTCTTCCACTCCATCTGGGACTGTAGGCATATGACATCTTACTGGACACCAGTAATGCGCACGATTTCCCAGGCCATAGACATTTCCTTACTGCCGGAGCCTCGCCGCTGTTTGCTGAATGTGTGGGAGCCCAATGACCTTAACCATTGGCAACAAGACTGGGTGATGTTGGGCATGTTGATAGCGAAGCGCAACATCGCCATGCTGTGGGGTTCGGCAGTATCGCCGACACTTAGTAAATGGTGTAGAGACACGGATGAGGCGATGGTGGCAGAGAAAGCTGTCTGCGTCCACCGTGGCTGCCCAGGGTAGTGGGATAAAATCTGGGGGCCTGGAACAAGTTTCGGGGTAACATTTGTGAGCCACCACGTGCCGTTGGGGTGGAGGAGGACTTAGACTAATCGAATATGGTCATGATGTGGGGATGAGGCACTGTTATGGTAAAGTATTATGTTTAGTATTTGTAGCTCAAAATTCACTGCTACTGTGATATGCCCGTTGAAACAAGATTATGTGATGTAAACAAATACGTGCAAAACTGTCCAATTTGCTCTGTTTATATAAAATAAAAAATATCTTAAAAAAATATCTTCATTGTCATGTGCTGTGCCGCTGGACTTGGTTCTGGTCTGAAGGCAGACACATCCAATACATGCAATGCTATATATCTCCTCTTCTTAAGGTTGCAGAAGAACAGTTTTGTCCTCAGTCCTGGGGTGTATTCCTTGCTCTGGGGGAGACGGCCAAAGTGTCAGACTATGGCATTAGCCTTGTTCTTCACAGGTGTATGGAGCTCTTCTAAAAAGAAGAGGAGCAGTGACTAAGCCAAAGGGGTCGCTTACAGTGGAAACCGGGTGCCTGCCAGATGATCACACATCTGAAAAGGCCCCAAAATTGTGAAGTGGGCGAATAGCGTATAAGTGCATTTCATTCAGGCTTACCACAGCGCTATGACAACCAGCTCTCAAAGGGAACTGTCTCTTGCATGTTGAGGACTGGTCTGCAGGTATCCTCTGGCCAAGCAGATGCCGTTTGTATGTCATGGCTACTTGTGCAGAACAGGACAAGGGATGCAGGAGACGTGCAAGCAGCAACTCTCTGTCTAAAGTGTGCAACTTTGGTAATTTCCTTGCCCATAGTCTTTTGGTCCACTGTTCTTTCTCTCACCACCCAGGCTCACCTGCTGTAACCTGCTTGATCCAGTGAAGGTGGCTACAAAAATTATTCCTCCTCTATTCAAGGTGATATGATATCAAACCAGACACTACAATTGCCTTTAAGTGGTTTTGTGCAGGAAGGGGAAAGGAACAGAGCAGGTGAAAGGCAGAAAAGGGTGAGACAGCAGCTCTTGCTACCTCTAAATCCATTGGAGAATCCTACAACTTTTGTGGGGGAAGAGTGAGACTCCAACCTATGGGTACCTCACCTCACATATATCCTAGGACTACTAATATAGAGTTCAAGCAGTGTTTATCTATGTGAAAAAGGAATAAACTTAATTCTAATTAACAAAATCTGCTCTGTAACTTCAGAGATCTAATTATATAAAACTTGCGTTAGTGTTTCTGTACTCTGTAACTACTTCTGTTTCTGCCAGGGTATGATTGTAGTCAAGCAGGGATACAGCTGCAAGTCAAAAGTGCAGTCAGAGTCTGGTTCTGGCAGGCCGGCGATCGCTCACCTCAAGGAATCATTCCATTAACTTGTCAGGGTAATCCTCCCCCAAGTCAATTTACCTGAGCTCAACCCCCTAGTAGCTGTGGCACAGAGCAGCATTGAAAAGTCAAAACACCAGACAATAAAAATCGCAAATTTAATTATACAAATAGAATAACATTCAATAAACACAAAGATACCAAACAGACAATAATCCATTAAGGGGAACATGAATTATTAATTTTATCATTATTTTAATATTATCACCCCAATGTTGTGTGTGATAAATCGCTAATGCAAAATCCAATCTAATACAAACACACCTATTGTGAACACACTCCACCTACGTGGTTTCACTTAACTGTCTAGCTAGTGTGGTGCCCTGCTATATAAAAAACGAGTTTCTCTTAGAGTACTCTCCTTGTCCTTTAACTTCCCCTCTCTTCCTCTCAATGAGTGTAACTGATTTTAGCAGCAACGTTATGCACATCCTACCTTCGCAACATTGGGGTGATAATATGGGTATTGGGGTATAATGTCTCATTTTATAGTTCTGTTGCTGTTGTTTAGACGAAGCAAATAAGAAATGGTAACTAATGCTTTTTTTATTTATTTTTTCAGTTACCCCAGACGAAGGGCTGAAATTGCCCGAAATGCATTGGGTTTAATAAAATACTGCTTCTTTTGAACTGAATGCTTCTGTACTTGTTCTTAAATGAGGTCCGGATGGACGACTTTGAACATGAGAAAACGTTGGAAATTTGCATGAGACCATACGTGTGGAGTCTAAAGATGGACTTATAAGAGAAAATTACGCTAAAACGAAAGAGAATTATAAGGAAAAACATGCGTCATCAAGAAAAAGAAAAAGCGCAAACAGCTTATGGCTGTGCCACTGGCCTTGGGGTGATGGGTCGCCCCAAACCTTATGAGTTATTTTACCTAGGGGCCAATGGGGGAAGGCACCCACACCAGTGAGCACGCAACAGTGGATAAAAATTAGAAAATTAAGTTAAAAGAAAGAAAAAGGAGGTGTGCATCTCGTACCATTTCAAACATATATAAAAGCGACATATAGAACCATATATATATAGATACAAACATCACATACCACATTTAGACATCACCTATGTAACACATTAAAGCACATAGAAATGCATACAAAGTCCATAAAAAATACATAGAAATACATAAAAATACATGAAAAATACATTAAACCAACAACACAACCATTTATAACATAACATATTAAACACATACAAATATATGAAAGACAAGTGTGTTGTATATTATATACATCCTCACTGACCATTTAATATTTTCAAGTTAAAATAACTCTGTTAATAACTGTGCATCAGGTATAGCGAAAATGAAAGGATGATATTACAAAACAAGGGTTTAATGAATTTTTCATGTATTTTTATGTATTTCAATGTATTCTTATGGACTTTGTATGCATTTCTATGTACTTTAATATGTTACATAGGTGATGTCTAAATGTGGTATGTGATGTTTGTATCTATATATATGGTTCTATATGTCACTTTTATATATGTTCTAAATTTCCAGCCCTGAAGAAGTTCTGGTTTCAGAACGAAACTCGTTGGCTGTGGTTCATTGAAAAAGAAGAATAAAAAGCAATAAAGAAGGAATTTCATTTATCAGATGGACTTAACATGAAGTTATTTGATAATATACAATCTGAAAGTGGTGCAACTTTAATATAAGTTACAACTCTGGAGGATAGTTGGTTTGGATCCAGCCTGCCTGCACAGGGAGGGCCTTGGGGACCGATTCTTTCCCTTCTACATGTCTCTCCTTACACTAAGCTATGAATGGGCAGACCTCACCTCTGTCCCTTTCAAGTTGATACAATTCCTGTGTCCACCCCATCTGTCCTTCCTGAGGGTAATAGGGATCAAATGCCCCACACCCAATCTATCCTGTCACCAGGCTTAAGCCATTCTTCTGCTCTGGAAGCGGTTTTCACACATCATTAAATGTCAAGCACTTGCTGGGCAGCTGCTGTCTGGCTACTGTAAATTACTGTAAATTAGCTTCAATGAGTGTGAGGCAAGGAAAAGGTAGCTTCTAAAATATTTTATTGAATATTTATTAAAAATCTTAATGAATTTGAGTTTTAATACACTTGATAAACAGTCTTTGGGTGATTATTTTAACCATTCCCTGTCAACGTTTACAGATTAAAGTTTAGAATCTATAATTAGACATTCCTAGGATCCAGCTACAGCCTTGCTAGTGAAAATATCTTTAGGATTCTACTCACTGGAGGAACATGGCAACTTTAGTTTCGTGGATTTTCTTCTTTTAATTATCAGACACCCTATCTTATGGGCGACAATAATTAAAAGCAGGGTTTCCCACCTGTCCAAAAAAAGTAATGTTGACAGCTTTGACAAGAGGTTTTAGGCTGCTGCAGTTAGACTACACATGGTAGGCCTGAAGCCATGTTTTACCAGCCACTCCTGTGGATGGTATGATAGGTCCTGCAGTCCACAGGTGGCATTTAACTTCCAGGCCCTCGGTGTGTTTCCTGTACCATATACTTAGAATTTATAGGTAGTAAAATATGTCAGTTAGGTGAAGCCAATTTGACCATGTCCATAGGGGCAACAGCACAGGCTCTGTACTCCTTTTAAGCAGAGTTAAAGTGCTCAGAATAAAAACAAAACGCAGAACTACGGTCCTGAAAAAGATGAAAAATCTGGGGTGACCAGGCAGAAAAGGAAGATTGGCTATAGTGTACCCCTGTCAATCAACAGACTTGAATACTTTGTTACGGAGAAACACACAAAATCTGTAGTGCAACTGTCAGGAAACTGAAGACATGGATCATTTAATATGCAGAGTGTGTACCTGTCAGGAGACTGGCAAAATGAATCTCTTACACAGGTAAAAATCCAAAGTCCTCACAATGACAACATGAGAAACAAAACTCACATGATCATTGTTCATGACAGTTTCCCCCTTTCAGTGTGCAGGGGTGTATTTCAGTACTGAAATGCTAGTAGTTGGTCAAAATCAGGATTTTGGACGGTGCACTTGCTGCACTACATGTGGGTCAAACTAGAGAAATGCTGGGGCGATGGGACCTCGTATCTGGGAGTGGAAGGGATTTTGCCCATCTGAACTGAGAATTCAGAAGCCAATTTCAGAACAATGGTGCAAGCACTGGTCCTCTGCCAAGTGGATGACAGAAACACTCAGCTCAGCGGCCTCTCAGACACCATACTGGCACATGAGAAAGGCATCAACACACCCCTTCAAAGGCTTAAATAAGTTCTACCAACTTCAACCCAAATGCTGAACTACTTGCCTACTCTTCTAGGCTTGCGTCATATTCAGCTCCTGCGCCATCAGGGCAAAGCCATCGGAAACAACACCCCTACTTATCTGGACAAGAAACTACATCGGGCAACTCACCTGGAGCCAGAATATCACCTGATAAAGAACTGCAAGAAAGAAAAGCAGAGAAAGCCCCTGGGATCTGGATTAGCGGCTCCATGAACATCAGAACTGCTCTAATTCTCCTGCAAGAAAAAACCTGAAGGCACATTTCTTCAAGGAGTATTATTGCCAACACAACATGAACGACTTCTTACCTGCTCACTTGTAAATAATCTGGTATGGTACCAATGAGCTCTTGTCCCTTGTTCAGTGCTTTAATTTTTCCTAGGTAGGATTGCACTAAATAATAACCTCTACATACATTCGTACGTAAATATCAGTGCTTAATGCCAGAACTATCTTCAGGAGGCCACAGCAGCTTGTACCACTCGTAGCCCCTGCCAGCTGCCAATAACAGTACAAACACAGCTACTAACCATCACACTCTTACCAGCGTGTCATTTCCTTCTTTTAAAGGACCCCAAAGCTATAAGAATGGTTTGGGAGGCAGGTATTAGTCATTGGAAATATAAATTCAACTAATAAACAGCTGTTGTGCTCATACCTAAATTAACCAGACAGCGCCACTATGTGGCAGACTGACATAAACGCCAGTGCTTGCAATTAGGTACCGGCGCAGAGCACCGGAAACCATAGGCTCAAATTAAGCACTGATAAATATGTACGTAGTGATGTTCAGTGGAAGATATTTGTGTTGTTCCCTGATTGAAATAGCAGTGGCACTGCAAGGTAGGACTGAGTCCCATTGACACAGTTGTGTTCTTCCAGATGACAATCAAGGTGCACTGACTGTGTGGGTCCCATTGGGAGGTATGCTGCCCACTGTTATGTTTGGGTCGGTCTATGTATAATGGATCAGGAAATTCATCTGTGAATGAGAGATATCCTTGTGATAGGGGAGATACACACCACAGAGAGGTGGAGTTGGGAAGGGAAGCCGTGGGAAGAGAGATGTAGACGAGAGAGAGAAGTGAATGGTAGCTGCAGAAGCAAGAGGAGAAATGTGCAATGGAGAGTGAAACAGAGAGAAAAGTGCAGAGTACAGGTGAGGTTGCAGAGGTGAGGGGTGCACATAGACAAGAGAAGTCAACGCTGGAGGCTAAAATAACAAGCATTTACAATGCAATAGGTCTCCCAGCTTTAAAGTTTGAGCTATTGGCATTGTATATTACAATGTGTTACATTAACTTGTTATCAAACTCTGAATTGTTGTATAAAGATGATTTGCAAACTGTCAAATGTTGCTGAATAGTAAGCAACGTTGTGAATAATATTGTTTGCTAGTCATCCTTGGGTACCAGAGTACTTCACTTGAGGCAGCTCACTACTCTGCACTCACTACTCTGCACTCACTACTCTGCACTCACTACTCTGCACTCACTACTCTGCACTCACTACTCACTACTCTGCACTCACTACTCACTACTCTGCACTCACTGCTCACTACTCTGCACTCACTACGCACTACTCTGCACTCACTACTCTGCACTCACTGCTCACTACTCTGCACTCACTACTCACTACTCTGCACTCACTACTCTGCACTCACTACTCTGCACTCACTACTCACTACTCTGCACTCACTGCTCACTACTCTGCACTCACTACTCACTACTCTGCACTCACTACTTTGCACTCACTACTCACTACTCTGCACTCACTACTCACTACTCTGCACTCACTACTCACTACTCTGCACTCACTACTCGGCACTCACTACTCACTACTCTCCATTCACTACTCTGCATTCACTACTCTGCGCTCTCTGTAAGCTCACTGAAAAGTTTAGTTGTGCTATTGAATGGTCAAAGATCCTCTGTTCAATGGTACTCATTTTATCGACCTTAGAAGGATGAAAAGCCATGTAAACTCATGTGGAATCAAACAAGTGAACATGTGAGTATAGGAGAGCAAACACAGATCCTTGGAGTAGGCACATTAGCTCCTTTGGCCACCAGTGTAATACATAACTGTTACTATACCACATGACCCAGTAAGATAACGGTGTTCGGACAGTGTAGTGACACACACAGTAGTGTGTTTTACTGCTACTGCCTGTCTTCAGAGCAGCCTGTGACCGAAACGGGGGCTCTCTGTAAGCTCACTGAAAAGTTTAGTTGTGCTATTGAATGGTCAAAGATCCTCTGTTCAATGGTAAACATTTTATCGACCTTAGAAGGATGAAAAGCCATGTAAACTCATGTGGAATCAAACAAGTGAACATGTGAGTATAGGAGAGCAAACACAGATCCTTGGAGTAGGCACATTAGCTCCTTTGGCCACCAGTGTAATACATAACTGTTACCATACCACATGTCCCAGTAAGATAACGGTGTTCGGACAGTGTAGTGACACACACAGTGGTGTGTTTTACTGCTACTGCCTGTCTTCAGAGCAGCCTGTGACTGAAAAGGGGGCTCTCTGTAAGCTCACTGAAAAGTTTAGTTGTGCTATTGAATGGTCAAAGATCCTTTGTTCAATGGTACTCATTTTATCGACCTTAGAAGGATGAAAAGCCATGTAAACTCATGTGAAATCAAACAAGTGAACATGTGAGTATAGGAGAGCAAACACAGATCCTTGGAGTAGGCACATTAGCTCCTTTGGCCACCAGTGTAATACATAACTGTTACCATACCACATGTCCCAGTAAGATAACGGTGTTCGGACAGTGTAGTGACACACACAGTAGTGTGTTTTACTGCTACTGCCTGTCTTCAGAGCAGCCTGTGACCGAAAAGGGGGCTCTCTGTAAGCTCACTGAAAGTTTAGTTGTGCTATTGAATGGTCAAAGATCCTCTGTTCAATGGTACTCATTTTATCGACCTTAGAAGGATGAAAAGCCATGTAAACTCATGTGGAATCAAACAAGTGAACATGTGAGTATAGGAGAGCAAACACAGATCCTTGGAGTAGGCACATTAGCTCCTTTGGCCACCAGTGTAATACATAACTGTTACCATACCACATGACCCAGTAAGATAACGGTGTTCGGACAGTGTACTGACACACACAGTAGTGTGTTTTACTGCTACTGCCTGTCTTCAGAGCAGCCTGTGACCGAAAAGGGGGCTCTCTGTAAGCTCACTGAAAGTTTAGTTGTGCTATTGAATGGTCAAAGATCCTCTGTTCAATGGTACTCATTTTATCGACCTTAGAAGGATGAAAAGCCATGTAAACTCATGTGGAATCAAACAAGTGAACATGTGAGTATAGGAGAGCAAACACAGATCCTTGGAGTAGGCACATTAGCTCCTTTGGCCACCAGTGTAATACATAACTGTTACCATACCACATGTCCCAGTAAGATAACGGTGTTCAAACAGTGTAGTGACACACACAGTGGTGTGTTTTACTGCTACTGCCTGTCTTCAGAGCAGCCTGTGACTGAAAAGGGGGCTCTCTGTAAGCTCACTGAAAAGTTTAGTTGTGCTATTGAATGGTCAAAGATCCTTTGTTCAATGGTACTCATTTTATCGACCTTAGAAGGATGAAAAGCCATGTAAACTCATGTGAAATCAAACAAGTGAACATGTGAGTATAGGAGAGCAAACACAGATCCTTGGAGTAGGCACATTAGCTCCTTTGGCCACCAGTGTAATACATAACTGTTACCATACCACATGTCCCAGTAAGATAACGGTGTTCGGACAGTGTAGTGACACACACAGTAGTGTGTTTTACTGCTACTGCCTGTCTTCAGAGCAGCCTGTGACCGAAAAGGGGGCTCTCTGTAAGCTCACTGAAAAGTTTAGTTGTGCTATTGAATGGTCAAAGATCCTCTGTTCAATGGTAAACATTTTATCGACCTTAGAAGGATGAAAAGCCATGTAAACTCATGTGGAATCAAACAAGTGAACATGTGAGTATAGGAGAGCAAACACAGATCCTTGGAGTAGGCACATTAGCTCCTTTGGCCACCAGTGTAATACATAACTGTTACCATACCACATGTCCCAGTAAGATAACGGTGTTCGGACAGTGTAGTGACACACACAGTGGTGTGTTTTACTGCTACTGCCTGTCTTCAGAGCAGCCTGTGACTGAAAAGGGGGCTCTCTGTAAGCTCACTGAAAAGTTTAGTTGTGCTATTGAATGGTCAAAGATCCTTTGTTCAATGGTACTCATTTTATCGACCTTAGAAGGATGAAAAGCCATGTAAACTCATGTGAAATCAAACAAGTGAACATGTGAGTATAGGAGAGCAAACACAGATCCTTGGAGTAGGCACATTAGCTCCTTTGGCCACCAGTGTAATACATAACTGTTACCATACCACATGTCCCAGTAAGATAACGGTGTTCGGACAGTGTAGTGACACACACAGTAGTGTGTTTTACTGCTACTGCCTGTCTTCAGAGCAGCCTGTGACCGAAAAGGGGGCTCTCTGTAAGCTCACTGAAAGTTTAGTTGTGCTATTGAATGGTCAAAGATCCTCTGTTCAATGGTACTCATTTTATCGACCTTAGAAGGATAAAAAGCCATGTAAACTCATGTGGAATCAAACAAGTGAACATGTGAGTATAGGAGAGCAAACACAGATCCTTGGAGTAGGCACATTAGCTCCTTTGGCCACCAGTGTAATACATAACTGTTACCATACCACATGACCCAGTAAGATAACGGTGTTCGGACAGTGTACTGACACACACAGTAGTGTGTTTTACTGCTACTGCCTGTCTTCAGAGCAGCCTGTGACTGAAAAGGGGGCTCTCTGTAAGCTCACTGAAAAGTTTAGTTGTGCTATTGAATGGTCAAAGATCCTTTGTTCAATGGTACTCATTTTATCGACCTTAGAAGGATGAAAAGCCATGTAAACTCATGTGAAATCAAACAAGTGAACATGTGAGTATAGGAGAGCAAACACAGATCCTTGGAGTAGGCACATTAGCTCCTTTGGCCACCAGTGTAATACATAACTGTTACCATACCACATGTCCCAGTAAGATAACGGTGTTCGGACAGTGTAGTGACACACACAGTAGTGTGTTTTACTGCTACTGCCTGTCTTCAGAGCAGCCTGTGACCGAAAAGGGGGCTCTCTGTAAGCTCACTGACTCCTAGCAGTCACTGCAAACCATCCTGAGTGCTCGGTGGCAGCTATATAAGGTATATAAATATTCCATTGCCACCAGTTGACCCCGTGATACTCCGGTCCTAATGGAAGCAGCCCCTTTGAAAGTCAGCAGTATAGTATTATATTGATATAGCTCTCCCTGCCAGTGTACCTCCCTGAACCCGCGGCGCGCGCCGGTATATAGGAGTGCAGCTGACCTGCTGTGGCTGCTATTAATAAATACAATTGATGCTTCATCGTTCTGAGCTGCCTGTGCCCTCTGCCTTTAGTGAGCTGTGCAGCCGCTGCCTGGCTGCTTCTGCTCTGTTTTCAGCCTTGGCTGGCAGCGATGGGGTTAACGCTGCTCAAGCAGGAGTAGTGTTCGCCGCTGGATCTGGAAAGCGCATGCGTGCAATCACACGCATGCGCGCTAAACGGCCAGAAGTGGGATCACAGACCGGCAGAGACGGGCAGCGGGCAACGAGAGGAGAAACCGGCGGAATCCAAGGACTGCACGGAAGAGAACAGGACCGGACAACTTAGTTGTAGGAGGTAGGAGGGGGTATCGGTGCACGTGTGTGTGTATGCTCGTGTGTGTATGTATGTGTGCGACGGCGGGGGAGCCTCGGCGCACTCGTGTGTGTGTGTATGCATGGGAGAGTGTGTGTCTCTGTATGTATGTATGTATGTATGTATGTGCGTGCGTGCGTGCGTGCATGGGTGCTCGTGTGTGTGTCTGTGTCTGTGTGAATGCGCATGCGTGTAGGAGCTTCCCAGGAGACAGCAGCTGGCCACAGCGCTCGTTCGCGTGCGCGTGGCCAGCTCTAATCGCCTCCTCGGAGAGAAAATGCGCGCGCCAGGTGCTGTCTCCTGGGAAGCAGAGTCAGCGACAAAAGATCTCCTGGCGGACACAGCGCTGACGCGCTGTTAAACGCCAGGAGACCTAAAAATGTATGCATCCTCTTCTTACTCATCCCCCTGCGCAAAGTGTTCACTTTAGGCCCCACAATGCCTGTGACAACTGGGTCCATGATGCCCATTCCCATGTGTTTTGGTTTTATTGTCCCTATTCCTCAGTGTTTCCCAGTGTCTACATTTCTTTGACCTGTTGACATCATATTGCCGTGTCCTTCTGACGTAATGTGATTGCCCTGTCCCAAAACCCCATTTCTTTGTCCCAGTGCATCTCTTTTGCTATATTTGTAAAAAAAACACCCGAGCAAGGGCCCAGGATTTTTCTGAGAAGCAAGCTGCAGACCCTGCAAAATGCTGGGGTTGCCAAATCCCTAGGATGCCTAGTGTTGATTTCACCTCATGCCTCTTTCTTGTCAATTCCTATCTTTATCTTAACTAGGGCTCCCTGTTTTATATTTTTTTTTTTGCCATTTCCGTCTGTTTTTATCCATATTTATTTTTTTGCTAATTTTATCTGTATTTATCCATATTTATTTTGGGTTTTGTGGAAGAATGAATCTTAAATTAGTATATTTCCACATTTATTTAACCAATAAATATGCACTCATGCTTGAATGTCTTCCAGGTTTCAGTGCTGTGAACACCCGCAGAAGATAAATCAGTGCACTTACATGCAAATATGCAAATTTCAGTATCAACCTTGTGCATAGCTACTGCTGCTAAAGCCTCTTTACTAAAATTCCTTTATTTATTAACCCCTTATCTATCAATCCACACATCTATTGGCCTGGCCGTAATGGCAGACAGTATTTAGAATTACTCAAAAGCAACCCAATTTCCGTTTTTTTCCACATTTAAAAATAAATAAAGACAAGAAAATGAATGTTTTCTGTCTGCATTTATCTGTAAAAACCGAAAACAGGGAGCTTTAATCTTAACCAAGAAGGTTTTTTCCCTACCCGCATTCTCATTTTGCCATTGGTTTGCTATCTTTCACTTATTCCTTCTTTCTCCCTTTTCTGACTTTATCTCTTTCTTGCTCTTGGTCAAAGTCTTATGGAAAAAATAATTCCCAATCCCCACACGAGTGCTGCAGCCCACCACGTGCAGCACTTGAGTAAATAAACAGATTGCCCGTACAGCCTGTGTTTAACTTTTTGTTGACATGTGCAAATTATGCACAAGAGGGTGGATTAAGTGGCATGTGTGGCAAATCCATTACTAAGCGAAAAATGCAGCAGTTGAAGAAAGGCATATTTCCAGCCTACTTGGTTATAATATACATTTTCCTGTAGCGACTAGAAATTCAAATTTCTATTAAAAACATAAAGGCTGCCATCATCTACCTAACATCTCTCATTTGAACAACAGTTGCCAAAGCATCTCCAGATCATAATGATGTCACAAAGTAAATTGTGGTATCCTTCATTGTGCTATCCCTATTCCCTATGTATGAGTGACTTGCTGATTATAGAATGTTATCCTTAGAATGTTATGATGTAGAATGTTATGATGTAGTTATGTTGATATTCTAATTGGGGCCAGTACTGAGTCAGTTACTGCCTGCCTTTGTCTCCTGTGGATGAGATCCTTTCTTCATGAGATGTTAATAAAGAAACCTTATATCATCATCCTGCATTTCTTGAATTACTACTTCTTCACATTGGCGACGAGGACGGGATGAAGACTTGTCTTTCAACTTTCAATATTTTTGTTGAAGAGGAAAATATCTACATTAAAAGAAAATCTCTCAAAAGGATCTCAACATCAAGCCTCACCTTAAGGTACTTTGCGCAACTTTATACTTAATATTGGGCAGTGAAAATAGGAAAAAAAGATTTTACATTCTTTTGATAATTTTTCTTGCCCTTTCTTCGCATTTTTTTTTCTTGCGCTCCATATATTTCATGTCTATAAACAATATTGTTAGAACGAACTTCTCCTGGGAGGCTTGAAAGGGTCTGTCCGCTTGTTACTTGTTACGTATTTTTATTAAAACGCGGCAGACTTGCTTGGCTTTTAGAGTACATTCACCCCGTGGAAGTGTTAAACGTCAGAAAACTAGTGGCAGATATTATTTGGATTTGAGTGGTTATTCGCTATATTTCTGAGGACTAGCGGTAGAGTCGATTTGGATTTAAAGGACTTTAAAATAACAATTTTGTGACTGAGAGCGTAACAAACTTGTAAGGAAGCATAACTACCTTCACTCGCGTGTTCTCTGCTCTCGTGTTCAGTCACGCTCCAGGCACTCCAACTCTTGTCGTCATTGCGTTACTAAACAATGTACGCATTCTTCTGATGCTCTGCGTGAACGCTGCGTTCCAAACTCCTCTGCGCTCCAGCTACGTCACATTTAGACAAAGCTTCTTCCTTGGCAACGCTTGTCTTCACTTGACTACGCCGCGTTGTAGTGAGGCCCCTCAACAAAGCATCTCTTGCCGCTTACCATTTCTCCTGACAGACTTGGATAGGAGAAGAACGAGAGGAGGTAGCAATATTTTATTTTGAATTTCACGAACATTTTGAACTTGTGAGTTCTCAAAGTACTGTTTCATCGTCACGAACATTTTGAACTTGTGGGTTCAAAAAGTACTGTTTCATCTTCACGTCGTGGGATTTAAAGGCTTTTGCAATGGTGTGTCTACACTGACACACTCAGCTTTCTTAGCGTGTCTATGCTGACACACTCGTTTCTTTTAATAAGTTATTTATTGAAACGCTGATACTGAATATAATTTGTATGCCTTTTAATTATTATTTCTTTACAGGTCCATGGAAATATTTGTTTAATTATTATTTCTTTACAGGTCCATGGAAGTATTTGTTTTGATTCACTTATTAGTATCTTATGATACTTTGCTTCGCTAAGATGTCATCAGTTTATTTATACTGATATTATCTTCAACTTTTAATTAGTTGATCTCATTACTGTGAAATTACTTTGTTTTATTTCTGTGCTCACTTTTTCTTGTACTTTGTTAGTTAGAAATGTAGAACGTTACAGCTGCGCCTTTTTTCCTATCGAAACCAGGTGATCCACCCATTCGCTGGTCCAAATGGAAAAAGGTATTTATAAATTATGCGAGGGTGTGTGGTACATCTCTCTCTGCGGAAAGGAAGTCTGCACTTTTAATGCACTGTTTAGGTTCTGAGGGGCAAGAGGTATTTGAACATTTGCTTGAATTGACTACTGAGGAAGCGAACAACTTAAATGAATTTGAGATTAATCTTAAAAAACTGGACATGCATTACCTGCCAAAGGTGAGTACCATCTTAGAAAGGTACCACTTTGGTAGGCGTATGCAGAAAGATGATGAGTCAATAGAGACTTATGTCACAGCTTTACGCAAATTAGCTGCCACTTGTATATTCGATGGAACTTTAGAGGAAAGAATACGTGATCAATTCATGTTAGGATGTTGTTTGGAGAAAATTAAGGACGAACTGTGGCAAAAAGACGACCCAGATTTAAATGAGGTCATCACTATAGCCAAAAGATTAGAACATTCTCTTGCCTGTGTAAAAGTTTTCAAGAAAGAAAAGGTAACATCTGAAGAAAAAGTCCTATTTGTTAATCAGAAAAAGTCTCTTGAAAAACCAGACTCTGGAACAACAGCTAAATTTACTAAGAAACTGACTAACTTCACTCCTTCTTCTTCTAATTTCTCGAGACCCTCCACTAGTTCCAAACTGAAGTGCTTTCATTGTAATGCCTCTGACCATCTGGCCAATGATAGTTCATGCACTGCTTTATCTTCTAAATGTGGTACCTGCAAACACAACAATGATGGACAGAATGTGGATCAATGTCACACATTCACCCCAGTCCAAAGATCTGGGCCCAAATCCATCGTTTTTCCACTCCACACCACCCTGGGTTAGACAATGGCGATATGCAAATCAGCGCTGACCCTGTGCCCCATGGGAACAGTCCAGTCCGAACTACAAAAGCCATGTCCTTCCCAGAACGGAAACAAGCATCCGAGGACCGGCCCGGTTTCGAGGTAACACCTCTCATCAGCCCGGCTAGCTTGATTCCAGTGGTGTGGAGTGCCTGGGACTCACGTCTGAGCATCCCCAGTACACTTGGAGCGGTACCTGCAAACACAACAATGATGGACAGAGTGTGGATCAATGTCACACATTCACCCCAGTCCAAAGATCTGGGCCCGTTCTGGGAAGGACATGGCTTTTGTAGTTCGGACTGGACTGTTCCCATGGGGCACAGGGTCAGCGCTGATTTGCATATCGCCATTGTCTAACCCAGGGTGGTGTGGAGTGGAAAAACGATGGATTTGGGCCCAGATCTTTGGACTGGGGTGAATGTGTGACATTGATCCACATTCTGTCCATCACTGTTGTGTTTGCAATTACCGCTCTAAGTGTACTGGGGATGCTCAGACGTGAGTCCCAGGCACTCCACACCACTGGAGTCAAGCTAGCCGGGCTGATGAGAGGTGTTACCTCGAAACCGGGCCGGTCCTCGGATGCTTGATTCCGTTCTGGGAAGGACATGGCTTTTGTAGTTCGGACTGGACTGTTCCCATGGGGCACAGGGTCAGCGCTGATTTGCATATCGCCATTGTCTAACCCAGGGTGGTGTGGAGTGGAAAAACGATGGATTTGGGCCCAGATCTTTGGACTGGGGTGCATGTGTGACATTGATCCACATTCTGTCCATCACTGTTGTGTTTGCAATTATCTTCTAAATGTAGCAACTGCGGTAAGGTGTGGCATTACTCGAAGGCTTGCAAGTCTCAAACAAATAAGAAGAATAGGCGAGTGAAAGAAGTTTTAATTGATGACGACTCTGATTCTGACTGATGATTTACATTGTGGGGAAATTTCCTTATCTGATGAGAAAAAGTGTAAAGGTGCTATTGACGTGGTGCGTATTGATAATTGTGAAGTCAAGATGTTATTTGACTCTGGGGCAAAAATCACTTTAATACCCAAAGTTTTCTTTGACAAAAAACGTTATGGAAAGGTAAAAGTTTTTAAGCCTGATATAAGGCCATTAGCCTATGGGAGACAACCTATTAAACTTGTAGGTTATTTCAATGGTCAGATTGACTACAAGGGAAGACTCACTGCAGGGAAAATTTACATCTCCTGCAGGGGGGACAGCATTCTAAGTTGGTTTCATCAGGCTGACTTACATGTCTCCTTAGCTCCTGGTGAGAATCCCTGCATTATTCTGAGAGACATATTACCTGACTCTGGTGTGAATAATCCTGTGATAAATGATGTATCTCCATGTGCAGCTAGCTGTGATGTGGTTGGTGTACAAAAGGTCGCAAATTCGACTTCAAATGATGTGTCTTATCCTGATTGGCGTGGACAATTTAAGAATGTTTTTAGTGACAAACTAGGTTGTCTTTCTGATTATATACATAATATTACCTTGAAGACAGATGCAGTTCCTGTAAAGTGCGTAGCGTTCCTTTAGCCATGCAGGAACCTATGCGGTTAGAATTAGAGAAACTCTTGCGTGATGGTATCATTGTGAAATCTGAGGCGAGTGAATGGGTTTCTCCCGTTGTTTTAGCGTGGAAACCCTCAGGCGACATTCGTTTTTGTGTTGACCTTAGGGGTCTTAATAGGGAGGTTGTAGCGGATAGATACCCTCTTCCCAATATTAATACCATGTTAACTCAATTTGGGGATGCGTGCATGTTTTCCACTCTTGACCTTAGGGCTGCGTACCATCAGGTGAGGATTGATGAGACGTTCATGGGTCTCACAACATTTATCACACCCTTTGGCACATATAAGTTTACCCGCTTACCTTTTGGCTTAATCTCTGCGGCCTCTGTTTTTCAGAGAGTAATGGAGGATGTATTAAAGGGTATTGCTGATGTTAAAATTTATCAAGACGATGTGCTTGTATTTGGTTTATCACAAAGTCAACATGATCTTAGAGCTAAATCTGTGCTGGAGCGTTTTGCTGACAGAGGATTGACATTAAGGGAAAACAAGTGCAGATTTAATTTGACTGAGATTGACTATTTAGGTCACTGTTTGACCCCTGATGGTGTAAAACCTAAAGAAAAGTTGGTAAAAACTATACACAGTCTGCCTACACCAAAGTCTAGAGAGGAGTTGGTTACTTTCCTAGGTATGGCAGAGTATTATAATAAGTTTGTGCCCCATTTTGCAAATAAAACCCTTAATATGAGAGCTTTATTAAAAAAAGGAGTTAAGTTTACATGGTCTCAAGTGTGTCAAAAGGAGTATGAACTTGTCAAACAAGATTTAAATCTAGCTCCTTCTTTACAGAGTTTTGATGTGAATTATGATTCAATTTTGGTCACAGATGCTAGTTCTCGAGGTTTGGGAGCTGTGCTCAAGCAAATGAAGGATGGGAAAGAGATTACCATCTTGTTTCTGTCTAGATCTTTAGTTGGCTCAGAGTTGTCATATTCGGTGATTGAAAAAGAGGCTCTTTGTATTTATTGGGCAATTAGGAAAATAAAGAAGTTCCTGTGGGGTAATTCGTTTGTGGTTCACACAGATCATAAACCGTTGAAGGATGTTTTTTGTAAAAAGAGTTTGGATGCTATTTCTTCGCGTATTTGTAAATAGGTTATCGCTCTTCAGGATTTTGAATTTGAAGTGAGGTATTAACCAGGTGTGAATAATAAGGTTGCAGATTGTCTCTCTAGATTAGTTTTGGAACAAGATGACCGAACTTCATTGTCATCTGAGGATTCTTGGGAAGTGGATGAGTTCAAGGTGTGTGAAGTTGTTGAAGGCATTGTTCAAGAGAATGACTGGAGAGAGGCCATGAGTACTGACACTGACTTACAAGAAGTTTGTGATTTGATTAGTAAAGGGTGGCCATGTCTTAAGAATTTGAGTGTTAGTGCCAAGAGGTACTGGAATGTTAAGGACGAACTGTCTTTAAAGGATGGTTTGTTGTGGAGGGGTACTAGACTTATCCCACCTTCTCTGATTAGGGAAAAAATTCTTCACTTAGCTCACCAAGGGCATCAAGGGATATCTAAGACAAAGGAGAGAATACGGTTACATTTCTGGTGGCCAGGTATAGATATTCTTGTGGAACGAATGATACGTGATTGCGTTGAATGTAACTCATCTGATAAGGTGTGTAAGACAAGAACACAACCAATGATTATTAGAGAAAGCAGGTACGGTGTTGGCAAGATGTAGCCTTAGACATTCTGGGGCCAATTTCCTGTGGTAGTGGGCAACGGTATGTGTTAGTCTTGATTGATATGTTCTTGCGATGGCCAGAGATAAAAATCACCCAGAATATTGAGACCAAGGACATAATCAAATTTTTACGAGATGTATTTGGTAGGGAGGGGTTCCCTGAAACAATCCTTACAGATAATGGTGTACAGCTGGTATCAAAGGAGATGGAGGATTTCCTGGCCAATAAGGGTATTAAGCATAAGCGTTGTTCACTTTACCATCCGGAATGTAGCGGAATGGTGGAGAGGTTCAACCGAGTACTTAAGGAATCTATTCAGGTTTCTAAAGATCAGGGGTCAGATTGGAAAACTAATCTGATGGAAAGAGTAATGGTGTATAGAGTCACACCACATTCCACCACAGGCGAGATTCCTTTTGTGCTTTTCCGAGTTCGCACACCGAACACTTACATATTTCAAACTTGGATGAGGAATCGAGGGGTGGAAACTGAGAATCATAACAGGGGCCTAGGTTTGTTGAAGCAGAAGATCAAGTCAAGGCTTAGGAAGGAGAATTTTGATAACAGACATGCAGTTACTCATACTAAAGAGTGTATTGGGGATCGGGTGAGAATTCGTCTTCCACTTAGATCCTCAGGGGCAAAGTTCTCTTCTCCTTTTTATGTCACAAAACTCTTTCATAATGCTGTTAAACTAAATGATGGAAGGATTTGGAATTTGAATCGAGTTGCTTCATTTTCAGGTTCAGCTTCAAAAGATAAGAGTTCGAGCAATGGTGTTATTTCTGCTGGGTCGACTTTAGCAAATAACAATTCAACCGATACGGATGTTCATGCTGAGTCTGATATTCCTGTCAGGAAAAGTACACGTTTGACCTGTGCTCCTGCAGCTCTTAGTGACTATATTTTAAAATAACAATTTTGTGTTTCAGGGGAAGGTGTGTGGTATTCTTCATTGTGCTATCCCCATGTATGAGTGACTTGCTGATTATAGAATGCTATCCTTAGAATGTTATGATGCAGAATGTTATGATGTAGTTATGTTGATATTCTAATTGGGGCCAGTACTGAGTCAGTTACTGCCTGCCTGTGTCTCCTGTTGATGAGATCCTTTCTTCATGAGATGTTAATAAAGAAACCTTATATCATCATCCTGCATTTCTTGAATTACTACTTCTTCACATAAATGCATCAACTTCTTTTCAGATGAACACAAAGAACTGAAAACCAGATGATCTGACGGCATCTCAAACCATGAACTGTAAAAATGAGAACTAGTTCAAATTGCTAAATTGGAGCAACTGCAAAACACTGCACTAGGGAGGGTGAACAGAAGTAAGGTTAATATTAGCCTCTAGCCTCTGCTTGTTTAATAAAATCATATTTCTGTACCAACAAGAGAGAAATCTGCACTTTATCACACAGCACAGAGTCACCTTTCAAGTATGTTCACAGCCCTAGAACAACTTTCAAAGCTGTGCTTTTAATGGCCTAAAGTTGAAGTTTTTAGAAGTTCCGCATGAGAAGGATCAGCTGACGTCAGGATGACTTCTAAACCACCTTACACCACAAATGTCATGTAGGCATTTGCTGTTGGAGCACAATTAGCTAAAAAGTTGCTTCAACCAACACCTGTCATAAAATTTGGAGATGAAGCCTGGGAGGCAAAGGGGCACTTCAAAAGAACCCACAATAGAAACTGAAAGTTGGGAAAATGCCCCAAGGTGAACTGCCTTCATGAGCATGCATGTAACGCACAGCATAATATGTACAATAAAGTCTGGGTGCAGATGTTGTTATTTCATTTTTCTGTGCCGAGGCAGTTTTGCGGGGTGGGGCTGGGCAGCGCAGGGGGAGGAGTGGTGGCACTCTCTAAGTGCGCATGACTGTTTGGCCGGCCGTCTTAGGTTTTAAAGGACTCCATCTCAAAGATGTTTAACAAGGCTTGTACCGGCTAGAATAGAACAGTGGATTGGAGAGGAATCACTTGATATGTCAGAACCAAAAACGTTTCCAGACAAACCATCATTCTTTGGACCAGGATTTTGCCCTTTAACATACTGCACGGTAGTCGACTCTGAAGACTGAAAAGCTATATTGTTGCCTTCTAAACTTACTTGTTGCATTCGGTAAGGTGACCGTGCAACTCCTTTGTTCTAAACTACAAAAGTTCACTGTAACTCTAGCTCTTCTATGCGTTCTGAAGTGTCTGACCACAGGGCATTGAGTATGGGTGGAGCGATGGAGTTCAGAATGGCTAATGGGACGGACCATTATCCATTGAACTTAAACTGAGATGTGTACTTGCACCATTCCTGTTTAGTCTGTTTACTGTCAATTTTTGGGAAGACTTGTGAGGAACAAATTCTTTCCCACCTAACGTGGGTAGTACTAAAGTGTACATCGATAACCTACCTGTGCTTCATTACACACTGGCGGGTCTGCAAAGACAGCAGAAGGTCTTGAAGAGTTATTACTTGATTAACAAGGTTGATGTAAATACTAATAAAATTAGATGAATAGTCTTCAGAAGGGGGAAAAGGAGACCAACATCCTGATGGTTTGAAAACAAGAACCTTGAGTATGAGTACTTTGGCATTAATTTTGTTAGATCTTTTAATTTCAGATGTCGCTGGAGATGTCCAAGCAGTGCAAGCTTTGGTTAAGTTTAACTGAGAATATGGATGACACTGTAATACACCCTTCTAACCAGACCCACTGAGGGAAAATCGCTCCCACAGTGCTGCATGGAGAAAAATATTTCCACTGAGCGGAGGGAGCAATTTTGAACCCTTGGTGGGAGAATACCTAATGTGTGGGCTTCTTCAATGAAGAGTGGTTGAGAGATGTGTCTAGAGTTGGGCCTTGTAGCAATTAAAATAATGGACAAGTGTAAACTTGCTAATGGTTAAGGAGAAAGAATTGGAAGAAGACAGATACATTTCAATATTTTGCTGGTAAGAGCTCAAGAGTAGCAAAATATTTCAGAATAAAATGATTGAAAGTCACTTTGATATGATTCCCAAAGAATCCGAGCGGGTACAGAAGTGGGAAGAATGTTCCTGGGAGTCCACAGAAAAAGGAGGGGTGAGGGAGCATGGGCACAAGCTGGATTTGCCTCCAGATTTATCTGACATAAATATTAAAATGCTGTGACTTTATAAGCAAGCTTTTATCATGGTTGACTGCAGCAGCACCATTATGAAATAATTCCTGATCCATATATTAGAAGACAGTTACCTAAAGGGTGTTTAGTTATTGTCCCAATTTGGGCATGTAAAACAGTGATTCAAAGAATTTAATCTGATATTTCTTCCTGTGTATGTGAGCTAGGTTTTCTATAGAGCAGTGATTCTTGACTTCAGGTCCAGGGACCTCTAGGAGCCCGCAAAGCCTTCTCAGAGGGTCCGCTACTGATTAGGAAATTAAATAATATAAACCGGTTAAAGAAATGTCTATAAAGAAGCAAAATGAAATATTAAATATTTAAAAACGGTCTGTAAATGTGAAGGTATTTTAAATTGAAGGCTAAAAATAAGTTAGTATCCTCAGATTGATTTGTGGAGTAGTGCAAGTGCACCAAACAGAAAATAGTATGGCTGGTGAGTGGCCTCAATTGAATTATTTTTTTAATATTTGTGAATTAAATTAAATATTTCATCATTTGTGTATTTGTTTTGATGAACACTTGTTTCTGTATGTATTGTTTAGCAGTAAAAAAATCATCACAAATGCTTAGTTAGGGTCCCTGCTAGGCGCAGCTGGCATAAATCGGCGGGGGGGAGGGGGCATGATGAGCAGGGAGGGGGTTAATTTAATAAAAAAAATATATATATTTTTTTACCTTAGCCTCCAGTCCCAGACTCCCGCATTACGTCTCCTGCTCGCTGCTCACAAGAAGCAGGCAGCCTCCCTCTCTTCCCCTTCTAAACACAACGCTGCAATAGCAGCATTGTGATTGGCTAAGACGCCGCCTTTACAGGCGTCTACGGGGAGGCCGTTTTCTTCATGCAGGCAGCGCAGCAGCCTACATGAAGAAAACGGAGAGTGCTATGACTGGTTTGGTCGACCCTGGGGCCGACCAAACAGTCAGCGCCCATAACATTGGGCTAGCCACTCCTCCCTAACCCACCCACCCCCAACCAGGCATATTTTCTGCTGCTATCTCGCAGTGCGAGAAGCAGAAAGGTAAAATGGTATTCATACCATTTTACGTTGCTGCTTCTCGCACTGCGAGAAAGCAGTGGGGCAACGCTCCAACGCCCACGCCGAGGAGCCGCCCCTGGTCCCTGCCTTCCAGTAGTGCTTCAGTGGGGGTCCCCAGGTTCCAGTAATGATTACGTGGAGTCCATAGAAGTCAAAGGTTAAAAACCGTCACTATAGAGCACCCTATCCTTATTTAGCCATTCTTTCACTGTTGTTAAGAAACTGAGAAACCATCAGAGGTGGGGTGCAATGCAATTTTTATTTACTCATGACATAAAAGAAATCGCCTCGGTGAAAGATCTGTTCCTTTGAAAACTTAACCTAGCCTCGAGGTGCTGAAAAGATTGGGTGATCAGCTATTTTATACACTGTGCATGCCTGATACAATGGTACTTGCATATTTTATTAGATTGTTATGATTTCAAGTAATACTTTATAGATTAAATACACTTATTTTATTATAATCCTAATATTTTTATACAATTGCTCTATTTGCTGCTGTACATATTCTAATTTCCTTCTTTCTTGTAGTCTTGGTTTTTCTCCTGACCTTTCTTCTTTCTTTCCTATTTCTAATACTTACACATGTTGATTGTATCCTCTCATGAATTTTGTAAAGCACTTTGGCAAACACGCTAGGAATTCCACAATAAATATATAATGCATAAATGCAATACATAAATGCATACGTATAAAATATTCATACAGACTATTTACATCTGATTCAAACTTTAATTGACATTACTATTTCTTTCCCATCAGATAGTGTATTTTCACTTTGGTAAATAATGGGTTTTGCGTACAGCTGCGAATAATATATAGCAATGGCATATATTGATGTATTGGACGTCTCTCCCAGCACCCTCAGAACATCTCAGACTACGTTGATGGCCAGTACAGCCAGTCTTATCAAGAGGCGTGAGTAATGGTACCGGTCAGACCAGGGCATACCACCAAACCCTGTGGAGCGTAAGGGCGGGGGAAGGGCATACTTCCGGAGGCCTCCATTTGGTCTAAAACCTATGAATATCTGTAGGATATGGGCAGGGCACAAGCCCTAAAAAAAGAAGTGGAGGGACGCTGACGTCACAACAGAAAGTGACGTCACGAAAGGTGGCTTGCACCATCAGACTCATTGCCTTCCCTCGCTCACCCCTTAGATGCGATTGCATCAGAGAAGCCAGCGCATGAGCAGCGTTCTGAATGAACTCCGATCTCGCCCCAGAGAGGCCAAAGAGTGAATGTGTGGCTCCAGTTATCCAGCTCCCGCTAAAATAAGTGGGGGGACGCCGTCCACCCGCCTGGTACCCCGACTCGAGCCCTGGATATGGGAGTCTCTTGTGTACTTCATCACATTCTGAAGGGAAGCCCCATGATTTTGTGTTATGCTACTGGATTAGGCATGTGAGACATCCCTAATATTGCCACAAAAACCTCTGGGTACTGGAAAAGCACCATCAAAGCAGAGTTCACATTTCCAGTATTGAAACAGCATGTGTCCCTAATGTGCCTTAAGCTTTCTTCCGGGGAAATAGGGACATTGTTAGGCATTTCTATTCAAAGCCATTGTAGTTTACATGGTGATCTTGCATGGAACAGATGCCACGGAAAAAAAGGATATCTTTTTTTACAGAGTTTGACCCGAATCGGGTATCAGAGCACTTTACATAGCACCAGTTACAGTTACATGAGGACACATTCATTTTTGTTAGGCATGGGGAGATTAACAGCCAGATTCATGAAGGAAAAATCGGCTCGCAAAGGGCCAGATTCTGTGAATCTGGCCCTTTGCGAGCGCTTTTTTTGCATTTGGGATTCATCATCCCAAATGCAAAATTCGCAAATTCTAAAATCGGTAAATTGCGAGGAATTGCATTTAAGGAATCTCTATTTCAGATTCCTTAAATGCAATTCATGAACCATTTTAGAATTGCGAAATCGCAAATTTTGGCCTCTATTTACCGCGAAGTCTGACTTCGTGGTAAATAGCGAAAACTTAGAAAAATGCACTTTAGTGCATTTTTCTAAGTTGGATGTTACACACACACATGTCCTTTGGACATGTGTGTGCGCAACACCAGTGTAAATCACCATTTCAGGGGTGCTACAGGGTGTCTGGACCCTTGAAATCGCTTCCTTATTTGCGATTCGCTAATTGCTAATCGCAAATAAGGATTGACTCCCCATTCATTCCTAAGTCATTCCTTATTTGCGATTAGCAATTAGCGAATCCCAAATAAGGAAGATGTAGAAATCGCTATAAATTTTGCGATTGCTACATGCATCCCGTTTTGCGAGTCTTTAATAGCGATTCCTTAATAATCGCTATCAAGGACTCGCAAAAGAGGACAATGATGAATCTGGGGGTAGGTGATTTGCCCAGAATCACAGGATGTTCAGCGTCCTTGACGAGACTCAAACCCAGTTCCCCAGATTCAAGGTCGACCGCCCTAGCCGTTAGTCTAACTCCTCTCCCCAATATAGACCAGATAGAGCTGATCTCCATTATACATTGCGCCCGCTATGTGTGCCCCCGGGGCACAATGATATCACAGAACGGGCCACAGACACTTCTGTAATACCGATAGTGCTGATACATATGTAGCACCAGCCCTATCGTGAGAGGGTGTTCCCTCATTTGCATGGGGGTGTGGCTCCATGCAAACGAGGTAATCTCTTTGCCTCTGCAACTGTGCCGTATTATTGACGCGGATGAAGACACAAAGAGACCCTTAGGAGGTGTACTGACAGTGCGCCACTGAAAGCAAGCACACTGTCAGTGGGCCCGATTCACAGAATGAACTTAAGACTCAATCCTAAACTTACTACTATTTTGTCTTAAGTCTGTCTTAAGTCTGTCTTAAGTTTGTCTTAAGACAAACTTAAGACAAAATCCTAACTTCTGTGAATACCAAAAGTAGTAAGTTCATTCTGTGAATGCCAAAAGTAGTAAGTGCATTCTGTGAATACCAAAATAGTAGGAAATTTAGGATTAAGTCTTAAGTTCATTCTGTGAATCGGGCCCAGTGTGCCTCCTTAACGCAGGCCTCTGTAAGGCCTGTGGCCACTCCAGATATTGACCTGCGGGCAGCTGCAGTCACTCCCTGCACCAGCCTGCAGGGGGCTCTCTCTCCCCTTTCGACCTCCGACATAATGTCTAGGTACGTCGATGTAGAGCTAAAAATAGTAAATCGGTCCTACCGTGAAGAGATATTGGTCGATATTGTGGAGGCGATATATGCAGCGATTGATGTTCTTGTGCTTAAACTTGTGACATACAATAATTTCAGACAGAAGCTTGCAACACATCTTCTCTGAGACCAGTCCACGCCTCTGAGACGACTTTAACCAACAAATGAAGTCCTTGCAAAAGTGTGCCCTCCTTCCACAGTTGAGACACAAACCCACTGGACGCAAAAGTGCAGGAGCAGATAGTCACCTCTGGGATGTGACAAGCCCAAAAGGGCCAATGAAAGGACAAAGACACACCGCAGAGGTGCAGTATCTTCCAAACACACACACTCCCTTGGACCCATCAATAGTGGCAAACATAAAGCTACCTCATGTACAACTCCTTTGTGCCTTCCCCCCTTTCGCCACCCCACAAATTCAAGAGTGAATGGCACTGAGAGAAGCTGGTACTGTGGGGAACTAGGAGCTCTTTTATTTCCAAAATCTATTTTAGTTTGCATTGTAGACAATCGATACATAGCATTAACAGTAAACAATAACCCCACCTGACGGTGAACATGTGCAGCCTTCAGAACAGAAAGACATTTTCACCATCCGACAGGCCCCATCTTCCAGGAGTCTAGCTCCTCCCCGACCAGTTGCCAAGCTGTCCGCTTTAGCTCTTCAGTGCCTCACCCCTTCTTCACACATAACCAGGGCCACTGGAATTATGCGGCAGGAGTGAGCCAAATTATGTGGCAGGGTTGAGTAAATTATGCAGCAAGAAAAGCCAAATTATGTGGCATAATGCAGCATATTCTGTAATACTAATATTTCATTATTTCGTCATTTACATTTGTTAACACTGTTTGGGCATTGGTTGCACCTCATTAGCACCTGTTTAATACCCAAATATAGCAATAAGCAACAGACAGGTGACCAGTCCAGCTTTGCCAAGGACATTCCACTGCGCAGCAAGGGGTCACTGCATTTTTAGTAACTTTTGAACTGTTTAAGTTAGAACCAACATTTTTGGGGGTTTAAAATTGAAGATTATGCTGCAGATGATAGACTATGTGGCAAATGCAGTAAATCTATAATTATGCGAAAATCAAATCAGCGGCAAAATTGCATAATTTCAGTGGCCCTGCCCATACCCCATTTGTCCACCTGTTATCTGGTCCCAAACCCAGCCCTTAAGGTCGTCTCAGCTGTCAGAGTTTTCAATGACCCCCGTACTTTAGTCAATTTTGGGTGGGAAGGCCCAAGCTTTATATGTTTGCTCCTAGCATGCACCAGTTCATGTTCACTTCCCACCCACCATATAGGGACAGAGAACTGGGGATTATTAAAGGCAAAACAATCCACCAGGTGTAGAAAAGTGTCTAAAGAGTATGTAGCTCTCACCTTAGTCCCCCACATTTAAGAGAAAAAAAGCCCCCACCAAAACCTGCGGGTTAGAGTCCTTCCAGTGTCCTCTGGGAGCCACCATAGAGGGATATACTACAAACATTGTGGGACCTTAATCTTAAAAAATGTGTAAATCTATGTATGTATTGTTGGATTATGTTTACAAATCTACAATACACATGTTTACATTTTACACATACTTTGGGCTTTTTCAGTCTCCATATGGAAAAGATTTTCATACCCTCCCTTGAGAATTTTAGGATTAATCTGATTATTTCACAACTAAAGTTAGGTGTGCATTCAATTTCGCAGTAGTACAGCTACCATTGAAAGATGACGTACAGATATGACATTTTGTGTATAGGTGAGTGAGGCCATAAAGAAGCTCTCACTCTGAAATTGCTTTTCTCTTTGTTTGCATTATAATTGCCTGTATTGGGCTTGGTTGGGTCTTCTACATGCATAATTCTAACCCCTTTTTATTTGTTTCTGTGGGCTATTTCACTATTGTTTAAGTCACCAAGTTATTTCATGTGTATGTAAACAAGTTCAAACATTTAGGACCTTAGTAAAAAAGATTTTTCAAGCACTATCTGTAACTTACTGCTGTCATACTCTAAAATTTCGAAATTAATTTAAAAGGTGGTACTGAAGAGTGGAGGGTTTTTCCCATAAATGTCAGTTGTTTCTAAAAACACTGCTTTTCAATGTCTATTTATTTCACTGTTCATATATTTAGAGTCATACGGTTCTATAAAAGTGAGCTCTTTGTACCTTGTGTGTCACAGTCTAGGTTTGGCCTTAAATAGAGATGGAGAAGATTCAGTCACCCCTAAGGACAGTTTACATCTTCTCTTTAGACACCCCTATTGCATCCATCTTTGGATGGCTTTCAGGAAGGTGTTCAGAGATTCTCAAGAGTGACCTACACTGGAAATATACAGGTATTGACTGACACACTGTCACACTTTATTCTGAGCAAATGTGCGTTATGCCCTGGTTACTTGTGAAGGCAGCTGGACACTATTGCTTACAAAGGTGTTAGAAATGGGGGTCTTTATTTGGCAGGTTATTGCCCTGTCCAAGTAGGGACCCTTCTTCCTAGTTAGGATAAGGGAGTTACACTACTTAAATAACCCATGCTCACCACCTTGGTAGCTTGGCACGGGAAGTTAGGCTTATCTCAGAGGCAATGTGTAAAGCATTTGCACATAACACACAGTAATATAGTGAAACCCTACAAAAGGACACCACACCAGGTTTAGAAAAATAGCCAATATTTATCTGTATAAAACAAAACTAAAGAATTAAAATCCAACATACAGTTATAAAGATACGAATAATTCAAAAATAGACTTTAAATACAGTTCCTTGAAGTTGATAGCTCCATCTGGGTCTATCACAGCATTGTGAAGAAACAAATCTAATGGTTCAGGCAGGCCGCTGCATCGCAGGCCAGCTATGCAAAACAATACCTTTAGAAATGCAGGGCGTCGGGGACCTTGCGATGAGCTCTGATGTCTGCAGGACTCGGTTCTGGAGGTTCGTGCAGGAGTCTTTGGGCCCTTGAAGTCACACAGCAGGTGTCTGGGTTGGGGTGCGACATGCAGCGGTGCAGCATGTGGTGCCCTCAGGTTGCGGAGCAGGCGGAGGCTTGGTGGCAGCGTCCAGCGACATTGGTCAGACCAGGGCTGCGGTGTGAAGTAGGACCGTGCTCATCGTGGTGATGGCAGGTCACAGTGCAGCCAGTATCGTAGTTGAAGCACTGTCATCGGATGACGAACTGGAGACAATGGCGTCTGTGGGCCAAGACTGCTGATTTGGACTGGATGGTGCATCCTATAACTTATGAGCGGTGCTCCCAAACCACAGGCAGGCAGCAGCATTGGGGATACCAGGGCAGCAATGTGAAGCGAGTCAGTGCAGAGTGTGGTGCCCACAGGTCAGGGTGCAGGCAGCGGCTTGGTGTTGGCGTTGGTGAGACCAGGGCTGCGGTTTGAACTGTAACGGTGCTTGTCGCGGGTTTGGCAGGTCACAGTGCAGGCAGCGCCATAGTTGAAGCGCTGTTGTTGGATGACGAACTGGATTCAATGGCGCCGGTGGGACAAGGCTGGGGTTTGAGACTGGGTGGTGCATAGTATACTCACGAGCAGTTCCTTCAAACCACGGTGCAGGCAGTGGCATCAATGTTATTGTGGAGCGGCGCTGTTGGGGATACCAGGGTGGCAGTGGGAAGCAAGGAAGAGTGCGGTGCCCACAGGTCATGGTGCAAACAGCGGCACGGAGTCGGCATCAGACAGCATCGTTGGTGAAGCAGGGTAACAGTGCGACGTGCGGCGGTGCCTTCAGGTCATGAAGCTGGCAGAGGCATCGTTGACAGTGTCAGCCTGCTTTTTCTTCTCTTGCAGCACAAAAAACACAGTTCTGGTGCTGGTAGCAGATGAGCCCTGAGACTTCTTGAACAGGGGGCATGCTCTACCTCAAGCCCTTGGAGAAATTCAGGAAAATAAGATGCAGAAAGTCCAGTCGTTTCACTGCCCAAGATAGAAGCAGCCACAGCAGGCCAGCACAGCAAAGCACACAGCAAAGTGGTAGACCCTCCTCACAGGTTCTCAAGCTCTTTTTCTTGGCAGGTTCCTTGATCCAAAAGAGTTCTAAAGTTCTTGGGTCAGGGCCCCAATATTTATACCACATTTACCTTTGAGGTTGGTACAAACAAAGTTCCATTAGCATACATAAACCAGTTCTACCTGGCTCAGGCCAGGTTCACTCCAGGAGGGGAAGACAGCTTTGTGAGAGGCAGTCACAGTCCATTCAGGTGGAAGCGACAACTTCTCCCACTACTCTAAAGGCAGCCAGGTCTATTTAGCCTGGCCATGAGTCACCTAGGAGAGGCAGGACACACCTCAAACTCCCCCTTGTGTCTGTCTAGTGTGAATGCACATCCCCAGCTCGTGTCACTTTTAACCCAGACGGGGAACACACAAAAGGGCAAAGGCACACATTATAACAATAATAATAGTCCATATTTGGAAAGCCTGAACATATCACCTCTTAAGGTTTCAAGGTGCTGGGGGGCCATCAGCGAGATTAAGTGAGCTATTGCCCAGAGTCACATGGTGCTGAGCTGAGGCCGGTGCCGAGGATCAAACCGTGAGCCCCGCGCTCTGATGTCAGCTGCTCTGGCTGCTGTGCCACACCTCTCAGGATGGTTAAGCAAGAAAATGCCCATTTTCTAAAAGGGGCATTTTCATACATACAATATAAAAATCCTCTTCACTAAAAGATGTATTTTTAAATTGTGAGTTCCACAAGCCTAAACTCCAGCTCTCTATCTTGTCACAATGGAAAGTTATGTTTGTAAGATGTTACACAGCAACTCCCATTTTACCCTAGGAGACAGATAGCCTTGCAATAGTGAAAAAATTAAATGCACAGTATTTTGCTATCAGGACAAGTAACACATACCAGTACGTGTCCTACCTTTCACCCACACTGCACCCTGCCCATAGGGGTACTCCTCAAGGATGCCTCACATGAAAGAAAAGGGAAGGTTTGGGCCTGGCATGTGGGTGCACTAGCCAGGTCGACATGGCTGTAAAAACTGCACACAGCCTTTTTTTCAAACTATTGGCAATCTTATAGAATATAAAGTAGAGACTACAGACTTCACTATCCTAGGTGATTTTAATTTTCGAATGGAAAATTCTCTGAATTCAGATTGTACAATCCTACTGGACCATATGGCCGGGGCAGATCTAACACAAATTGTCCAGGGTCCCTCACACATAGCTGGTCACCTTTTGGATGGCATTTTCACAGCCAACCCTCAGCTTCACAGGCTATCATCCCTCCCCTTGACATGGTCTGACCATAAGGCAGGCAAGTTCGAACTAAATGGGCTATCTAAGGTAGAATCAGTTTTCCCTCAAATTGGGAGCAGTACGAAGTGGCGGTGGAGTACTATTGATGTTGAGCAGCTTAATGGAACCCTTATCCATTTAATTCCTCCGATCAGCCCTGATTTAGACACATCAGTTTGCAACTACCATCAATGGCTGCATACATCGTTAACTCAACTAGTCCCAGCAAAAAAAATCCCAAAGTCATAAATCCAAACCCTCCGATCCTTGGTTCAATGATGACCTTAGACAGCTAAAACAGGAATGTAGGAGAGCAGAACTTAAATGGAGACTTGAGTACAAATCAGCTGATAAAGAGTCTTGTAAAATATAGCCGCTGACTTATAAAAAGAAGATTCTTCTAGCAAAAAAGGAATACTTTGTAGCCAAAATAGAAGGAGCTATAAACTCCTCTAAGGAGCTTTTCGCAACAGTCAAACAATGATCAAAACTTCCTGACTCTAAAAACCCAAACACAAACCAACAATTTTGTAATAAGTTAGCACTTTAATTTCAAGATGAAGTTAAATCTGTCTATGACTCTCTCCGAGACTGTACTCAAACTGATGACATACATAGAAGATCTCCGAAGGGCGCTCTTAATGTCTCCATATTATCTAACTTTGGGGCGGTTGACGGTCGATCAGACACAAGTTACACTGACCCAGATCAAATCAGGTTTTCTATTGGACCTCTGGCCTGCCAGAATTATTCATCTGGTCCCGAGGGTGATAGCCACTTACCTCACGACCATTTTTAACAACCTATTCAAAGTAGGATATCATCCAAAAGACTAGAAACTGGGCTCTATATTGCCATTATTAAAAAAAAATCTAGATATTTGGATGACCCCAATAAGTACCGACCTATGACTCGTTTACAATTCCTTGCTAAACTGGTTGAAAAATTGGATAATAAGGAATTGAGCACCTTCCTAGAAAAATCCAAGTGTTTAGACTCAACACAATTCGGTTTTCGCACTCACCACAGTACCGAGGTGGAACTGATCACAGCCACGGAAAAAATCAGGCAAACCATAAATGGCGGAGGCAATGTGGCTCTGATCCTTTTGGATCTATCAGCTGCATTTGATAGGTCAACTACATTCTCCTAACTGACCCCCTTGAAACAGTAGGGATCAAAGGTAACGCTCTTAAATTCATCTCTTCTTTTTTGGAAGACCATATCCGGACGGTCTCTCTTGCTGATTTTACCTCACCACACTTTGTATTGACATGTGGTGTCTCCCAGGGCTCATCTCTGAGCCCTAATTTGTTCAACCTTATGTGACCCCACTTGCAGAACTGATCAGATCATTATGTGTCTCCCTAGTCTCTTATGCAGATGATACACAGATTGTTATATCTATCATTGACAATCCTGGGGACACGGCAGCTCAGTTTCACGATTGCTTGCTCTACATTGGTAGGTGGATGAGCAGCAACTGTCTGGAACTGAACTCCTCAAAGACTGAGTTTATGCTATTCGGCAACAATCCATATTTCTCGTCCAACAACTGGTGGCCCCAGGAACTAGGGATTCTGCCTACCCTCGCTGACAAAGCAGAAAACCGTGGGTTAATTATTGACACTAACTTATCCTTCGAAGGACAGATAAATCATATCACTTCCTCGTGCTTTTTCATCTCAAAAACTCTAAGGAAAGTGTTGCCTTATATCCCAGCAAGTCTACAGAAGAGGGTAGTCACAACTCTGATCTCCACCAAAGTAGACTTAGCAACGCTCACTACATCAACATCCGAAAGAGTTTTCTTCTACAGCTACCGACACAACAGAATGCCGCGGCACAGCTACTACTGGGCATTCCAAAACATACATCTGCTTCCCAAGCACTGCTTCAACCACACTGGCTCCTTATTGAAAAACGTATTCAATTTAAGTCACTTTGTATTGCCTTTAGAGCCCAGGAAGCTGTCAGCCCAGACTACCTGATTCAGCGTTTTCAACGCTACATTCCTTCTCGTCCTCTACGCTCATCCACAAGCGGGAATCTTATAATCCCTAGATTTAAAATAGCCAATTGGGGTTGGAGAGGCTTCAGCATTTGCACATCTAGGCTGTGGAACTCTCTTCCAACAGAACTTAAAATTAAGACAGATCTGTTGGACTTTAGGAAACATCTAAAAACCAGGCTCTTCCGCAAATAGCTGTATTTTTTCTGAATTCTCTTAGCTTTATTGTCTGCCTAGCACCTAGATACCCCCGGGTGATTGTCGAGCTTTTTAAATTTTATTTTAATTTCATTTATAAATTTTCATTTCATTTCATTTATACATTTTCATTTCATTTCATTTCATTTCATTTCACAGACTCTGCAGTGACAAGCCTGAGAAGCCTGTGAGGCTACTTATGTGGGTGGCTCAATCAGTGCTGCAGGCCCACTAGCAGAATTTGATTTACAGACCCTAGGCGCACACAGTGAACTGTAGTAGGCACTAAGTAGTAAATAAAATAAGCCAATTATGGAAAAATCAATCCATAAAAACTATTTACAGCAAGAGCACTTGCACTTTAACACTGAACAGCAGTGAGAAAGTGTGCAGAGACACTAAACCACCAAAAGCACACTGTCAAAACCAGGAGATCAGAAAGCAAAAAAGACAGTGGAAACACGCCAAAAGATGCCGGGTCTAACAAAAGGTTAACCATGACTCTTGTAATGTTAGTGGGCCTTCAGTGGTAGCTGTGGTCAAGCAGCCAAGACTTACTCAGAGAGGCCAACATGAATATTGGTATTAAACGCACTGTCATACAATCATTCATGTCCTACGTCCAGCCAGTAGTATGGCTTGTGAGAAGAATAAGAACCTGGCTTAAAGTTGGGAGGGAATGGAACATCCTCCAGTTTTTGGACTGCAAGATAAATCAAGAAGAAAATTCCCTGGTGGTGGTAGTGCTGCCTGTGGATTCTCCTACAGATTTAGGACGTCTTACATCAATGTGAGGATTGTCAACTACCACCCAAGTCTTAGATTAATATAATGAGCAAACGTGAAAACAGAAGTCTCTATGCCATACTGTTAAGGAATGGCCCAAAACAGATTTACTGTGACATGCTGTAGGACAACAAAGATAGTGGCTATACCTTATTATATGACTGGTGGAAGGGTAGGCTACGAGGCAGGCTTCACATACTCTTGAGGACACTTGAGTCATCAATCTCTGCTTCACCTCTTCAAAGCAGGCAACAGACTAATGTTACAATACAAGACTGTCAAGTATCAGGAAATTATACAGGGTCCATAACGTGGCACCTGGTGACTCAGTGCTCATCGACAGTTCATTTTACGTCTACAGCGGGATGCTGAAATTGCAGTAAGAGATTTGTTGATTTGGATTTCATTTGCAAAACAAGCTAAACTTTCTGAAATTAAAAGTGCTTCTTGTTCAAAGTTTTCTACAGCCCATCAGTACCCCAGAGTTGGATTGCAGTTATGGTTCTCATGACCATGGTATTTTGAGCATGACAATGTCAATTCCTTCTCCATCCAGAGGGGTCTGCTCACCCCCTTGAAAGTAGGTCAAAGTTGGTAAAGGAGACCTTCACTTAGGGGGAAATTGGGCAAAGGAAAGGAGAAAAAGAGAAAAACTCCTTTGGAAAATTTAGATGGGAACAATTATGGCACAACATCTCAAGTCACAAATAGGTTGGTCAAGTCTACCCCTATTGGCGAGACAACACAAATTAGTGACTAAATCAGCCAGTCCAGATGAGACAGTCAATATATAACAATTGAGGTAAATCTGAACGTACTAGGTGCAGGCAAATAGAACACTAAAACTAACTACCTGAGTGTACCACAAGTCCCACTCAAGAACCGAACTAGAATGGAAAGCCACTGCACCACCGGGAAGGTGGGAGTCTGGGATAAGGGAGCCAGACTGACAAAGAGTAAGTGTAGGAAGCTGGCTCTTTATGTGATATATCAAAAGTTTGATATACCGTGTAAAGAGTCCAAGGGTTCTCTTATGAGTGGACAGGGGCTTCCTATGGCAATCCCAAAGTGCTCTGATAGGGGCTACTGTGGTAGAGCAGCCTTAGGCTCAACACAGAAGAGTGCAAGACATCTGAAAAAAAAACACAATGGTCAATAAATGAGAGACACAACTCAAAAAGGAGATCCACCCCAATTTATAAAAATAGCAAGTATCTTTATATATGTTTAGGCATCAGAAGAAAATCCTTCAGGTATGTACGATTTTAAATATAAATCCCTTTCAGTTCAAGACACAGTGCAATTTTTGAGTTCTGCAATTTTATCCTATGGAAGGAAGAACAAGTACTGCAAACACCTACATGGCCAATCAGGTTACGGACCACCAGGTGAAAAACAGACATGGTGGGACAGCTCTGACACATACCTCTAAACTTTCATCCTTACACATACAACAAGCTCTCCACGTAAAACAATGAAAAAAAGTGATGTTAAGGAAGCCGAATGTGATTGCTTACAAAACTGTAGACAAAAGACAAGGTTAATTCTCTAATTTCTTAAAGCTCGTAAAAGTAGATCAATGTCAATGAAACATAAATTTGATGACCACGGCACAGAATTCAATATGTTGAGCTGGTCCACACGCTCAACAGATTGAATTATTTGTTGTAAGACAATCAAGTCATCGAAATACCTTTACAATTCAGGTTCCCATGCTGTGGCAGGAACGAGAGCCACAGTGATATGCAGCCATTTGTCAAGTGGCACCAAGATATTTTTTTAAATGGAAACAATATATTTTATGTTACTTTAGTAAGTCTAGAAATATTTGTGATTGTCCTTTTATGGACCAAATCTGTTGGGTCTAAATAATAATTCTTCTGAACAGTGCTATCAGGTTTTCATTCAGGGAATCCAGGAGTATTACTTCTTGAAAGTAGTTAACACATTGTCACGGGCCTTGAACATCTGCCCTGGTGCCAGGTACAGAAGGGCACCCATGGACTCCACCCACTTTCTAGTGGGCAGCATCCTAAATACTAACAGAAGATGAATTGTGCCTGGAAATTGTGGTTGTCAAGAGGTCCTCCAGAGAGCCAGTAACAACTGGATATTTGTATTTATTTATAAAGGTTTATATAGTTCGAACATGACCCTAATGGGTATCTGAGCGCTTTACATGATGAAAAGTAGAGTAACACTTGGCCTGATAAACCAGAAACATATGCGTGAGAGCCAAGCATATCAGAACGTAAAAAAAGGATAACAAGGATTGGTAATTGGTATTGATTAAAGTCAGAATAGGAAGGTCATTCACCATAAGAGTTTAGTAACTATACATTTTCAATGACTTAGGGTAAAAAAGTAGTCAGTAAAAAAGATTTGGCTTCTGTTCTGAAGGAGGAGGTAGAGAAGATTAGGTGATCGCCCGGTGGTAGAGAGTGCCATATCTTGCGTGCAATAACCAAAAAAGCTCTGGCACTCGTTTTCTTTTTATGGGTTTGTTGGGTTTCAGAAGCAAAGTGAGTGCACTTCGTGAGGATCTGCTGCCCTGGACTTTTCTAGATTTTGAGCCAGGTAACTAGGGGTATTAAAGTATGACGCTTTAAGCGTCAAGCAAGCAATTTTCAGTTGGATTCTTGTTTCTTACGGTAGCCAGTTTAAGGATTTTAGAGCCAGGGAGATGTGCGTGTTTCTTTTAGTTCCGAGGATAAGTCTGGCTGCTGCGTTGAGTGAGACTCTTAGAGGGGCCAATTTGTATCTGGGTAAGCCACATAGTGTGGCACTACCATAATCCAGTCTAGGCAATACTAGAGCTTGGACGGCTTGTTTTAGGTCTTCGTCTGGTAGGTAGGGTTTAAATTTCAGCAGAATGCTCAGTTAGTAGTTTGCTCCTTTGGTGGCTGCGCTAATGTGATCCTGCATATTAGTTTTGTCTAATGTAATGCCTAAGGAGCTGGCAGAGTCTATGATGTGAGGCGAGCATTTGAGGGCTGTAATATTTTTCAACCAAAGATCAATCTTGGGGCTGTAGTTCAGGGGAGAGATGAGAAGAAATTCGGTTTTGCCAGTGTTTAATCTGAGATGGTTATTCGTGAGCCAGAGGTGGGTATTTTGTAAGATGGAATTGAGGGATATAATGTCATCTGGGGAGGCGATTTTGAGTGTCATCAGCGTACATATGGTAGTGGATGTTAGAAGATTTTAAGAGGCTTGCCAGTGGTTCCAGGAATAGTTTAAAGAGAATTGGTGAGAGAGCAGATCCTTGACGAATGCCAAGAGTGAATGTGTGGGACTTAGACAGAGATTGATTCATTTTGACTCTTAGGGATCTGTTTTGGAGGAATGAAGAGAACCATTGTAGTACGACCTCTGATAAGCCCATCCTTTGTTCCAGTAAGTTCAGTAGATTATCGTGTTTTACAGTGTCAAAGGTAGCCGATAAATCAAGCAATATTAGAAGGCACGATTCATTTTGATCTAGCATTTATAGTATGTCATCCACTAAATGAGTAATTGCAGATTACGTGCTGTGATCTTGACGGAAGCCTGATTGGTGTTGATCAAGGAGTTGATAGTTGTCTATTTGCTGGCAGAGTTGGCTCTGGACACATTTTTCTAAGAGCTATGCCAGAGTAGGGATGTTGAAGATGGGTCGGAAGATATTAGTATCAGAGCAGTGTGTGATAGATTTTTTTTTTAAATGGGTGTGACTTGTCCTACTTTTAGGCAGTCAGCGATAGTGCCTTGATGTAATGAGGCGTTTACAATCTTGGTTCATAGGGGGAGAATACAGGTTTTGATCTCTTTGAGTATGCTAGGAGGTAGAGAGTCCATGAAGTGTTTAGCTTGTTTTAAAGAAGAAAGAATGTTGTACATGTCATGTTCGCTGATTGGGGAGAATGTGTTCCGAGATGCAATGATTTTGGAGGGGGGCCAGGATGGTTCATTCCCTACCATAAACTGGGAGGTGTATGAGAAAATTAATGGGGTATCTGGTAGTAGTTCCTTTGCTAGTTGAAGTTCGTTCTCTATCTTTGTGGTTTTTTCCTTGAAGAATGTGGCCATTTCTTCACAATTTGGAAGGGTGCTGGCTCAAGAGTCAAACGAGTTGAATGTGTTACGTGATTGCAGCTTGACTATTTCGAATAGTTATTTTGCCCTATTTCTGGCTTGGCCAAGCTGAGGTCTAAAAAAATGAGCTTCACTTGTCGTATTCTTCTGTTGTATGTGTTCCTTGTTGTTCTTAAGCTTTTTAGCAATTCCAAGGATGGGGTGGATCTCCATGCTCTTTCTGCTGTTCTCAGATTGCGTCTTTCTGTGTTCAAGTTGTCGTTTAACCAGGGCTTTGAGTTTTATTGGATATATGTTTCTGTTAAATGGGCGCGACGGAGCCCATGACTTCCAATATGGAAGTATTTTAGTAGGCTGTAAGAGCATTGACATCATCCATGTTGGTCTGAAGGATCAAGGATATGGTGGTGGTCTTGTTACAGGAAAGAAAGTTCCCGGGTTTAGGTGCGGTGGGTAGTAGCACCCAGAGAGTGGGTCGGAGAGCCTTTGACCATGCTCTCAAGGTCACAGATTTAGACAATAGTTAATTTATTGGCATTTGATAGAGCTAGAATTATCATTAGAACCTCAAAGCAGGAAGTGACCCAAGTCTATCTGGACCTCTGAGAGGGACTCTTGTGGAGATTAAAACAGGCAGTGAAGGGTTAGGCAATGCATATGTCAAGGGACACCTCTTATGAATCAAAGTTAACGTTAACGTTTACCGAGTGGTTTTGTCTTTGAAAAGATAATGAAACCCCATGCTTGGTTCAAGTTGGATCCTTACAGAGATTAGGAGTTTAACCACTTGGATGCTAAGCTGCTTCCTGGATTTCAATGTAATTTCCATTGAAATCAATGGAAACTCCATGACGAGCTGGGCTCGTCATGAGCGTCGAAGGGGTTAATGTAAACCTGAGTTTTTTGTGCAAGTCATCAGGCTAATAATGTTAATCTTAAATTTTAATTCTACCAAAATATTTTTGCTGGCCACACTGATGATCATACGTTTTGTGCTGCATTTTGTGTTTTTCTACCTGGTTGCCACTCTCCAATCGGCTTCCATAATGGTTTTTAAAGAGAAGATTAATCAGGGATTTACCATGGCATCATCCAAGCCTCCCTTTTAGTACATCGTACAAGCGTCCCTTTCAGTACATCACCCAAGCCTCTCTTTGAGTACATTATCCAGGCCTCCCTTTCAGTCCATCACCCAAGCCTCCCTTTCAGTACATCATCCAAGCCTCCCTTTCAGTACATCATCCAAGCCTCCCTTTCAGTACATCATCCAAGCCTCCCTTTCAGTACATCACCCAAGCTTCCCTTTCAGTACATCATCCAAGCCTCTCTTTCAGTACATCATCCAAGCCTCCCTTTCAGTACATCATCCAAGCCTCTCTTTCAGTACATCATCCAAGCTTCCCTTTCAGTACATATATCCATGGGTGACACTTGGTCCAGAGGTAGATTTGTTCACCACAATGGTATAGAATGTTTCCTATTTGGAGGAGCCTGAGATCTTATAGAGAACAATATTGGATTTGCTGTGGGTCTAAAATCTAAAAACAAATCTAGTATGTGTGGTGGCATCATAGGTGCCCATTTTCAATTGCTGTGTTATCAGAAGATTTTCATGGCTATATTTTGAAAGTTTCCACTTCTTAGTAAGATTTTGTGAAGCTCGGTCAGCGTGAGACCCCAAGTAGGTTTATCTCTGAGTTTTCAAAAGTAGAACAAGCTGCACTGCGGCTTGGATTGGATTTCAGAATATGGGTCACTTCCCAGGAGGCGATCGAGCGCTGCGGTCGGCACAGATAGAATGATCTGAAATCAATACAGGGATCATTGGGTCCTGATGTGGACGGTCACGTATCTGCCCTCAGTCTGCCTGCAGCTGGACATGTAATCACTTAAAGTGAACTGCATCATGCCGACTGTTGTTAGATAGGTCTTAGACCAGGTAGATAGCTCAGTGGGTGGAGCTCTTGCTGCACAGGTCTGTGCGATACATGAAGGTCCCAGGTTCTTTCTGACAAGGTCAGCTCAGCCTTTCATCCTCCTGGGGTCCATACATATTACCATTGATTTGGGTGGCGTTAACTCCTATCTGACCTATGAGTCTTGGGATGGTTCAGTTTGTGGTGCTCTTGCTGTAAATGGTCAATAGTATATATATTATTAATATCTTTACTGCTGCTCCTCTTTACATTCCAGACCTGTTGCAAGAAGCTGCTTATTAAAGAGTGAATGGGCTCAGAAACAATGTGTTTTTATTCTGTCTGTGCTCAGTTACAATGGGATTCATTGTTTAATCCTAGCTTCTTACTCTAAAGCATGAGTGTTGAGCAATATTCTAGAGTGATATAATCCAGGACATATTAAGATGTTATCTACTGACTATGTAAAGTGAATATTATTCAGAGTCTTTCTTTGTGCAGTTGTCTAAAATGTATATCCTGAATATTTGGCATCAATCCGCGCCGTGTGCTCAAAACTGGACATCCCTGCTCTACCTTATTGGTAGTAAGATGGTACTAATTCTTGTATTACCCCGGAGTGGCCACATTTCCACTTCATGGTTTGGGAGATGTATTTAATAGACATGGCTGGTCTGCAGATTCTGGCAGCCAAGTTTGACTGTTACAGAGATGTGGCTAGGTCAAAAATATGTAACCAATGTGTCTGTCATGTCTCAAAACCCTCCTTTAGGAAACTGGAAAGAAAGTGATGAACATCAGTAAAATCTGTCATTTTTTCTGCTGGAAAAAAAACTAAACTAGGAACTGTGGAAAAAAACACTGTCTCCATGGTCTGAATTGTCCATGAGAAGGGGAACCATTCCATGATGTCCACAAGATAGATTTGTATAAAATAAACGCAAGCAGGAATCGTCTACATAGAAGTTGGCCAAATATGATCCTGAAGGGACTGATCAGATGCTTATTTGCAGGGCAAACACTGACTATGTAAATGAGTTCCATTTAGACTCATCATATATATCTTATCTTATAGAGACGTTATGAAAATGGATCCCTCCTGGGCATACGCTGGATATTTCTAATTTTCTTGCTCAGGGGTCATCTTGAAAATTTGCTACAGCTTTGGCCTTTTTTGACAACCCATAGATTCTAAAGCTTTGTTATGGATGCTGATATACAGTCAGAATATACACAGGCTGTAGGAAAATATAAGTGAGCCACTGTCACACTCAAGTACCACACACACCGATCCACTGGACATCACCTTCAGCAAAAGGCTGTGCACTGGAATTGAAACATATGGCAGCTATCAAGGTCATGAATGTCATCACATATGTAATTTGTATAATCCCAAAGAGGTGGCCTATTGATTCTGACAATCCCCATTAAACATTGCACCAAAACTGCACTTTAGAAGGAGATTATTTATTTCTATTTTTTAAATCAAAATTTTATTGCAAAAAGAAACAAAAAGCAGAGCTTAATCAACAGTACAGTGATTCGTCAGCGTAAATGGCATCACATTGTAATTGAAGTGTGTATTACATAGATCAAGGCAGACTCAGTAGCAGGTCCCATCAAGGAATCAAACGAGATAACCCTGCATTTCACCACAACATGTAGACATCTACAATCAATAAAAACATTTGGGTACATTTATCGAGAGTTTTAAGGTCGAGGACCTGACCTCTCCATTGCCATATCTGCGGTAGGGGAACTGCAGATTTCACCCCTGAAAGCATTCCAACCTCCCCATTTCTTATCCCACTTTTTGGGGCATCCCCGGAGTTTGTAGACCGTTTTTTCGGCAAGCATTGCCCTGTCCATCTCCGCTGTCAATCCCACCACCAGCGGACAATCTGGGCATCCCCATTTCATGGCAATGGCACGTTTTACAAGAAGGTATCCAAGGGCCAGCCATTGGCACTCTATCTCTGTGAGGTCAGTCGCCCCCATATATTGAGAAGGCCCCCCTTAGCCGTCAGTGGAATCTGTTTGCCCAGTGCTGTAGCCATTTTATCAGTCGCCTTAGTCCAGAGAGTCTGGATTTTGGGGCAGTCCCAAAGAATATGGAAAAAGGTCCCAGTCAAACCGCAACCCCTCAGACAATGGTCAGTCGGGCGAGTACCAAGTTTGGCCAATAGAGGACCTGCCATGTATGCCCTGTGAAGGATTTTGAGTTGTATCAGTCGGAAGCTGTGACTAATTGCAGATTCCCGTGGGGACATCAGTGCCGTTTGCCATTCTTCATCCTCTAGACTGTCTACCTCCCTTTCCCATTCCTCCCGCAGGGCCTGGAAGGAGTCAGGTAGATTATTACTAAGTTTGTGGTATGTACAGGAGACAGATTTATTCAGGAGAGGTTCAGAGAGTAGCCGATCTTCTAGAGGCGATGCCTCCGGGAGGGAGGAGAGATCAGGAATTGTTGTGAGGATAGCATGTTTGATCTGTATGTATCGGACATCCTCCCCCTGTGAGAGTGAGTGCCTCTTTTGTAGGTCAGAGAAGGTCATGAGTGTCCCCTTGTGTAGCAGGTCACCTATTGTTGAGATACCTATCGTGTCCCACTTGTCAAAGCCCAAGTGGAAGCACAGGGAGCCGAGGGCCTGGGAGGACCAGAGAGGAGTTGCCCTGGTGAATCTGTTGTCCCATCCCAGGCTCTTCGTGGCTTTATGACAGATAGTCATCGTGTGGTGCATTGGACCTACGTAGTGGTTGCGGGTGGGTTTGCTGTAAAGTACCCCCAGGAATCCCTCCGGACCGGTCTGGTACCGTTCCAGATGATAGACCGGGTTAGCAGGAGACCCATGGATCCATGAATTTGTGGCTACCAACTGGGACGCCCAGTAATATAAACGCATATCAGGCAGTGTGATGCCGCCATCATACCACCCCTTAGTAAGCTTGCGGAGCGCAATAGGCGCGGCCTTCCCGTCCCATAATAATAGACGCAAGTCTCCCTCCAGCGTAGTAAAGAAGGAATCAGGAATAGGGAAGGGGCAATTTTGAAAGGCATAGAGGAAGCGCGGAAGTGCGAGCATTTTAAACAGGGCGGCTCTGCCGGGGAGGGACAAAGGCAGAGCTCTCCAGTGGGAGATGTCGTCATGCAGTCGCTGTAGTGGGCCCTTCAAATTATGATAAAAAAAAAGTTTTGGGTCAGGGGTGACAAAAATCTGAGATATTTGAAGCCATCCAGCACCAAGGGGATAGAATAGCGGTGTGGAAGCCTCGGAGGAGGGCCATGTAACATATAGAGAACCGATTTGGACCAGTTGGTTGCATAGCTGGAATATTTACTGAAATTCGTGATTACATGAAAAAGGGCGTTAATAGACGACACCGGAGAGGCCATATAGACCAAAATGTCGTCCGCATATAGAGAGATCTTATCGACAGTATCGTTGTTCCACTTGAGACCTCGAATGGAAGTGCCAGTACGGACCCAGTGTGCCAACGGTTCCAGAGTGAGGGCGAAAAGCAGGGGAGACAGGGGGCAACCCTGCCTGGTCCCTCTATATAATGGAAATTTTCGGGAAGTGTGACCATTGACTCGTACCTGCACCCACAGATCGTTATATAGCAGCCTTATCCATGAAGGAGATTTAATGGGGTAATGCAAAGTCCTATAGGCGTTCTGGAAAGTCAAGCGGTCATTTAGTCTCCAGGTGTCAATTTCAAAGCCTGGTGCCTGAAACGAGGAGATCCAGCCTCCTGTGTACTTCATCCTGCCATTGGATACCTGTACTATCCATGAAGATGTCTTCCTCAATTGAGGTTCTGAGATGTCTGCTTCATTTGAATTTATGTTCCAAAAATGGAGGTCCAGGGAGATGGATGGTGTGGTGTCCCACGGAGTGCGTCCTATTTTCGCTCACTTTGCCAACAAGTGGAAGGAATGCAAAGGTGCTGTAATGTGGACATTTATTTTTGTTAACTGTTTTTATTAACACAGAGTTAGCCAATATATTGGGATACTGTTACGCTTGGCCCCAGTAGGGGGGCAGTTATAGGCAACAAGCGGGCTCGGGTTAAGGCTGGTTTTATTGAAGCAAGCAACTGATCAGTACAGTACGTTCTCCTGTGGGTGGGTCGCCGCGGGGACCTGCTTCTACTGCGTCTCCGATGGCGGACCTTCTCCTTCATGCGGAACCCTTCGGGACTTCGTGGGGCCGGTTCTTCCTCTTCGGAGTCCGTCGCGGCGGGACGTGTGGCTCTCCCAAGAAGGCAAAGAGAAGACAAGGGTGCCGTGAGATCACTGTTCAATGTATCTTTTTCAGGGGAAGGGAGTGAGAAGATTCACCGGTGCTCTACTGTACAAGTGTGCACTAACGTGAGGGTAGGGGAAAGTGCACGGGGAAAAGGGTACCGGGATGTTAGGCTTCCCGTGGCTTGGTACCTAGTGTACCTCTACCGTCCACCCAGCCCGCAATCGGTCACGCACCTGTGTTAGCCACGCACCTCCCCTGGGTGAGTGGCTGGGCGGCTCGCGGGAACGGTGGCCTCCTGGCTTCCCTCCGTCCTGGGCAGACGCCGACTCTGCTTCCTGCAGGAGACTCTTCTCCTCTTCTCCCCCGGCCTCGGATGTTCCTCGCCGCTCTCTTTCTCCTCCGGTACTCTCCACTCCTTCCTCCGATGTTCTTCTCCTCCCGCTCTCTTCTCCTCCCGCCTCCGTCTTCTCCTGAACCTCCGTACTCCAAACACTCTTCTCTTCCGACCTCCGGGTGAACAAGCACACCTGGGTTTCCGAGGCAACTCCTTTTGACGGAAACGCGTAGTAGGCCGGCTCCTCCCACTCCGCCTCCTTCCACGAGTTAAAGGGCCATTCTTCCTCCGTCGTATCAGCAACACCTGGCTCAATGTCCTGTGGGGAGGGAAGAGAGAGAGGGGGGTGTGGTAAAAGTGCATTGCGGTTCACCGCCAAGGACTCCCGATCGCCCTGATGCATTATGGTACTGGTAGGCGGCGTGGACGAGCCGCACACTAGCGATCTCCTGTACACCCCGTTACAGATACATACATTGCGCATTAAATACATGGCATTGTAAGATTAAATGACAGCAAGTCTGGGCCGTGGTGGTAGAGGTGTAGGTTACAACCGATTTATCCATCAAAAGACAGTGTTCAACATGAAACCCTTCCACAGGGTGTGTGCTTGTGGCGGAGAGCAAACCTTGTCTCCTCTCACTTTCTATACCCGGATGTGTGAGCGTGCTTCGCTCATTCTTCCTCCACCTCAAGTCCGTAAGAGCTCAATCAGGGTGTCCAGATCTTAATGAACTTTTTCGGGCACCCTCCAGCTCCATAGGTCACCCTTTCTGCAACCATATATAGGTCCATGCTCTATGTCCACTCTACAAGTGTGGGGAGATTTAGGGCTCCCCAGTATCGGGCTACGTACTTTTTCACAACTACCAGCCCTAAGTTACATAATAAGAGTTTACTGCAGGGGAGATCCACTTCAGTGGGAACACCCAGTAGAATGTGTTTGGCATCCATGGGGAGTTGTGCCCCTAGTATCTTGTTCAGCTCCCTTAGTATCTGGGACCAGTAGGTTTTAATATGTTGACATTCCCAAAGTGTATGTAATATGTACTACGTTCTGTCCTGCAACGCAGGAAGTTAGGTGTCTCCACTCTCCCCATAGTGTGCAGGCGTACCCTGTCAAAATATACCGTTTAGGATTTTGATTTGTATCAAGCGTAGTCGTAGCTTGATAGCCACCTCCCTCGGGTGCATTAAGGCTGCTTCCCAGTCAATATCCTATAGCGGTCCTGTGGTGTTTTCCCGATCAGTGAATTTTGCCGCCGCAGGGAGAAGGAGCCTCGTCGCCTTTGTCACCGTGTCCGGACCATGCTTGTCTTCCCGTCATCCAAGGCTCACCGCCTTTCGATTCGATTCAAAATCTTTATTCGGATTACAAGAAAAATCCATAAAAGTGCAGTCTTAAAATACAGTCCAACATATTCAAAATTACAGTACCTAAGTGCAAATAAGTGTTTATACAGTACATATGATTACAAATAACAAGTCATGTATTTCCAATCTGGAGTAAGAAAAAGAAGAAGTCGATAATCATAAAGAGTACAATAGATTAAGGGCATTCCATACTTCTGCGAACATTAAAAATAACTTTTAAAAAAGTACTTGTGCGGAATATGAGTTCATCATTTTCTAATTTTAGGAGCATAAGATAGGACTGATTCAAAGAAAGAGGTCTATATTTTTTAAAATATGGGGCTAAAAACCATTTAATATATTTCATATAAAATTTACACATAAAAAGGAAATGTAGATCACTTTGTTTACTAATTCCGTCACAAGGACACGGATTATTTCCATGTGAGCTGTGTCCCAAAGGAAAGCAGAGGGAAAACGTTATCGTTCCTGCTCTCATTCTAAAAAGTAACGATCTTTCCCAACCGCACATTGGTAATATCAGATACAATGGCAGTTGTTGAGTTGATAAGTCATTATTAATATAGGACACAACAGTTTGTTTCCGCATCTCTTCTGACAGTCTATTTCCATTATAGATAGCATATAGTTCAAGTTGAACTTCCTTTTTGTCGGAACTCTTAATATGAGATGGATTATCAAAGAGGTCTCCTCTATCTATACTAGACAAACTTTCTTTTATGCCTCGGAGCCATGGGATCTTATTCCATTTGTCACAAGCTAGACATTCCCTTAAGATGTCCTGTGTTAGGCTAGCATAATCATTTACCCAGATAGCCAGCCAAAATAATACAGGCCTGGCAGCAATAAAATCGCTAATATAGGGTATATTCAACTCTGAGTGGCAAATATACCCTGATGATGAAATGGGAACCCCCAATAATTTCCTACACAGCCGATTCTCTTCTTTTTGTAAAGTGGGGTTTTTTGAAGAACCCCATATTTCGGCACCGTAGGTTGCCACTGGTGTGCATTGGAGCCTATATATCTTTAAAATGGCTTTAGTTGCTCCAATTTTCCTTGGTTTGGGAAGGGATAAAATTGAATTTATAGCCTTTGAGAACTTGCCTGTGGCGTGGGCAATGTGCCCACCCCACAGGCCGCTCGCAGCAAAGACTATACCTAAATAAGGGAAAGTTTTAGTTGAGAGCAGCTTATCAGCTCCTATTGCAATAGAGTTTAGTTGCCTAGCGCCAGGCCCACAGGACATGATAAATGATTTTTTAAAATTTACTTTAAGATCCAAATTCCCCATATAAAATGAAAAATCCCTGACTAGTGCACGTAGGGCATTTGGTGTTAATCCCATGAGCACAGCGTCATCCGCATACAAAAGACAAGGTAATAGGCCTCCTTTGATTTTAGGTACATCTGAGGTAGCCATCTTGAGAGAATTACTCAGGCCATTTATATAGATGATGAATAACAGGGGTGCTAAAACGCACCCCTGTCTCACACCTCTTTCTACTCTAATTGGCCCAGAAACTGTGCCCTCCATGTCAATCCGAACCTGCGCCTTTGTATCTTTATGCAGATATGCAAGGAAATGTACAAGGGGGGTCCAGGCCGTATGACAAAAGGATCGACCACAATTTTGACCTATTTACTAGGTTAAATGCGGACGATAAGTCCATGAATGCAAGGTAAATGGGAGATGCCTTAGCTATATTATATTTACTAATTAAAAGATTTAGATTTAGGCATTGTTCAATAGTCCCGACCCTGCATCTAAAACCCATTTGACAACGGTCTAGTACCCCCATTTCCTCAGCCCAATCGTTGACTCTATTGTACAGAACCCTGCCCATGATCTTCAATGTATTGTCCAAAAGCGAAATAGGCCTGTAATTTACAGGATCAGATCGTTCTCCCTTTTTGTAAATCGGCACTATTATACTTGTGGACCAGGATGCGGGTATTGGGACATAAGGTAAACTGTTAAAAAGATTCACAAAGATTTCCCCCCAGAGTTCCGGTTTATACTTAATTATATCTACTAGGAAGCCATCAGGCCCAGGTGCCTTGTTACCAAGGCTCTGATTGATGGCCATGGTGACTTCCCCCATGGTGATTTCTAGAGGTTCCAGCGTTCCTTGGGCATAGTCTTCTGTATTAACTCCAGAACTAGCATATATTTTGGAAAAATGCAATTCCCATTGCTCACTTGCTATAGTGCAGCTAGTTGGAGTTAGTTGCTTACCCATTTCACGCATCTTTTTAACAGCAGGCCAAAAGGTTGTACTGCTCCCTAATGCAGCAGCAGTTGTTAATGCCTCCCATTGCTCAACTAATAGACCAGCCTTCCTTGAACCTATAGCTATTTTATAATTTTGTCTGGCGGCCCTCACATCCTTTAAACTTCTGGGTTTGCAGTTTAAAGCACCGCCTTTCATTTCTCTGAAGCTGTGACCTGAGTCCGTTCACTTCGGTGATACTTCCCCGATCTCAGAGGAATGACGCCGACCGTTGTCCAAAGGTTTGACCCATATTGTATCCTGGCCTTCCATCTGTAACTTTGGCCTCCTGGAGTTTTGTCATCAGGCATAATTGGAACATTTTAGAGCCTATCTTTTAGACTCGTGACTGCTTCATTTCCTACTTGACCCGCATTGGGTACTTCAGCTCCCTCCCTGAGCTCTCGCCGGATCCTCAACAAGCCTTTCAAGTTTTGATGTTCCGGATCCTGACTGCCTATCAAGTTTATTCATTGACTGGATCCCTACCTATGTTGATGCGGCTATTTTCCTGCTTATTACCTGAAACCTCACAGTGGTCACGTTCTTGAGGGCCCTTTGAATATACACCCTTGCTGTTTCTAGGACCACTTCCCAGGACCTTGTGTCAGACGACATTTATTGTGTCTGTATGTTCTATTCCAAGTGCGCCCTGATGAAGGAAGCCTGTATTGGCACTTGTCCGAAACGCGCGTCGGCTCTTTTCTGTGTGTGGTGATATGTATGTGAATGTTTGTGCATGTATCTGATGGTACAAAAGGTGTGTCTGAGTGGATGAGTGAATGTACTTTGTGCCTTCTTGAATGATTATTGTGTGTCCTAGTTTTTATACTGTAGTCTTGTATATGATTACGAAATGTTTCTCAGATGTTATTACACTGTCTAAATGAAATTATTTTTCTATGAAAACGATTTATACATATATATATATATATATATAAAAAAAAAAATTTAAATAAATCTTTTGAACAAATTCATTTTTGTTGTGGTTGTGTGGGCTAGCTGAATGTGAAAATAGAAATTTGTTCTCCTGGTACTTAGGGAACACCCTTTTCATGTTTTTCTCTTTAGTATTCTCGCCCTGGCGGGTTGTTCCCCTCCTTTTCATTAAACTTTAGAGTCAGGGTCCCTCTTCTGTTTTTCAATTGTTTTCCCAGTTGGACCTAAGGGATTTTAGCTTATCAATTAAAACTTTGTATGTCCATGAGACAAATTTACTGGATATTTCTTCATGCAGTAGCCTACCCTCTAAGGGCGCAAACATAAGGATGTCGGTAGTATCTATCTTCTCTGCCGTCCAAGTGTGTTTCATCTGTAGGTACTTATATCTTTGGGTGTCATTCAGTTGGTATTCAGCTTGGAGCTCAGCAAAAGAGATCAGGGCGCCTTCTTTTAAAATGTCACCCAGCCTGGACATCCTAACTGTGTCCCAGTGCCTGAAACCTTGGAGTATACTGATTTCCGGCATTCTCGTGCCCTTCCAGAGTGGGGCCTCGCTCGTAAATCTCTTGTCGCATTGCATTACTCGTTCTGCCCCCTTCCAGGCCCCTACTAGTTGCCAGGCAGTAGTCTACCGACTCCCTTGCCCCCATAAATGTAATGGAGATAGGTGGAATTCTGGAATTGGAGCCTTACCAGGTCATAGGTGTGGTAATCTCCTGGTATGTGTCCCCACTCACTAATTACAACCAGGTGTGCAGCCCTGAAATAGGACCAAGTGTCGGGCAGGGTGTAGGAGAGTAGGGTCTGCTTTCCTATGGTCACCCCACTTTTTGCTTTTTTTTTCGACTTTAATGTGACTTTGGGCCTGCTAATCAGACCCACAGCCCTGCTGTTCTCTCTCTAAATTCATACCATGTACTTTAGGTACATCACCGATTGGGAAATGGGTCACTCTTGACTTATTGGCCTGCTGCGCGCTTGCGTGACTTGCTATCACTTTCCTGATTTTAACCTTTTTAAAAATACATTTGCACTTGATTTATTCGCGCTGCGCGATTACAGGATGCAGGCGCCCTTGACCTTGTGGATATACTTGGGGACATTAGTGAGATCTTACCTGCACTATAATTGTTTGGCACCCGCATTTTGCGGGACTGAGGGATAGTTAGGGCTTGTTGAGACCGCATTGCGCCGTTTTGGCCACCATATTGGGTGTGGGCATCCAGGAGGTGACAATTCATAGGCGCCATCTTGGGTGAGGGGCCAGCGGCTTGCCCTCACAGGACTCCCGCGCTCTATGGTACTTAAGATGGACACCCCACAGGTGCGCAGCGGGCGCGACGAAGGCGCGCCGGAGGTGCGCCAGAGGTTTGCGCCCTTATGCAGCTTGGCCAGGATTTACCTATTTGTAACCAGCAGGAATCTACTACTCGCACTGCGGAGGTGCTTGTTTGTGGTCTGCTCAACGTCCGGTCTCTTTGTAAGCATCATGGTGAGATTACATTTCTTATCGAGTCCCAAGGGCTGGATGTACTCTTTCTTACAGAGACATGGACGCGGGCGGATAGCGAGGTTGAACTTGGACTGGCCAGTCCGCTGGGCTACAAAATGAGGCATACTCCCCGCCTGAAGAATAGAGGTGGAGGAATAGGATTCATTTTTAGAGATACTTTGGCCCTTACTCAATTGGAGATTAAGGAGGTGCAAGGCTTCGAACTTATGGGGTTCTCCTTTAAAGGTCAAAAAGGAGTATTGCACTCTGGCGTGCTTTGTTACAGGCCACCGGGTAATGCAGTATCATGTTTGCCTGAGTTGATCGATCTTATCTATGATCTCTCTAACTCTCACGCCAGGCTAATAATTTTGGGAGATTTCAATCTGTGGCCGAATGGGCCTTTAGATACAGCTTATAGTGATCTGTGCCAGGCTTGCAGCAATATTCAGCTGCAACAGTTGGTACTCTCTACGACCCATTCGAAGGGCCATATCCTGGACCTAGTCTTCGCGGACGCCACTCAGGTGGTGTTGAATGACATAATTCCTCAGTGTTGGACGGACCATGCACTTGTTCTCTTCTCTCTTTATCTTTCGGCGGAATCTTTGAGAGATGCTGGGTCTGGACCTGCCAAGTTTTGTAGGCCGTGGTCCATACTTTTGAAAACCCCCGTTTTACCAACTCTACTTCCTGGTGGTTTTGTCTTGGGGAGAAACGTAGAAGAGAGCTATTCTAGTCTGTGCCAGCAAATTTCCAACTCCTTGGATAGTGTGGTTCCTTTACGTCGATCAAGGGTCAGACAGAAACGTGCCATGCCTTGGTACTCCAATGATCTTCTTCAGTTAAAGCTGCGGTGCAGACAGGCAGAAAGAGCTTGGAGGAAGCACTACTCATATCCTGCAAGAGTTCTTTTCAAGCAGACGTTGCAGGAATATAAAGCACAGATTAAGTGTGCAAAAGCTACGTACCTTGAGGACACGTTGAAACTGGCGACAAATAAGTCGCAAACCTTGTTTAAAATTGTCAACGATCTTTCTCGACCGGCATGTGCTATGAATAACATTCCTGCTTCTCCAGCCTTATGTGACTCCTTGGCAGCTGCATTCGAAGATAAGATCGCCACTATGTTATGTTATGTTATGTTACAAACTTTTGTATTGCGCACAGCTGCCCCAGCTAAGGGGCGTCCTGGCGCATGGCAAGAAATAAGCAACACCTACAGGGAACATAACAGAAAAGAAGATCAAAGCAAATTATTCAAACAAGAGAGTCTTTAAGGCTTTACGGAAAACTAAAAGATCTATCTAACTATCTTGAGCGGACTCTCTAGTTCAGGCTCTTCGTATCCCCAGCCTTTGGTGCCTCCCGCACCTTTCTCTATGCCAGGTGACCGGGTAGGTTTGATTGGTCAGCCACGGCTGAATTGCTTCTTTCTCCCTCCGTTTGATGACTTTTGCAAATTAGCGGAGGGTGTGTCTTCGGGCTCTCCAATAGATCCACTGCCTCATAAATTCTGGAAACTTTTTCAGGAGGAACTCTTTTGTCCATTGTACTCCATTTGTCAACAGTCTTTTAATACCGCTACGGTCCCAGAGTGCTGGAAATTGGCTGTGGTTTCCCCTCTCTTGAAGAAGCCCACACTTGATCCCATTTGTCCGGTGAACTATAGGCCTATCTCATTGCTTCCTTTTCCTGTTAAGATCATGGAGAAGCTTGTGACCCAGTCCCTGTCCAAATTTCTTGAAGCTAACATCTGTCTGGACGTGGCCCAGTTCGGCTTCCGGCCAGCTCATGGCACGGAATCCGCACTGGTGGTCGTGCTGGACAATCTACGTTCACAGGTCGACACTGGTCGGGCAGCCTTATTAGTGCTGCTCGACATGTCGGCCGCGTTCGACACGGTCAGCCACGCCACTCTTATCAGCAGACTGGAGGAGATTGGGGTAACAGGGCTGGCACGGGATTGGCTAGTTTCGTATTTACACAATAGGCATCAAGTGGTGGCACTGCCGCCTTTCAGATCAGGCGTCCGAAGAGTGGGGCAGGGTGTGCCTCAGGGGTCGGCCATCAGCCCAATCTTGTTTAATTTGTATCTCCGCCCTTTGATCCATTTGAATAAATCCTTCGGTATCTCGGTAATTAATTATGCCGATGATAAACAGCTTATTTTCTCTTTGGAAGGCAAAGATGCGGTATCCTTAGAGACCTTTCATCGCTGTATGACAGCAACTGCAGACTGGCAGCGTCACAACTCGCTCCAGTTTAATGGGTCTAAGACAGAGGTTTTGTATTGCTCAAATGATCGTATTCCACGTCCCCTGGCAGTTGATTTCTGGACAACATCTTCTCTGGGAGCGGTAGCGGCTGCAGAGTCTGCCCGTAACTTGGGGGTCATGTTTGGCCCTAATCTACAATTGGATGCTTTCGCCAATAAAACAGTGGCCACATGTATGATGCTACTCCGTACACTTCGCAAAATTCTTCCTATGCTTCCGGCACAGGCCAGACCTGAGGTGGGATCATTCTTAGAAAGGGGGCGGTTGGGCACAGGCTTAATGTTGAGCGGTTGTGAGAGTGTAGCGTGCCACGGAGGTATCACCTAGTCGAACATCAGGTGTGATAATCTATGTTGAAAGAAGCGTTCCCTTTATCTTGGGAGCGACCCTCTGGGCGCTGCTGTGTTGGATCGACATAGTGATCTCTTTCTTGTTGTAAATCATATAAGACCAATGGATAGTAAGTTCATCAAATTTAAATCATCATTTGATTTATTTCATCAATTCTCAATATTGAAATTCACATCGTGAAGTATAACATGATCATAAATCCATATAGATATGTAGAGCTTTTCCCAATGCATTTCGTACCTATAGCAGGTACTTCGTCAGGGGAATCTGTAGAAATAATATGTATAAATGAGGGTCCATCTTTCTATCAATTCAATTACAGATCTCGCATATGATAGACATGCAGTACATTTGCAAACATGACAGTTACTATAAGAAAATTAAATCCGGAAGAAACTCATTTGAATTAAATTAAAACTCTGAGAAATAAAACTGTTGTGGCCCATAACATAATAATCTTGTAAACATATTGCGGCTAAATGAACAAAAACCAATATGTCACGTATAAAGCATAGTGAGTATTACATAGTACCGAAAGAGAAACCAAGCGGTACCTCCGAATTTTCATACAGTTATTAATCACTCCTACTCGGTTCTTAAGTGTGAACATGACCAGTTATTAGCCCCGCAATAATCGTGATGTTATCAACTTACCGCTAATGCAAATATACGTGCGTTGTGATCTCAAAGTAAGCAAACGCGAGACTAATCCGTCGTTGCTGATAAAGCGTTGTGTGTGCGTGGTGTTCTGAAAAGTGAAGTCGGACTACCGCTGAGGTGACTAAACAGTGAAAACGGACTAAAGCTGGGGTGACAAATAAGTTCGGCCATATTGGAACAGGATAATCAACTTGAATGAACCACCACATTAAATACTGTACTCACGGGTGATATCTAACTAGCACAAGCATGATCATTCCTAACAAACTAAATCATAAAATCATCAATCGGGGCAATAAATCACATTACAATAGATGCAGTAACTGTGGTTATAAAACATTTGTGTGTGTCATTGTTCATAGATAACACGAGAGGTCCAAGCGTTCATTGAGCCCAAATGGCTTTAAAGAGTCCAATTTAAAGATCCTTTGATTTTCTTTTTGTAGGAGTTTTCTGTTCACGTCTTGATTTCCAATGGTGGTAATTGTTTCAAGTACCAAGAATTTTAATTGCGAAATATTGTGTCTTTTCTCATTAAAATGAACAGCGATAGGCGATTTTTCATTTTTTGTTCTTATATTACTCTTATGCTCCGTTAAACGAATCTTTATCTTCCTGGTAGTTTTGCCCACATATACCAGTCCACATGGGCACTTGAGTAGATATATAAGATTCATGCTGTCACAAGTTGCAGTAACTCTAAGACGTATAGGGTTTCCTTGTCGTGGATGAGTAATGATAGTTCCCTTAATGATTGCATGACAGATATTGCAATTGTGGCATGGTATTGTGCCTTTGAACGATTCCTGTATAGTATCTTGTGCTCTTTTTTTGAGCATATCTTGGATATTCCTGCTGCGAGTGTAGGCAAATCTTGGCTGATTTTGAAAGATCCCTTTAAAATCAGGTTCATTAGATTAAATTTGCCAATGTCTGAGAATGGATTGCTTGTAAGCATAGCTTTTGGTGGAAAATGTTGAAACAACTACTGCACCTTTTTCAGTACCTTTGGGGGAACTCCTCAATAAATCTGAACGTGATTTGGCATCGCATTTGGTGGTTGCAGTCTCCAATATCTTCGTGGGGTAACCCCTCTCTTGAAAACGTTGAATCATACTTTGTATTTGTGTCTTAGATTCTTCTGGTTCAGAAACTATTCTCTTTACTCTATAAAGTTGAGATAGTGGCAAATTGTTTTTCAACGAGTTCTGGTGGAAGCTGGCATAGTGCAAAAGATTGTTGCGGTCTGTGGATTTCTTATACAGTGTCGTCTTGATTTTGTTCCCTTCAATTTGTACCAGGACGTCTAGATATGCTATACTTTTTTGATCGATGGTATAGGTGAACTGTATCCGATCGTTGATTTTGTTCAAATCTTCCAATTGTTGTAGTAATGTTAGTTTGGGACCTAGCCAAAGTACAAAGATGTCATCGATGTATCTGTAAGATATACTTGCATGTCTCTTCCAGTGTTCACCATTCAAAATGTGACTGTTTTCAAAGTTAATCATAAAGATGTTCGCGTAGCACGGTGCTGCGCAATTGCCCATGCTGGTACCTGTAAGCTGCAAAAAATACCCATCTTGCCATTTAAAATAACTTTGGTAGAGTGTGAAATTTAACAGCTCCAATAAAAAAACTTGAAACTTCTGATCCAGAGTGGAATTGAGTAGCATTGTTTATACCGCATCAATCCCCAGGTTGTGCGGGATCGACGTGTACAACGCCTGGACATCAATGGTGCATAACTAAATTTCTTGGTCTATTGGAATGTTGATTTGTGTTAGTTTCACTAAAAAATCGGTAGTATCTTTAATGTATGTAGCAGCTTTGGTTACAAAGTCTTTCAAGTGTAAATCTAAAAACTGGCCAACTGGCTCATGTATACTGCCTCTGGTGTTGACAATAGGTCGAAAAGGAGGTCGTTGTAAATCCTTATGTATTTTGGGAAGCATTTGAATAGATGGAGTTCTCGGAAATTGCTTACTCAGAAAATTCTTGGTTTTTAATGATATTGTTCCTTCATCGTAAGCTCTTTGTAAAAGAGTCATTAAGTGTGCTTGAAATTTTGCAGTTGGGTCTATCTCCAAAGGAGCATAGGTTTCCATATCATTAACATGGTTGTGGACTTGTGATAAATAGAACTCAGTATCCATTAGTACCAAAGCTCCTCCTTTATCGGCTTTTTGGATTGTGATTACTGGATTATTAGACACATTATTCAAGATGTTGGATTCCTTCTTGGACAGATTCCGGAATTTGGTGTGTTGTTTGAAGTTCATCTTATTAATATCATTCAATACTAGTGTCTCAAAAGTATCCAGAGATTTGTGACTGAGTGGAGCTTGAAAACTGCTTTTGGATCGCAAATGTTTGAGTTGTAAATCAGGTTCCTTGGTTTCCTCAGAGTCGACAATCACTTCAAAAAAATGCCTAAGTCTTAGGTTTCGCATAAATTTGTAAAGACTTACATTCAGTTCCAATTCATCAGTGTTGTGAGTGGGGACAAAGGACGTCCCTTTTTGTAGCACTTTGATTTCACTGTTGGATAATTGGTATGAGGAAATGTTAATCACAAGTTGTTTGCTTATTTCTTCCTCCTGTTGGTTCTGCTCTGTTGTGCTGGAATCTTTGGAACCGGTATTAGTTGTCCTCTTTCTTTTGCCCCTCCGGGGTCTCCGAGGTCTGACGGGCCTTCTTCTAAAAAAGAAACCTGAGTAGTTGGTTGAGCATTGTCACATGGTTGGGATTCTCTCTGTTGTGGAGGTCTATTTTCACCTTCTGATGATGAAGTTTCTGTTTCCGTGGTGTTAGTCTGTGGTCTATTCTGGCGTCTCCTGGCGTAGACCTCAGCCCAGGAGTACATCTCCCCCAACAGTTCGTATGCTATACTAATAAACAAGTGCTCGCTTGATTTAATTTTGCTCATAATTGAGGAGCTATCCAAAGTGATTGAAGAACTGAACAAAGAGATTTCAACAACGAAGGAAGAACTACAAAATGTGCTGGACGAAGAGGATTGGTCACAGACCATTAAGGACATCAACCAACAACTGGACAAATACACAGAAGAGATCAACGAGCGAAAGGTTAGGAAATTCAAAAGAGACACCATCGACTATAAGTTGTGGGAGGTGTACTCCTGGGCTGAGGTCTACGCCAGAATAGACCACAGACTAACACCACGGAAACAGAAACTTCATCATCAGAAGGTGAAAATAGACCTCCACAACAGAGAGAATTCCAACCACGTGACAATGCTCAACCCACTACTCAGGTTTCTTTTTTAGAAGAAGGCCCGTCAGACCTCGGAGACCCCGGAGGGGCAAAAGAAAGAGGACAACTAATACCGGTTCCAAAGGTTCCAGCACAACAGAGCAGAACCAACAGGAGGAAGAAATAAGCAAACAACTTGTGATTAACATTTCCTCATACCAATTATCCAACAGTGAAATCAAAGTGCTACAAAAAGGGACGTCCTTTGTCCCCACTCACAACACTGATAAATTGGAACTGAATGTAAGTCTTTACAAATTTATGCGAAACCTAAGACTTAGGCATTTTTTTAAAGTGATTTTCGACTCTGAGGAAACCAAGGAACCTGATTTACAACTCATTTGCGATCCAAAAGCAGTTTTCAAGCTCTACTCAGTCACAAATCTCTGGATACTTTTGAGACACTAGTATTGAATGATATTAATAAGATGAACTTCAAACAACACACCAAATTCCGGAATCTGTCCAAGAAGGAATCCAACATCTTGAAAAATGTGTCTAATAATCCAGTAATCACAATCCAAAAAGCCGATAAAGGAGGAGCTTTGGTACTAATGGATACTGAGTTCTATTTATCACAAGTCCACAACCATGTTAATGATATGGAAACCTATGCTCCTTTGGAGATAGACCCGAATGCGAAATTTCAAGCACACTTAATGACTCTTTTACAAAGAGATTACGATGAAGGAACAATATCATTAAAAACCAAGAATTTTCTGAGTAAGCAATTTCCGAGAACTCCATCTATTCAAATGCTTCCCAAAATACATAAGGATTAACAACGACCTCCTTTTCGACCTATTGTCAACACCAGAGGCAGTATACATGAACCAGTTGGCCAGTTTTTAGATTTACACTTGAAAGACTTTGTAACCAACGCTACTACATACAATAAAGATACTACCGATTTTTTTGTGAAACTAACACAAATCAACATTCCAATAGACCAAGAAATTTGGTTATGCACTATTGATGTCCAGGCGTTGTACACGTCGATCCCGCACAACCTGGGGATTGATGCAGTAGAAACAATGCTACTCAATTCCACTCTGGATCAGAAGTTTCAAGTTTTCTTATTGGAGCTGTTAAATTTCACACTCTACCAAAGTTATTTTAAATGGCAAGATGGGTATTTTTTGCAGCTTACAGGTACCAGCATGGGCAATTGCGCAGCACCGGGCTACGCGAACATCTTTATGATTAACTTTGAAAACAGTCACATTTTGAATGGTGAACACTGGAAGAGACATGCAAGTATATTTTACAGATACATCGATGACATCTTTGTACTTTGGCTAGGTCCCAAACTAACATTACTACAACAATTGGAAGATTTGAACAAAATCAACGATCGGATACAGTTCACCTATACCATCGATCAGAAAAGTATAGCATATCTAGACGTCCTGGTACAAATTGAAGGGAACAAAATCAAGACGACACTGTATAAGAAATCCACAGACCGCAACAATCTTTTGCACTATGCCAGCTTCCACCAGAACTCGTTGAAAAACAATTTGCCACTATCTCAACTTTATAGAGTAAAGAGAATAGTTTCTGAACCAGAAGAATCTAAGACACAAATACAAAGTATAATTCAACGTTTTCAAGAGAGGGGTTACCACACGAATATATTGGAGCCTGCAACCACCAAATGCGATGCCAAATCACGTTCAGATTTATTGAGGAGTTCCCCCAAAGGTACTGAAAAACGTGCAGTAGTTGTTTCAACATTTTCCACCAAAAGCTATGCTTACAAGCAATCCATTCTCAGACATTGGCAAATTTAATCTAATGAACCTGATTTTAAAGGGATCTTTCAAAATCAGCCAAGATTTGCCTACACTCGCAGCAGAAATATCCAAGATATGCTCAAAAAAAGAGCACAAGACACTATACAGGAATCGTTCAAAGGCACAATACCATGCCACAATTGCAATAACTGTCATGCAATCATTAAGGGAACTATCATTAATCATCCACGACAAGGAAACCCTATACGTCTTAGAGTTACTGCAACTTGTGACAGCATGAATCTTATATATCTACTCAAGTGCCCATGTGGACTGGTCCATGTGGGCAAAACTACCAGGAAGATAAAGATTCGTTTAACGGAGCATAAGAGTAATATAAGAACAAAAAATGAAAAATCGCCTATCGCTGTTCATTTTAATGAGAAAAGACACAATATTTCGCAATTAAAATTCTTGGTACTTGAAACAATTACCACCATTGGAAATCAAGACGTGAACAGAAAACTCCTACAAAAAGAAAATCAATGGATCTTTAAATTGGACTCTTTAAAGCCATTTGGGCTCAATGAACGCTTGGACCTCTCGTGTTATCTATGAACAATGACACACACAAACGTTTTATAACCACAGTTACTGCATTTATTGTAATGTGATTTATTGCCCCGATTGATGATTTTATGATTTAGTTTGTTAGGAATGATCACGCTTGTGCTAGTTAGATATCACCCGTGAGTACAGTATTTAATGTGGTGGTTCATTCAAGTTGATTATCCTGTTCCAATATGGCCGAACTTATTTGTCACCCCAGCTTTAGTCCGTTTTCACTGTTTAGTCACCTCAGCGGTAGTCCGACTTCACTTTTCAGAACACCACGCACAAACAACGCTTTATCAGCAACGACGGGTTATTCTCGCGTTTGCTTACTTTGAGATCACAACGCACGTATATTTGCATTAGCGGTAAGTTGATAACATCACGATTATTGCGGGGGCTAATAACTGGTCATGTTCACACTTAAGAACCTAGTAGGCTAGTAGGAGTGATTAATAACTGTATGAAAATTCGGAGTTACCGCTTGGTTTCTCTTTCGGTACTATGTAATACTCACTATGCTTTATACGTGACATATTGGTTTTTGTTCATTTAGCCGCAATATGTTTACAAGATTACTACGTTATGGGCCACAACAGTTTTATTTCTCAGAGTTTTAATTTAATTCAAATGAGTTTCTTCCGGATTTAATTTTCTTATAGTAACTGTCATGTTTGCAAATGTACTGCATGTCTATCATATGCGAGATCTGTAATTGAATTGATAGAAAGATGGACCCTTATTTATACATATTATTTCTACAGATTCCCCTGACGAAGTACCTGCTATAGGTACGAAATGCATTGGGAAAAGCTCTACATATCTATATGGATTTATGATCATGTTATACTTCACGATGTGAATTTCAATATTGAGAATTGATGAAATAAATCAAATGATGATTTAAATTTGATGAACTTACTATCCATTGGTCTTATATGATTTACAACAAGAAAGAGATCACTGTGTCGATCCAACACAGCAGCGCCCAGAGGGTCGCTCCCAAAATAAAGGGAACGCTTCTTTCAACATAGATTATCACACCTGATGTTCGACTAGGTGATACCTCCGTGGCACGCTACACTCTCACAACCGCTCAACATTAAGCCTGTGCCCAACCGTCCCCTTTCTAATATACTGTCAATCTTCGAGTCGCAACACACAGGATTGGAGCACGGCACCTTAACTTCATTGTTTAAAAATGGCGACTTATGATGATATTACCAAATTGACTGATGCCAGAGCTGAAACATTTGCCTACATTGCAGATGATGCATTCAAGATATATGCGTTAATAAATGAGGAGTCCACCTCCATTACAAACAAGAAAAGTAAAGAGAGCAATATCAAACAACTACTTTACCTCACCAAACGTGAGGTGAACCAACGGCTTCATGCCAGTACATTGATCCGGTACCACCGAGTACAGAGGATTCCAAGAGGACTACAAGTACCACTCAAACCACTTCTATGCAAAAACAACCAAAAGTTCGTAGAACGCTGGTATGCTATACTAAACAAGTGCTCGCTTAATTTAATTTTGCTCATAATTGAGGAGCTATCCAAAGTGATTGAAGAACTGAACAAAGAGATTTCAACAACGAAGGAAGAACTACAAAATATGCTGGACAAAGAGGATTGGTCACAGACCATTAAGGACATCAACCAACAACTGGACAAATACACAGAAGAGATCAACGAGCGAAAGGTTAGGAAATTCAAAAGAGACACCATCGACTATAAGTTGGGGAGGTGTACTCCTGGGCTGAGGTCTACGCCAGGAGACGCCAGAATAGACCACAGACTAACACCACGGAAACAGAAACTTCATCATCAGAAGGTGAAAATAGACCTCCACAACAGAGAGAATCCCAACCATGTGACAATGCTCAACCCACTACTCAGGTCTCTTTTTTAGGAGAAGGCCCGTCAGACCTCGGAGACCCCGGAGGGGCAAAAGAAAGAGGACAACTAATACCGGTTCCAAAGGTTCCAGCACAACAGAGCATAACCAACAGGAGGAAGAAATAAGCAAACAACTTGTGATTAACATTTCCTCATACCAATTATCCAACAGTGAAATCAAAGTGCTACAAAAAGGGACGTCCTTTGTTCCCACTCACAACACTGATAAATTGGAACTGAATGTAAGTCTTTACAAATTTATGCGAAACCTAAGATTTTTTTGAAGTGATTGTCGACTCTTTGGAAACCAAGGAACTTGATTTACAACTCAAACATTTGCGATCCAAAAGCAGTTTTCAAGCTCCACTCAGTCACAAATCTCTGGATACTTTTGAGACACTAATATTGAATGATATTAATAAGATGAACTTCAAACAACACACCAAATTCCAGAATCTGTCCAAGAAGGAATCCAACATCTTGAAAAATGTGTCTAATAATCCAGTAATCACAATCCAAAAAGCCGATAAAGGAGGAGCTTTGGTACTAATGGATACTGAGTTCTATTTATCAAAAGTCCACAACCATGTTAATGATATGGAAACCTATGCTTCTTTGGAGATAGACCCGACTCCAAAATTTCAAGCACACTTAAGGACTCTTTTACAAAGAGCTTACGATGAAGGAACAATATCATTAAAAACCAAGAATTTTCTGAGTAAGCAATTTCCGAGAACTTCATCTATTCAAATGCTTCCCAAAATACATAAGGATTTACAACGACCTCCTTTTCGACCTATTGTCAACACCAGAGGCAGTATACATGAACCAGTTGGCCAGTTTTTAGATTTACACTTGAAAGACTTTGTAACCAAAGCTGCTACATACATTAAAGATACTACCGATTTTTTAGTGAAACTAACACAAATCAACATTCCAATAGACCAAGAAATTTGGTTATGCACCATTGATGTCCAGGCGTTGTACACGTCGATCCCGCACAACCTGGGGATTGATGCGGTAGAAACAATGCTACTCAATTCCACTCTGAATCAGAAGTTTCAAGTTTTTCTTATTGGAGCTGTTAAATTTCACACTCTACCAAAGTTATTTTAAATGGCAAGATGGGTATTTTTTGCAGCTTACAGGTACCAGCATGGGCAATTGCGCAGCACCGTGCTACGCGAACATCTTTATGATAAACTTTGAAAACAGTCACATTTTGAATGGTGAACACTGGAAGAGACATGCAAGTATATTTTACAGATACATCGATGACATCTTTGTACTTTGGCTAGGTCCCAAACTAACATTACTACAACAATTGGAAGATTTGAACAAAATCAACGATCGGATACAGTTCACCTATACCATCGATCAGAAAAGTATAGCATATCTAGACGTCCTGGTACAAATTGAAGGGAACAAAATCAAGACGACACTGTATAAGAAATCCACAGACCGCAACAATCTTTTGCACTATGCCAGCTTCCACCAGAACTCGTTGAAAAACAATTTGCCACTATCTCAACTTTATAGAGTAAAGAGAATAGTTTCTGAACCGGAAGAATCTAAGACACAAATACAAAGTATGATTCAATGTTTTCAAGAGAGGGGTTACCCCACGAAAATATTGGAGACTGCAACCACCAAATGCGATGCCAAATCATGTTCAGTTTTATTGAGGAGTTCCCCCAAAGGTACTGAAAAACGTGCAGTAGTTGTTTCAACATTTTCCACCAAAAGCTATGCTTACAAGCAATCCATTCTCAGACATTGGCAAATTTTATCTAATGAACCTGATTTTAAAGGGATCTTTCAAAATCAGCCAAGATTTGCCTACACTCGCAGCAGAAATATCCAAGATATGCTCAAAAAAGAGCACAAGACACTATACAGGAATCGTTCAAAGGCACAATACCTTGCCACAATTGCAATAACTGTCATGCAATCATTAAGGGAACTATCATTAATCATCCACGACAGGGAAACCCTATACGTCTTAGAGTTACTGCAACTTGTGACAGCATGAATCTTATATATCTACTCAAGTGCCCATGTGGACTGGTATATGTGGGCAAAACTACCAGGAAGATAAAGATTCATTTAACGGAGCATAAGATTAATATAAGAACAAAAAATGAAAAATCGCCTATCGCTGTTCATTTTAATGAGAAAAGACACAATGTTTCGCAATTAAAATTCTTGGTACTTGAAACAATTACCACCATTGGAAATCAAGACGTGAACAGAAAACTCCTACAAAAAGAAAATCAATGGATCTTTAAATTGGACTCTTTAAAGCCATTTGGGCTCAATGAACGCTTGGACCTCTCGTGTTATCTATGAACAATGACACACACAAACGTTTTATAACCACAGTTACTGCATTTATTGTAATGTGATTTATTGCCCAGATTGATGATTTTATGATTTAGTTTGTTAGGAATGATCACGCTTGTGCTAGTTAGATATCACCGTGAGTACAGTATTTAATGTGGTGGTTCATTCAAGTTGATTATCCTGTTCCAATATGACCGAACTTATTTGTCACCCCAGCTTTAGTCCGTTTTCACTGTTTAGTCACCTCAGCGGTAGTCCGACTTCACTTTTCAGAACACCACGCACACACAACGCTTTATCAGCAACGACGGGTTAGTCTTGCGTTTGCTTACTTCGAGATCACAACGCACGTATATTTGCATTAGCTGTAAGTTGATAACATCACGATTATTGCGGGGGCTAATAACTGGTCATGTTCACACTTAAGAACCGAGTAGGAGTGATTAATAACTGTATGAAAATTCTGAGGTACCGCTTGGTTTCTCTTTCGGTACTATGTAATACTCACTATGCTTTATACGTGACATATTGGTTTTTGTTCATTTAGCCGCACTATGTTTACAAGATTATTACGTTATGGGCCACAACAGTTTTATTTCTCAGAGTTTTAATTTAATTCAAATGAGTTTCTTCCGGATTTAATTTTCTTATAGTAACAGTCATGTTTGCAAATGTACTGCATGTCTATCATATGCGAGATCTGTAATTGAATTGATAGAAAGATGGACCCTCATTTATACATATTATTTCTACAGATTCCCCTGACGAAGTACCTGCTATAGGTACGAAATGCATTGGGAAAAGCTCTACATATCTATATGGATTTATGATCATGTTATACTTCACGATGTGAATTTCAACATTGAGAATTGATGAAATAAATCAAATGATGATTTAAATTTGATGAACTTACTATCCATTGGTCTTATATGATTTACAACAATAAAGAGATCACTGTGTCGATCCAACACAGCAGCGCCCAGAGGGTCGCTCCCAAGATAAAGGGAACGCTTCTTTCAACGTGGGATCATTCTTAGCAGGTTAGATTACTGCAACGCACTGCTTCTGGGAGCGCCTAAAACTCTGATCTGTAAGCTGCAGCGCGTACAAAATTTGGCAGCAAAGCTCGCCCTCTCTCGACCACGCTTTGCTTCATCTTCTTCAGTGCTGTTAGATCTCCATTGGCTGCCTGTTCATCAGCGCATTTATTTCAAAGCATCTTGTCTGGTTTTTAAAGCCTTGCATGGACAGGGACCTGTCCTGCTGCAAAACCTTTTTTCTTGGTACTCTACTTCTCGAACTTTACGTTCCTCTTTTGCATGTTTGGTAGTTGTTCCCAGGATCCAGAGGCTAAGGATGGGAGGTTGTTCCTTTGGATTTACAGCTGCCAAGCTTTGGAATTCTCTCCCTCTGTCTTTGAGGAGTCAGGGGGAATTTCTACCTTTCAAAAAAGGTTTGAAAACTCATTAGTTTCCGAGAGTAATGTAACTCTGTGAGTGCACATCAGCCATGTAGAGTCAAAGCGCCAGGATACCCTCTGGGTGACAGTTTTTGCGCTATAGAAGTATGCAATACAATACAGTGTACCATAGGTACCCAGGCCATAGGTGCACCCAAGGCCTACCAGGCGCTGCAGCATATCTTATGCCACCCCTGGCTGGCCATCCAAACTGACACAACTGGCTGATCACTCAGCTGGGGCAAGGTCGTGTAATCACCCCTTGCTTAGGTATAGTATTCCTATACCTACCATTATATATAGACACATATGCACCTATAAGTCACTCCTATGGTAGGCCTTAACAATCCTGAAGGCAGAGTGCTTGGTTTTATGTGAGATGAGGCTCTGGTATGGGCTGAGGCTGTCTGCAGCTTTCGGAATCATGTCCTTATAGCTGTTCTATGATATAGCCATACCATATACTCTTTAGTGCATTATAATCCTCGCGGTTGAATGCTAACTTTGATTTGGCTTTATCAAAACATGTCGTGTAAGGTGTCATACGTTTTGGAATACTACCCCCTCGCCAGTTCTGGTGACGGGGGTAGCATTCCACCATTCTAGAGGGAGAAGACATGTTGTTCCTACTAATCCCGGTTAAAGTTAACCAGAGCCTCAGCATCACAAAATGGATGCTGCTGCCACAGACACAAGTCTGACCTCCTGCTGCTGGGAGTCCTTCCAGTGAGGGAGACTTGGACAATAGGTTTCATGTCTTGGGAGGTGCTAGCACCACCCCAGACAGGCCATAGTGTATTGGGGCAGGGAGGGCTGAATGAAATGAGACCCTGCCTGGGGCACACAAGGTGTCCCATGCATAGTCCGGTTCAAACCGGTGCTGGGGCACTCCAGCCCCAGCTCTGGCGCAAAACTGGACAAAGGGAAAGGGGTGTAACCACCCACTTCCCTGGTCCCACCCATAGGAGGGACCTAGCAGGTAATCCAGCCCCTAAATTTGGTATATAGGTAGGAGCTGAGTCTAGAGACTTTAGATTTATCCTGACTGACACTTGAAACGAAACTCTGGACCTTCGACGTTCTACCTGAAGATAGAAGACTGAAGAATCTCACTTGTGGTCAAGGAGTGACTACCCTGTGTAAGCAGGCACCATCAAGCGATCAACGGTTTGCTTTGTATACGCTCCCGCCGGAGCCCGAGCACAGAGCCTGACAAGACCTGGACTTCCAGGCTTCCTTCAATCCGATCCACAGCCACAGCAAAGCTGAGACCCGTGGAGGCGAAGAGAGACGTGGGACCGGCCATCTTGGAAAGCCAGCGAATTGCTTTCCGTGCAACTTCTGAGGCACCCTTGAAGTTGTGCATTGGGGATTGAGAAGCCCCAGCTCCGAGCACAATCTGCACCGAAGATCAGCCCTCCACCCTCCACGAGTGCCACGTGGGGCCCTTCTGCATTTTCCTGCTTGACGCGTCTGTCCGGTCTCTTGCCCGTTGGCTAGTGGCCTCTGTGACAACGAACCTTTGAATTTACACTGCTGGTCTGGTTGCTCCAGACTGGCCCCTGCTTCCCTGAAATGGTGAAGCCCATCAGACCTTGCTGGTCTGATCCAGAAGCCATCTTCGATTCCTGCATGGGTTGCCTTTGCCAAGGCTTGTTGACTCCAATCCGGAAGCCGACACTGCCGACAGCGAGAGCCTTTGTGGGACAGTCCGTATCCAGCTCCTGGTTGTCGTCGACACCTCCTGGTCCACGTGGCTGCAGAGACAAGCTTCACGACATCACCTGATTGCTTCGCGACATCGCCTGGTTCCTTCCTGGTTCCTTCCTTGTCACTGGCTAGTGACCCAGACTCTGTCCCCTCTGATTTCAGGTACTCTTCATCATCGATCCGCCCTTGGATCCAACCGGACACTTCCCTCCTGGTCGCCTGCAGCATCTTTCCTCATGGCTCCAGGCTCCATAGGATTCAGCGACGAAACCCGACACACTTTGACAACTGTCCACCCGCTTCCTGTGGGTGAGGTAACGCGAGTACTCCGGTGCTCCTGTCGGTATTAACTATCCTAGTGTCCTAGTTTTCAGTAGCTTTCTCCTAGTCCATCCGGAAGTGACCTAATAGAACTAGTTTCCAATTCTTTCGTTCCCATTCTAACTCTACGGTAACTCGCGTGTGTGTAAAGAGATTGAACACGCATCCCGTGGGCCTCCTGCTCACTATTCTTTGGTAGTACAGCGTAGCCCCAGCGATTCTCCAGGCCCTAGGCCTATCCTTTGTTCGTGGCGTGGTTCTTATACCACTATTTTAGTATATGGTTTGAAGTGCCCCTAGGGCACTACTGTATTTTGTGCAACTTATTGTATGATAATTAAGTATCTTGTTATGTGCTTGTACCTCTGACCTCATAAAGAGTTCAGAGGATTAATTTAGTAATAAATACATATATATTTTATATATATTACCTGTGTGGTGTCCTTTCATTTGGTATTAAAGGGGTTACAAATGGTAAAACAGCTGGCTTCACATGCCCTCTTGAGTTTAGCCTAAGACTGCTTTGTCCATGCTACCACTAGGATAGCTGGTCTATAAGATTGCCTTTACAACCATCACCATAAGGGTTGTTTGGACTGGTGCAAGGTGCTCACTAGAATAGTGAACATCATATACCAGGCCAACTTCTCAAATTGGTGTGCAGCGTTTGGGATTTGAGCTTGCTGTTGTTTTACCAATTGTAATCTTTGAGATATCATTTGAAAGATCACATTTGGTACCATAGGTACATATAACAAGACTTATTATACTTAAGTTCTACTGAACTTAGTGGTTGTAGACCAAAGGGCCTAGCACACCCTGACTACAACTCCTAGAGAGGTTTAGTAGGAAACACTTAGTGTAGGTAAGTGCACACACCACACCTCACTAGATCATGTCTGCCACAGGTAAGCCAAGTGTGTCTCTGCCTGTGGGAGGTGACCCTCCAAGGGCACCCTCCAGATATGAAATACTCAACTTCCAAGATCTGAGGCACTTGTGCACCACAAGGAGGTTGAAACAAAGTTCTAACCCTACCCTTCAGCACCTGATAGAACTCCTAGAGGGTTATGATGTTCTTAAGGCCTCTAGCTCAGGTCTTAGAGGTAATGCAGATGAGGTCCTGCCCTCAGTAGAGGATACCACTGATCCTACTGTCGTAGATAATGAGGATGATGTGGAGGCAGAAGACTCTGAAGAAAAGGTAGGCAGCCAGGTCCAAGTTAGGATACTTAGCCAGGCTAACCTAAGCCTACATGGGGCTGGAGAGGGGCAAGCCCCATACAGACCTATCAGTAGACTTAACCAGAGGTATAGGAGGGAGAGATCCCACTCAGGGGAATCTCTCCACTCCAATGCCTCAAGGGGTTCTCAAAGGGGAATGACTTCCCCTCAGAGGAGAGAACACCAGGCTAGGATGAGGGAAGTCCAAATCAGGATTGAAAGGGAAGAACTTGCTCTAGCCCAAGCAAAACTTGCTCTTGCAAGAGAGCAGAAGTTAAGTGGACTAGAGTCCACTGGTGGCAGCAATATCCCTAAGGATAAAGACAGGTCCTATGACAATAGACACCTGAGTAAGATTGTGCCCCCCTACAAAGTTGGGGATGATATCCACAAATGGATAACTGCTTTGGAGAGGGCCTGAAAAGTACAGCAGGTACCCCAAAGTCAGTGGGCAGCAATTTTGTGGCTCTCCTTTTCAGAAAAAGGAAGAGACAAGCTCCTCGGAGTTAGTGATGATGATGCTAACAATGACCTTGTCCTGAAGAGTGCTCTGATTGATGGGTTTGGCCTAACCACTGAACAGTACAGGTTGATGTTCAGAGATACCCAGAAGACACAGACTCAGGACTGGACTGATTTTGTTGATTGTGCCACTAAGGCTCTGGAAGGCTGGTTGCTGGGAAGTAAAGTTAAGGACTATACAGGATTGTATAGTTTGATCATGAGAGAGCAAATACTTAACAATTGTCAGAACCAGTTGTTGCACCAACACCTGATTGACTCAGATCTGACCTCTCCCCAAGAATTGGGAAAGAAGGCAGACAAATGGGTCAGAACCAGGGTTAAGCAGAAAAACCAGGTCCAAGGGGGTGATCAGAAAAAGGCAGACCAAAAAGGTGGGGATCAGAAACAAAAAGACCAGAAGTCTTCTTCAGGCCCTCAACAAACATCTAATGAGGGGGGGGGGTTAGGGGGGGTCCCAAAATTCCAAGAAAAAGAAGAAAGAAGGTCCAAAGAAACCTTGGTGTAATTATTGTAAATCTGCCTCTCACTGGTTCAGTGAGTGCAACAAGAAAGGTACAGCCCCTACCACTGTTGCCCCTAAGGTACCTGCACCACCTAGTACAGTTAACAGTGGTAGTTCCCAACCCAAGGCTATAGTGGGGTTAACCATGGGTACTGTGGACATGGCTATGTCCTCCACTGTGAGTCCCAGTACTCTGGGCAAATACAGGCAAACACCTTCAATTAATGACAGAGTGGCTCAGGCCTACAGGGACACATGTGCCAGTGTCACTATGGTGACACCTAACTTTGTGGACCCTGGACAGATTGTACTGGGTGATAATTACCTGGTGACCAATGCAAGCAATGCTACTACTACACATAGTGTGGCAGTTGTTAACTTCTCCTGGGGAGGGGTAACTGGCCTCAAATGAGTTGTGGTAAGTGCAGAGCTCCCAGTGGAATGTTTGTTGGGCAATGATCTTGAATCCTCAGTATGGTCAGAAGTGGAGTATAGGACTCATGCAGAGATGTTAGGCATATCAGCTCATGTCCTTGCTGTGACCAGGTCACAGGCAAAAAAGTGCCAAACTGAACAGGTCTTGGATCCTGTAACTATGGACCAAGTACCACCCAAGAGAAAGAGCAGTAGGGTTAAGGCAGTGCCTTCCCCCTGCCCTCAGGTGAAGATCAGCCTTCTCAGGAAGCTGATTGTGAGACCCCTGAAGGAACTGTCCTAGAAGAACTTGAACCTGACCAGGTTGAGTTTATTGGGACAGTGGGACCTTCAAGGGCAGACTTGAGGCAGGCACAGTTAGACTGCTCCTCTCTTGAACCCCTCAGACAGCAAGCTGCTTCTGAGGCTGCTGGGAATGCTACAGGTACCCACAGAGTTTACTGGGATGAAGGACTCCTTTATTCAGAGGCTAGAGACCCCAAGCCTGGTGCTTCCAGGAGGTTGGTCAGACCTCTGGCATTTAGGGGTTTCCTTCTTACCTTAGCCCATGATATTCCCTTAGCAGGACATCTAGGCCAGAACAAGACTTGGGACAGACTTGTCCCTCAGTTTCACTGGCCCCATATGTCAGAAGAGGCCAAGGAGTTTTTTCGCTCCTGTGTGACCTGCCAAGCCAGTGGCAAATCAGGTGGCACCACAAAGGCCCCCCCTTAAAACACTACCTGTGGTGGGGATACCCTTTAAAAGAGTAGGGATTGACATTGTTGGACCAATGGATCCCCAAACAGCCTCTGGGCACAGATTTATACTGGTGGTAGTGGATCAGGCCACCAGGTATCCAGAAGCTATTCCCCTAAGGACACAACAGCACCTGTTGTGGCAAGAGTCCTCCTGGGAGTTTTCACAAGCGAGGGCTTTCCAAAGCAGGTTGTCTCAGATAGAGCTGCAAACTTTATGTCTGGGTATCTAACTGCAATGTGGAAGGAGTGTGGTGTAAATTACAAATTCACTACACCCTACCATCCACAGTGCAATGGCCTTGTTGAAAGATTTAACAAGACCTTGAAGGGTATGTATGATGAAGGGTTTACCTGAAACGCTTAGGCGAAGATGGGACATCCTTCTACCCTGCCTTCTGTTTGCTTACTGAGAGGTCCCACAAAAGGGGTTTGGCTACAGCCCTTTTGAACTTTTGTTTGCGCATCCTGTAAGGGGACCCCTATGTCTGGTGAAGGAAGGATGGGAGTTACCTCTCAAAAAGCCTAAACAAGACATAGTGGAGTATGTACTTGGTCTCCGCTCCAGGATGGCTGAGTATATGAAGAAGGCTTCTAAAAACCTTGAGCCAAGAACTTCAAAAAGCTTGGCATGACCAAAAGGCTGTGCTGACTGTGTACCCGCCAGGACAGAAGGTGTGGGTCTTGGAGCCAGTGGCCCCAGCAGCACTCCAGGGCAAATGGTCTGGACCCCACACAATTGTTGAGCAAAAGGGAGAGGTCACCTACCTGGTGGACCTTGGAACTCCCAGGAGCCCCCACAGGGTGCTCCATGTCAACAGACTCAAAGTATATGTTGACAGGGCAGACATGGGCTTGCTCATGGCTACAGATGAGGGGCTTGAAGAATGCACCTGCCACTTTCCAAAGGTTGGTGAACCAAGTCCTCACTGGGTTGGATGACTTTTGTGCAGCTTATCTTGATGATATTGCTGTCTTCAGCTCCAACTGGGAGGATCACCTGATCCACCCAAAGAAGGTTCTAGAGGCCCTGCAGAAGGCAGGCCTAACTATCAAGGCCACAAAGTGCCAGATAGGGCAGAGTAAGGTTGTGTACCTGGGCCACCTTGTAGGTGGGGGTCAGGTTCAACCACTGAAGAGTGAGATCCAGACCATCAAGGACTGGGCTCCTCCAACCACCCAGACACAGGTCAGAGCTTTCTTGGGCTTGTCTGGTAATTACAGTAAGTTTGTTAAGAATTATGGGTCCATTGTGACACCACTTAATGACTTGACTTCAAAGAAGATGCCAAAAAAGGTTCAGTGGACAGTAAGCTGTCAAAAGGCATTTGATGACCTGAAGAAGGCCATGTGTTCTGCACCTATCCTAAAGAGTCCTGACTACTCCAAAGAGTTCATTGTCCAAACAGATGCTTCTGAGTTGGGGGTGGGAGCTGTGCTTTCAAAACTGAATGTAGATGGTCAAGACCAGCCCATTGCTTTTATTAGCAGAAGGCTGACCCCTAGAGAGAACCGTTGATCAGCCATTGAGAGGGAGGCCTTTGCTGTGGTATGGGCCCTAAAGAAGCTGTGGCCATACTTGTTTGGCACTCACTTCAAAATTCAGACAGACCATAAGCCCCTCTTGTGGCTAAATCAGATGAAGGGTGAAAATTCCAAACTGCTCAGGTGGTCCATTTCCCTACAGGGGATGGACTTCACAGTGGAGCACAGACCAGGGGCTGACCATGGCAATGCAGATGGTCTCTCCAGGTACTTCCACTTAAAACATGAAGACACAACTGGTCAAGGTTAGTCTAATGTCCCTGCGTTTGGGGGGGGGGGTTATGTAGGAGAGTAGGGTCTGCTTTCCTATGGTCACCCCACTTTTTGCTTTTTGCTTCACTGGTTTTTTACTTTAATGTGGCTGTGGGCCTGCTAATCAGACCCACAGCCCTGCTGTTCTCTCTCTAAATTCATACCATGTACTTTAGGTACATCACCAATTGGGAAAACTGACACAACTGGCTGATCACTCAGCTGGGGCAAGGTCGTGTAATCACCCCTTGCTTAGGTATAGTATTCCTATACCTACCATTATATATAGACACATATGCACCTATAAGTCACTCCTATAGCAGGCCTTAACAATCCTGAAGGCATAGTGCTTGGTTTTATGTGAGATGAGGCTCTAGCATGAGCTGAGCCTGTCTGCAGCTTTCGGAACCATGTCCTTATAGCTGTTCTATGATATAGCCATGCCATATTCTCTTAAGTGCATTATAATCCTTGCCGTTGAATGCTAACTTTGGTTTGGCTTTATCAAAACATGTCGTGTAAGGTGTCATACGCTTTGGAATACTACCCCCTCGCCAGTTCTGGTGACTGGGATAGCATTCCACCCTTCTAGAGGGAGAAGACATGTTGTTCCTACTAATCCCGGTTAAAGTTAACCAGAGCCTCAGCATCACAAAATGGATGCTGCTGCCACAGACACAAGTCTGACCTCCTGCTGCTGGGAGTCCTTCCAGCGAGGGAGGCTTGGACAATAGATTTCCTGTCTTGGGAGGTGCTAGCACCACCCAATACAGGCCATAGTGTATTGGGGCAGGGAGGGCTGAATGAAATGAGACACTGCCTGGGGCACACAAGGTGTCCCATGCATAGTCCGGTTCAAACCGGTGCTGGGGCACTCCAGCCCCAGTTCTGGCGCGGATCTGGACAAAGAGAAAGGGGTGTAACCACCCCCTTCCCTGGTCCCACCCATAGGAGGGACCTAGCCGGTAATCCAGCCCCTAAATTTGGTATATAGGTAGGAGCTGAGTCTAGAGACTTTAGATTTATCCTGACTGAAACTTGAAACGAAACTCTGGACCTTCGATGTTCTACCTGAAGATAGAAGCCTGAAGAATCTCCCTTGTGGTCAAGGAGTGACCACTCTGTGTAAGCAGGCACCATCAAGCGATCAACGGTTTGCTTTGTCGACGCTCCCGCTGGAGCCCGAGCACAGAACCTGACAAGACCTGGACTTCCAAACTTCCTTCAGCCCGATCCACAGCCACAGCAAAGCTGAGACCCGTGGAGGCGACGAGAGACATGGGACCGGCCATCTTGGAAAGCCAGCGAATTGCTTTCCGTGCAAATTCTGAGGCACCCTTGACGTTGTGCATTGGGGATTGAGAAGCCCCAGCCCTGAGCACCATCTGCACCGAAGATCACCCCTCCACACTCCACGAGTGCCGCGTGGGGCCCTTCTGCATTTTCCTGCTCGACGCGTCTGTCCGGTCACTTGCCCGGCTAGTGGCCTCTGTGACGACGAAACTTTGAATTTACACTGCTGGTCTGGTTGCTCCAGACTGGCCCCTGCTTCCCTGAAAAGGAGAAACCCACCAGACCTTGCTGGTCTGATCCAGAAGCCATCTTCGATTCCTGCGTGGGTTGCCTTTGCCAAGGCTTGTTGACTCCAATCCGGAAGCCGACACTGCCGACAGCAAGAGCCTTCGTGGGACAGTCCGTATCCAGCTCCTGGTCATCGTCAACACCTCCTGGTCCACGTGGCTTCAGAGACAAGCTTCACGACATCACCTGATTGCTTCGCGACATCGCCTGGTTCCTTCCTGGTCACTGGCTAGTGACCCAGACTCTGTCCCCTCTGCTTTCAGGTACTCTTCATCCTCGATCCAACCGGACACTTCCCTCCTGGTCGCCTGCAGCATCTTTCCTCACGGCTCCATAGGATTCAGCGACGAAACCCGACACACTTTGACACCTATGCACCCGCTTCCTGTGGGTGAGGTAACGCGAGTACTCCGGTGCTCCTGTGGGTATTACTTATCCTAGTGTCCTAGTTTCCAGTAGCTTTCTCCTAGTCCATCCGGAAGTGAAAGAACTAGTTTCCAATTCTTTTGTTCCCATTCTAACTCTATGGTAACTCGCGTATGTGTGTAAAGACACTGCACACGCATCCCGTGGGCCTCCTGCTCCCTCTCTGTGCAGTATTCCCTGCGATTGCAGAGATGTTATGGAGGCTGATACTACTCCCATATGCTCCCCTGAAATAAACCCCTGGACAAGCTCAGAAACGGCTGATCCCCCTGCTCTGGTGAAAGCCGGCTTTCTAATAAATGCAAGGTCCCTGGTTAAGAATAGCTTAGCCTTCAGGGAATTTGTGCTCGCCAGAAACCCTCCATGGGTCTTTATCACTGAGACCTGGGGCTCTGAAATCTCGGGTCCAGAGCTGATGGATGCTATCCCTGAAGGATATGCCCTTGCCAGGTTTGATCGGGAGAAACGGAGAGGCAGGGGACTCGGGATTCTCTGTAAAGAGGAGTATATCTGTCGTATAGACCCCCTCTCATCCCCAACTGATAAAGTGGAAGCCCTCTATTTCTCTATACAGCTTAATGCATTCACATCTTTCTCTGGTATTCTGTGCTATAGACCTCCTGGCCCTCGGTCTTCATTCGCTAGCGATTTGATCAAATTACTAGAACCATTTTTAAATAAATCATGTTTCACCATTTTAGGTGATTTTAACATTCATCTTGATAAAGCTGAGGATACTGATACCATCTCCCTTGTCGAAGGTTTGAAGGTATATGACTTCAAACAATTGGTGGTGGGTTTGACTCATTTAGCCAGCCATACACTTGATGGCATCTTTACGAATGACGACAGGCTGACTACACTGCCTCCTATTCCTCTCACGTGGTCTGACCACTTCGCTGTCCCTTTCATTGTGAATAGGTCCACGACTGCTGATCCGGCAAATAACAACAATAATCCCTGGGAGGTTGTGAGAAATTATCGAAATGTCAATAACGACACGTTATCATCGCTTCTTCCAATAAGTGATTCCTGTCTAGAATCCGGCTCAGACTTTGCTGCGCAATGCTGGTCAAATGGACTGGAAAGCGCATTAAATATCTTGGCACCGCTTAAAAAACGTTATACGGCCAGAAAATCTCCTTCGGCCCCCTGGTATTCTGAACGACTCAGAGGACTTAGACAGATATGTAGACAAAAGGAAAGGGCATGGCTAGCCAGGCCGAATGAGGTTGAGAAGTCACAACATAAACTATCATTAAAGGACTATAAAAAAGCAATAATTGAAGAAAAAAGGAATTACTTTATCAAAATTACAACTGGCTCAAAATCAGCTAGGGAGCTCTTTCAAATTATTAATTCCCTATCGGTCCCGAAAGCAGCCTCTTCAGTGAGGGAATCACAATTGTTGTGCAATAATATTGCTGACTTCTTCTCGACCAAGATAGCTGATATTTATACAACACTGGACACTCACAACCAGAGGCTGAACAATGAAGTGGACCATGATACAGCGTCCTCACATCTCAAATGTATAGAGACAACTGAGGCCCCTAGCCCTATTCCCTCTTTTGTGAATTTTCCGGTGTTACCCCTAGAGGAAGCAAATTCTATTCTTGACTCCATCAAATCTTGCTCTCCCCTAGACCCATGCCCGCTTAGAATTTTAAAGTCTTGTAGAGCCACCTTACTGCCACCACTTCTTGACATCTTAAATGGTGCTATTACAGAGGGGGTTTTCCCCCAGCTGTGGAAGCTCGCCGTGGTTAAGCCTCTGTTAAAGAAGCCCTCCTTAAATCCAGAGGTGCTAAAAAATTTCAGCCCGATCTCGTTACTACCAGCCCCAGCAAAGATGCTGGAAGTGCACTTAAATCAACATTTGACAGCGTTTCTGGAAAAGGAAAACTGCCTGGATCCATCTCAGCACGGTTTCCGTGCATCTCTTAGTACGGAAACCGCCCTTACGGTGGTAGTAAATAGCATCAGAACTGAGGTGGATAAGGGCCAAACCACGCTGTTGGTTATGCTTGATTTAACAGCAGCTTTTGATACCCTGTCCCCCTCTATCCTAGTGGAGAGGTTAAGGGGGATAGGAGTAGGAGGCAGTGCTCTGAAACTCCTCTCCTCCTTTTTGCACTCGAGAAAACAAAAAGTGAAGCTGGGTGAGTTTATGTCCCCCACTATGGCAGTACAATGTGGAGTTCCACAGGGCTCAGCGCTAAGTCCAGTGTTGTTCAACGTCTATGTGACCCCCTTAGCCAAAATTATAAGGGACTTTGGCTATCAGGTATTATCGTACGCTGATGACACACAGATTATTGTCTCGGCAAATCAGTCAGGGAAAGACGGTGCGGCAAAATTCAAGGCCTGTATGGAGAGGGTCGCTTCCTGGATGGTAAGAAACTATCTTAAGCTTAACGGTGAGAAAACGGAGGTGTTGGTAATAGGTAAGAACCAGGATCTGTGGAACGAGGAATGGTGGCCCACAGCTCTGGGCGAATGCCCTCGGCCGGCAAAATTCGTAAAGAATTTGGGCGTCATTATTGATTCCACCTTATCTTTTGACCGACAGGTAAATAGAACGGTTAGCACCTGCTGCTCTATTATCCGTACTCTGAGGAAGATAGCCCCGTTCTTATCTCCCGAGGCGCGCAAACAATCGATGGTCGCCCTGGTGCTATCCAGGATTGATTACTGTAACGCCCTCTACTGTGGGATTAACCAGAAGGAGATATATAAACTCCAGGTTATCCAAAATGCTGCCGCGCGATTAGTCTTGAATCTCCCGAGACGTTCATCAGCGACGGCAGCAAGAAAAGAACTGCATTGGTTGCCGGTCCAGGCAAGAATTTCATTTAAAGTTCTGTGTCTTGCTCACGGTGTTTTTTTTTGGATCAGGTCCAGAAGGGGTTAAGGGCCTGTTGAAGACCTATACCCCAAACCGATCTCTTCGATCTGCCTCAAGGAATATGCCGCAGGTGCCGAGAATTAGCAAAGCGAGGTGGGGCGGTAGAGCCTTTTCTTGGCTTGTTCCTAGGCTCTGGAACTCGCTCCCGCCTGAACTGGCCACCCAACCTTCACTGTCCATCTTTCGCAAATTGTTGAAAACGTGGCTGTTTCCCTCTTCGTGTTAGTTTCTAGGGAATTTGGCTCTGTGAATCTCCTCTAACTCTATGAACTGGCTATGATTATTTCTGCTCTTGTCATTTCTCAGGTTCCAGCGCCTTGATACCCTTTTTGGGTTTAGTGTCACTAATCCAACTCGACTTTTTTGCGCTATATAAATTTTATTCTATTCTATTCTATTCTATCCTTTGGTAGTACAGCGTAGCCCCAGTGATTCTCCAGGCCCTCGGCCTATCCTTTGTTCGTGGTGTAGTTCTTATACCACTATTTTAGTATATGGTTTGAAGTGCCCCTAGGGCACTACTGTATTTTGTGCAACTTATTGTATGATGATTAAGTATCTTGTTATGTGCTTGTGCCTCTGCCCTCATAAAGAGTTCAGAGGATTAATGTAGTAATAAATACATATATATTTTATATATATAACCTGTGTGGCGTCCTTTCAATTGGTATTAAAGGGGTTACATATGGTAAAACAGCTGGCTTCACATGCCCTCTTGAGTTTAGCCTAAGACTGCTTTGTCCATGCTACCACTAGGATAGCTGGTCTATAAGGTTGACTTTACAACCATCACCATAAGGGTTGTTTGGACTGGTGCAAGGTGCTCACTAGAATAGTGAACATCATATACCAGGCCAACTTCTCACACAGGGCAATTCCCCCAATGGCCCCCGTTCCACAGAAGTGTGCGTAATTCCTCATTAATTGTTGTAAAAATTGTCCCTGGTAGCCTGTAATATGTGTTTTGTAATACATAGAGTAGCTCTGGCAATGTAATCATTTTATACGTAGCGGCTCTGCCTAGTAGCGTCAAAGGAAGTCGTCTCCACTTTCCCACATCCTTGCTGAATTCCGCTAGGACCAGCTTAATGTTATGTTTAAGGCTCGCCACTTCATTGGTGTGATCTTTAGACTTAAGTAACGGAATCCTTCCTGGACTACTCTAAGGCTTTCCGGAAGTCCCTGAGTGTCCAGAGTCCCCTCCCCCCCACTTAGTAGAGGCTTGACTTGTCCAGATTTATGTTATACCCTGCATGTCTACCATATTCTTTAGATAGTTGCAGGATCAGAGGTAGTGTCTTGTCGGGGTTGGTGACATATAGAAGAATGTCATCAGCGTACAGTGAGATCTCTTGTCCCTGAGGAGCCCTGTGTCATCTCTAAACCCGCTCATTTCATGGTGCGCCCTAATCAAGCATGCCAGTGGTTCCGATATGGGAGCGAACAGTAAAAGGATAGAGGGCATGCCTGCCTGGTTCCTCTTCACACTGGAAAGTCTGCCGACATCACACCATTGACCCATACTCTGGCTCTCGGATTGGTGTACAATAACTCTATCCAGGCCATAAAAACTGAACCAAATCTGAACTTTAACAGAGCTTGTCTCATGAATGGCCAATGGACAGCTTTGAAGGACTTTTTGGCGTCTAATGAGAGGAATACAAGTAGGGTGAACCTGTTTTTCACCGCATCTAGCCAGTTGGCGAGCCAACGGAGGTTGAAGCGCATAGCTCGTTTGGGCATGCAGCCGAATTGGTCGCAGTGAATAAGGAATGTGATCACTGGCAGCAGGCGTGAGGCCAGGATAGAGGCCAGGATCTTTGTTTCTACATTGAGTAGCGATATAGGTATAGCTTCCATGGCTTACGAATCATTACCACTGTGGCATTACGGAGGTCTGGTGGTAGTGTTCCTTCATCTTATGCTCCTAGGTACATATTCAGGAGGTGCGGGCATAGTAAGCTAGCATTGTGTTCATAAAATTCCGCCGAGTGCGCATTCGGACCCGGAGTTTTCCCTGATTTCTGCCTACTAATGGCATCCATAACTTCCGTAAGAGTGAGGTCCTTTTCAAAAGTCGTTCGTTCTTCTTCAGTGAGGGTGGAGATATCAATCGCGCTTAGATAGCTATTAATTTGGGCGTCATCTGCTAGTGGCCTAGCTTTGTAGAGTTCTGTGTAATAGTGTGAAAGTGCCCACTATGATTGGTGCTTTTGTGTGCATCTCCTCTTTTTCACATATCGTGGCTACCCACCTCTTTTCCCTTTCCTTCTTACCCAAACAAGCCAACAGCTTCCTGGCTCTGTCTCCTGTTTTACAGAGTGTATGTTGTGAGGCCTGGAGCTGGGTTTTCACCTCTTGTTCCACCAGTGCCGGATATTACCTGCAAGTTATCCAATTCAATTCAATTCAATTAATCTTTATTTCGATTTATCAAATCATTAAAGACAATATACATCATTAAAAAGTCATCTAAAAATTAATCTAAAAATTCATGATATTTAACCTAAAAGTCCATCAAGTGTTAAAAATATATTAAACAAAGACAGAATTATGAGAATATAAACGTAATAAATAGTCATGCCTAAAACCATGAAAAACAACTTTAAAATATTCCTGATTTACCAAATAACATCGCTAGGTCTATTATGAGAAAAAAAAAACATGTACATAATCATAGTGCAAAGACCAATTACGAGCTCTTGGTGCTAGAGCTGTATGATATATATTAGCTACTGCAATGTTCCTATTGATTTGGCACGAATGGCTCACATCCACCCCAGGAATTTTGCCAAAGCAATCGCTATAGGCTCACAAGTGTCTGTCTTTAAAATCCTTAGAGCCTCTACCCCCGACCTTATGCCAAGATTTAAGCAGACTGGTTTGAGCCATCTAATTCTAGGGGCTTTGTAGGCCGGGAAGGCACACAGAACATGAGCGATTGTTTCTTTCTGAGATGGACATACAGTACAATAAGCCTCATTCAGAGGGTGCCATTTACATGTAAAAGACTTACAGGGAGAGAACCCACTCTGAACTGATGATACAGTTTCTTATCTTTTGGAACAGTGATGAAATCCCAGTAGCTTTCATACAAATACTCTTGTTTATTCTCTAAGAAGGCCCGCGTCAGCGTAGGACTCATGCTAGATGAAAAACGTTTCATTTTAATTCTATTCCAATAAACTGACCTAAGCTCTTTCTTTGGGGGAAATGTGGTGGCTGTGGGGTTTTCCCATACAATGATCATCCCCATCTCCCTCAAGGTGTCTTCTAACTTCCTAAACCAGAAGATCTTTCTTGAGCAGTCAGCCCGCCTGGTTTCAAGAAGAGCTTGGGCATACAGGGACAGTTCAGGGGTAACACATAACCTTCTCCAATACGCCACAGGTCTAAACCGGGCTAGGTCTTCAAGCTGATTGCATCTCAAATCAAGATAAAGAGGGGTAAGTGGAGAAGAAGATGGAAGATGTAACAAAGTTCTCACAAATTTATTTTGAGCTATAGTCAGGGATGTTAAATCTTCAAACCCCCACAACTCAGCCCCATAAAGTACCGAGGTACTAATTTTAGTTTTGTATATTTTTATAATGGGGGCCACCGGTTTGGAGTAGGAAAGTCTCTGCTCCTTCATGAGGACTCCCGTCAGTTAGGCATGTTTGAGAGCCAATCTATCGATGTGGGATTTCCAGTTAAGTTTTCTTCCCAAGCAATTCCCAGATACATAAAAACATCGGTCTGCTCTAGCTGAACTTTATTCATAGAAACGTTCCCTTTGATAGCCTTGCAATTATGGAGGACCATAAACTTTGTCTTCCCCACGTTTACCTCAAGGTCAAGATCTCTGCAGAACTCTTCAAACCTGGTTAGGGCAGTCTGTAGCCCTCTCTGGGTCTTGGATAATATCAGAGTATTGTCTGCGAACATTAATAGGGGTATCTTAAAACCTGCCAAGGTGGGGGCATCTGTGGGGTAGTCTGTATGGTATTCCACAACCCTATTGATAAAAAGAGAGAACAGGATCGGAGCAAGAACACACCCCTGTCGAACCCCCTTAGCGATTGAGAACTTATCTGTAATTCCCCGTTAATGCCCCAACATACTTGAGCAAAGTTAGAGTTGTACAGGGTAACTAGAACGGCCAATATTTCTAATGGCATCCCCATGTCTAAAAAGGATCTCCACATTTTAGCACGGGCACCAGATCAAAGGCCAATTTAAGGCTGCAAATAATGTGCCCCCACCTATAATTACCACCTTTCAGTAAATCATTACAAACCTAAGAACCTGATCAATAGTACTGGTGTGTGGCAGGAACCATGCCTGCATTGGTGACAAAATCTCTGTTTCGTCCATCCTCGTCTGGATTCTACTTAGAACCAGTCTAGCAAAAATGTTTTGAATACAGTCGATGAGGCTTATGGGTCTATAGTTACCAGGATTGGATTGATCCCCCTTTTTATAGACCAGAATGATCTCTGCTCCAAACCATGACTCCGGAATAGGGGCACCACTGGCTATTGCATTGGAAAGTTGTTAAATATAGGTTGTCCAGTTATTCCCATCATACATAAACAGGTCCGCCGGTATACAATCCTAACTTGGTGCCCTGCCTTTCGGGATTAATTTAATAACTTTTGAGACCTCTTGTTTAGAGAAATACAGGTTAGTGGTAGTATTTGGCATTATAAATTGGACTGTAGTATCTTTACTAGCAGCAAACTGGGCTTCGAAATGAATAATCTACCTTTCAGGTGGAACATGATTTACTGGTGCTGGGTTTGATACACCACTTCCCCATTTGACAAGAGGCCAAAATGTAGTCATGTTCTTTTCCTTACTAGCATCCAATAAGTTTTGGCAATGGTTCTCATCCCAATCCCTTTTTGCTTGTTTAAGTGCTTGTCTATACCCAACCCTTGCCTTTTTAATGTCTTCCATGTTTTTTAATCTAATAGCTCTTGATAGACTCCTATAAGCCTCTCTGCATGGTTTATGCCACGAGGCTGCTTTTGAGCATGGTTCTTTCCTTGGTTTTTGTAGGTTTTTAATAAAAAATGATTTAAGTTTAGAGTGGAGCTCATTATGAACCTGCGGAATGATTGAGTTTATATCCTCCTGGGTATCATGATTTTGGAGAATAGCTAAGTGGAGCTCTACTAAACTCTTCAACTGTTTTAAATACCCTTCATTAACTGCAACCCTAGCCCATTTGACGCTCCTAGAATCATTGGTAAGTGCCACTTCCCAATTGGCCTTTACTTTTTCCCCATTGTCGTGGATGGAAAGATCAGGAACCTGCAGAGATAGGACCAGAGGGCTGTGGTCGCTTTCAAGCCATTCAAGGACTACCATATCCTCTAAGGACGACCAAAATTCCATGTTAAAAAATATATAAACAATTGGTGAGAAACCTTATGGTACACTCTTGGTATTATTTGTTACTAGCCTTTTTTGATATTAGGAATTTTAGTCTACACTGCTCTATATAGAAAATATTTTTCTTATCAACGTGCTTTTGTCTAACATTTCTGTTTTATAAATGACTGTTAAATTTATCGCTTTTCCTCTTTCTTGCTTCACCTTTTTCCCCCCCTCTCTCTCCGTGCTATTTTACTTTTTATCCTCCCCTTTATTTCTTTTTTTAGCCTGCTTCCTTATGTGGGTTAAACTACCATAATGACCCTATTATCTTCAGATGACTTCTTGTTTACATATAAAAAGTCTCTGTTAAACAAAGTGGTTATTGTACTTATCAAGTCTTTGTAGACATAGTGTCATCTCTGTTGTTTGATGTTTGGGTCTCTTGTATATTGTTGTTGTATTTGTTTTTAAATGTCTTTTGTACCTTGTGTCAGCACGTGTTTTTTAATATATATGTATATATCACGTTTGTTTCAGCCCTGACGAAGCTCCTTTCGGGAGCGAAACGCGTTGGCTGTCTTGTGCACCTTGAGAAATAAGAAAATAAAAAGAAAAATTATTTTTGGAATAAACTTCTGGCTCGATTGATTCACTTCAAATTTGGTGCTGCCTCCATTTACTTTAAAAAAATATATAAACAATCCTGCTGCTTCTTATGCCATTATTAAAAGTATGGGTGCCCCGCCTGTCTGACTTGGACCTCCCATTTTAACTGCCCTAATACCCCATTCTTAGCATATCCCTTTCAGTTATAGTGCTGACTCAGTCCATTTTTTAATAGGAGGAAGATAAAGGGACGGAATGTCCCATTGCGCATCCTCCTCAAGACTGAGATTGCCATCTTCATAATCCAGGGGCTCGAAAGTGCACTTAAAGTCTCTTGCAATTATCAAGTTACTACTTCCCCAATGTTTATCTAAAAACCCTTCTAAAAAGGCAACAGTGCTGGACCCTTTGTGCCCAGGGGACCCTCATGCATAGACACTAATAACCATTAAATCTGAAGCCTTTCCTGTCCGCAATTTCACGGCTATAACATCCTCATTATCGATCTTAACTTCCTCCACTGTATAGCAAGCTTGCTGTCTGACCCAAATGACAAGTTGCCCTTTGGGTCTGCCCCCCCCCCCCCAGGGCTAGTTTATAGAAATTTAGAAAGCCTGGGTGACAGATTGGTTCTAAAGCCCATGTTTCTTGAAATACCCAAATATCATAATTGTCAATAAATGCAGACCATTCAATCGAGTGAGTTTTTGAGGAGAGACCAGCTATATTCCAACAAATTAATGTTACATTTGATCTATTAGGCCCTTGGATATGAATACTGGATATATCAACCGACAGCCGAACAGTATCCTTATACAAAAACTCTTGTCTGCATCCATCACTAAACGTAGGGAGCCCTGCGGGTAGAAGGGTCGAAAGATGGTAATCCTCTACTACATTAATACAATCCACCCCACCTTGGTCGTTTTCCCCCAAATCCGGGATACCACCCTCATGTCCCAAACTAACATTTAGGTGGTCGATAGATGGAATTGGTTCATTGATCCTCAGTAGGAATGGATCACAACCGTACTTGCAAGTGCCCCTACGGTCATGTGATCTGGTTGGCGGTAAATCAGTAACAATACTGAGTCAGTCAATATCTTCAAGGGAAGCGAGAGTACCAAAGCGGTTGTGTGTAGGGATTGGATAGGTAGGTACATCACGGATTTGGGGTGCCCCCTCCCAGTTTGAGTTGAAACCCCTGGAAGCAAGGGGAGGATATTTATATCGTCCAACCTTATTTTGGGATTTTCAGCCCGATCTAAAATATGTTTAACCAACTCTGGGGACCCAAAGCTTAGCACCACACAGTCCCCTGCGAGGGACTTGTGTGAGCTGCTGATCCATGGAATTCGACAGCCATTTTAAAGTTGGAAAAAAGGTCATTTTTTATACCTGTCCTAGCAGTCAGAAAGTGTAATGCCCTATTTCTCAGCGAAGACCAGTGTTCCTGTACTGCAGGCTGTAACACTGGGACATTGCCCAAAACAACAGTGTAGGGTGTTGCCTCAGGAGGGAGATGAAGGGACATATGAGTTTTGGAATTGCTAATACCATTAATTTGCTAAGCCCGCCTGCGTGGTTCCTCTACAGCCAGAACAAGGGTGGTACATGTACCATTGCTACTCGGATGGAAAGGTTGAATAGTCATAAATGCTGCCGGGACTGCTAGAGGGTGACAGTGTGCAGTATTAGCAAGTTCCCCCAAGTATGATCTACTCACCACCAGAGGAGCTATCCCTTCGCACTGTCATAAGTTAGAGTTGGTTTGCAGGGCATTCGAGATGGTCAGCTCTATTTTGGTCAACCTGCTTTCTATTAGGATCAGTTTATCAAGAAGCAGGTTCAACAGAGCGTGGATTTTTTTTTCTACCCGAGTGATAAAAATGTCCTCGGGTAAGCTAGATGATAGATCAATAATTGCAGTGGCGGTGGGGGTGGGGGTAGTGCAATCATTACTGGTAGTGATGTTGTAGTTTGAGCTGCCAGTGCACCCAGTGCATCCATTACCACCCACCTTACGTTTATTTAATCTGGATGCCTGCTGGGCGGGTTTTATGGGACCCCGCGATTTCCTTTTCTTAGAAGGCGGCTCCCCACCGCGTGCCTGACTATTTTGTTGGCTCATTGTATGTACCATGGAAGTAACGGGGTTTGGGCATTAAACCCCATGCCTGGGAGGGTAAATTAGTTGATACCTTAGACACCTGACTAATCGGAGGGGCTACATCGGTGGTGACAGTACCCTCTGGGGGGGGGTTTCAGCACAACATTAAGCAAGGGTGGTGGGGGTTCCAGTGATAGTCTGCGTTCAGTAAGCTGGATCTCATGAATCAACGCTGATTCAGCTCTAGAGAAGAACGCATCTAGAGTCCCTACAACTCCAGAACTCACACCCACCTTCCGCTTATTCATATTAGCCTATATATGAAGCGATAACAACAAGGATATAACCAGTAAAAATCTCACGGGTTAGATGTTAAGGGGCTGGCCCAGTCCCAGTCTCTACCTGTCTTTAACGGGCAAAATCGGGCCCGCCCTTGGTCCGGGCTTCGTCCAGGCGTCATCCCGCACGTGTCCCGCACCGCGGGGGAAGAGGCAGTGCTTTTTGCGCGATCTCCACGCCTCCCCCTCACTCGTGGCAGATGTGGGATTACTAGTGCACCCTGGGGGCTGTGGTCCTCAGCCAGGGTAGTAGATCGGCAAAGCGTCCTTCGCGACCACGAGCAGCAGCAGGGAAACAAACAACTCCCAGCAGGGGATTATCACGGAATTCGGCAGGTCCAGGTAAAATAAAAAGAGTGAAGCTTCGCACCGCGGGAGGAGAGGTAGCACTTTATGCGCGATCACACCTCCCCCTCACTCGTGGCAGCTGTGGGATTACTAGTGCACCCTGGGGGCTGTGTTCCTCACCCAGGGTAGTAGATCGGCAAAGCATCCTTCACAGCCACCAGCAGCAGCAGGGAAACAAACAACTCCCAGCAGGGAATTATCACGGAATTCGTCAGGTCAAGGTAAAATAAAAAGAGTGAAGCTCTGGCGAACCGTATGACTGTTAGCACTGGAATCTATTTGTCTCTCCAGTTCCAGGAGCCTATGTTCCAAGGCCTCAATCTTGCGGGTCTCTTCCCTCTTATTGAAGGCTATTATATTTTGTGCCCTATCACGTAGCACTGTCTTGCATGCCTCCCATAAAGTAACTGCCGAGGGTACTGAGCCCTAGTTTTTGCAAAAGTATAGCTCTGAATCTGATGGATCTCACAGGCAATCGCTCTGTCTTTTAGGTCCCAAGCACTCAGCCTCCACTCCTGTCGGTGTCTGCGTGGTCCACCTCCTACAGTCAACCAGAGGGGTGAGTGTTCAGATATAATCCTTGCAAGGTATTCTACCATTTCCACTGTCTCCACCTCTCCTGCTGGTGCAAAGAGGTAGTCCAGTCTGGAAAAGACTCTTTTGGGGCCAGAAAAAAAAAGAATAAGTGTGGTCGACTGGGTGTTGCCGGCGCCAGAGATCGGTCAGACCGAGTGTGTTCAGAAACTCAGCCAAGATGGTAGGTTTGCATGTCCCGAGCTTGTATGTGTGCAATCTATGCATGGATCTATCACTTTGTTAAAGTCACCACCACCTATGTTTGTGGAAGGTCTGGACTCCAGGAGTAACTCAGCTACTTTATCTAGTGTACGGTTCTGTAGTCATAGAGGAACATCAAAACTGATTAAAGTAAGTTCTCTCCGACCCCAAGTCCCCTGCACCACAACTAATGAGCCATTTGGTTCTGTCTAGGTTTTATTAGTGTGAAAGGGGGTGTTTTTTTTTTTGGGATGCAACACCCCTACATCCGGAGGAGAATCCAGGAAGTGCAAGTGTGGTGTACACACCCATCCCCAGGAAAGCGCAATGCGTGCCTATCAAGTGTGTTTCTTGCAGAAGGATGATGTCAGGCATGTGTCTTTTGAAGTACCTGGATGCTAGCCCCCTCTTTACTTTGTTTCCTAGTCCACTGACGTTCCACGTCCGCACTGAGTAACCTTCCTCACCCAGTATTTATGTCTACAATTTCCCCCTGTGATGGCTTAGGCAAGACTCATGTGGGCTCTAGCCGCTCACCTCCCCACCCATGATCTTCGTATCCCTTCGACTGGCTGCAAACAGAAGAACATTCTCCTATGTGTTTCATTGTGTCCTCTATCTCCCACCAATGCCCCCTTCCCACTCTCTCCCACTTCCCACTCCCAACCCCCAAATGATCAACTTGACAACAGAAGTGTAGGCAAAGCCTGAGAGGTCGGTATCCCCTCCCTCCGCCTAGATCAAACTTTTATGAACAAAAAAGATGTTAACTCAATACCAGTCTAGTCACCCTCCCGGGCTTAGCGTGTTAATGTCTAGAGGCCCTTATTGCCATCTTAGTGCTTCTCAGCATCCGGCGAGCACCAGCATCGCAGCCTTCTTCACCATTCTTGAGTAACTGTTGTTGCAGAATCACCTTGATGGTCGCCTCAGGAATTTGACACTTCCATACGGCAAAGTGGGTGATCCCTATCTGCATCTGCTGAGTATTCCTTATCTGATGGGTCAGAGGTGATTCGTTCTCGGTCACGGAGTTGTTTCTTTCTAGTTTTTACACGTGATAAGTCTTCTTCAGAGTCCGAGAGCTGGACACTTCCATCTGTGCGGGGCTCAGAGCGTAAGTGTGTCCCCACCCATGCCCTGTGTATCCTGGTAGGTAAGCATCCTCTCTTTTGCCTCTGTCGCTTGGGTCCCAATCCCTTAGGGGTACCAATGTGCGCGGTCCCCATTGAATCCAGCCTACGACTCGGAGGAGGGCGCTCTTCAATCCAGGACCATGCCTCCTCCGGCATCTGAAAAAAGTGGGAGTTACCTTGAAAAATGACTTTATGTTTTGCTGGAAAGAGTAGCATATATTGGATCTGGAGGGCTCCTAATTTTACCTTAACGGAGTCAAATGTTTGTTTATCGCTTTTGCACCTCTCTGGAGTAGTCGGAAAATACTATTATCTAGGCGTTAGCATGATTAAATTTCCCCAATTTGCCTCAACTCTCGGAGGATTAGGTCACAGCCTTGCAAGTTAAGAAATCGAGCAACCAGATGCCGTTGGGGGTTGTGGGTGGTGGTCGCACGCTGGGCATCCTGTGGGCTCACTCAATTAAGAAGCAGGGTAAAAACTGCACTGCTGGGAGGGAGTCTCTAAGCCCGGGTCCGCCCCCTCCATCTCCTCTGGGAATCCTATGAAGCATAGGATGTTTCTGAGGGCCCTATTTTCGGCATCATCCACCTTCCAAGTCACTTCCTTCAGGGCGGCTGTTAGACCAGAGTCTTCTTTACACAGGTTGTGGGATGTGTCTTCCACCACAGAGATACGGTTTTCCGCCTGCGTCACTCTCTCTGAATCATGCAGATGTCCTGGCACAACAGGGTCACCTCAGAGCATACCTCTGTCATTTTCCCCTCCAGTACTTCCCTGGAGGCTTGTATCGCTTGGAAGAGGGCTGCACTAACAAGCAAGGCAGTGGCCTCCCCCTCAGTCTCATATTGTGGGAGCAACACTTTGGCGTATCTGTCCATCTTCCCCTGTTTTGACGGTTTGGTGATGTTTGTCTCTGGCTATTGTGCATCTGTGAGGATGCGTCTATCAGGGAGCCTACTGCTCTGTGATCGTCTCTCCTCTCATATCAGTGGTGTAGTTCCAGGTGTGCCAGCGGCCGTGCTTCTTCTCCGCCATGTGCCTTTGTTGGGTCTCCCCCGAGGCCTGGATTATTTCTTAAAGATCCTTCCAAAGCCAGTATGGTTCTTGGAGGAGGTGGCGCCGCCTGACGGTGCCGAATGGCAATCAGAAGGCAGGATTTAGTTTGTGCTGCCAGAGCTCCGACAGAAGCGGCAACCCGGCCATGTGCTGGCCACGCTCCCCATAATGTGAACATTTCTTTGAACCTTCATCAGCAAAAGGAGTACTACCGATTTCGACTCTCTAAGGCAGTTTTACCTTTAAAAGTGCAGAACAAAGTAGCACCTATTGGCCTAATGGCAATATAAAGACAACAAAGCTACAGTTGCTAAAATATGTGTGGAAATGCCAACAACAGATTGCTCTCCTCAGAGGTAAAAACCACAAATGATATGCCTCTTAAGTCTGTATAGAACCTCAAGATTCCATTTGCCTTTGGAAACAGTGTTAAGGTCGTGTCTAGTTAGTGGTTGTTTTAGTAATGACCTACTGGGTCAATGTTTCCTCATTCTTTTATTTGCTGTTTGCCAGGGCTTCAGCTGGAGTCCTGTAGACAAGAATAAAGTGTCACTCCATCAACAGTGACCACTTTGTGCTTTACACCCATCATAACTGCAACCCATGCATGTGCAGCACATTGTGCAACTCTTACCTCTGAGTCTAGGAAAACTTTTAACTGGGAGCTTCACTGAGACATACGTAAGGTCCTTCCTGCAGCTATCCAAGAAGTCAGGGATCTGGTCACTCTCTTCCTTGTGGCTCGCCCACCTCTAATAATACCCCAACAACTGTCGCAGCTGACCCAGACACCCTTGCCTGCTGTGCTTCAGATGCTCCCTCTCCATGCCCAGAATGCCTAAAATATCCTTATTCGTGGCGTGCCCTAGATGCCGTCTCGATGCCGTCCTACTCCAACTTCCCTCTCCTAAGAACCTTCAGATGGCCCCCTTATGTGGCGCAGCGGCCCATATGCATGTTCCATAACCCCAACGTGCCACCCAGCAGAGCTGTTCATGGCTTCATGCCTCCCCCAAGGGAACCTGCGCTCTCCGCCAAGCACGTGCTTCTGTGATCATCACGTGATGTGCGTAAAACAGCGTCGTTGCTAAGGGCGCGGAACGAGTCCCTAGCAACTGTGGAACTAGGATCCAGGCAACACCAGGCAAGTGCGGCCAGCGTAGCTTTGCACCAAGGCGCAGCACTGCGACATGCACGTGCCTCTGTGATGATGACGTGACCTGCGTAAGACAACGTCGTTGCTAAGGGCGCATTGTCTCACGGAACCGTCGCTAGCGCCTGTGGAACCGGGGTCCAGGCAGCACCGGGCAGAGCATCCCAGGGGCTCCGGGCCGAGGAGCAGCGCTGCCCGTCAGAGGCAGGCGTGGCTAGGAGAGAACGCAGAAGCCCGGGACTCGGGAGGGGACACTGGGAGCAGAGAGCCGGGACTGAGAGGGTAGAGTGGATCTGGGGACCCAGAGTCAAAGGCGTGGATGGTCAGAAGTAGGGAGTCAACGGAGAGTAGAAGTCAGGAACTGTCCTGTGCGGAATTCTGGGGCTATATGAGGAACGGGTTCCAAGTCGAAGGGCCCACAAAGTCACAAAATTGAGGGGTCACAGAGTCACAAGACTGAGGGGCCAAAGGGACCCAAGGCTAAGGGGGTACCGGGCCCGACTGTGAAAGAGGCACGGAGTCCACGGTCTAAGGATTCCCAGAGTCGGAGGTCTAAGGGTGGAGAGAGCCTCAAGACTGAGACTAAGGAGGTACAGAGTCCAAAGCCTAGGGGGGACCAGAGTCCGAGGACTAAGGGAGTTCAGACTCTCAAGAGGGTTCAGAGTCAAAATCCTAAGAGGGCACAAAAGCCAAACACCAAGGGGGCACCGAGACCCAAGTCCAAGGGGGCACTGAGTCCCAAGTCCAAGGGGGGATCAAATCCAAGGACCTTAGGGGCACAGACTTTAAGGACTAAGGGGAAACGAATTCCTAGAACTAAGGAATCACAGCTCACCATAACTATAACTAAGGGGACCCAGAGTCCTGGAACTAAGAGGCCCCAAAGTCCAAAAAGTAAGAGGATCCAAAGCCCAACAACTAAGGGGGTCCACAGTCTCGGGACTAAGACGACCCAGAGTCGCCAGCCCTCAAGAACAGAGAGTTACGGGATTAAGGGGGCACAGAGTCCCAGGACCAAGGTGTTGCAGCGTCCCAGGACTGACAGAGGAAAGGTTCCTAAGCGTAAGGTGAAGAGTGCCCCGAAGAAGATAGGCAAAGGCCCAGGAATAGAAAGCGTCCTGAGCGTGCAAAGGCTCGGGGCTACAAAGGGGGGTGCAGAAGCACAGGAATAAGAGTAGAGGCCCTGGTGTGAGGCCCACAAATTAAAAACCAGGGGCTATAGGGGCGAGTTCTAGGAATAATCGAAGCAGAGACCAGTGCTCAAGGGGTGGTCAATGCCAGGAAGAGGTTCAAACTGATCTAAAGTCCTTTACTTTCAAGAAAACCTTAAGGGGTGCTTTACATTTGCATGGTCGCCTCAACATACTTTAAGGCAAGTGGGAGGTACTGTTCAGCCCCTCTCATCCTTTTCACCACTCTTTTTGGCTCCTCTAGTCTTGTCCCTTTGCTTGACTAACCCTCATCTAGAATGGCTCATGCTATTATCTCTGAAAACTTGCCACCGAACATTGACCCCACCAAAGCCCCCATTGCATTTGGAGAGCGGGCTTTGCCGAAATTGAACGAGGAGCTTCAGAATGCTAACTTGCTGACAAGGCAAAGGGCCCTCATGGCATTGTGTGACCTTGTGCACGACCCAGAAATCGCATATCAAGCCATCAGCTTAGGTAAGTCCAGTTTGCTGCCTCCCGAAGAAAAACGGGCAACCTGGGTGGCATTATTAGAAAAAGTCCTTGGTGCACTTATAGTCAGTGCTGAAATTATTTTGCAGCTTTGGGGGGAGTTAAGGTAGACTACTCACCCTCAAAGAGCTTACAGCCAGACGATTCATTTCAACATCTAAGAAGTAAGAGACTGGTGACTAAGCTGTATTTATAAACTATAGGCAATAGAGTAGCTCATGATATAACATGGTGAATCTGACAATGTAGTTGCCTCCTGTGATAGCAGACCTCAGAGACATCTTTTGACGTTACATTATCTTAGTGTGCTGGAGTGTATTCTACAACTAGAGGCTATAGTGATAGTGAGCTTCTAGTTATATTACTGTCATATGACATTAGATCATCCAGTAATGTTAGAATCTCTCACAACTATAACTCAAAAGTGTGAGCCTCTGCTTTGTAAACATCCCACTTGCTCCAGAAACCCTGCACTGTGGTTACATATCACTGTTGCCTTGTACTGTGTACTCAGGGCTTTAAGTGGGATGAAACAACTGGGGTGTCTCTCAAAAGGGCGTGGCCAGTGTAATTAGGGGTGTGGCTTTAAAACATGCTAAAAATCTGTGTTTAGCATAGTGTGCCACCCGACTTGTATTTTGCTGTGTCTGTCATTGCATCCTGATATGTGATACAACAAGTAATATCATACCTACAACAAGTAAGGACTATTGGCTTTGTCAATGGTTATTAGTTGCATAAGATAAATAAGCTGCAACTATGGCTTGTTACATATAATATTGAAAAAGCTTCAAATTAAAGCCCTGGTGACCCTACCACAATGTTGCTGCTCTTGCGTTTGAGAAAGAGAAGGGAAATCCAGAAAGAAAATGACTCTTTAAAAGATTTCCCTTCCCCCACAACGCTCACCTGGTATGATGTCATGCCGTAACATCTCCACTAGTGAGAAGTGAGCAGCGCACATTGATGTGCATGCTGTCTCGAAATGGGTCTCTATCGGGCTGTTTTGCACCCTGGCACTTTTATCCGGACTGCAGTGACAGCAAACTGCTGTCACTGCAGTCCGGAAAAAAAAGGACTGTCTGTGCCAGGGCTCGAAACAGAGCCCGATAGAGACCCGTTTCGAGCCCCCCTTTAAAAACTGCCCGTGCTCAGACCCCTTGAGACCCGGCCCACTTAAAGCCCTGTGTGTACTCCACTATAAATAGAGATATCTTTATAAATTTCCCAATAAACAAAACCAACTCATGAGTATCTCAAGGTCTTGGAGTGTCTCACTAGAGCTCTTAGCTTAGTTGTTGGCTGGGTTGTATTGGTTCCCTTTGACATGGCTCTGAGGCTTATGGTAGTGTTCTGTTTTATGCTCCTTGAACCTCTTGCAAGAGTATTTTTTGCTATGGTTGTGTGGTGATACATTATGGCACAGCTACATTTCATGGTCTTTTCATTGTTTGAGGTTGACCTGCTGGCACAGCTGTATTTGTGTTAGAGCTTCCCAGAATGGTTATGGACTCTTTTTTGGTGTATTTGGTCTACTGACATGGCTGTGGAGCTTCTTGTGACAGCGCTTCATGGCCTGGCTGTAGGGCTACGTGTGGCTTTAGTAATGGAATTAAATTGCAGCACTTTTGCAAGGCTCTGGAGTGTCTTGGCATACCGTTGAGCTCCTTGGTGTGTAGCGCCTTGTCTTGGATGTAGGGTTTTTTGTGGAATTGTTCCTTGCTGTAGCTTCTTGGAGTGGAGCTAGTTGGCGTGGCTGTTGCTCCTTCTGGTGGGGCTAAGAGGAATCTTAGTGTTGAAGGTCTTTGGCATGGATGCAGGGCTTCTTGTGGCTTGGGGCTTTTGTGGCACAACTTTCAGGCACAGCTGTGGGAGTGCTTGTGGTGGAGTTCCTTGGCATAACTGTACAACTCTTTGTGGTGGGGGTTCTCAATATGACGATGGGGCTCTTTGTATGCTATTGCTTGGCATTACTGTTGGGCTTCAGTGGAGAAGTTACGATCACTAGAGGGTAGCTGTTTCAAGGGGAAGCTGACCAGTCTGGTTGCTAAAGGGCCAGGTGAGGGGAACTCTATCCAGAAAAATAGGTCGATAAAATGAGTACCATCGAGTTGGGTAACAATAAACATCTGTTATTCAGCGCCAAGACACCTACGGGTAATATTGTGTGCTTTACAAATAGACATGTTATGTTATGTTACATGACAGCCTGTTCTTACAAGTACCTTAGAGCTATGCCCTTTGAACCACTTCTCCTGAACTGTCTTTCACTAGTTACTATTTCCTTTCTGTGGGACATATCCTTTGCTTATTTAATGTTGGCCCCTTCCTTCGATGCTCCCTACTGATTTTGAGACCATGAACTGTGACTGGTTGTTGGTCTTAAACCCTCTGACTCTGCCTTCTGTCCCATGCCTCTGACTCAGCCTTCTGCCCCATGCTTCTGACTCAGCCTTCTGTCCAATGCCTCATGATTTGGTTTAGGTCCATTCCCTTTGACCTGGTCCAGGGCCTCATGCCCTCTGTTTGGGCTGTGGGGCCCACCACCATTGTGATTGAGCTATGGGTTCTACCGTCACTCAGAAAAAGCTTTGGTGCTCTCCCAGAAGCCTGAAGATCCTTTGAGTCAAGAGGTTTGCACATCTGACTTATAGGAAAGTGGAATCTTATGTATGTGAGACTGGTTGGGCTTCTCTATGCATTACTCTTACAATACCCCAAAATAGGTCCTTTGGATTCACACCAATAAATCCCTAGCTCAGTTCTGGCAGTGTGGCACAGAGCAGTCAGGTTTTACTAGAGGAACATGTATTATGCGTTTCAGAGTACAACATGAACGATAATCTCATCTATAGTGTCGGGCTTTCAACATGGGTTCATCCCTAACAGGGACACCACGGACCATGTCCGCAGGGTCATTGCCCTGATGGACTGGGCACAGGGTACAAATACACCTTTAGGAGTCACCCTGTTGAATGCCGAGAAGGCATTCAACAGGGTGGCATGGCCCTTTCTTTGGGATTTACTTGCAATTAAAGGGTTTGGCCCGCGTATGATAGTGGCATTAGGGGCTTTATATCAATCACCAACGTCCTCCGTCAAAATTGGGGTTAATAAATCCTCCCCCTTGTTTATTCATCGAGGCACTAGGCAAGGATGTCCCTCATCTCCACTCCTTTTTGCCATATATATTGATCCTTTCCTTTGTGAATTGAATCGAGCAGAAGATATAATTCCAGTGGAGGTTGCGGGTACATCTTACAGAGCACTTGCCTATGCAGACGATGTGGTTGTACTCACAACAGATATTTCAAAGGCACTGCCAAAGATCGAGGAACTCGCTTCTCGTTTGGGGGCTTTCTCTGGATACAAGCTTAATCTCTCGAAGACGCAAACACTATATGTAGGGCAGAACCCACCACCACATCTTAATATAGTTCCTACTGCCACATATTTGGGAATCAAGATTACAACCCCAGTGTCCGATATTCCAAAAATTAATTTTGATCCTATTCTAAAAAAAGCTAACTCTACATTGGAGCGCATTGACCATTTACACCTATCTATTTATGGAAGGAATAATGTATTAAAAATGATAATATTGCCTCGATTATTATATCTATTTAGAACGGTGCCGTTAGAATTTCCTCTAGATTTCTTAAAACAACTTGATAGGATGGCAGGGAGATTTTTATGGGGCTATAAACGTCACCGTAGACCCTATAAAAAAATGATTCTCCCGAAAGCTAGAGGAGGCTGGGGGGTTCCTCATTTTTTGTTCTATTATTTAGCATCTGTTTTGCAATTTATTAATCCCTTAATTGTAGGCTGTAAAGCACCAATCTTGGAGGCACATACCCCCTCGATATATGAATTTGCTTTAGGGGCTGAGGCCCGTGGATGTTTGCTTAAAAATGTAGAACCCAGTTACTACAAGAAAACCAAATTCAAGACTATAATTGCAGCATATCGGGTTTGGAACATAATTAGGCGACATCTGGGCATATCTAAAATTGTGAGTTATACCCCGTTGTCATCTCAATATATTTTTCCCTCAATTTTTAGAGATCATATTATGATAAAATGGCGTAATCTGGGTATTAATTGTATTGGCAACTTATGGCAGAATAATGATGTGATTCCTTTTTCGGACCTTCAACGTAAATTTAATCTTACTGCCCTAGATTATTACAAATATTTACAGTTGCATAGCTTTCTTAAAACACTATCCCCACAGGAACGCCATGGTCTTCAGAAAATCCCACTGATTGATAGTTTATATGTTAAAAGAAAAATTGGCTTTTTTTATAACTTATTGATTTCATCTTATTCAGATGACTTATCACTGGTAAAAGAGAGATGGGACAAGAAGCTTGGTGTGGATAATGTATTGATTGAAGACTCTATTATCTTGGCTAATTCCATTTTATTGTCTGGTAGATCCCGCACACAGCACTACATGGCTCTTTTTGATCTCTACTACACCCCTGAAAAAATTTCTAAATGGGGGCGGTTAAAGGAACATCATGTAATAGATGTGCATTGGATGCTGCGAATGCAGTGCACATGTTTTTGGGTTGTCCACAATTAACTTTACTACTTTCTGAAATTCAATCTTTTCTTTTTGTATTAATGGGAATCTCTGTAAACCTAATGGCAGAATTAGTACTGATAGGGGTGTCCTCAACAAAAATAGGAGATGATAATAGAAAGCTGTTATTTATTGCTATGTCTACCTTACGTGCTTGTATTACTCAAGAATGGATTAGCCAAGACCCTCCATCCTTTTTTACTTGGAGGGCTCGTTTCTTAGCTATGTATAATTTGGAACATGCTATATATGCAACAAAAGGGCGGAAAAAAAGACACGAAGGTCAGAAAATATGGGCACCGGTCCAACAGTGGATCCAGGGGGAAACAATGTAGTACACAATCGGATCTTTATCACCTATGTATGAATTTGATTGATTTCAAGCTTATATTGAAATGTGTTATATAATTTTTTTTGGTTGCTTGTAAAAATGTCACTATATGATCTGTCTTGCTTGCAATAAAAATTTATAATAAAAAAAAAAAGAAAAAAAAATGAACGATAAGTACTTAACATGACCCGATAGAAATCAGACACCAGTTTATAGAAAATAAGGCAGATTTTTATGCAAATTGAAACACCAAAAGGAACACAATTGAATAAATATAATCAGAGTTATGGATTTTAGACGGAAAAATCAGTACAATTCAATACTGCAAAACGGTAACATTAAGGGTCAATGGTCACTTGCAGGTCAAGCTGCATGGAACCCACTGGGGGTGGGGGGCGGGGGCAAGTGATGAAGGTCCCAGGATCAGGCCACAACAGTTAGTTGAATTTTACCTGGCTCGTAGGGCGCAGAGTTGGTCTGCCCTCCCTGGTGCTGAAGCAGGAGCCGCGGGGGAGCTGGCCTTATTGCTCAGACAGATGCAAACAGTCAACAACGGGGCCACTGAGGAAGTCGTTTGAAGGTGCTGCTGAGTTCCCTTGGGTTACAGTATTGAGTGAAGGTAGCCAAACTGTCCACCAACAAGCCTTTTTTAGTCATAAGGTCAGCATGAAGATATTTTGACATCCGGAGGTATGGGGGGAAACGGTAGCCTCCTGAAACTTGCTGGCAGTCAGGACTACGTTTCACACAATGCACTGGATCATCTACTTTTGTGTGATCCCTCTGAGGGCCCAATGGCCAAGGATTCTTTGGTTCTGGGAACGTGCTTATACCTGCGGGCTGCAGGAGACTACTGCCACTAGTCCAAGGGAGTCTGTAGTTGTCTTTGGCTCTTAAAGGGGTCCTTCTATGTAGCTGAACCATTTTTTTATCTGGGACAAGTCACAGTCATGCAGTTGCAGGGTGGTTGCCACAGGTGCAGAATATTGCACCTTTGTGCAGGTCCTGAAGTCGCATACTCGGGTCTCTTCTTTGTGGTTTGTTGCAAGTTGTATCAGATCTGAGGTTCTGGTGTCAAAGGTGCCCCTTAAATCTTAGATTTAGGGCGTTAGTGGTGTGAGTGCAAGAAGCCCATGGATCTAATCTGCCCCTTAGGGGGCGGAGCGCAGGGCGTGTCTGCTACCTTTTCTACCCAGAACTCTCTATTCTGCCACTTTTAAAAATGGCAGAAACCTTCCATGGCTGTACAGACCAGGTAGCCCACCCTAGGGACTTGCCTAGCTGTCTGGGGGTGTACACCTCCTGATTACATAATTATTCTGCCAGCGCGGTTCGACACGTGCCTAGGGGCAGGGGGATGGGTGTTTCCTCCTTTGGGAAGTATCCTGGATGCATATCAGAGGCCGTGTAAGCTTTGAAGCTTACCGCCTTGATATGCCACTTCACTAGCCATCCTGTCCGGGAGGGAGGTGTCACCTCCTTTCTGTCCGGGCCTTTGTTTCTTACTCCTGGGAGCATTTTCACTTCCTGGCAGCGCATCAACCAGGGGCGCAACCTCTAAGGTAGCCACCTGGGTGCTGGTCAGATCACATCCGACGTGGGATTCATGCCAGGGGTGATGAGACAAGTTGTTTGATACCAAACATGACATATTTCAGTGGGACCATAATGGAACTGGCAACCTTGGGATACCCGGGTGCCCACTCATGTTATCATCTGGCCCCCTGATCACTTTTAGTAGCCCATAACGGAAAGAGGCGACTGTAGGGACTTATAATCTTGCACTTATATGTCGATACCTTTAATATAATGCACCCTGCCTCCTGGGCTCAGGAGGCCTACATTAGGGGTGACTGCCATATGTTACAAATAGTGCTTTGACCTTGCCATACATAGTGTCAGCAAAACCAAGTTTGAGCAGTTTGCACTGCTCCTGCAGTCTACAATGGTAGGACTGCTGCCATCTGTTTACTTGGGTCACTCAGCGTGGCACAATAAGTGCTTCAGACCATGGTGACCCATTTAACTCCCATTCCCTGGGTACTGTGCAGTTGAATTTCTACTGTGCGGTTGCCTAAGTGTACTATGCTTTATGAATCAGGCGATGAAACACATAGCATATGAAGTATTGATGGGATGTATGACATTACAACGCATGCGTTTACCACGCATGCCTTTACAATGCATTTTTTACAACGCATGCCTTTACAACGCATAGTGCTTAGGGGTGCTGGATAGTGAATAGTTTAATTTACTATTCCAACTCCAGTCCCCGTGGATAGTAGGGAAGGTGTTGGATAGTAAATTAAATCTATTCCCTATCCTAGAGCGCCCCCCAGCGCTATGCGTTGTAATGACATGCGTTGTAATAGTTGCGTCGTAAAGGCACTGCGTGGTAAAAGTTGCGTTGTTAAGGATGTTTCCCGTATTGATGCACTACCAAATTATATCCATTAAATAACAAGCAAATCATGAATTTAAGAGAATACATGAATACTACGTTTATCAAAGACAGAACATCTAAAGCACTTGACACCCTCTGACTGAGAGGGCAAGCATTCTAGTGAATGTGTGTATATTCAGTCTAAAATCTTATTATATTCAAATGCCTACCAAATGTGTGTTGTTAATCTATTAACTTAGACAGAAGCCTCTAGCCTAATTCCGCTATGCAGAATGGTACACAAACCAATGCATTCAATAGGACCAACAAGCTTGCTAGAGATGGCTACACAAGAGCAAGCAGCAGCAACTGATTATTTTAGTTCTGAAATGGGTGGCACACTGAAAAGTGAGATTCTAAATCTGCAGCATCAAAGATCCAAGATTGAAGGGGATAATGTGTGAGCAATCCTGCAGGGACGTGAAGAAGCACAGGAGGCCAGAGATGAAGGAGAGGCAGGTCGCCTTGTGATAACTCTTAGAGATGCCAGCACACGACTGGAGAATGCATATGTAGAAAGTAAATAAACCATTGATTGGGCACTGTAGTTGGAACAAAGAGTGCGATGGCTTCGATAGGATGTGATGCACCTCGATACATCTGAGAATGGTGACAGTGGTGGAAGCACAAACGTTAATTGTGGCTGATGGCTGAATACCAATGGTGATTTAAAATAAGCAGCTTTGTTGTTCGGCAACTGCAGAACATTGCAGTATGTTTGATGAAACCCTGCTGCCGCAATGTATCTTCAGTGATCCACAAGAAACAAGGGTCGTTGCTTTACATGAATATTCAAGAAAACAATGTGATAGTAATTCAAGCACTCACAGAAAATCCTCACATAAAATGGTTGAAGCAAACTGCACAGTCCACGTGGGTGAGTGCAGCTGCCACGTTTTCTGGATTGGAAAAGTGACTTTTCTAAGTCTGTAGTGTCCCTGTGTGTGACTGTAGCATCGCGCTACAAATAATCACAGAGACTGATTGTGATTGCACTGGAGGTTTATTCCATACATCTAGCTTCTTCCCTGTCCCTACTCTAACTGCCCTCATCCTGTCCCTACTCCGCCTCTTCCTGTCCCTGACCACCTGGCTCCTCCCACCCAGCTACAAGACTGCTAACACACAACATCTCCCCCTTACTTAACAAAACTGATAACACATTCAATCATATCTCTTCAATGAGTCTCTTTGGTCGCTGAGCATTGCGGCGCGGCCTTACGTTCATTTCGACAGTGTCCTCTTCAGTCTGGGGTATATCCAATTGATTCAGAGCCTCTAGATCATCTTGATCAGGGGTTCCAGGATCTGGTGACACAGTGGGGTCAAGCAATGATCCGGTCGAGTCCTGGGAGCACTTCTTAAAGTGAGACACGTTTCTCATAACTCGACGGTGGTCAGACTCTGCCGTCAGCATGGTGCCTTTCTGCCGAGTGACCAGTAGTGGTTCATCGCGAAAACGACAGTCTGTTTTCTTCTGTTGGTCTTGTTTCACTAGTACATAGTCTCCTTCGTGCACAGAAGGTGATCTTGCTCTTCGCTTTGCGTCGGCATACGACTTCATCTTGTCCTTATTTCTCTTGTCCATCTCTGCCATCTCTAGATGGTTGTGGGTGGGTGATATAGCTCGCAGTGCTCCATCCCAGGTTGGGATTCGGTTTCTCATGGGGCGACCTAGCATCAGCGTGGCAGGACACTTGCCAGTGGTCGAGTGGGGAGTTGTCCTGTAGGCTCTGAGGACCTCGTTGAGAGCAATCTGTAGGTCCTTCTTTTCGGCACAGGCCTGCTGAAATGTTTTCTTGATTGTGGCCATGAAGCGTTCAACGGTGCCGTTTGCTTGTGGCCAAAGGGGTGTGACTTTCCTACGATGGAAGTCCAAGTGTCGGGCATATGCTTCAAAGTCATGTCCATTGAAGGGAGGACCATTGTCTGTCTTCACCTCTCTAGGGACACCCCAGGTGGCAAATAATTCATCCAGCACCTTAAGAGTACTGGAGGCACCGGTGGAGGGTACGAACTGTGCGAATGGGAAGCGAGAGTACTCATCAACTATGACTATCACGTACTTGCCAGAAGACAATGGTCCGTAGAAGTCCACAGCAATTTCTTGCCATACTCCCGCCGGTAAGGAGGTCATTTGCAATGGGGCCGGGGATCACCTTTTGTTAGTTGGCACGGGTGACAGTCTTTCAGGGTGGATTCCACCATTTGGTCTAGTAGAGGAAACCACACACGCTCCCTGAGCGGTCGCTTCGTGGATACAACTCCCCGGTGACCTTCATGAGCAAGATCAATGACACCTTGCTGTAGAGTTCTGGGAATCACGATTCGCCGTCCCCGCAGTATGATTCCGTCTGAGGTCACCGACAGTTCTTCATGGACATGCCGGAATGCTTGCAGCTCGTGTTTGGTGTCCAGCTCACTGTCTTCATCCTGAGGGTCATGCCTCCACCTGTTGGCTCGAATCTTGCTGAGAACCTTTTGCAGGATGGTGTCCTGCGCGGTGGCGTCTCGGATCACATTCATTGGAATGGCAGGAGGTAGCGCCTGGTCAGCTACGAAATGGATGTATTCCTCAGCAATCGAAGGGTGAGAGTTGGTTGACGCAGGCGGATGTCGAGACATGTAGTCTGCTGGGTTTTCAGACTTTTCCGGCTTGTGTACGATCGTGAAGGTATACTCCTGAAGCCTCAGGCCCCACCTCTCAATTCTGGGGGGCATTTTGGCACGGGGGTTGCCGTAGATGGTGACTAGCGCCTGGTGATCCGTGATCAGGGTAAAGTGCTTGCCGTAGAGGAAGACATGAAAATGTTCACATGCCCAGACCACTGCAAGGCTCTCCTTCTCAGGCTGTGAGTACGCCTTCTCGGGGTCGGACAGGCTGCGGCTAGCATAAGCAACAATACGTCTCTGGTCAGAGTCATGATCATATTGCGCTAAGATGGCCCCCAACCCTACGGGGCTAGCATCTACGGTGACTTCAGTCATGCGTCTGGGGTTGAAGTAGGAAAGGTTGTCGGCTGACTCCACTGCCCTCTTGATCTCTGTGAATGCTTGCTCACACTGAGGAGTCCATTCAAAGGGTTGCCCTTGCTTGGTCAAGGTGCGGAGCGGGTGGCTGATGGTCGCGTAGTCCCGGATATACCGGGCGCAATAGCTAGCCATTCCCAGGAAGGATCTTAGATCGCTGACGTCCTGAGGACACTTGGCGTTGTTCAAGGATGCCACTTTTTCCGGGTCAGGTTTCATTCCCGCTCCTGAGAAGATGTGACCGAAGAACTTTAGTGTAGATTGGTGAAATTCGCACTTGTCCTTGTTCAGGGTCAAGTTCGCATCAAGCAGGGCATGACAGACGCGGTTGAGTGCAATGTCGTGTTCACGGGTATCGGAGCCATAGACAAGGATGTCATCGCTGTAATTGAGCGTATTGGGGATGTTTTGGATGATCTGTCTGATAGCTTCTTGGAAAATTTCAGCAGCTGAAGACACACTAAAGCTTAGTCTCTTATATCGAAAGAGTCCCAGGTGTGTAGCAAAAGTTGTGATGGGGCGTGACTGAGCGTCCAGTTCCAGCTGGTGATAGCCCTTGTTTAGGTCCAATTTAGAGAATACCATGGCGCCGTTCAATGCCGAGATCATGTCACATAGAAGTGGCCCTGGATGGCGTTCACGTTCTATCGCAGTGTTGGGGATGCGCATGTCGACGCACAGTCTCACTTTGCTGGTGTTGCCCTTTTTTGGTACAACGACTACCGGTGAAACCCACGGGGTCGGACCGTCCTTGCGTTCAATGATGTCGGCAGACAGGAGGTCATTGATCTCTTCTTCGACAGCCTTTTGAAGGTGGAAAGGAACGCGCCGGGGGTGCTGAGCAGCAGGCCTGATCTGCTTGCTGACATGTAGGTGTATCTGACGGTTCCTCAGCTTCCCTAGCCCAATGAAAAGGCGAGGAAAACGGTTGACGATGTTCTGGTCATCACAAACTTTGAAGAGGATCTCCACGAGACGGAGACGCTCCGCAGTCGGCAGGCTGAGCAAGCAGTCAGCCTCGGGTCCTTTGATGACATGAATGACTGCATCAATAGTGACGTTGTCGTGTGCAAGTGTAGTCGGGAATTTGCCAAGACATTGCAGGGGTTTCTTCGACATCCAGGTGTAGACGCGTACAGGTGCATGAGCAAGCGACGGCTTGGGGCGCATCCTCTCATACTCGGTGACAGGGATGTAGTTCAGCGAAGCTCCACTGTCCATCACGAATTTGGTGTCGTGATTCCCTACTTTAATGTGCAACCGTGGGTACTTCTTCAATTGATCTGGGTCTGCGATCATGTTTGCATAGTGCTTCGTGTATTCGGAGCCTCGAGATGAAGATCTGGTGCTCCGGGACGGGGATCTGTGGTCCCATCGCAATCTGTGCGACTCCCTGCTGGAATGAGGTGAGCTGGAGGACCCTGCATCTGTGTCATTGACAGCTCTAACGTGGTGCTTTCTGGTGTCCGATCGGGACGACCTCCCAGTTCCACTTCGCCTTTCTTTGTTGTACTCGCTACACATTGCTTCGAAGTGGTTTGTACGACCACACTTTCTGCACCGCTGGCCCATGGCAGGGCAGACATCCACGTGAGGGTAGTCATAGCCGCACCTGAAGCACCTCCTTGCTCTCTCTGGTCTCTTCTCTCTTCGGCCGGTTTCCCGCCTCCTGTGATCTGAGCGCCTCGAGCGAGACGACGGTCGTGATGTCCACTGATTGTCTCTCTAGCGTCTTCGCCCGCCACCCCGATCTTGAACTCGATGCGCTTGCTCATGGCTCACTTTGCGTCCCGATTCAATGGTGGCAGCATGCTCTTCAGCCTGATCGTAAACGCGAGTCAGTTCCTCAATGTCATCTAGTTCTTGCGGCTTTCTCAGCAGCCGTCTCCTGAGGGATTCTGAGTGGCACCCCTCTATGATCTGTGACTTGATGGCGGCGTCGGTTGAAAAATTGACGAAGTCGCAGTGCCTCGATAGTCGCCGCAGTCAAGTGATGAATGTGCTCATTGCCTCGTCTTTTCCTTGACGTGCCTGATGAAAGGCATGGCGCTCGTAGTCCACGTTCTTTTTGTGGAGGAATCTCTTATTCAGTGCGTCGCGCACTTTGTCGTACGTTCCGGTATCTGCAGTAGGGAGATCCTTGATCAGTTTACTGATTTCACGCCCAGCTAGATTCCGGAGAGCTATCAGCTTGTCCTTGTCAACGGTCACTTTGGACCCTTCAAGGTAGTCCTCGAAGTCTTCGAGCCATTCCTGCCACTTAGGGCCCATGCTTCCACCTGTCGTTAGGGTGACTGGCTCTGGGGCCCTCAAATGCGATCCTCCTGCAAAGAGGGGCTTGACTTCATTTCGTCGCGGTGATTGCGACATCGTGGGACTGCAGAGTTTTGTGCTGGCTACTTGTCAATGCTTGTTTGTTTCTTCTTACCAATGCTTGTTGATATATTCTTGACAATGCTTGTTTCTTCTTATTTGCCAATGCTTGTTTAGTCGCTGTTGTCAATGCTTGTTTGTTTCTTCTTGCCAAGGCTTGTTTGTTTCCACGCGCCAATGATTGTTTGCTTGCTTTTATCAGTGCTTGTTTCTTTCTGTCTACCAATGCTTGTTTATTTGTCTTGAAAAACGCCTGACTTCAAGATGGCCGCCGTCACTGCAGGCACACACAAGGCTTTCTCTCCTGTTCATACACCCCAGGTCACTCAGGACTCACCGGCCGTCAGCTCCACGGGCCGCACACGTCAGGATTCACTCTTCTTTGGCCTCTGCTACTGCCAGGTGAGGTTGGGGTGGGCTCCCGCCTTACTTTTCCGCTAGCGTGCCGAAACTCACGCATCGGGCGTGAGGTTTTCTGACCTCCGGCGGCACTCGGGCTCCGCTTCCAGCGCACTCGGCAGCGCTTGACACCGGGCTATTAGGGGCAGCGTCCTCCACATCTGAGGGGTCTCTACCTCGTGCTGGGGTGCTGGACAGGGTCGGAGTGGGCTCCCGACTCCTGTTCTTTCACGGGTGCGAAATCGCACGCATCTGGCGGGACTCGCGCTTTCGGCGCGCACTTCTTCTCTTTCGAGCGTTTCAGCTCTCTTTGCTGGGGTTCCCTCTTTGCTCCCTCGCCACCACTGGGAAGGATAGGGTCACCTGCTGCTGGCCTGTCTCCTCAGGCGGCAGCTCTGCACAGCAGCGTTTTCTCTTTTCCAGCGCTGCACGGGACAGGGCACTCTTGTGGGGTCCTGTGGGCTGCATTCATGCCCATCCCATCCTCATCGCCAGTTGTAGCATCGCGCTACAAATAATCACAGAGACTGATTGTGATTGCACTGGAGGTTTATTCCATACATCTAGCTTCTTCCCTGTCCCTACTCTAACTGCCCTCATCCTGTCCCTACTCCGCCTCTTCCTGTCCCTGACCACCTAGCTCCTCCCACCGAGCTACTAGACTGCTAACACACAACAGTGACATTTGCATGTGTCTTGTGCGATGCAAACAGCAACGTGACACTTTATCGCAAGCAGAGAGATGGTGCAATGCTGACACAGCATGTCTCATAAAACCAAAACAAAAGACGATACATCGTTTTACACTCAAACATTTAGATTCATCATGATCTAACAACCAGCAGGAAGGAACTTTTTACGCACATGGTAAATTATGTTTTAAATACAAACCGGAGATAAAAGGCAAGTGCTTCTCAATTTTTATGAGAATACCTTTGAATAGCTATTCATTAAACTAGAATGCACCTATAAAACAGACTCACTCTTACTATGAGTATAGATATTAATACTAAGTATTACTATGTCTATACTTATTAGGAGATTAAGTGTTTTTGTAGATTGTCTAAGTGCTAGAAGTTCTATCAAATTCAAACAAATTGTTTTTGTAAGTGTATGGATATGGGCCTACAGTAAGACTAAACAAAAGATTCTGCACATAGACTAATGGCAAGTGAAATAAGACTAAACACACCAATGAGGTGACCATCCGCTAAAAAACCCCAAGACTTTGCAATACAATCAGTCTCGTCTTTGAGACCTTATATGTATTTAGCTACGCAGCACATTAGCCTGGGTGCTGAAATATCTACTGTTTTTTAACATGGAGGGGAAGTTAGCACCAAACTGTGCGACACACCAGGTATGGGAACACATGTTGGAGAAAAACCCTTTATACGTGCATAGAAGGAGCAATTATGACATTGTCTTACTCATGTATCTTGTGGTGTAATATACATATTCCCCCTTATATGAATATATCTGCGTATAACTGGAAAAATAGCTCAATGTACGACATGTATATCGACAAAATCATCTGTGCAACGTGATAAGCATAGTTCCCCATGTTTGTAAATACTGTGTGACAAATCTTTTTTGCATAAATAAAGCAAAAACTGTTGAGGTGATTTTGAAAATGGGATTAAACTGCGGTAACTTGCGTGCCCAGCAACCGACACAGAACACATACCACCATGTTATAAATGGCATTCAGTGAAGGAAGATACATTTTTTCTGCTTAACATGTGCCAAATGCCATGCCGTGGCTGTAAACCCAACGCACGTGTCCCTATCTTATTCTGAGGGCAGCTTGAGAGGCCTCTTATGTCAGACTTAAAAGGTTGTGCCAGGGCAGATGCGAGTGCACGTAAATTTGAAGCTGTTCCGCAAGCCCAGAGAGTGTTCATTCATGCGGTTCAGCTTAAGAAATGAAAGTCTTCTGCACTATTATATTCATTACAGATAGACAGAGAGCCAGCCCTAAATTGATTCAAAGTTCTTTTTATGCTAATTGGATACTTCTGAAATGCAAATTAGTATTTTGGCTAGTCAACTACAATAGCCACGACAGCTGCTGAACTATTCATGTTTTGTAAAAATCTTGCCCTTTTCCTACATAGAAAAAACAGAACAAAGGCAACAGGTGATGCACGCGCTCGACCTATTTGTGCATAGCAAACGCCTCTGCTTGTCCCGCAACCGTGATGTGAATTGACAGTGTCGGTCAGCTTCAGACAGCGGATCTTGTCGCTTGAGACTCTGCGTGGTGGAACAGCCTACCGCCACCCCCATGGGTCTGTTTACATTTGTGAGTGGACGTCCCGCAGTTTTGGCATACGGCTGCGTCACAAGATGCTCTGGCGCGGCATGGAGGTTTTTGATCCATGCTGTGTGAGAAGTGGAAGGCAGTCATGGCGGTAGTGGTAGGGTTGTGATTTTAAGGCAGAGTCAGCATGAGCCCGAGACGTCGCAATAAGCAACATGTAAAAGCCAAACTGCAAACAGCTGAAATGACACTACACACTGGCGGTTTTCCCAGTACAACCACTAAAACTGTTCCTCTGCACTGCAACAACTCTGTATGTGAAGCCTCGGGCCCGGTAAAGTGCGTATCGTGCTTGGTCACACGTCTATACACCACAGCCTCATTGATTGTGCTTAGGACAAAGAAGGAGTGGCGTTGTTAGCTCTGTGAGGATATTACAGAACAGCATTGACGATACTGCTGTTGGACATGTGCGTGCAGGGGGCGGAACGGGTCGGATTTTTAAAATTAGCGCGGCATTGCTCCTGCGTAGCACAGTACTGGGATCCAGTGCACAGTGTCACTGCAGACATTACGGCACATATGCTACCATGACTGCCAAAAGTGTCCGTTCTCAGCAATGTGAGGAAACCTCCCTGGTCACCTCCCACCACCCGACCTTTCTTAATCTGTTGTTCGTCACTTGCCTGAGGCTACCACTGTCTTCGAAAGCCAGGGTAGCATTGTACCAAGTGCCTCTCCCTGAAGAAGCCTCAGCGTCTCCTCCCACTCTGGTGCTGGCGCCCTGGAAGTCACCTGCTGAGGCATACTCTCGGTTCTCCTGACGTCCTCCTGACGAACTCTGGCTGCATGTGTGGAAAACGTCCGGCGACCTCGCGACCTCCATTGTCCAACGAGACTCCCTGCTCATTATCTTCTCCCAGCATTTTCCCGGCCGCTGCTTGTGCTGTCTCTGCCTCCCACAGTCAATTGAAAAAACTGCACTGATTTGTCACGCATGCGTACGATGTAAGGCATTGCGCGCATGTGAAACAAAGAGTGGAAATTGGGCAACCAATCAGAAAACAAACAAGCACTAAAAATGCAATAGGACTCGCATTTACGCGAGCCCTATTGCATTTGAAACAGAAGTGCGGGCATTAAAGAAGGCACGAATGGGAGGGTTGGGGGGTGGTTGTGGTGAAAACAATTCCGGACTGCGGGAATGAACGGGTAGAGGCAGGGGAACAAAACGGTTTTTACATTAAAGGGGCTGATAGCCTCGGAAGAATAATAATGACGACATGGCCGTCAGGAGGCGTGACTAAGAAGCTAAAAACCAATCAGAATGCTCAATTTATAATAGAAGCCAATGAAACTTATAGATGGAAAGTGGGCGGAGCTTCCCCCAGCTACAGTGTATACTGCATGCCTCGCAAGGCGTGCAGCGCGTTGCGCTGCAACGCCATGCAAGACCTAAAAACATGAGGTTTAACACACAAAAGCAACAGTTACTGCCAGAGCACCACCTTCACCCACAGTTTGTGGCTTCGATGCACCCGTGGAAGACTGAAGATCCTGTCTGTTGAGATGCTTGTGCATCTGAGTTATATACAATTTCTCTGCATTATGCGAGAAACAGGCCACGTGATTTATAATGTAAGCTGCAAACAAAAATATACAATATATTCTGCTCAGTTACCTAAATGTACTATACTTTTTAAATCTCGTCATTGAAAACATTACATGAAAGTTGCTGAACAACATTTATTTTGGTCAAGATATCCTTATTGTGGTCAAAATGGAGCCTTTAATTTTACTTTGACATCATGTTGTTTGAACTGGGATATTAAGTGTGGTGATTACTGGAGTGAGTTCCTCAGACCTTTATCTCAGGCTTTTTCGCCAAAGTCCTTCAGTCTGAAGGAAGGAGACTTAGCCACGAATAGCGGTTAGCATATATTCAGAAGGGGTGAAGGGACCAGCTGAGGAGACTGACACTAAATGGCTTCATTGCGTGGGTAAATGGAGAGTTGGGTACTTTCTCGACAGCTTCTGACTAATTTCTATCTGATATAGAACCGGGCTAGTTTAAGTGCTCTTGATGCTGGATGCAATCTAAAGTTCCTCAAAGATGCATCTGATTGTAGGGTACTCAGTAGGTCTGTGTGATATGTCCTAATAGCACTGACTTTAACATGTTTTTTAGTAGAATGAATGAAAAATACAAAGAAATATCATAGAAGGTAAATCACAGCCTGAGCCGTACACCTACTGAGACGTGCCTGCATTAGGTACTGACACTGCATGCTTTCTTGGGAATGTAGGAAATAACTTTTCCTATTTGACCTCATTGGCTTCTTAATGCCACTGCATTTTGGTTCTCCACTTAGCATGTCAACATTTGCGTCCCATTCTCCCTCTTCACTCTGTCATGTCCTTCATTCACCACTTCAGCTCCGCTGTCTACACTTTATCATTGCAGTAGTTGCAACTTCGCCCTGTGCTGCTGGTGAGTTGGTTTGGGGGTGCTGCTAATGTCTTCCTCGCATGCAGCACTCTTGGCAGGACTTGAAGCTCGGTGTGGCACCCAGTACATTTGTCTTTTCCTCCTGGCTTGGAGCAGATTCAGTACATTTGCCTGTGCCAAAGCCTGTCTGACTTATGAGTACTCAGTTAGATTGTTAAGGGCTGAGCTTGGGCTGCAGCCTGTCCTCCATGTGTGCCTCCAGGTTTGACTGAAACTGGAAACAGAACCTGTGCCCTTTTTCCCGAACCCATAAGAGAACTTGCTGATTAGAGTCCTATGCAAGTCTTGGCTTTCTAATGATCCCAGACCATAAAACAATAATTTCTCTTGTAGTACCCAGTCCAATACAATAACTGAGTTTACAAATGTTACTTTCTTGTGTACGGGTTTGCATTTGTCTACTGGAGTTGTGAATTGACAAGTACTCTGCCCATTTTCTGCCTTCTCTGGAATTCCACATAGCGTTACTTGTATGTACATGGGTATGTTATTATATTAATGATATTTGTGTGTAAATCTAGCTGGAGAGCAATGGAAAAGTGAGCAATTGGTGTTATCACAGAGATACGATTCATGATTGTTTGCAACGAGGAAGGTGTTCCGGTGTTGGTTGGTTCCTATCTAGTGGTGCTGCAGGGTTGTTTCAAGAGACGAGTCTTTGGTTCATTTGGATTTGCAGGTGGGTAGGTTCAGTTCTTTGTTGAGGAGGTTTCTTCTGGATCTCGGTGATGTAACAGAGCTAGTTTGTCTTCTGGTCTTTTGCTGTGGGCATCTCTTCGTTTCCAGTTTGGTGGTCTTAGTTCCTGGTGTGTTTCTGTCGGGTTCAACTGGATATTTTCTCAGTCAGGTTTGTAGGGATGCCGCTTCTTGTGGCCTTAGAGGTGATGCAGCCGGTCTTGGAGATAATACAAGTTTGGAGGGAGAGACAGCTACTTTTTTCATTGTTAGGGCGGTGTGGTCAAACGTCTTCAGGCATTTAATGAGATGTGCAGCAGCAAGCTGAATCCCTTTCATGCCTTTCAGCAGTGTCAGTGTAGTGCTGAAGAGGACTCTGAGCAGGATCTAGAGTGGATTATGAACTCTTCCTTATGAAGTCAGTGATTCTGCTGCTGGCAGAGTCTGTATTTCTTAAAATCTCGGACAGCACAAAAGGAAAAGGAATTGAATTGTGCTTATCCCATAGTTGATAGATGCTGTGATTCGTGCTCTAGGCTATGTAAATGTAAATTGATACTTGTATAGCACACTACTCACCCGCAAGGGTCTCAAGGCGCTTGTACGAATACCGCTGTGGAACCCTTCCTGGCTTTCCCTGTGAGGTGTCCACTCCTGGGCACCCCCAAGGTGGAGGCCAGGCATCCTTAGCGTTGTGGGGGCCGTTGTGGAGATTAAGCAAGCTATTGCCCAGAGTTGCAGAGTGGGACTCCATGATTGGAATAGGCACCGAGGCGAGAATTATCAGGTCCGTGGAATTTTGAGCCCAAGACCCGCCGAGGCGGGGAATTGAACCCTGGTCCCGGGCTAGACCTCTGCATCAGGGTCTGCCGCTCTAACCATTGAGCCACACTTCTCCACTGGCAGCTGATTTTGTATTTGATCACCAAGGGTAGTCTTTGGGGTTCTTCGCTATGATTTAGTATTCAAGTATAGCTCCTATTTAGAGTTTTGTATTATTTGATTTGGCTTTGAGTGTGTTTATGTAATTCCTAAGGGCATATGTAACTTTGCTCTGCTTTCTTTGGTAGTCAGTTCAGGTTTCTGTGTTCTAAATATCTCTTGTTTCTTTGTGAACTGTGCATCTCAGCTAGGGGTTTGATGTCTCATTTGGTAAAGTTTGTTGTTACTTTTCTTTAGATGTATGTGGAATACTGCAGCCAATTTTCTATGCTGAGTTGTAGTGGGTGTCTGCCTAGATCTGCTCGACATGCATTGTTGCAGTCAGTCCTGTAGATCTTCGGTACTTGTTTACAGACTTGCATGAACTTATCTTTGTTTATATTGGGTGTATGCAAGGCCCCTGACTTCATTGTTATAAAGGACAATTGGTTTGCTTGAAATACATTTCCAGAGTTTTGTCCACTGTAGTTTTGTCTTTATGGCATAATAGGCATACATAACTTTCTTGGTGGGTGTCAGTACATTGTTTGGATGAATTTTCCATTGGAACTGAATAGTATTTCTAGGTAGCTATGATTGGTTGCATGTTTGATGCCTTCTTTATTGTGCATCTTAAACTAATCTTGATTTTTGTTTTGTGCTTGTTCTGGAAGATCACGATTTTGCTTTTATTGTGTTTGTTTATAGGCTCCATAGGTTGAAATAAACATGCATTTTATTAAAGCTCTGTTTTTTCCCTTTGTGGGGATCGGAGGGCCAAACGTGCATATAGCAGAAGGTTAATCTTTGCATCGTCTAGAGGTAATCCAGGTACAGGTGATCCTACTAGGATTACTGTTATGTTATTTAATATTTCTAAAGCCATAAGCTTTTTATGGCACTAAGTACAGAGAAAAGGAGTGTAGCAGACCATGCTGGCTGAGGCCAAGCAGGAGGAAAATAATCAGGGTTTGAGCTTTTTCCTGCATGAAGGTAATCCTATGATGGAAGGAAACTCTGGAGAAATTAGGTTCCACACCTTAAGGGCACAATCATTCATGTATTTGTTGACTAGGGTTTGTCTGAGGCAGCATTCAAAGGTTCCCTGCTTTTTAATATGTACATTGCATTTTGTCTGGTTCTACATACCTTTGACTATATTGTATTGTTCTGTGCTACAGCATTTCTATAGCGCAGTACTACATTTTGTCGAGGTCTTAAAGTGCTTTGCAGATAAAGTCAAGGGTTTTGATTCTGAGTTGCATGGATCTGTAAGTGCTGACTATTGGTGTCATGCATGAGACCTGGAGAGTTTCTTCAAACCTCACTCAGCAGTGTTTGTGTGCTTTACGTGTGTGCCGGTAAGCAAAGGAGAGTGCAGAGGTCTGGCCCGGGACCAGGGTTCAATCCCCGTCACGGCAGGGTCTTGGGCTCAATGTCCTCGGACCCGATAATTCTCGCCTTGGTGCCTACTCTAATCATGGGGTTCCACTCTGCAACTCTGGGCAATAGCTTGCTTAATCTCCACACCTGCCCTAACAACGCTAGGATGCCTGGCTTCACCTTGGGGGTGCCCAGGAGTGAACACCTCACAGGAACAGGCCAGGAAGGGTCCCACAGCGGTATTCGTACAGCGCTTAGAGACCCCTGGGTGGTAGGCGCTATACAAGTGCAAATTACATTTACATTTACATATATATCTTTGTAGCTCTTTATTGTAAACGGGTGTGATTAGCTCCCCTCGCCACAATTTGGGGAATTGACCGGAGTCGTCTGACAAAATCTAGTAATTGCGCTGTGGCTGATTGCTCTAACAACTCATTATACTTGTATATTTTGAACAGTATTGTTTGTTTTCTAGGTGCTCTGCCTGGCTGATGTCTGTCAGTTGTATCTGTAACTAAGTTATTGACACTTGGGTTATCTAAGAGATTTTAAAAGTTTTTATTTGTAATTTGCAGTTTGTATAGCTTGTCAATAGTGTCTGTTTAGTCTGGTGTAATTTGTTCTGTCTATTGATTTTTTATACGTTTGAGAAGTGTTGTTTCCACATTTTCCAATTTATGATGCCTAGCTCTTCCTCCTCTTTTTAGCATCGCTTCTTCCATTTTTCTTGTCCATGTTTCATAAGAGGTCTTTTTCGACTTAGTAAAGTTTTTTGTATAATGCTGAATCTTTACTTTTTTGTGAGTATCTTGAACATTGATATTTTGTGGCCCGATTCATCAAATGTTTTTGTGGTATATAGAGTAGCACTACAGTAATACCACTTATGTACTACAAAATGTTATTCACTAACCAATATGCGGAGACCTCCGTCTCTCCTACCTTTTCTGCACACACAGGTATACATTTTGGTAGTAAATTTGGGAGGAACCATGGCGAGTGGATGAAAAATGGGGAATACTATAAATAGTTTGCGTTTAGAGAGGGGTAAGAAGAGGTTTAGGCAGGGACATGGAACTACAAACGCCCACCCACAAAAGTAAGCCCATTGCTGTTCACAAACTCCATGTCTAAAGTTTGTATAGCCAAAAAGGTCCCTAAACAGTAGTAAATGTACTCCAGGTCAGCATTGCAATAATTTAGCACCACTCATGGCCACTCGCAGGTACTGCAACTCGATGCCATATGAAACCCCATTGGACATAATTACATTACATTATTTTGACTTTTCAGTTAAATAAATATAAAATAGTCTATATAAGTTGGTTATAAAATCACATATTTTTCGATTTTGAGCTAAATTAACCTATTAAAAAATAATTTTTTAATAAAACGGTGAAAATATTTTAAATTAATACAAAGATGCATAACTATTACATCTGCTACATATTAAATATTAAAATGAATGTCTTTTAAATATATAATTTATTTAATAAAGATTGGATTTGATCAATTTAACATCATGTAACATATTATTTTATTAGTTTTATGTTAATAATATATATTTTTTTTATTAGAATATAGTGTTCTTTTTTCTTATATAGGGAGAACTCCTCCATGTGAAAAGTTACTATTAGTAGCTGTACACTCATAATTTCAGTCTTAGAAGTCTCTACAGCTTGAACTGAGGGGGTGGAGACTTGTAGTCTGCAATTAGGTCTAAATTTACACAATTTTGAATAGCAGAAAAGTGTAGACTTACACCTAAGTGCAAGTGTACATGTATGCATGTGTACATTTACCTTTGTGAATAGGGCCCTTGGTATTCAGTTCTGAAGGTTACATTCCAAACTATCTGCTTTTGGTTTGACAGCATTCATAGTTCAGTGTGCAAAGATTTGCGTTCAGAATAAATCCCGTTGCTCTGTGGATTACTGTGTCTTTCACTCTGTGGTTGTTTTGCAGTCAGGTCTTAGCTGGCAGTTTTCTTTAGGATGCTTGTGACATCAAAAGTGGCCTCTTGCACACCCTCTAAACCCTGATTGCATTCAGTATCTTTCGTGCTCTGCCTATTGACCTTTGCATTGGTCCTCCCACTTCTGCCTCTATAATAAATAGGTTTTGTTTTCAACTAAAGGGGTTGGCTAGGTATTTGATGTTTTGATTGCACTCAGAGAGGTGTTTCTGTGGACGCATGGTGAATGCCTTGATGATGTGTTGCTGGTATGACGTTATTACATAGTCTGTCACACTGTTGCTTAGTTAGGAGCTGTAGGGGAGAGGAGTTAGCCTACCGGCTAAGGCGCTCGACCTCGGACCTGGGGATCTGGGTTTGAGTCTCGGTATCGACGGCAAAAACCTCCTGTGATTCTGGACAAATCACTTAATCTCCCCGTGCCTAAAAAAATGAAAGTGTGTGTCCTCATGTAAAAAAAAAACAAAAAAACTAACTTGTGCTATGTATAGCGCTCTGATACCTGATTCGGTTCGGTCCTAGTTCGCGCTATATAAAACTCAAAAAAAAATAATAATCTTTCCTTATTCTGTCATTGAGACCATGGGCGCTGGAAGAAGTGGTGCCCGGGGTGCTGCAGCACCACCAAAATAACCATGCTCTAATTCAGAAGGTGAAAAAGCAAATAAGATGTCTTTACATATCTTTTTTAATGTGTGACGTTTGTTGTGTGTTCTAAAACAGAGGTCAAATGAAAAGATATGCCTCCTGTTTGTTTGTTTATTGTTTTATAGAGCGCGAACTTGACCCGTTAGCTTATCAGAGCGCTTTACATGAGATCACATTAGGCAAGGAAACACATTAAGGGTAGAGGACAAGTATGTTCAGTTACATTTAAATAGCTCCAGATATGGCCCCAGGTTTCCTGATGAGGTAGCTTGGTATTCCGAAGGGAATCGCTAGCCAGTAGTAAGTCAAAGTCTATGTGTTTGTACGAGGCAGCATTTAGGGCAGGAAATTACCCATAAGGAAGGTTTTGGCCTCCTTTTTGAAACGTGCCAAAGAGGGGATTCTTCTGATGGCAGGCGGGAGAGAGTTCCATATTCTTGGGGCGTATCCAGAGAAAGCCCGGTTAAACGTTTTTTTTTCCCCGGAACCAAGCAGGTTGGAGTAAGAGGTCTCTTGCGTACCGGGAGTTTCTGATTCCACCAGATATCACCAGTTTCTGTGCGAGATAAGCCAGGGACTTTTGAGTATGACGCCTTGTGTGTAATGCAGGCCTCACAAAGTGCTTCTTTTACTTTTAATATCGAAATCGTTTATTCTTTTTTTTTCTGTAACTGCAAAGTGAGAGGATTTTGCAATTAGAAATATATGACATTCTTGCTGTGGTACAAAGAGTGCGAAAGAATAGACTGTACAATGCTATTTTTTCCGTAACTCACAGCAAAATGTAAATACTTATAAATTGAATCTACAAATATATCAGCAATTAGGAAACCGCAAATATTGTTTTTTGTAATTCTGAAGTATAATGGAAACAAAGATTTTATTACGATAAAAATGAATCAAGACTCGATACTTGATAGTGTGCAAATGATAAATATTCACTAAAACCGATTTTAAACCATTATTGTTTGTGTGCTATATAGTTTTATCAGTGAAACTGCACATCTGTGCAAATTTAGTGTCCATTTTAATGGAAATGTGATCTCTGTAAATGACAATGGTCTACCACATTGATGCAAGGGTGGAACAACCCAGGCCTTTTGTAAGGTCCAGCACACCTGCCCCTACAGCTATGAGAACAAGGAGTGTGCAGTTTCTTTGTGGGTATCTAGGTCTTCTAACATGGTGAATCAAGGGGAGTGCTCCTTTTAGGAGCAGGGGACTTCACACACCCCGTGGGGTGTCATGCTTCATCATCGGGCAGCTCCTCAGTGGGCCGGCGTTGCAATGCCCAACGGGCCTCTCGAGGCAGCTCTTAACCAAAGTTCTTTTCTTTTTTACTTAGGTGGAGTGTGAGGGTGGGTGAGGAGATGTGAGTAGAATGGGTAAGGAAGGTGTGTATTAAAAATGACTAATGGGACAACTGAGCACAACCAAAGATAGTGGACACAAACTAGGAAATAGAATAGGAGTCACACTGACAGCAATTCTACTCCAGAACCAGCAGAGCCAGGGGTACCCTCACCACCTGGACCTTATATGGGGTCTCACATTTTTCTAAAGATTTTTTTTACTGGTTGCTGCGATCCCGGGGAAGGAGTGGTATGAATGTCTGTGTTGGCCTTGTATGGGCGGTTGGCCCAGTGGCAAGGGGTTGACTGTCTGCGGGGGGTTGGACCCAGGGCCTGGCCAACCACAAGCTGTGCACAGCTCGTCGGACGGGGGGTTAAATATGAGTCCTAAAGTGGGGGCCGCAACTTTACCCTCAGGCTGCCGCCTGCCAATCACAATGTATGTTTGGGAAATCAATATTTTTGGAGCCCGGTTTTTATTGGCCCCTAGTTGAAGGATTGATGTGAATCTTCCCAGGAAGGAGCTGAGATACAGGGACTTACTTTGGAATGTTTTGTGAAGATTTGTCAAAGGGCTCCAAAGTTATCAGCAAAACAGTGAAGGCTCTTCATTTAAAAACTCTCTCCAAACTATAGCTATACAGTGGTGACCACCACTATGTAATGTACTCATTCAGAAAGCGAGCAGTGAAAGAAACACACAAATACATCGCTGCACTGATACCAGAGTTCCAGGTCAGATATACAATCTTTTTCTGTAACCCCTGATGTGAGCCCAAGCTTCAGAAAACATCCATAGGCTTTATTCAATGAGTTCTGTGATTTACCATGAATTATAGGTTAATAATGAAATAAATATAATTATGACAATTTAAGTAAGCAACCTAGTCAGACTGTTTCAATGACTAATTATGTAAGGTTTTGTCTCCTGCTGTAGACAAAAGCCCTTCCCCCACGCCATCATTCATAGATGCTCACAATATCTGGGTACATGTTCACCTCTTTAAAAGGCTAATTTCAGTAATCAACAGCTGAAAGTGACCAATTAACTTTCGAAAAGTGTCTTTTGCAGCATGTGTGTGAAAGAAATATAATAACGTTTGATCCGTTTGAGCAGAAAAAATAAACTTTAGAATATATGAATCATACAGCAGATGCTAGATTACATGGAAAGTGCGTCGCAATCATGTTTACGTGAAAAATGCAGTGGCTGTGCAGTCGTTTTACTTTGACACTGGTTATGATTCATTGAATGCCTTTGTGCTCTACACAGTTGTCCAAACCTATTGACTTATAGTTTTTTAACTTTCAAATGAAACCTAAGGTTTTAATGACACTAAGCATGAATCTGGTTTGATTCTAGGTTTCTTGGAAACGCTGAAAGCTCTGCTAACTGATGACAACAGGACAGTTCGGCAAAAGACCACGGAGGTGTTTTATCTTCTGGCGAACCACAACGTGGGCAGGTAAGAGGGGTACTTGGGCTGGCAGGTTTCAGGTCACAGATCAGTGCACTAAGCCGAGTACAGTGGTGAGATCATTGTGAGCAGGATGGACTGCTTGGCGCTGGCCCCTTCCACTCACCAGTCCACAAAAGACCCACAATCAACCACCTGTTCACTGTTTTTACAAATACACTCCATAATAAAAACACAAGATGTCGAGGCTTAAAATCCCCCTTCCATTTGAATGTGATATTAATTATTTGAAACATTATTAAGGATGAATGACACCAAATCATTTCAATTTGTAATTGTGCACACCAGGGGTGCGCAGCAATCATGCTTGTATTATCAAATATTAAGGGGACATAATGATCCCCTCCCCCAGAATACCAAGGGGTTTGTTCACCTGAAATTATTTATTTATTAGTTTTATAGTGCACGCAATTTACCACGGGTGTCCTGGCGCTACCAAACTAATACCCTCTATACAGCAAGTCGCATACTCAATGGCTCCAGACAAAGCCTATGTAAACAAATGGGTTCTTAGGGCCCGGCAACATTTTGAGACATTTGGCTCTTGGCGTTACTGTGGTGGCAGTCTGTTTCATGTCTGTGCTGTAAACGGAAAAAGCCCATCGTCCCAATCTTTTTTTTTTTTTTTTTTTAAAACCTTTATTAGCGTCAAAAGGATATACAAGTCTAGGCCTACAACCAAATCGGCCGGCCTCAATACGTAAAGCAATCAGAAGTTCCAAGGCAAACATTACAGAGTCAATCAGCAAGAAGCAGAGGCAATACAATCGTAAAAAGGGGAGAATATACCTAGGAACCAGAGGGCCAAGACACAGGAGCAAAAAAGGTTAATTTTATAATATGGGGATAAGGCATACGACAGGCTCACTTTCAATATAGAGACGTCCGAAGTCCCAGAACCAGCCTCAGCGACAATTAGGGGGTATGGGGCCGCAATACAGGAGAGGCAACACAATTTACACAGGAAGATCAGGATAATTTAGACATAATCGACACTTGAGCATTATCATCGTTACATGCCCACCACCCAAACCACAGCTAAGCCAGAACAGAGGGATCGGATAAACATTACATCAAAATTAACCCGTCATAGTGACCTCTAGGAAAAAGGAGGGAGGGGGGCGGGGGCGAGGAAAAGAGGGGGAAGAGGGAGGAAAGGGGGGGGAGGGGAGGAGGACAAGGCGGAACAATGAGAAAAAGAAAGGAAACACAAAAACGAAAGAAAGAAGACACGCCGACACAGGCGTCCCGTGGCGAGAGTACAGGAGAAAACAGGAGTATCAGCACCAGCGAGGGTACAGCAATCGAGAAGAAAAGCAACCGAACCATAAAAGGAGGGTTAACAACGCCACACACCCCACTCCGAACACACCACGGGAGGCAGGGACGGACGCGGCATTACTATAAAGAGATACAAAAGGGCCATAGAACCATAAAACAAACAACAAATAGAACCCAACCCACCCATCCCACCCTGCACCCCTGTAGAAGGCTATGGCCTACCCTTCAGACAGCGTGCCTGTCGCCCTAAACCAGAACCCGAAATATAGCAAGAAAGAAAGAGAGAAGAACGAGACAAAAAGAAACAGAAACAGAAATAAAGAAAACGGGAGGGAGGAGCAGAAGAGCAGAAATCAATATGGTCGGCCGCCGCCCTCCGCCCAACCAGACAATCGCAGCAAAAACAGACCAGGACGACACCCCATCAAGCGCCATAAAACTTACAGAGGAGGGGACCTCCCACCGCTCTATGGGTACAAACAACTGCGCCACTAAGTCGTATACCAATAATCAACCAGGAGGAGTGCATATCACCCCCATCCCTTCCGAACCACAAATCCCACCCAACACATGACAGTGTAAAACGAGCTACTCAATACAAGACCAGCACACAATCGAAAAAAATGTGGACTACCATGTAGACATGGGGGGTAAATCGGTCCGCAAGTGAGCAAAAGTCCGAGCAAATAGTGTAAATACATCAGCAATCGCAGAACGGGTGATGAAGAACAGGAGTCCAGTTTCGCCGCTTGGGAAGGCGAGGGGGTCTCTGTAATAGACAAAGGCGAAGCCATCGGAGCAGGTGCAGGCGGCAGTCCACCAATATTTCTAGGCATCCGAGCCGAACAGGGCCGCTGCACAATGTCTAAGTCTACGGGGTCAGAACCTCGAAAAACAGGGAGCTCCAAAGGCACCGACACACCAAATGAACTTCGATCAGCGGCAGCAACACTTGCAGCAATCGAGGGGGGCGAAACAATGGAGTCACTGAAACAAGAGGATGGCAAGAAGAAACGGCTGCTCAAAATGGTGGCAGATCGTGGCGGACTCACAGGGACATCGGGGGCCAGGGATGCGCGCAGGGATCTCAGAGCTTCCAGGATATCTCTGACCGTAAGCTCACGCTCACCAGACTGGACCCCCGCGCAATTAGGCAATCCAAGCCCGCCGCCACAAGGCGAATCATGTTTCAGAGGGTCGGCCGCCATGTCGCGAAGTCAGCCCAGTCGCCGCCCTCCGCGACCCCCAAAAAACAGTTAAAAAATGTAGGACTTTACAGAGCTCCGGGGGGTTCCCATCAATGGCAGCCCTGGTGCCGAAAGGATGTCCGCCCAGTGCGGGTCTCCGCCTACACCAGCACCGGCGCCCCCAACAAGCAGAGTCCGGGCGCTGAGGTCCAGGGCCGCCGGACAATCAGCGGCGGGGGGAGGACCCCTTCACAGAATCAGTCCCCGGTGCATCTCACCCACATCGGCCGCGCGGTCACCAGGGCAGGCCCGGATCAGGATCGCCGGGATTTTCGCACAACGGCTCTCATCATTGGTTCACTCTCTCGACCGGGGCCGACAGTCATCGGATCCCACAGGCTAGGTCCCGGTCTAGGTTCCACGGAGGCCCCGGTCTTGCGGAGGGCACAACTTCGGAGCGGCTGCACGTCGAAACCTCCGGGCCAAATGGTGAGTACAGGCGAGGTGTTCCGTGTCCAATTCTCCGATAATGTGTCGTCCCCGGACAGGATATTATACAGGATAGATGATCAGGCCGGAGGGCTGCGGGAGCCGAGCTAAAAGGCGACCATTACGCTCGCGAGCTTGGCTCCTCCTCCATCGTCCCAATCTTACTCTCTGGTATTTAGGTACTATGATCAGTAAGGTGGGGGTTGAGCAAGGCAGTCTGGGAGGAATGAATTTTTTAAACATATCAGATATGCACAAAGACCATGCTACTGGGTAAAATGCTTTATGAACTATATACCGTACAAAATGTTAATGGTCATCTCATATGGAAAGGAGCCAGTATAACTGGCCAAGTAAAGGCGATAAGCTGTGAAACTTACTCCGCCTAAACATCAACCTAGCTGCCGCATTCTGTATAAATTGTAATCTCTTTGTAAGGTAATCCGTAGGTCCAACCTAGAGAGCATTGCAATAGTCCTCTCAGCTTAAATCAGGACTTGCACCAACAACTATCAAGAATGTTGAGGAATGAAAGGGAGGCTCCTCTTTAGTTGTTTCATTAGCAGGAAGCCCGTACACATACATTTATTAATCTGAAACACTAAAGGGGAGTTTGCCATCAAATACCATACCCAGATTATGGGGCGTGGATGCTGGTTCCAGACATTCTCCTTACAGTCGGACCACCACATAGAGGACCAGATTGAAGGATTACTAAATATAACATCCTCAGTTTGATCTGAATTTAGCCGGAGAGAATTGGCATTTATCCAGCTAGCTACCTTGATCAAACAGCCGTCAACTTCTTCTGGAGTTGGGAAATGTTGCCCTCCATGCGGATGATTATTTGGGTATTATCCACGCAGCCATAAAATTGAAAGCCAAAAGAGGCAATCAATTCTGCCAGGGAGGCAACATAAATATTAAAAAGAGTGGGGCTGAGAGCAGAGCTCTAAGGAAAACCACAGGAAATGTCTTTAAAATCTTAGCAAACGTTTGCCGTTTAGACTGCCTGAGTTCTATGTTCCAGAAAGGATTCAAACCATCTGATTTGCTTGTTCCTCAAGCCCATAGCAAATAACCTTTCCAGTAAAATAGCATGAGAAACCGTATCAAAGGCGGCTGACAGATCAAAGAGGATGAGTGCCCCCAAACTTCCTCCATCTAAGCATACGGATCTCATTGGTACCCACTGTAAGTACGGTTTGAGTGCTAAGGCAGGATCTGAATCCAGAATGGTGCTTATTAAATAAACCCTTTTCCTCACTCTAAGAAGCTAGCTGTGTATTTACCCAGCTCTCCGGGATTTTTGCAAAATACAGAAGTAGAGTAATAGGTTTATAATTAATTAATTAGATTCTCCATGACTCGATTCGAAACAGGTTATTTAAATATGGTATTGCCTTCCACTTTCACCCCTCAGTAGGAATAGAATTTTCCCCCTAAGATAGGTGCTCGTAACTGCCTCCCTTTGTTTATCGGTTGGTGCTGCCAGGTGACAAAATGGTCCTGCCTTCCACTGGTAGTCCTGGCAGATCAAGCCACTGCCGAGCTTTATACTCTCCTGGGATGGTGAGTTTCTTTGTGCTGCTGACTGAAAGAGGCCAGGTTGCTGCATTATCCACCCAGATATACTGTGCCGAGCGCCAGCCCTGGACGGGGGATACAGGGAATGTGGTACTTTCTGTGCTTAATTTGTGCTGGTGCTCAGCACCGGCACTTAATTGCCAGCACCGGGGCTTATGACAGTCTGCCACATGATAGTGGTGTCTGTCAATTTAGGTATGAGCACAACAACTTCTGTTTATTATTTTAATTTACATTTCCAATTATTAGTATTTGCCTCGAAAAGCTATTCTTATAACTTTGAGGGCCTGTAATAGTATGAATTGTCACACTTTTAAGAGTGTGATGATTAGTAGTGTGTTGGGGCACAGTGCTGCCAGGGGCAACAGATGGTGCAAGCTCTAGCATCCTCGTGTCGAGGGCCCCCAGCACTAAGTTTTTTACAAATTAAGCACTGGGTGCGTTACTTCCGTGACACCAGTACACTGACACCGTGTATCCGTACGCGGGTGCCACCGCTTTAGAATGGCCAGCCAGGCAGCAAGTTCCTCCGCTGCACTGTCCTCTGCCCACACCAAACCTCTCCAGACTAAAGCCCATGCTTGGTGAGCACTGGGTTAAGATGGGGTTTAGATTTGATGGTATCACTGCTGGCTGGGTTTGAGAGCAAAGTATTCCAGCGGTAACAGCACCAGCCGGATTTTATTATTGTGAAATATATGGCTGAGATTTTGTAGAAGTCGTGTTTTAAGATCTGCTATTTCTGAAGTCGGTGTACTAGACCGCGGTTTAGGACTGCATTTTGGTGTTTTCTCTGCACATGATTTCAACTGGGAGAGGAGCATTTCTAAAGTCACTTCGTAGTTCTTAATTCTAGACCTGGCTGTAGTGGGTATAACTCCTTTTATTTTGTCAAAGTCACTGTGCGGATAAGTTTAGATCCAGCCCTCTCAGCAGAGTTGAACTTCCTTTCAATCCCTGGAGTGGAGGCTGTGCAGATCGCTTTTCTATGCTTGGGCAACTCCACGGCGTGCCCCATGGTTTGTCCGTGCAGATACTACTGTACCAGTCTGTGGTCAATGGCAGGATCTTCTGATTTCAGTGTGCAGGTTCTGGTTTTATGGCAGAGCTCATTTTACCAACTGAGATTTGGCTCATGCTGATGTGACCGTCTGCGCTGGGCCGCATTATATGAATGGTTGAACTGCACAGGGACAGGTTTTATGAATGGTTCGTTTCAACGTGACTTTGCAGGGCCATGTTTAATGATTGGCTCATCTCAAGGTGACTTCGAGGGCAAGGTTTTATGATTGGTTCATTTCAATGTGACTGTGAGGGCCAGGTTTTACGATTGGTTCATTTCAATGTGACTGTGAGGGCCAGGTTTTACGATTGGTTCATTTCAATGTGACTGTAAGGGCCAGGTTTTACGATTGGTTCATTGCAATGTGACTGTGCAATTCAAAATTTGATGATAGATTCATTTCAGTGTGACTGCATAGGAACAGGAAATATTATTGGTTCATTTCAATTGACTGTGCAGGGCTTTGTTTTATGAACGGTTCATTTAGGATTTATCATTGATTCATTTAATTTGACTACAAGGGCCAGGTTTTATGATTGGTTCATTTGAATGAGACTGGGCAAGACCACGTTTTATGATGGGTTCTTTCACTGTGATTGCGTAAGACCAGGATGTATGATTGGTTCATTTCAATGTGACTTTGCAGGGCTATGCTTTATGAAGGGCTCATTTCAATGTAACTGCACAAGACCAAGGTTGGTTCCATTCAATGTGACTGCAGAGCTAGGTTGTATGATGGGTTCATTTCAATTGAACTGCGTAGGGGCGGGGTTAATGTCAATGTAACTGCACAGGGCGAGATTTTATGATCGGTTCATTTCTGTTGACTGTGAGGCCAACGTTTTATGAATGGTTCATTTCGATGTCGCTGCCTAGGACCAGGTTTTATGAATGGTTCATTTCGATGTTGTTGCCTAGGACCAGATTTTATGAATGGTTCATTTCGATGTCGCCTCCTAGGACCAGATTTTATGAATGGTTCATTTCAATGTCGCCTCCTCGGACCAGATTTTATGAATGGTTCCTTTCGATGTCGCTGCCTAGGACCAGATTTTATGAATGGTTCATTTCGATGTCGCTGCCTAGGACCAGATTTTATGAATGGTTCATTTCGATGTCGCTGCCTAGGACCAGATTTTATGAATGGTTCCTTTCGATGTCGCTGCCTAGGATCAGATTTTATGAATGGTTCCTTTCGATGTCGCTGCCTAGGACCAGATTTTATGATTGGTTCATTTCAGTTGACTGTGAGGCCTACGTTTTATGAATGGTTAATTTTAATGTCGCGGCCTAGGACCAGATTTTATGATTGGTTCATATCAGTTGACTGTGAGGCCTACGTTTTATGAATGGTTCCTTTCGATGTCGCTGCCTAGGACCAGATTTTATGATTGGTTCATTTCAGTTGACTGTGAGGCCTACGTTTTATGAATGGTTCCTTTCGATGTCGCTGCCTAGGACCAGATTTTATGATTGGTTCATTTCAGTTGACTGTGAGGCCTACGTTTTATGAATGGTTCCTTTCGATGTCGCTGCCTAGGACCAGATTTTATGATTGGTTCATTTCAGTTGACTGTGAGGCCTACGTTTTATGAATGGTTAATTTTAATGTCGCTGCCTAGGACCAGGTTTTATGATTGGTTCATTTCAACGTGACTATACATAGTCAAGTTTTATGAGTGGGTCCTTTCAATGTGACTGCGAGGCATCGTTTTTATGATTGTTGCATTCTGATACGACTGCAGGGCCAGGTGTTATGATTTATTCATTTCACTGTGAGTTGGAGGGACATCCATTTTTATAGATTTGTTTCTAAAGTGATTGCATTGGGCACGTTTTTAAAATGTTTTAAATAATCTTTTCATTGAACCAGACAACAAGCTTCAGATACAAGCGAATCACAGTATACATAGACAAGTTCATTTGAGTAAACTGCCATCATCATACATTGCAATATAGTGCAGAGGTACATTTAACACAGTTCTGGACACTGACCGCTTCTGTTTGTCACTCACCCATTAAAGGATAACCCACTCAGCGTCCCCACCGAACTCCATCAAAGGCCTCTATATATCTTCTAGGCCCCACATATTTTCTCCCATTTGCGAGGGCACCCACGACTTTGATAGACTACCTGCTCTGCATTATGACACCAGTCCATATCACACAGCCATGCTGCTACTGTCGGAGGCTCCGCCCCACCATGCACGTGCAATATTTCTTTTTGCAACCCCCCCAGCTAAAGCCAACCATAGCCGGGCCCACTGCAGCCAAGTGATCTCTCCTGTTACCCCGGTAATATGCCACCTAGACTCCTTTGGGACCTGCTTGCCCACTACAGCCTCCATTATGCGAATTACACCCCTCCAATACTTCTGAATCCTGGGGCACACCCATAGTATATGGAAGAAGGACCCCTTCTCGCCACAGCCCCTGACACATAGCTTGGAACCACTCCCATTAATCCTGACCTGCACCATCCTCGAGGCATAAGACCTGTGGAGGGTGCGGAGCTGTAGAAGCCGAAAGCGCGCCCTAATATCTATTTCACTGTGGCTCTGGAGGGCTTCCGCCCAGTCATCATCCTCCAACAGTCCCACGTCCGACTCCCAAGCCTCCCGCAGAGAACCTAGACAGTCTGGAGAATTGTTTACCAGCTTTTTGTATGTAATTGACAACGCATTCTCGAGCATAGGGTCTAAGAGGAGTCTATCCTCCAGCAGGGAGTACTCCGGAATCGTAGTCCCTTCTTTCAAGTGCCAATATAATGCAGAGCTCAACTGTCGATACCTAAGGAATTCACCATCCCCCATTTAAAAGCCCTCCCGTAGGGTCTCGAACGTCACCATTTTGTCGCCCTTCCAAACATCCCCCAGCACGTCGTTACCGATCAAACTCCATTAACGGAAACCCTGTAACCGCCGCACCTCTGTCAAAAAATCTCCCTCCCACCGTAGAGTCTGTTCCGTGAGTCTCAGTTCCGACCCCGGTAATTTAGTTGCCCTGTGCCAAATGTCAATAACCGCCCTTGTGTGTAATGGCAGATGTACAGAGCCCCTACCCTGGCGGTACAGTACACCCAGATGGCTATGGGTACCCAATGACAGTCTGTCCACCTTGTATGCTGGTTCCTCGAGCGGGGAAAAACCCAACCATTAACATTTATGAGCTGAGTGGCCCAGGAGTATTTCCAAATATCCGGGACTGCCAGACCCCTTCATACAATCCCTTCTGTAGCTTCTGAAGCTCCATTCTGGGACTTCCCCCCCTCTCCCCCCCCAAGTAACTTGCGGACCTCGGACTCGATCGCTTGAAAGAACGTATCCTGGATGCGGTAGGGAGTGTTCTGGACAGCGTAGAGCAGATGCGGGTGGACCATCATCTTAAAGAGGACCACCCTGCCCATAAGGGAGATCGGTAGCCCCCTCCAATGCTCCGCGTCCTCACGTAATCTAGCTAGTTGCCCATGTAAATTCAGTTGCATGAACTCCTCAACCGACTTGGTCACCTAGATACCCAGATACTTCAACTTATCCTGCAATACCATCTCCGAGCAAGCCGAGGTCAAAACCGGAGGGTCCCCTGCTAGGGAAAACACCAAGGACTTGTCCCCATTAAAGCGATACCCAGAGTAGGATCTTATAATATGAATGAGTCTCTGAAAGTCTGACGGGGCCTGTGTGCATAGAAGAGAATATCGTCCGCATACAAAGATATGCGCTCTTCGCAGCCCCCCTATATCGATGCGCCTTACTACCGGGTCATTCCTGATCCATGACGCTAAGGGATCCAGCACCAGCGCGAATAACATCAGGGATAGCGGACACCCCTGCTGCATCCCCCTGTGTAGCGCAAATGCCATGGAGACGACACCGTTGACCCTAACACGCGCCATTAGTGCCGTTTATAAACAACAGGTCCACTTTTGCAACTCCGGGCCCACGCCCACCTTTTAAAGCACCGTGAAAAGGTAGGGCCATTTGATGCTGTTGAACGCCATTCTCGCATCGGAGGATTGTGCCCTGAGTGGGAATGGCACTCACTTTTACCAGTATATATATTGCTATTATGCTTAGATATATGGTGCCCAGGTAGGAGGTAATCACCCAACACCCCACAATTCAGATCCAAGGATCTGTACAGTACTACATATCAAGCCCTGGCACACCTATGAACAGTGATTTAAGTTAATAACTTATATCAGATAAACAAGCATGGATCATATAAATCGATTTAATGTTTTCTACTTGTAGCTCCAGCCAACACGTGTTTCGTCGATCGGGACAAGGGACCCGTGACTTCCTCAGGGCTGGAAACACATATAGAAACAAGGTGTAAGCCCATACATATGGGCACAATTATTACAATATTGATGTGTGATATACAAGTGGTCCCAACTGTGCACATAATATCAATAAACTTCAGAGGTGAATCTACGAATGTGAACCAATCTTTTTTCACGTTGGTGCCTATTGGTGTGACATAAAACCTTACAATGTTTCGTACACAAATTCATGGTGTTAGACAATGTCTAACGTGGTGATCACATCAACATTCACACCCAAGGGGAAAATTTGGACGGGTACATATGTGTGCCAGGGCTTGATATGTGCCATTCTCGCGTCGAGCGAGAGAATAGGGCACGGTTTTATATTCTGTTTATGCTTCTGTCTGATATGACTGGGAAGTGCGAGGTTCAATCAATCATTCAATCAATCAATGGATGTATATAGCGCGGCTAATCACCCGGGAAGGGGTGGTATCCTGGTTTATGATTTCTTCATTCTGGTTTGGCTGTGCAAGGTTTTATGATTGGCCGATTCTGATCTGACTGTGCAGGGCCAGGTTTTTGATTGATTCATTCAGATGTGGCTGCCCTACGCCAGGTTTATGATTGATTCATTATGATTAGGGCTCCCGGTTTTATGGTATTTATGTTTTTGACATTTCCGTCTGTATTTATCCAAATGTATTTTTCGTCAACTTTATCTGTATTGATCCATATTTGATAAAGCTGAAACTGGTATATTTCCACATTTATTTAACCAATAAATATGCAGTCATGCTTGAATGCCTGCCAGGTTTCAGTGAAATGGACACCTGCAGAAGATAAATCAATGCACTTATATGAAAATATGCGCATTTTAGAATCAACTTTGTGCATATCTACTGCTGTTTAATTCTCTTGACCAAAATCCCTTTCTTTTTTAGCCCCTTTACCTATCAGTCGACACAGTTATTGGCTTGGCAGTCATGGCAACGTGTATTTAGAATCACTCAAAAAGCACCCAATTTCCATTTGTATCCATATTTAAAAATAAATAGAGTCAAAAAAATAAATGTTTTTTTGTCTGTATTTATCTGTAAAAATCAGTAAAAATAGAAAATTTGCCTTAATTATGATGAGACTGTGCAGGACCACGTTTTATGATATGTTCATTCATTTCAATGTGTCTACGCAGTACCGGGGGGGTTATGATAGATTCATTTAAGCCCCAGGCCCTATGACTAGGCTATTTTAATGTGACTGTGCATGTCCTGGTTCATTTTGATATATCTGCCCCCATGCCCAGTTTTATGATTCGTTCTTTCTTTTATGATTGTGAAGTGTCATTAGTTGTGATGTGACTGTACAACGTAAGGCCTTTTGATTGCCTTGTAAATATGGCCCCACCCACTTTCTCATGCATCTTCCGTTCCTGTGTTTTATCTGCTTCCAGGGATGGCTTTTTGAGCAGTGACGTCATTATCCCTCTGTCTCAGCTCCTGGACGACCCCGTCGCCATCTGCCGAGTGAACATGCACAAGGCCTTTGAGATGCTGTCTGAGTTTCCTTACGGTAAGAAGAGCTCGGCGTGTGATTCTCGGCATCCCTTGCTCTGTATGTTCACAGTCTGCCTTCAACACTGCTGTTAGCTTGTGCTATAAACAGGCCACCATTCGCCTCCACATGTGTCCTTCCTTTATGTTTACAACGCTGCTCGTTTTCTTCTTTCTGTTGGTAGCTTCAATTGTCGATTACCAGTCAATACTCTACAGTGTCTCGCGTGCTCATTTGCATAAGCAAAGTGCCTTCCGTCTCTGGGAGCTTGCTTTAGACATCCTTCTTGGTGACTTCCGGGTCTGACTTGGTCAAAGACTCCTCTGCCAGCAGGCTTAGTGAAAGTGGTTTGAAAACCACAGATTTCAAGGGCCTACCCATGCCTATTGACAGTCGCGCCCATAGATCTAGCCGTGCCATCTCTAAGTAGACGTGCACTGCTAGGACCTAAGCATTCTGAAGCAAAGATTTATTATACAGGAATTGGATTTGTGGAAATCACTCCTTGAAGTCAAGTTTGTATCAGGAACAATAGTGATCCACTCATCGGCATGGTAGCCAGAGCTGATATTCGTCCCAGGGGAATCCTATTGAAGTAATGTGCCTGGGTGACCGGGCGAATGGATCAAGCAATATTGATTACCAGAATCTGCTTTCTCTTTTGCAAACTGTTCAATGCTGCTCACCGCAAAAGAGGTGTGCGCAAATTCAACATCCTAAGCTATTTAACATCCCAAGCTTGGGAGCCAATATGGTGTATTTGTGTACAAGGTGGCGCAGCTATAGCGACAGAAAGAAAAGGAGTTGGGTTGTCATGGGAATCAATTCTTTGTACAGTAAATTATACTGCATGGCAGCTGGTATGTAGGTGATGTGAGGGTCTGTTGTAGGATAGGTTAAAGGATGATATATTAGGAAAGAACCGCAAGCGGTCTGTGGGGTGGCGACCTTGGGTCGACACACACAAGAGCCAACACGTACACAGAATTCTTTTTTTGCATCAGACGAGATGGAAGTCTTCTTTTTTGGGGTCACTAAATCAGTGAGGACTCTCGATTAGCTAGTTATGTTTCCAAAACATGTTATTTTTCCTGGCACTTTCAGCCTGATTCATCAATCTCCCGTTTTGCGAGCCCCTAATAGCGATTCATAAAGAATCGCTATTAAGGACTTGCAAAACGGGATTCATGTAGAAATTGCATAAAGAAATGCGATTCCTACACATTCCTTATTTGCGATTAGCAAATTGCTAATCGCAAATAAGGAATAACTCCCCATTCATTCCTATGGGCCTAAAGGCTCATAGGAATGAATGGGGAGTTATTCCTTATTTGCGAATAGCAATTTGCTAATCGCAAATAAGATAGCGATTTCAAGGGTGCCAGGGGTGTCCAAAGGACACCCTGTAGCACCCCTGAAATGTAATCTACATTGGTGTTGCGCACACACATGTCCAAAGGACATGTGTGTGTGTAACATGCAACTTAGAAAAATGCATTTAAATGCATTTTTCTAAGTTTTCGCTATTTACCACGAGGTTTGACCTCGCGGTAAATAGCGGCCCAAAATAGCGATTTCGGTATTTTAAAATGGTTCATGAATTGCATTTAAGGAATCTCAAATAGAGATTCCTTAAATGCAATTCCTCGCAAATATGCAAATTCTTTAATAGCGATTTTTGCATTTGGGATGATGAATCCCAAATGCAAAATTTGCACTCGCAAGATTCTCAGAATCTGGCCCATTGCGAGCGCAATTAAGCTTGATGAATCTGGCAGTTTGTCCTGTGATTTGGATTTGTGTACCAGGTGTGCATGCGTGCCCTTGTTTGTAAGGAAATGTTACAGGTATTTGTGTAAAGTATCGGCTGCTACGGGGTAGTAGCGGTGAGGATGGAGGGTGAGGTTAAAAGAAAAAAGAAAAGGAAAAAAAGTAAATTTCACTTACCTGCCGGACTCCGCCTCTCTTCTGTCTTCTACAGTCGACTCAGGAATCATATAGGCTCCCAGACTCCCCTAAGCCAATCACGATGCTGCTGTCATCAGTATGACTTTAACGAAGATGAAACTAATGCACTTCAAACTCGAGCGCACTGCAAATGCCAATAGCGTATCATAAATCCACCAATTTCTTCCAATTTAAAATCTTTTATTGCGAATAGTTCAAATTGTTTCTTCAATTGTACTTGTTACATAATGGACCGAAAAAAGTATCAATGCTTCATCAGTATGACAACAATGTCGTGATTGGTTCGAGGGGCCTAGTTCGGCGCTCAGACCGGTAGTGAGAGCCTGTGCATGTTCTCTACAATACAGCCGGGTGGAGAGCATGCTAAGTACGCATGTCTGTTTGGCCGGCCCAAGACGGCTGACCAAACCATCATGCACACTTAGAAAGTGCCCACCACTCCTCCCCTTGCTCTGTGGGCAGCCCAGCACGCACCTAAAAGAAATCCAACACAGCCAGTACTGAAAAATAAAATGATAATAACTGGGTGTTATTATAATTGTATTTTTCTTGTGAGGTGATGCTCCTCCGCCGCTTGTGTACGGTTGCCAGTATATGAGCCTGAGGCCACTGTACAGTAACAACCATTAACGACAAGTGCAGACATTATGCTTTTAGCTCCGAGTCCACTAGTGCTCAGAAAGCTATAAGAGGTAAAGTTGACTTGCCTCTCTGTAAATATAGAGTCCGTGCTCCTTTTTTAAACCCACTCCCCTCCGTTGTGACAGCAGACTACCAGGGACTCTATTATGAATACGGCACACCTTTCAAAAGGTGTGCCAGGTCCAAACAGGGACAGTACGCTGTAGAAGAATAAATGCACCTCTGACAGGGGTAGCCGTGCACTCGGCCTGCCCTTGTGGCAGCACATTCAAGTTAAATGCGGAGCAACTGTTTAAAAGCTGCTCTGTGTTTCTCTGTGCTGGCCGCGACCTGCCTGAACTTAAAAAGGGAGGGAGATCCCCTTGCTGGTGGGTGCAGTGAGTGACTGCATCCACCTTCAGGGGGATGTCTGGGAGGCCCATGGGACCCTCTTTCTCTCCTGCAGAGGCTGCATAAGAAGGTGCAATGAAAGTGCGCCAATTCTTTGTGGCGCAGTTTCAGTGCACCCCCTAAAGGCATGTTTGCCACTGCGCCCACATCCATAATATAGCGCTGACACATAGACAAACTTGATTCCTGTGTTTGCATGGGGCCTCACCCCCATGCAAATAATTGAACGCCCTCTTCTGATTGCACTGGCGTGACAGTATTGCAGAAGGGGACTCACAAGCGTCTGCAGCTCCCACTGTAAAACCATTGTGCCCCAGGAGTGCACAACGTGGGTGCACACAGCTGCTGTGCTCCCCAATGTATAGTATGGTCACTGGTGCGTGACCGAAGCCTCCTCAGGCCCTGTGGAGTGAGGAGGGAGTCACCATAACTTGCATGTGGGCAGTGGGGCTGGGGTGGTGAAAGGTGCACAGATCCACCTGGCTGGCTACAGATGAATTTAAGAGCTACTTAAAAAATGACATGGCAAGTGTGTAAAGTATTTACTACCAGTGCCTGAGTGGCACGGTTCATTGTGATAGTCCTGTGAGCAGATTACATTTTAAAAGAACAAAGCACAACTGGACTGCTTAATTTGCAAAAAAATAAGTCCTAGGGCCTCGTGAAGAGGCCACTCCACTTGCACCATGCATTCCCCTCAAAGCACTGCCAATGACAGCACCAATACAGCTACTAACCATCAAACTCCTACAAGTGTGAGGATTCAGACTATTCCAGACCCCATAACCTATAAGAATTACTTGGGCATTTTTAATGTGTATTGAATACATAAACAACTATTGTTTGCTCATCTCTAAATTAGTCAAACAGTGCCACCATGTGGCAGACTGTCATTGGTGCAGGTGCCAAGCACCAGAAACCACTGGCTCAAATTAAGCACTGCTCTAGCTACTCAGCAGAGCTCTGCGGAAGGAGAGGGCTTATCCGAGGTGGGGTGTGTCCATTAGCCCACCTGCATCAAGAGTGCGCCATGCAGACTACCAGTTAGCTCCACTTTCGTTGTGATGCTTCTCCAATTTCCACGTGCTAACCTAGAGGATGAGAGAAGGTGTGTGTGTCCTGCCCCAGACTCAGAAAGTCGGTCATAATGTCTGAGACCCTTCCACAGCTCCTTTTGCATGGAGCTTCTGAAGCCCAAGGCTGACCTCTTGACCTAGGTCACTGTGAATTCTCCAAACTTTCATTTCAGGGTGAAAGACTACATATAGGCATCTGTACCATCGTGTTCAAAAGGAGCACAGGCATACACTCTAATACAAATTGCACTCAGTAGTAAAATAACATTGAAATACATGGTGTTTAAAATGTATTTGAAACTGCAGTTTTCTCAGAAACCTATCTATTACAGCTCTCAGAACAAGTTTGCCAGATTAGAAACACGCATCTTAATGCGAATAGCCCAACTGCACCTGACACCGCTCTGAGATTCACTGCTAGATGTAACAGTCTATTTGATCACATTTTAGGGTTAGGTCCTGCACTCATATATAAACACACATGTGTGCATTCTGAGGTATTCCCAAACATGTCATTTGGGAAACATCCAGCTAGTCCTATGTTTTTAGCCAACAACATTGCATTTTGGTAATTGTAGTTTTGTTTTTACCTTTTAAAATATGCACTAGAAATCCACGTTTGTGCAGGGCTTTTGGTGAAAGGCCAGAACTTGCTGAAGGTGACATGTGGCATGTTGGCACTTGATAACTGTGTTTACCTGTCGCTGCTCTGGTCTTCTACCTGTTTTGGTGTGAGGTGGTTTCAAACCTTCTGCCCATACTACTCCACTTGTGAAAGCTACTCAACGCTCCTTACTTCCCATGGTTCATCACAATTTATAAGGGATGTTTGCGGTGCTCATTCTTTCCGGTACTGTTTCTGTTTTAAGGGAAGCGTCTACAGCTGCTGCTCATAGTTTTTTAGTTTAGTATGAGAGAAGTTTGAACAGTTGCTGTGAGTGGGACGCTTGCACTGCTGCTCACTGTAATACACAATTTGTTTGAGAGTGATTTTGAAAGCTGCTGTCCACAGTGCACCTTTTCTGTATGAGAAAAGATTACATAGCAGCTGCTTGTGGTGTCTGTTCTGTGTGTGAAGGAAGCCCGCACAGCTACTGCTGGACATATTGGACATGTTTTGATTGGGACGCTTGCACTTCTGCTCACTGTATTACAACATTTGTTTGAGAGTGATTTTGAAAGCTGCTGTCTACAGAGCGCCTTTTCTGTGTGAGAAAAGCTTGCACAGCAGCTGCTTGTGGTGAGTCTGTTCTGTGAGTGAGGGAAGCCCGCACAGCTCGTGCCTTGCCTGTGTTTCATTGGGAATGCAGTGTGCTACTCCTCTACATCAGGGGTCTTCAACCTTTTCTGTAGTGGTAGCTATCAGTTAAAATCATTGTTAGCTACTTGAGGCTAAGCATTGTTACCAGACGCCCCCACACCCAGCTTAATCGGCTTTAAACCTAATGTCCATTGAGCCAGATGCTATGGTTTGAACAAAATACTTTGACTAGGGGCACTATGACAGGGCTGCCATGCTGGTAAGTGAGAGCGTGATCTTTGGGGATGTATGAACTTGTGTGCTTATGAATGGGATATATGCCTATGGACGACTGAGAGCCTGTGTCATATGTACTTGTGGCACCGGACATACCTTTCGCCATATGTGGCACCGTTATATGTATAACGCGAATCGAAGAATTTTAAAGTGCAGAAAAATGTTCTGCAAAAATGTTCAGAGTATGAAACATTTTTCTGCAGTTTTAATTTCTCCAACTTATAATAATGGCTGTATTTTTCACTTATAAATATGGCACTGAATCGAGAAAATTAAACTGAAGAGTTAACTTTGTTTATGTGGAATTCATAAAACTCATCATTTACAGTTTCTCCAGTTTCCAAGCGTCACATTTACACTCACCAAGCACTTTGCTCCCAGTGGCCTGTAAACATGGTGCCCAGTTTATAACAGAAAAATACATTTGTTTAAATGGGGGGAATTTTAAGTGACCATGCTTCATAAAACATTAGGAGGCATTTGGCTTAATTGGAAAACATGAATACTTAATGTTTCATGTAAAACGTTTTCTTCACTTTAAATTACTCCCATTTGAAAAAAAGACTATTTTCCAGTTATAAATTTGGCACATTGTCTACTGGTCACTGGGAACAAAAGGCCTGCTGCATTTAAATGTGACACTTAGAAATGGGATAAAATAAAAATGAAGAGCTAACTTAATCATTAAGGTAACTTTTAATTTTAATGTTCTCCCTTTTGAAAACGTTCAGAAACATCATTTTGTTCTCACACTCAAATATTGACAAGGACTTCATTTAAGAGTTAAGTTCTTCAGGGCTTAACCTCTGTGACCCAGCCTGACCCATAAATCTGACTGAGCACTGCTCATTAACAGGCTCTACTACCTGCAGCCTGATGATGATAATGTTAAGATGTTAAGTAAACACAGCCTTCCATTAACATTAGTAGATACATGGGACTCTGGTCTTATTTAAAAATCAACTCAAGGAAGGCTGCAAACTACTTTAAAGGTGTCTGGATGCTAGTGGTAACTTGTGATGCGAAAAAATAGTACGCTTGTGCTTTCTATGCTGTACCTGCTCGCTGAATAAAGAGACTCGTGAGCAAGGGAAGTTGTGTCCGAAACGCGTTGAGTGGGCTGTGAATAAAACACCAGTTGTTTGAACCAAGTTGCTGGCCTGGACGTCGTTCTTTGGTAAAGATTTGAACGATTTTGTTGAAATATATATATATATATATATATATATATATATATATATATATATATATATATATATATATATCAACACATTTAGGGGTTCCCATTTGAAGAAGACCACTGGAAGACAGTACTTCACTAGCTTTAATTGGCGGCATGCTGACAACCTTCTGGCACAGGAAAGCACTTTCAATATTTACAGAATGCCAAACGCGTTTCGGGAATAGCAAATCCCTTCCTCAGCGGCATGTTGGTTTACCAAAGTGAAAAGCGCTACTGCTGTGAGTCAGTTCAATTTAAACCACCCGCCCCACTGGGCGTGGCCGAACACACGGCCTTCTGGATGGTGTAGTTTCTTTTTTGTATTAACCATGTGGGCGTGCTGTTCAAAAGTCAATTTCAAACCTCCTTTATAATCCCAGGTGGGTAGAAGTGCGACCTGTCAGTTGATTGTCCTGCTTTGAGTCGCCACCTGGTGAGCGGGTCCAAGCCAGCATCAACCCGATGCTGTAGCGTGTGGATGGAAGTTGAAACGGCACCAAACGGGGTGGCGGCGTTTCAGTCACATTGGCGACTCAAAGCAGGACAATCAACTGACAGGTCGCACTTCTACCCACCTGGGATTATAAAGGAGGTTTGAAATTGACTTTTGAACAGCGCGCCCACATGGTTAATACAAAAAAGAAACTACACCATCCAGAAGGCCGTGTGTTCGGCCACGCCCAGTGGGGCGGGTGGTTTAAATTGAACTGACTCACAGCAGTAGCGCTTTTCACTTTGGTAAACCAACATGCCGCTGAGGAAGGGATTTGCTATTCCCGAAACGCGTTTGGCATTCTGTAAATATTGAAAGTGCTTTCCTGTGCCAGAAGGTTGTCAGCATGCCGCCAATTAAAGCTAGTGAAGTACTGTCTTCCAGTGGTCTTCTTCAAATGGGAACCCCTAAATGTGTTGATGTTTCACGGCCGGTCCCGGTCGGGAAGTCGGCCCACCGCTGGTGAGCGGGTCCAAGCCAGCATCAACCCGATGCTGTAGCGTGTGGATGGAAGTTGAAACGGCACCAAACGGGGTGGCGGCGTTTCAGTCACATTGGCGACTCAAAGCAGGACAATCAACTGACAGGTCGCACTTCTACCCACCTGGGATTATAAAGGAGGTTTGAAATTGACTTTTGAACAGCGCGCCCACATGGTTAATACAAAAAAGAAACTACACCATCCAGAAGGCCGTGTGTTCGGCCACGCCCAGTGGGGCGGGTGGTTTAAATTGAACTGACTCACAGCAGTAGCGCTTTTCACTTTGGTAAACCAACATGCCGCTGAGGAAGGGATTTGCTATTCCCGAAACGCGTTTGGCATTCTGTAAATATTGAAAGTGCTTTCCTGTGCCAGAAGGTTGTCAGCATGCCGCCAATTAAAGCTAGTGAAGTACTGTCTTCCAGTGGTCTTCTTCAAATGGGAACCCCTAAATGTGTTGATGTTTCACGGCCGGTCCCGGTCGGGAAGTCGGCCCACCGCTGGTGAGCGGGTCCAAGCCAGCATCAACCCGATGCTGTAGCGTGTGGATGGAAGTTGAAACGGCACCAAACGGGGTGGCGGCGTTTCAGTCACATTGGCGACTCAAAGCAGGACAATCAACTGACAGGTCGCACTTCTACCCACCTGGGATTATAAAGGAGGTTTGAAATTGACTTTTGAACAGCGCGCCCACATGGTTAATACAAAAAAGAAACTACACCATCCAGAAGGCCGTGTGTTCGGCCACGCCCAGTGGGGCGGGTGGTTTAAATTGAACTGACTCACAGCAGTAGCGCTTTTCACTTTGGTAAACCAACATGCCGCTGAGGAAGGGATTTGCTATTCCCGAAACGCGTTTGGCATTCTGTAAATATTGAAAGTGCTTTCCTGTGCCAGAAGGTTGTCAGCATGCCGCCAATTAAAGCTAGTGAAGTACTGTCTTCCAGTGGTCTTCTTCAAATGGGAACCCCTAAATGTGTTGATGTTTCACGGCCGGTCCCGGTCGGGAAGTCGGCCCACCGCTGGTGAGCGGGTCCAAGCCAGCATCAACCCGATGCTGTAGCGTGTGGATGGAAGTTGAAACGGCACCAAACGGGGTGGCGGCGTTTCAGTCACATTGGCGACTCAAAGCAGGACAATCAACTGACAGGTCGCACTTCTACCCACCTGGGATTATAAAGGAGGTTTGAAATTGACTTTTGAACAGCGCGCCCACATGGTTAATACAAAAAAGAAACTACACCATCCAGAAGGCCGTGTGTTCGGCCACGCCCAGTGGGGCGGGTGGTTTAAATTGAACTGACTCACAGCAGTAGCGCTTTTCACTTTGGTAAACCAACATGCCGCTGAGGAAGGGATTTGCTATTCCCGAAACGCGTTTGGCATTCTGTAAATATTGAAAGTGCTTTCCTGTGCCAGAAGGTTGTCAGCATGCCGCCAATTAAAGCTAGTGAAGTACTGTCTTCCAGTGGTCTTCTTCAAATGGGAACCCCTAAATGTGTTGATGTTTCACGGCCGGTCCCGGTCGGGAAGTCGGCCCACCGCTGGTGAGCGGGTCCAAGCCAGCATCAACCCGATGCTGTAGCGTGTGGATGGAAGTTGAAACGGCACCAAACGGGGTGGCGGCGTTTCAGTCACATTGGCGACTCAAAGCAGGACAATCAACTGACAGGTCGCACTTCTACCCACCTGGGATTATAAAGGAGGTTTGAAATTGACTTTTGAACAGCGCGCCCACATGGTTAATACAAAAAAGAAACTACACCATCCAGAAGGCCGTGTGTTCGGCCACGCCCAGTGGGGCGGGTGGTTTAAATTGAACTGACTCACAGCAGTAGCGCTTTTCACTTTGGTAAACCAACATGCCGCTGAGGAAGGGATTTGCTATTCCCGAAACGCGTTTGGCATTCTGTAAATATTGAAAGTGCTTTCCTGTGCCAGAAGGTTGTCAGCATGCCGCCAATTAAAGCTAGTGAAGTACTGTCTTCCAGTGGTCTTCTTCAAATGGGAACCCCTAAATGTGTTGATGTTTCACGGCCGGTCCCGGTCGGGAAGTCGGCCCACCGCTGGTGAGCGGGTCCAAGCCAGCATCAACCCGATGCTGTAGCGTGTGGATGGAAGTTGAAACGGCACCAAACGGGGTGGCGGCGTTTCAGTCACATTGGCGACTCAAAGCAGGACAATCAACTGACAGGTCGCACTTCTACCCACCTGGGATTATAAAGGAGGTTTGAAATTGACTTTTGAACAGCGCGCCCACATGGTTAATACAAAAAAGAAACTACACCATCCAGAAGGCCGTGTGTTCGGCCAAGCCCAGTGGGGCGGGTGGTTTAAATTGAACTGACTCACAGCAGTAGCGCTTTTCACTTTGGTAAACCAACATGCCGCTGAGGAAGGGATTTGCTATTCCCGAAACGCGTTTGGCATTCTGTAAATATTGAAAGTGCTTTCCTGTGCCAGAAGGTTGTCAGCATGCCGCCAATTAAAGCTAGTGAAGTACTGTCTTCCAGTGGTCTTCTTCAAATGGGAACCCCTAAATGTGTTGATATATATATATATATATATATATATATTGGCTCAGGGAGAGAATTGAAAAGGGGACGAATGTAAGAGGCAGATAAAGTCAAAGGAGGAAGAAAATTAAAGGGATGGAATACCCACAATCAGAAAGAGAGTGGGTGATAGAATTAAAATAGGAGATTTTTTAACTAGCGCAAAAGAGATATATGGAAGGTAAGGGGAAACATTGCCAATGAATGCAAGGTGGGGAAGAAACAATAATAAAATACATACATAGAAAGGCTCAGATGGTAATAGAACAAAGGCTTTAAAAAGTAAGGGGCAGAGGGCCAAATGTATGACCATTCCATTTTGCGAGTCGCAAGTTGGTACGTTTTGCAACACGCAATTTACGACTCACAAAATGGAATGTACAACCATGTCTAAGAAAATGTTTGCAATTCCAAAATGGGTGGCAAGGGACCCGCCTTATTAATATTCATGAGGCAGGTCACAATTTGCAGCTCATTGGGAATGACCTGCATACACAGGGATGGTGGCCTACTGGGGACAGCAGACCCCCATGCCTGTGTTTGATTTTTCAATATAGCAACTTTTTTTTCAAATGCAGACCATTTTCCTTAAAGGAAAATGGGATGCGTTTAAAAAAAACAATGAACATTTTTCTTTTCATTTTTTAAGGGCAGGCAGTGAGTGGTCCCTCGGACCACTGCCTCTACTTAAAACATATTCTCGCACCCATTTACAAAGGGGAAGGGGTCCCCTAGGGACCCCTTCCCGTTTGCGAGTGACTTACCACCTACTTGAAGTAGGCGGTAAACTGCTTGTGTTTTGTGGTAACAAAACCATGGTACATACCATTCTGACTCGCTATTAGAAAGGGACGCCCTTGGCATGCCCGTTCCGAATAGCGACTCGCTAACACTATTTTGCAAGTCACCGACTCGCAAAATAGTGTTTGTACATACCACCACCCTTTTTTGCGGTCAAAAACTCGCTGATTTCCTGCTTGCGACCATAAAAAAATGGTAGTACATCTGGCCCAGAAAGTATAAAATTAAATGCCAATGCGTGTGAGCAGGAGAGTGTGCATGAGTGGGAGGCATAAAGAAAGCTAGAGAGCGAAGTGGTTAAGGAGTTCAGATGGAATGGACAGAGAATCCACTGGTATAAAATAGTGAAAGAAGTGAGGAAGGAAGCAGGAAGCTGAATGAGCTGAAATGAAAATTGGGAGTGATAAAATTAAGAAGAAAACAGGAAGTTGGAAGAAGACTGTGAGGGAATGAGAGTAGTAGAAGTGAGGTAAACCAGTGTGATAGGGGTCCAAACATGAGAGAGAGGGGGAAAGGTGGAGGCAGATAGGAGACTGGGGATACAGAAGTAAGAAAACTACAGATTTAAAGAGGTGGAGCTGGTGGGGAAAGTGGCATTGAGTGATGATAGTGAGAGAATGAAAGGAATAAAGCTGGAAGTAGGAGATGAACTGAATGGATGAATATATTTAGTGTTCAAAGATAGGATTGAATTTAAAATGGAGAGTGGATGGTATAGAATTTAGAAAATGTATAGTGTGTAGGTTGTAGGCAAATGGGAGGACGGAGTTGAAAATGAGCGGTGGGAGTAAAACTGGGACACAGGTAGGAGAGTGCATTTAGAGACTGAAAGTTTGGTTTCTGGGCGTAAGCAGCAACTTGGAGGAGATAGTTTGAACTAAAGAGAGATTGAGCTACAAAAACACCCAGGTGAAACTGAAAAGAGTGAAAAATTGTCTGTCACAGATGCAGAGTAAGAATTGGAGGTGTGATGGGACATGGTTGAGAGAAAAGCACAAGAGACAAATTTGAGAGTGAAGGGGAAACCGAAATGCATTATTGTAATAGGAAGGGATGTACGGCATTACGACGCGTACTTTTACAACGCGTGCCGTTACAACATGGTTTTTTCAACACAAATCGTTACCACGACTTGCGTTGGAGGGGGTGCGGACTTAAGAATTTTTTAATTTACTATTCCAACACCAGCCTACGTACAGTAGGGAAGGTGTTGGATAGTAAATAAAAAAATTTCTTGTCCTGCAGCGCCCTCCAGCGCAAGTCGTGGTAACGACTTGCGTTGAAAAGACCGCGTTGTAACGGCACGGCGGTGTAACAGCCGCGTCGTAAAGGCTGTTCACCAATAGGAAGATAGAGGTGGAGTTAAAAGAAAAACTTGGATAGGTAGTACAAGAGGGGGAGGTGAACTGGTACAAAAATAAAATAAAAATGACAGAGGTAGAAACCAGTAGTGCAGGTGAGAAGGATTTAAATATATTGGTGAAGGGTAGAAGTGGTGGTAAAATGTAAGATTGGGTTATACACCTGGAGTAGAAATGGTGATGAAAGATTGAGAGCCAGATATGAGAGGTGGAAAGATGAAAGTGAGAACTGTGAATATTTGAAATACTATTGACAGAGTCCATTGATGCGTTGCGAATTGAGTTTTGGTTAGCACAAAGGTGCACTGTTGCTCAGTCATCTTATCTTTGATATGCTCCTGTTGCTATTCCTGTGCCTCCACATCACAAAAAATATCTACTTTTGGAATCAATAGACCCCTAGTTTATGAATCTATAGCACTGAATATGTTGTTTGCTATGTTCTAATGTGTCCTTGACTGCAGAGCATGTTGGTTACCTAGAAGTTAATTATAGCACCAACAATCCTGCTGATATCTTGGGGTAGGTTGCAAGCCATGGCGAGGTGCATTAAAACGGGGGGTGACAGGGTGATTTATGTCGGGCCCCCTTACAGTTACAATGTTGATTGGCAGGAACGTGCACACTCTGCAATTACTTTAAATCAGGCAATTAATTCAAACATTTGTATTTATTTAGACGGGGAAACCCCAAGAGCTGGACGCTAACGTTCTCATTCTGTGCGAGTTGTTCCTTTTTCCACCAGTTGGTGGCAGCCGATCTCCACGATGCTTCTTTTGGCACTTCACTGCACAGATCCTGAACAATTGGCCTTTTTTGGCTTATGATTTATTAATCTTAATAAACAATCTGTTTCGCCCGCATAAGCCAGCTGGGCGTGTGTTTGTGTCGGGGAGTGTGTGTAATTGTGTCTCACATTTACTGTGTCTGGGTGTGTGAGCGGTTGCTTGTTGCTATCATTTGTGTATATCAGTGCTAACGCGCATGTATGAAAATACACGCAGAACGTCATAAATAGCTTATTTAACACTTTCAGCACTCCTGGCACACCTGTACAACCCGCACATGACTTCTGACACGGTCACTGGAACCCACGCAAGCCTGCGTCACACTGTATTAATCCGTGTATGACTCCTGGCACCATTCTAACCCACGCAGGACTCCTGTCAATGGCGCACTCAGTGCAACCCACTCAGGGCTGCTGGCACCATTCCACCCCATGCAACCCACTCAGGGCTGCTGGCACCATTCCACCCCATGCAACCCACTCAGGGCTGCTGCCACCACTCTACCCCATGCAACCCACGCAGGCCTGCTGCCACCATTCCATACCATGCAACCCACGCATCATTCCACCCCATGCAACCCACGCAGGACTGCTGGTACCATTCCCCCATGCAACCAACGCAGGACTCCTTGCACCATCCACTCCATGCAACCCACGCAGGGCTCCTGGCCCCATTCCCCCCATGCAACCCACACAGGACTTCTCGCACAATTCCACCCCATGCAGGACTCCTTGCACCATCCACTCTATGCAACCCACGCAGGACTCTTGGCATCATTCCACCCGATGCAACCCACTCAGGGCTGCTGCCACCACTCTACCCCATGCAACCCACGCAGGCCTGCTGCCACCTTTCCATACCATGCAACCCACGCATCATTCCACCCCATGCAACCCACGCAGGACTGCTGCCACCATTCCACCCCATGCAACCCACGCATCATTCCACCCCATGAAACCCACGCAGGACTGCTGCCACCATTCCACCCCATGCAACCCACCCCATGCAACCCATGCAGGACTGCTGGTACCATTCCCCCATGCAACCAACGCAGGACTCCTTGCACCATCCACTCCATGCAACCCACGCAGGGCTCCTGGCCCCATTCCCCCCATGCAACCCACACAGGACTTCTCGCACAATTCCACCCCATGCAGGACTCCTTGCACCATCCACTCTATGCAACCCACGCAGGACTCTTGGCATCATTCCACCCGATGCAACCCACGCAGGACTCCTGGCATCATTCCACCCGATGCAACCCACGCAGGACTCCTGGCATCATTCCACCTGATGCAACCCACGCAGGACTCCTGGCACCATTCCCCCCATGCAACCCAAGCAGGACTCCTGGCACCATCCACCCCATGCAACCCACTCAGGATTGCTGGCATCATTCCACCCCATGCTTCTCACTTGTTCACTCAATGCACACCACACAGGACTCCTGGCACCATTCCTGCAACCCACGCAGGACTCCTGGCACCATTCCACCCCATGCAAACCACGCAGGACACTTGGCATCATTCCACCCATGAAACCCATGCAGGACTCCTGGCACCATTCACCCCATGCAACCCACTCAGGATTGCTGGCATCATTCCACCCCATGCTTCCCACACAAGACTCCTGACACTCGTGCACTCAATGCACACCACACAGGACTCCTGGCACCATTCCTGCAACCCATGCAGGACTCCTGGCACTATTCCATCCCTTGCAGGACTCTTGGCACCATTCCTGCAACCCAAGCAGGACTCCTGGCACCATTCCATCCCATGCATCCCACGCAGGACTCCTGGCCCCATTCCATCCCATGCAACCCATGCAGGACCCCTAACACTCGCACACTCAATACAAACCACACAGGACTCCTGGCACCATTCCACCCCATGAAACCCATGCAAGGACTTCTGTGACCATCCCAGTCCATGCAACCCACGCTGGACTCCTGACACTCGCTCACTAAATTGAACCCACGCAGGGTCACTGACACCATTCCACCCAATACAACTCAGGCAGGACTCCTGGCCCCATTCCATCCCATGCAACCCATGCAGGACCCCTAACACTCGCACACTCAATACAAACCACACAGGACTCCTGGCACCATTCCACCCCATGAAACCCATGCAAGGACTTCTGTGACCATCCCAGTCCATGCAACCCACGCTGGACTCCTGACACTCGCTCACTAAATTGAACCCACGCAGGGTCACTGACACCATTCCACCCAATACAACTCAGGCAGGACTCCTGGCACCATTCCACCCCATGCAAGCCATGCAGGACTCCTGGCACCACTCCACCCCATGAAACCCACGCAGGACTCCTAGGACTGTTCCACCCAAGAAAACCAAGCAGGACTGCTGAGACTGGTGCACTCAATGCAACCCACACAGGACGCCTGACACTCGCACACTAAGTGCAACCCACGCAGAACTCCGAACACTCGTGCATTCAATGCAACCCACACAGGACTCCTTAAACTGCACACTCAATGCAACCTATGCAGGACTGCTGGCACCATTCAACACAATGCAACCCACGCAGGATTCCTGACACTTGCCCACTCAATGTAACCCACGCAGGACTCCTGGCACCATTCCATCCCATACAACCCTGGCAGGACTCCTGACACTGGCACACTCAATGCAACACATGCAGGACTCCTAGCACCATTCCACCCCATGCAACCCACGCAAGACTCCTGACACTATTCCACCCCTTGCAACCCACGCTGGACTCCTGACACTTGCACACTCAATGTAACCTACACCCACCATTCCGCCCTATGCAACCCACGCAAAACTCCTGACACTAGCGCAATCAATGCAACCCACGCAGGACTCTGGACACTCTTGCACTCTATGCAACCCATGCAGGACTCCTGACACCATTCCACCCCATGCAACCCACGCAGGACTCTTGACACTCGTGCACTCAATGCAACCCATGCAGGACTCTTGACACTTGTGCACTCAATGCAACCCATGCAGGGTCCGCGGCACCATCCTATCCCCTGCAAGCCACACAGGACTCCTGTCACCATCCCACTCCATGCAACCCATGCAGGACTCCTGACACCATTCCACCCCATGCAACCCACGCAGGACTCTTGACACTCGTGCACTCAATGCAACCCATGCAGGACTCTTGACACTTGTGCACTCAATGCAACCCATGCAGGGTCCGCGGCACCATCCTATCCCCTGCAAGCCACACAGGACTCCTGTCACCATCCCACTCCATGCAACCCAGGCAGGACTCCTGACACCATCCTATCCCCTGCAACCCACACAGGACCCCTGACACTGGTGCACTCCATACAACCCACACAGGACTCCTGACACTGGTACACTCCATGCAGCCCACACAGGACCCCTGACACTGGTGCACTCCATACAACCCACACAGGAGCCCTGACACTGGTGCACTCCATGCAGCCCACACAGGATCCCTGACACTGGTACACTCCACTCCATACAACCCACACAGGACCCCTGACACCGGTGCACTCCATACAACCCACACAGGACCCCTGACACTGGTGCACTCAATGCAGCCCACACAGGACCCCTGACACTGGTGCACTCCATACAACCCACACAGGACCTCTGACACTGGTGCACTCCATGCAGCCCAAACAGGACCCCTGACACTGGTGCACTCCATGCAGCCCACACAGGACCCCTGATACTGGTGCACTCCATACAACCCACACAGGACCCCTGACACTGGTGCACTCCATGCAGCCAACACAGGACCCCTGACACTGGTGCACTCCATGCAACCCAAACAGGACCCCTGACACTGGTGCACTCCATACAGCCCACACAGGACCCCTGATACTGGTGCACTCCATACAGCCCACACAGGACCCCTGACACTGGTGCACTCCATGCAACCCAAACAGGACCACTGACACTGGTGCACTCCATACAACCCACACGGGACCCCTGACACTGGTGCACTCCATGCAGCCCACACAGGGCCCCTGACACTGGTGCACTCCATGCAACCCACACAGGACCCCTGATACTGGTGCACTCCATACAACCCATACAGGACCCCTGACACTGGTGCACTCCATACAGCCCACACAGGACCCCTGACACTGGTGCACTCCATGCAACCCACACAGGACCCCTGATACTGGTGCACTCCATACAACCCACACAGGACCCCTGATACTGGTGCACTCCATACAACCCACACAGGACCCCTGACACTGGTGCACTCCATACAACCCACACAGGACCTCTGACACTGGTGCACTCCATGCAACCCAAACAGGACCCCTGACACTGGTGCACTCCATGCAGCCCACACAGGACCCCTGCCACTGGTGCACTCCATACACCCCACACAGCACCCCTGACACTGGTGCACTCCATGCAACCCAAACAGGAGCCCTGCCACTGGTGCACTCCATACAACCCACACAGGACCCCTGACACTGGTGCACTCCATGCAACCCAAACAGGACCCCTGACACTGGTGCACTCCATACAACCCACACAGGACCCCTGATACTGGTGCACTCCATACAACCCACACAGGACCCCTGACACTGGTGCACTCCATGCAACCCACACAGCACCCCTGATACTGGTGCACTCCATACAACCCACACAGGACCCCTGCCACTGGTGCACTCCATACAACCCACACAGGACCCCTGACACTGGTGCACTCCATGCAACCCAAACAGGACCCCTGACACTGGTGCACTCCATGCAGCCCACACAGGAGCCCTGCCACTGGTGCACTCTATACAACCCACACAGGACCCCTGACACTGGTGCACTCCATGCAACCCAAACAGGACCCCTGACACTGGTGCACTCCATGCAACCCAAACAGGACCCCTGACACTGGTGCACTCCATGCAACCCACACAGGACCCCTGCCACTGGTGCACTCCATACACCCCACACAGCACCCCTGACACTGGTGCACTCCATGCAACCCAAACAGGACCCCTGACACTGGTGCACTCCATGCAGCCCACACAGGAACCCTGGTACTGGTGCACTCCATACAACCCACACAGGACCCCTGACACTGGTGCACTCCATGCAGCCAACACAGGACCCCTGACACTGGTGCACTCCATACAACCAACATAGGACCCCTGACACTGGTGCACTCCACTCCATACAACCCACACAGGACCCCTGACACTGGTGCACTCCATGCAGCCAACACAGGACCCCTGACACTGGTGCACTCCATGCAGCCAACACAGGACCCCTGCCACTGGTGCACTCCATACAACCCACACAGGACCCCTGACACTGGTGCACTCCATGCAACCCACACAGGACCCCTGACACTGGTGCACTCCATGCAGCCCACACAGGACCCCTGACACTGGTGCACTCCATACAACCCACACAGGACCCCTGACACTGGTTCACTCCATGCAACCCACACAGGACCTCTGACACTGGTGCACTCCATACAACCCACGCAGGACCCCTGACACTGGTGCACTCCATACAACCCACACGGGACCCCTGACACTGGTGCACTCCATGCAGCCCACACAGGACCTCTGACACTGGTGCACTCCATGCATCCCACACAGGGCCCCTGACACTGGTGCACTCCACTCCATACAACCCACACAGGACCCCTGACACTGGTGCACTCCATACAACCCGCACAGGACCCCTGACACTGGCGCACTCTACACAGCCCAGGCAGCACTACTGGCACTGGTGCACTGCATAATCTATGCAGCACTCCTGACACTGGTGCACTCTACACAACTCATGCAGCACTCCTGAAACTGGTGCACTCCATGCAACCCAAACAGGACCCCTGACACTGGTGCACTCCATGCAGCCCACACAGGACCCCTGATACTGGTGCACTCCATACAACCCACACAGGACCCCTGACACTGGTGCACTCCATACAACCCACACAGGACCCCTGACACTGGTGCACTCCATACAACCCACACAGGACCCCTGACACTGGTGCACTCCATACAACCCAAACAGGACCCCTGACACTGGTGCACTCCATGCAGCCCACACAGGACCCCTGACACTGGTGCACTCCATACAACCCACACAGGACCCCTGATACTGGTGCACTCCATGCATCCTACACAGGGCCCCTGACACTGGTGCACTCCATACAACCCACACAGGACCCCTGACACTGGTGCACTCCATACAACCCACACAGGACTCCTGACACTGGTGCACTCCATACAACCCACACAGGACCCCTGACACTGGTGCACTCCATACAACCCACACAGGACCCCTGATACTGGTGCACTCCATAGAACCCACACAGGACCTCTGACACTGGTGCACTCCATACAACCCACACAGGAGCCCTGACACTGGTGCACTCCATGCATCCTACACAGGGCCCCTGACACTGGTGCACTCCACTCCATACAACCCACACAGGACCCCTGACACCGGTGCACTCCATACAACCCACACAGGACCCCTGACACTGGTGCACTCCATGCAGCCCACACAGGACCTCTGACACTGGTGCACTCCATGCAGCCCAAACAGGACCCCTGTCACTGGTGCACTCCATGCAGCCCACACAGGACCCCTGATACTGGTGCACTCCATACAACCCACACAGGACCCCTGACACTGGTGCACTCCATACAGCCCACACAGGACCCCTGACACTGGTGCACTCCATGCAACCCAAACAGGACCACTGACACTGGTGCACTCCATGCAACCCACACAGGACCCCTGATACTGGTGCACTCCATACAACCCACACAGGACCCCTGACACTGGTGCACTCCATACAGCCCACACAGGACCCCTGACACTGGTGCACTCCATGCAACCCACACAGGACCCCTGATACTGGTGCACTCCATACAACCCACACAGGACCCCTGATACTGGTGCACTCCATACAACCCACACAGGACCCCTGACACTGGTGCACTCCATACAACCCACACAGGACCCTTGACACTGGTGCACTCCATACAGCCCACACAGGACCCCTGACACTGGTGCACTCCATGCAACCCACACAGGACCCCTGATACTGGTGCACTCCATACAACCCACACAGGACCCCTGACACTGGTGCACTCCATACAACCCACACAGGACCCCTGACACTGGCGCACTCCATGCAACCCAAACAGGACCCCTGACACTGGTGCACTCCATGCAGCCCACACAGGAGCCCTGCCACTGGTGCACTCCATACAACCCACACAGGACCCCTGACACTAGTGCACTCCATGCAACCCAAACAGGACCCCTGACACTGGTGCACTCCATACAACCCACACAGGACCCCTGATACTGGTGCACTCCATACAACCCACACAGGACCCCTGCCACTGGTGCACTCCATAGAACCCACACATGACCTCTGACACTGGTGCACTCCATGCAACCCAAACAGGACCCCTGACACTGGTGCACTCCATGCAGCCCACACAGGAGCCCTGCCACTGGTGCACTCCATACAACCCACACAGGACCCCTGACACTGGTGCACTCCATGCAACCCAAACAGGACCCCTGACACTGGTGCACTCCATACAACCCACACAGGACCCCTGATACTGGTGCACTCCATACAACCCACACAGGACCCCTGACACTGGTGCACTCCATGCAACCCACACAGCACCCCTGATATTGGTGCACTCCATACAACCCACACAGGACCCCTGCCACTGGTGCACTCCATACAACCCACACAGGACCCCTGACACTGGTGCACTCCATGCAACCCAAACAGGACCCCTGACACTGGTGCACTCCATGCAGCCCACACAGGAGCCCTGCCACTGGTGCACTCTATACAACCCACACAGGACCCCTGACACTGGTGCACTCCACTCCATACAACCCACACAGGAGCCCTGACACTGGTGCACTCCATACAACCCACACAGGACTCATGACACTGGTGCACTCCATACAACCCACACAGGACCCCTGACACTGGTGCACTCCATGCAACCCACACAGGACCCCTGATACTGGTGCACTCCATGCAACCCACACAGGACCCCTGATACTGGTGCACTCCATACAACCCACACAGGACCCCTGACACTGGTGCACTCCATGCAACCCACACAGGACCTCTGACACTGGTGCACTCCATACAACCCACACAGGACCCCTGATACTGGTGCACTCCATGCAACCCAAACAGGACCCCTGACACTGGTGCACTCCATGCAACCCACACAGGACCCCTGATACTGGTGCACTCCATACAACCCACACAGGACCCCTGACACTGGTGCACTCCATACAACCCACACAGGACCCCTGCCACTGGTGCACTCCATACACCCCACACAGCACCCCTGACACTGGTGCACTCCATGCAACCCAAACAGGACCCCTGACACTGGTGCACTCCATGCAACCCACACAGGACCCCTGCCACTGGTGCACTCCATACACCCCACACAGCACCCCTGACACTGGTGCACTCCATGCAACCCAAACAGGACCCCTGACACTGGTGCACTCCATGCAGCCCACACAGGACCCCTGACACTGGTGCACTCCATACAACCAACATAGGACCCCTGACACTGGTGCACTCCACTCCATACAACCCACACAGGACCCCTGACACTGGTGCACTCCATGCAGCCAACACAGGACCCCTGACACTGGTGCACTCCATGCAGCCAACACAGGACCCCTGCCACTGGTGCACTCCATACAACCCACACAGGACCCCTGACACTGGTGCACTCCATACAACCCACACAGGACTCCTGACACTGGTACACTCCATGCAACCCACACAGGACCCCTGACACTGGTGCACTCCATGCAGCCAACACAGGACCCCTGACACTGGTGCACTCCATACAACCAACATAGGACCCCTGACACTGGTGCACTCCACTCCATACAACCCACACAGGACCCCTGACACTGGTGCACTCCATGCAGCCAACACAGGACCCCTGACACTGGTGCACTCCATGCAGCCAACACAGGACCCCTGCCACTGGTGCACTCCATACAACCCACACAGGACCCCTGACACTGGTGCACTCCATGCAACCCACACAGGACCCCTGACACTGGTGCACTCCATGCAGCCCACACAGGACCCCTGACACTGGTGCACTCCATACAACCCACACAGGACCCCTGACACTGGTTCACTCCATGCAACCCACACAGGACCTCTGACACTGGTGCACTCCATACAACCCACGCAGGACCCCTGACACTGGTGCACTCCATACAACCCACACGGGACCCCTGACACTGGTGCACTCCATGCAGCCCACACAGGACCCCTGATACTGGTGCACTCCATGCATCCCACACAGGGCCCCTGACACTGGTGCACTCCACTCCATACAACCCACACAGGACCCCTGACACTGGTGCACTCCATACAACCCGCACAGGACCCCTGACACTGGCGCACTCTACACAGCCCAGGCAGCACCCCTGACACTGGTGCACTCTAGACAATCCATGCAGCACTACTGGCACTGGTGCACTGCATAATCTATGCAGCACTCCTGACACTGGTGCACTCTACACAACTCATGCAGCACTCCTGACACTGGGGCTCTGTATACAACCCATGCAGCACTCCTGAAACTGGTGCACTCCATACAACACACACAGGACCCCTGACACTGGTGCACTACATACAACCCACACAGGACCCCTGACACTGGTGCACTCCATGCAACCCACACAGGACCCCTGATACTGGTGCACTCCATACAACCCACACAGGACCCCTGTCACTGGTGCACTCCATGCAGCCCACATAATAATAATAATAATCCACATTTGTAAAGCGCACAATCACCCGTAAGGGTCTCTAGGCGCTGGGGGCCGTCGGGAAGATTAAGCAAGCTATTGCCCAGAGTTACATGGTGCTGGGCTAACCTGCTGCCGGAGCCGGGGATCGAACCTTGATCCCCAGATTCCAGCGTCAGTCGCCCTGGCCGCGGCGCCACACCTCTCCCCTACAACACAGGACCCCTGACACTGGTGCACTCCATACAACCCACATAGGACCCCTGACACTGGTGCACTCATACAACCCACACAGGACCCCTGATACTGGTGCACTCCACTCCATACAACCCACACAGGACCCCTGACACTGATGCACTCCACCCCATACAACCCACACAGGACCCCTGACACTGGTGCACTCCATACAACCCAAACAGGACCCCTGACACTGGTGCACTCCATACAACCCACACAGGACTCCTGACACTGGTGCACTCCATGCAGCCCACACAGGACCTCTGACACTGGTGCACTCCATGCATCCCACACAGGGCCCCTGACACTGGTGCACTCCACTCCATACAACCCACACAGGACCCCTGCCACTGGTGCACTCCATACAACCCACACAGGACCCCTGACACTGGTGCACTCCATACAACCCAAACAGGACCCCTGACACTGGTTCACTCCATACAACCCACACAGGGCCCCTGTCACTGGTGCACTCCATGCAACCCACACAGGACCCCTGATACTGGTGCACTCCATACAACCCACACAGGACTCCTGACACTGGTGCACTCCATACAACCCACACAGGGCCCCTGTCACTGGTGCACTCCATGCAACCCACACAGGACCCCTGATACTGGTGCACTCCATACAACCCAAACAGGACCCCTGACACTGGTGCACTCCATACAACCCACACAGGACCCCTGACACTGGTGCACTCCATACAACCCACACAGGACCCCTGATACTGGTGCACTCCCTACAACCCAAACAGGACCCCTGACACTGGTGCACTCCATGCAACCCACACAGGGCCCCTGACACTGGTGCACTCCATACAACCCACACAGGACCCCTGACACTGGTGCACTCCATGCAACCCACACAGGACCCCTGATACTGGTGCACTCCATACAACCCACACAGGGCCCCTGTCACTGGTGCACTCAATGCAGCCCACACAGGACCCCTGACACTGGTGCACTCCATACAACCCAAACAGGACTCCTGACACTGGTGCACTCCATACAACCCACACAGGACCCCTGACACTGGTGCACTCCATGCAACCCACACAGGACCCCTGACACTGGTGCACTCCATACAACCCACACAGGGCCCCTGTCACTGGTGCACTCAATGCAGCCCACACAGGACCCCTGACACTGGTGCACTCCATACAACCCAAACAGGACTCCTGACACTGGTGCACTCCATACAACCCACACAGGGCCCCTGTCACTGGTGCACTCCATGCAACCCACACAGGACCCCTGCCACTGGTGCACTCCATACACCCCACACAGCACCCCTGACACTGGTGCACTCCATACAGCCCACACAGGACCCCTGACACTGGTGCACTCCATGCAACCCAAACAGGACCACTGACACTGGTGCACTCCATGCAACCCACACAGGACCCCTGATACTGGTGCACTCCATACAACCCACACAGGACCCCTGACACTGGTGCACTCCATACAGCCCACACAGGACCCCTGACACTGGTGCACTCCATGCAACCCACACAGGACCCCTGATACTGGTGCACTCCATACAACCCACACAGGACCCCTGACACTGGTGCACTCCATACAACCCAAACAGGACCCCTGACACTGGTGCACTTCATGCAGCCAACACAGGACCCCTGACACTGGTGCACTCCATGCAACCCACACAGGACCCCTGACACTGGTGCACTCCATGCAACCCACACAGGACCCCTGACACTGGTGCACTCCATACAACCCAAACAGGACTCCTGACACTGGTGCACTCCATACAACCCACACAGGGCCCCTGTCACTGGTGCACTCCATGCAACCCACACAGGACCCCTGATACTGGTGCACTCCATACAACCCACACAGGACTCCTGACACTGGTGCACTCCATGCAGCCCACACAGGACCTCTGACACTGGTGCAGTCCATGCATCCCACACAGGGCCCCTGACACTGGTGCACTCCACTCCATACAACCCACACAGGACCCCTGCCACTGGTGCACTCCATACAACCCACACAGGACCCCTGACACTGGTGCACTCCATACAACCCAAACAGGACCCCTGACACTGGTGCACTCCATACAACCCACACAGGGCCCCTGTCACTGGTGCACTCCATGCATCCCACACAGGGCCCCTGACACTGGTGCACTCCACTCCATACAACCCACACAGGACCCCTGCCACTGGTGCACTCCATACAACCCACACAGGACCCCTGACACTGGTGCACTCCATACAACCCAAACAGGACCCCTGACACTGGTGCACTCCATACAACCCACACAGGGCCCCTGTCACTGGTGCACTCCATGCAACCCACACAGGACCCCTGATACTGGTGCACTCCATACAACCCACACAGGACTCCTGACACTGGTGCACTCCATGCAACCCAAACAGGACCCCTGACACTGGTGCACTCCATACAACCCACACAGGACCCCTGACACTGGTGCACTCCACTCCATACAACCCACACAGGACTCCTGACACCGGTGCACTCCATGCAGCCCACACAGGACCTCTGACACTGGTGCACTCCATGCATCCCACACAGGGCCCCTGACACTGGTGCACTCCACTCCATACAACCCACACAGGACCCCTGCCACTGGTGCACTCCATACAACCCACACAGGACCCCTGACACTGGTGCACTCCATACAACCCAAACAGGACCCCTGACACTGGTGCACTCCATACAACCCACACAGGACCCCTGACACTGGTGCACTCCATACAACCCACACAGGACCCCTGATACTGGTGCACTCCCTACAACCCAAACAGGACTCCTGACACTGGTGCACTCCATACAACCCACACAGGGCCCCTGTCACTGGTGCACTCCATGCAACCCACACAGGACCCCTGATACTGGTGCACTCCATACAACCCACACAGGACTCCTGACACTGGTGCACTCCATGCAGCCCACACAGGACCTCTGACACTGGTGCACTCCATGCATCCCACACAGGGCCCCTGACACTGGTGCACTCCACTCCATACAACCCACACAGGACCCCTGCCACTGGTGCACTCCATACAACCCACACAGGACCCCTGACACTGGTGCACTCCATACAACCCAAACAGGACCCCTGACACTGGTGCACTCCATACAACCCACACAGGGCCCCTGTCACTGGTGCACTCCATGCAACCCACACAGGACCCCTGATACTGGTGCACTCCATACAACCCACACAGGACTCCTGACACTGGTGCACTCCATGCAACCCAAACAGGACCCCTGACACTGGTGCACTCCATACAACCCACACAGGACCCCTGATACTGGTGCACTCCATGCAACCCAAACAGGACCCCTGACACTGGTGCACTCCATACAACCCACACAGGACCCCTGACACTGGTGCACTCCACTCCATACAACCCACACAGGACCCCTGACACTGGTGCACTCCATGCAACCCACACAGGACCCCTGATACTGGTGCACTCCATGCAGCCCAAACAGGACCCCTGACACTGGTGCACTCCATACAACCCACACAGGACCCCTGACACTGGTGCACTCCATGCAACCCACACAGGACCCCTGATACTGGTGCACTCCATGCAGCCCAAACAGGACTCCTGACACTGGTGCACTCCATACAACCCACACAGGACCCCTGATACTGGTGCACTCCATACAACCCACACAGGACCCCTGACACTGGTGCACTCCATACAACCCACACAGGACCCCTGACACTGGTGCACTCCATACAACCCACACAGGACCCCTGACACTGGTGCACTCCATACAACCCACACAGGACCCCTGACACTGGTGCACTCCATACAGCCCACACAGGACTCCTGACACTGGTGCACTCCATGCAGCCCACACAGGATCCCTGACACTGGTACACTCCATGCAGCCCACACAGGACCCCTGACACTGGTGCACTCCATACAACCCACACAGGAGCCCTGACACTGGTGCACTCCATGCATCCTACACAGGGCCCCTGACACTGGTGCACTCCACTCCATACAACCCACACAGGACTCATGACACTGGCGCACTCTACACAACCCAGGCAGCACTCCTGACACTGCTGCACTCTACACAAATCCTTGCAGCACTACTGGCACTGGTGCACTGCATAATCTATGCAGCACTCCTGACACTGGTGCACTCTACACAACTCATGCAGCACTCCTGAAACTGGGGCTCTGTATAAAACCCATGCAGCGCTCCTGACACTGGTGCACTCTACACAATCCATGCAGCACTACTGGCACTGGTGCACTGCATAATCTATGCAGCGCTCCTGACACTGGTGCACTCTACACAACTCATGCAGCACTCCTGACACTGGGGCTCTGTATAAAACCCATGCAGCACTCCTGGCTCTAGTGCACTCTGAATAATCTATGCAGCACTCCTGAAACTGGTGCTCTGTATACAACCCATGCAGCACTCCTGACACTGGTGCACTCTACACAACTCATGCAGCACTCCTGACACTGGTGCACTCTACACAATCCATGCAGCACTACTGGCACTGTTGCACTGCATAATCTATGCAGCACTCCTGACACTGGTGCACTCTACACAACTCATGCAGCACTCCTGATACTCGTGCTCTGTATACAACCCATGCAGCACTCTTGACATTGGTGCACTCTACACAATCCATGCAGCATTCCTGACACTTATGCACTCTTTGCAACCTGTGCAGCACTTCTGACACTGGTGATCTGTAGACAAACCATACAGCACTCCTGACACTGGTGCACTCTACGCAATCCCTGCAGCACTCCTGGCACTGGTGCGCTCTGAATAATCTATGCAGCACTCCTGAAACTGGTGCTCTGTATACAACCCATGCAGCATTCCTGACACTGGTGCACTCCACACAACCCATGCAGCCCTCCTGACACGGGTGCTCTGTATACAACCCATGCAGCACTCCTGACACTGGTGATCAGTATACAACCCATGGAGCACTCCTGATACTGGTGCACTCTCCACAATCCATGCAGCACTCCTGCCACTTGTGCACTCTGTACAACCCGTGCAGCACTCCTGACACTGGTGCTCTGTATACAAGCCATGCAACACTCCTGACATGGGTGCCCTGTATACAACCCATGCAGCACTCCTTACATTGGTGATCAGTATAAACACAAGAAAACCTAGGGGTCTACGAATAGGGTATCTTTTATGCCCTTAAACCATAGCGCAAGCTTACTGGAAGACAATAGTAGGAGTAGGATAAAGATAAAATGAAATATAGAAAGGTGTAAGTGATTGTAACCAAAAACCCGCTCGGTTGGTAGGATTCCCATCAAACACTTGTATGATCAAATTCTATCATTTGGTCATCCTCAGGGATTTGGAGTCTCTAGATCATTGAGACCCATAAGTACCCTGTAGTAGAGCGGGGTCAATGCCCACAAGCACTAAATAACCGGTGATAGACAAAAGATGGGTATAGGTGCAGTGCAAAAATCAAAAAGTGGTGAAATTAAAATAGAATAGAGGGCAGAATAGTACATTTATTAGGAATCTGTCCTCTTCCTAATTAAAACCAAAATGAACAGTGCAAGAATGCAGTATGGAAGCAAATTACTGCATTTTAGGCCAACATGTTTCAACCTCATCGGGAAGGACCCAAGGTTTTCGTCAGGGCCCTGTTCACAACATTGCTACTGCTTAGTGAAAATTCAAATATACAACTATATCAAACCCAGTGTGATAACCAACAAAGGATACAGCGTATGGGTTCAGCACTCCGCCGTACAGAAGGTTCCAATCAGTGATCTGCAAAAATAACACAAACACCCCCAAATTTAAAAAAATCTAGCGTCTAAATCCTCCTACATCCTCTAACATTAATAAAAGGTCAGAAAGTACCACTCACCCTATTCTGCCGGGGAGGAGACCTCACCTCACCTGGACTCAAACTCAGGAAGAAAGGGAGGCCACGCTCTAAAAGAAATACGAAGCATCAGAGATAGGATACAGTTCAAAGGTATGATTGCCCTGCTTGTTATATCCTGTCTGCACACGATGTGTCATGCCTCTATTTCTAAGTATACTTCTTTCCACGAAAAACTCAAGGAAACTAGCTCTACCTCACAACAATATTCCTAACTTAGAGTTTCCGACCTGGCTTATGGCCGAAAAACTTGGTCAATAGTCATTTATAGCACCTATCGTGATACGATGCTGCGTGCTCTAGTCACAGCCCATATCAAAGCCTACAAGTCAGACAGACCCACTAGCAATAATAACAGTGCGCTTGTCCAGAAGACCTCACTTCTCCGTCGTTGCCCCAGACAGTATCTGAGTAAGGGGGAGGCAACGAGAGGGAGAGGTGTTGGTCATTAAATGCCCACGTGGGGACACGCCCAAAAGGGCGTACAACATGTTTCCAGCAATAAAGGATGTCGTTATATTACTGACCGCTTTATCTGACAAAAACAATATCGCCATTGCCTAGGGACGCCGGTGTCCTCCTTATCCAACACTCGCTGTAGTGTGCCTGCTATGCGCATGCGCAATGGTGCTCGCCTCAGCTGCGCGAGACTCCGGGACTACAGAATGACGAAAACCTCGTCTAAACTGTAGTTCGTTGGTGCTCGCCTATGCTGCGCGAGACTCAGGGACTACAGAATGACGAGAAACTCGTCTAAACTGTAGTTCGTTACCCTTAGCTTGCACAGATAACAAATATAGCAAATATACGCGATCAGGGTCCAGTGAAGCTGTTAGCTAAAGCCAGTGTCTATCTAAAGTAAAAGTCCTTGATCCATCAACAGAAACAGTATTGAAATAGCTCCAATTCGAGAACTACCCTATTATAACATAAAGCACCGAAACCCTGTAGAAGTAAATTGGTGAGGAAGGCGCTGGTGCACATAGCTGTCTACAAATGTACCGCGAAGGCTCACCGCAACCGTAATTTATTATGGGTGAACCTTACCAGATGTAAGGAAGGCCATATCCTCATGAAATGTATTAGAACAGACCGAGACCACCAGGTATGATGTAGTGTATGTAGTACTCAACAAACAATGCTCATATGGTCATTAGAGGGTGGTCCAAGGGATTTCATCGTTGAGTCCCTGGCTATCTGTACGTAATTGGTAAATCCATTTCTGTTCTTTCAGAAAAAGAAACTGTGTGGGGTCAGTAACGTGATTGGGTATGAAGGGTTTCTCTAAAACCACCCAACTGAACTCGTTTTCTTTGTGGTTAAGCTCCAAAAAGTGTTTGGTTAATTTAGACACAGTTTTCTTACATTTGAAAGAGCTCTTGTGTTCAAGCATGCGGGTGCGAACTTTGCGAGTCGTCATCCCCACATACCTTTCGTTGCATGGGCAAGTCAAAATGTATATTACATTTGAGCTGTTGCAGTTGGAAAAATGCTTGAGTAACCACGGTCGCCCAGTTCCTATGTCTATTTGACTTGTCTTCCGTGTCAAGCCACACATTGAGCAGCCACCACAGGGGTGGTGCCCCTGCACCTGTGGCAGCTCCCACAGAGTCTCAATAGTCTCCTTCCGTACATCACGTGGACGGGTATGTACCAAGCAATCCTTCAGATTTTTAGAGCGCTTGAAGGCAAACAGAGGGAGTTCAATCTTGTCAGTGGTACTGTTTAGAATGCGCCAATGGTGTCTGACAATTTTCTGCACTTGATTTGACTTCTCATTGAAAGTGCTAACAAAAGTCAGTCTTGTCAATGGTGGCTTCTCTACTGGCATCTCCAGGAGGGCGTCACGGTTATTATTGCTCGCTCGTTTCAGAGAACGTCTTATCAGGGTTTTCGGGTAATGTCGAGCTTGCAATTGTTGACAAAGGTTAGTGGCATGTTTCTTATAAGTCTCATTAGTAGAACAGTTCCTGCGTACCCGGAGAAACTGTCCATATGGGAGGTTCTCCCGAAGGGACCTCGGGTGTTGACTTTCAAACAGTAAGAGTGAGTTCCTGGCCATAGGCTTACGGAAGAGTTCACTCTGTAGACCCTCCGAGGTGGCAAAAATAGAGAGGTCCAGGAAAGTAATTCTCTCCTTATTCATCTCGATGGTGAATCTCAAAAAACTGTTCCGGCTGTTCAGCCATTCATGGAAGTTGCCAAGGGACTCTTCATTGCCTCGCCATACCAAGAAAATATCATCGATATACCGTTTATAACAGACAATCGATGATAAAAATGGATTATCAGGTGCTAGTACTTTTTGTTGTTCGAAAGAATGGACATACAAATTGGCCAAGCTTGGCGCAAAAATGCTGCCCATACTCGTCCCAGAGATTTGTAGGTACAGATTGTCTTCGTACCTAAAATAATTCTCTTTCATGGCCATTCTGGCTAGCGTCATTATGAAAGGAATAGGTGTTATAGTATCCAAAGTGACAGAATTCAAGATGGAACAAATCGCATTCAAAGTGTCATCCTGAGGGATGGATGTATACAACGATACAACATCCATGGACACAAGGATGTCTGTCTCCTGGTTGAAATCGATGTCTGGCAACAGACGCAGGACATCTTTGGTGTCCTTTAGATAGGAAGGCATAGTCAGCACTATGGGTCTCAAGAAATGGTCAACAAATTCAGATAAAGGCTCTAGGACAGAGCCCTGTCCTGAGATAATAGTAATAAAATCTGCCGATAAGGGCGGTGCCATTGTGCTACAAGACACCGAGGTATATAGAGCAGAATGTCAACGCCAGTTGAGTGTTGAGAGTTCTTACAAACTATTGTCTACAGACCCTACTAAAAGATTGATGGGTGAAATTCGCCTACTCACTGAGGAAGCCTTAGCAGAGGGCTGGATCACCCCACAAGAGTCTCAATTTTTACAGGTTAAACATCCTGTTGTCCCCTACTTTTACACCTTGCCAAAGGTGCATAAGGCACAGAGACCACCACCTGGCAGGCCTATTATCTCAGGACAGGGCTCTGTCCTAGAGCCTTTATCTGAATTTGTTGACCATTTCTTGAGACCCAAGAAGTACTAGCACCTGATAATCCATTTTTATCATCGATTGTCTGTTATAAACGGTATATCGATGATATTTTCTTGGTATGGCGAGGCAATGAAGAGTCCCTTGGCAACTTCCATGAATGACTGAACAGCCGGAACAGTTTTTTTAGATTCACCATCGAGATGAATAAGGAGAGAATTACTTTCCTGGACCTCTCTATTTTTGCCACCTCGGAGGGTCTACAGAGTGAACTCTTCCGTAAGCCTATGGCCAGGAACTCACTCTTACTGTTTGAAAGTCAACACCCGAGGTCCCTTTCGGGAGAACCTCCCATATGGACAGTTTCTCCGGGTACGCAGGAACTGTTCTACTAATGAGACTTATAAGAAACATGCCACTAACCTTTGTCAACAATTGCAAGCTCGACATTACCCGAAAACCCTGATAAGACGTTCTCTGAAACGAGCGAGCAATAATAACCGTGACGCCCTCCTGGAGATGCCAGTAGAGAAGCCATCATTGACAAGACTGACTTTTGTTAGCACTTTCAATGAGAAGTCAAATCAAGTGCAGAAAATTGTCAGACGCCATTGGCGCATTCTAAACAGTACCACTGACAAGATTGAACTCCCTCTGTTTGCCTTCAAGCGCTCTAAAAATCTGAAGGATTGCTTGGTACATACCCGTCCACGTGATGTACGGAAGGAGACTATTGAGACTCTGTGGGAGCTGCCACAGGTGCAGGGGCACCACCCCTGTGGTGGCTGCTCAATGTGTGGCTTGACACGGAAGACAAGTCAAATAGACATAGGAACTGGGCGACCGTGGTTACTCAAGCATTTTTCCAACTGCAACAGCTCAAATGTAATATACATTTTGACTTGCCCATGCAACGAAAGGTATGTGGGGATGACGACTCGCAAAGTTCGCACCCGCATGCTTGAACACAAGAGCTCTTTCAAATGTAAGAAAACTGTGTCTAAATTAACCAAACACTTTTTGGAGCTTAACCACAAAGAAAACGAGTTCAGTTGGGTGGTTTTAGAGAAACCCTTCATACCCAATCACGTTACTGACCCCACACAGTTTCTTTTTCTGAAAGAACAGAAATGGATTTACCAATTACGTACAGATAGCCAGGGACTCAACGATGAAATCCCTTGGACCACCCTCTAATGACCATATGAGCATTGTTTGTTGAGTACTACATACACTACATCATACCTGGTGGTCTCGGTCTGTTCTAATACATTTCATGAGGATATGGCCTTCCTTACATCTGGTAAGGTTCACCCATAATAAATTACGGTTGCGGTGAGCCTTCGCGGTACATTTGTAGACAGCTATGTGCACCAGCGCCTTCCTCACCAATTTACTTCTACAGGGTTTCGGTGCTTTATGTTATAATAGGGTAGTTCTCGAATTGGAGCTATTCCAATACTGTTTCTGTTGATGGATCAAGGACTTTTACTTTAGATAGACACTGGCTTTAGCTAACAGCTTCACTGGACCCTGATCGCGTATATTTGCTATATTTGTTATCTGTGCAAGCTAAGGGTAACGAACTACAGTTTAGACGAGTTTCTCGTCATTCTGTAGTCAATGAGTCTCGCGCAGCATAGGCGAGCACCAACGAACTACAGTTTAGACGAGGTTTTCGTCATTCTGTAGTCCCGGAGTCTCGCGCAGCTGAGGCGAGCACCATTGCGCATGCGCATAGCAGGCACACTACAGCGAGTGTTGGATAAGGAGGACACCGGCGTCCCTAGGCAATGGCGATATCGTTTTTGTCAGATAAAGCGGTCAGTAATATAACAACATCCTTTATTGCTGGAAACATGTTGTACGCCCTTTTGGGCGTGTCCCCACGTGGGCATTTAATGACCAACACCTCTCCCTCTCGTTGCCTCCCCCTTACTCAGATACTGTCTGGGGCAACGACGGAGAGGTGAGGTCTTCTGGACAAGCGCACTGTTATTATTGCTAGTGGGTCTGTCTGACTTGTAGGCTTTGATATGCGCTGTGACTAGAGCACGCAGCATCGTATCACGATAGGTGCTATAAATGACTATTGACCAAGTTTTTCGGCCATAAGCCAGGTCGGAAACTCTAAGTTAGGAATATTGTTGTGAGGTAGAGCTAGTTTCCTTGAGTTTTTCGTGGAAAGAAGTATACTTAGAAATAGAGGCATGACACATCGTGTGCAGACAGGATATAACAAGCAGGGCAATCATACCTTTGAACTGTATCCTATCTCTGATGCTTCGTATTTCTTTTAGAGCGTGGCCTCCCTTTCTTCCTGAGTTTGAGTCCAGGTGAGGTGAGGTCTCCTCCCCGGCAGAATAGGGTGAGTGGTACTTTCTGACCTTTTATTAATGTTAGAGGATGTAGGAGGATTTAGACGCTAGATTTTTTTAAATTTGGGGGTTTTGTGTTATTTTTGCAGATCACTGATTGGAACCTTCTGTACGGCGGAGTGCTGAACCCATACGCTGTATCCTTTGTTGGTTATCACACTGGGTTTGATATAGTTGTATATTTGAATTTTCACTAAGCAGTAGCAATGTTGTGAACAGGGCCCTGACGAAAACCTTGGGTCCTTCCCGATGAGGTTGAAACATGTTGGCCTTAAATGCAGTAATTTGCTTCCATACTGCATTCTTGCACTGTTCATTTTGGTTTTAATTAGGAAGAGGACAGATTCCTAATAAATTTACTATTCTGCCCTCTATTCTATTTTAATTTCACCACTTTTTGATTTTTGCACTGCACCTATACCCATCTTTTGTCTATCACCGGTTATTTAGTGCTTGTGGGCATTGACCCCGCTCTACTACAGGGTACTTATGGGTCTCAATGATCTAGAGACTCCAAATCCCTGAGGATGACCAAATGATAGAATTTGATCATACAAGTGTTTGATGGGAATCCTACCAACCGAGCGGGTTTTTGGTTACAATCACTTACACCTTTCTATATTTCATTTTATCTTTATCCTACTCCTACTATTGTCTTCCAGTAAGCTTGCGCTATGGTTTAAGGGCATAAAAGATACCCTATTCGTAGACCCCTAGGTTTTCTTGTGTTTATACTATTGTGTTGGGGGCTGAACCTAGGCATGGTCTAAAAACACCCCTAAGACCCTCCTTTCCTTGTTTTATAGTATTGGTGATCAGTATACAACCCATGCAGCACTCCTGACACTTGTGCACTCTGTACAACCCGTGCAGCACTCCTGACACTGGTGCTCTGTATACAACCCATGCAGCACTCCTGACACTTGTGCACTCTGGACAACCCATGCAGCACTCCTGACTCCCTCCATACAACCCTAGAAACACTTCTAACACTCACTCACTCTGTACAACCCATGCTGCACTTGACACCGGTGCTCTGTATACAACCCATGCAGCACTCCTGACACTGGTGCTCTGTATACAACCCATGCAGCACTTGACACCGGTGCTCTGTATACAACCCATGCAGCACTCCTGACACTCGTGATCTGTATACAACCCATGCAGCACTCCTGACACTGGTGCACTCTGGACAACCCATGCAGGACTCCTGACACTCTCCATACAACCCTCGACACATTTCTAACACTCACTCACTCTGTACAACCCATGCAGCACTTGACACCGGTGCTCTGTATACAACCCATGCAGCACTCCTGACACTGGTGATCTATATACAACCCATGCAGCACTTGACACCGGTGCTCTGTATACAACCCATGCAGCACTCCTGACACTGGTGATCTATATACAACCCATGCAGCACTCCTGACACTGGAGCACTCTGGACAACCCATGCAGGACTCCTGACACTCTCCATACAACCCTCGAAACACTTCTAACACTCACTCACTCTGTACAACCCATGCAGCACTTGACACCGGTGCTCTGTATCCAACCCATGCAGCACTCCTGACACTGGTGCTCTGTATACAACCCATGCAGCACTTGACACCGGTGCTCTGTATACAACCCATGCAGCACTTGACACCGGTGCTCTGTATACAACCCATGCAGCACTCCTGTCACTGGTGCTCTGTATACAACCCATGCAGCACTCCTGACACTGGTGCTCTGTATACAACCCATGCAGCACTTGACACCGGTGCTCTGTATACAACCCATGCAGCACTCCTGACACTGGTGATCTGTATACACCCCATGCAGCACTCCTGACACTGGTGCCCTCTGGACAACCCATGCAGCACTCCTGACACTCTCCATACAACCCTTGAAACACTTCTAACACTCACTCACTCTATACAACCCATGCAGCACTTGACACCGGTGCTCTGTATACAGCCCATGCAGCACTCCTTACACTGGTGCTCTGTATACAACCCATGCTGCACTTGACACCGGTGCTCTGTATACAGCCCATGCAGCACTCCTGACACTGGTGCTCTGTATACAGCCCATGCAGCACTCCTGACACTGGTGCTCTGTATACAACCCATGCAGCACTCCTGACACTGGTGCTCTGTATACAACCCATCCAGCACTTGACACCGGTGCTCTGTATACAACCCATGCAGCACTCCTTACACTGGTGCTCTGTATACAGCCCATGCAGCACTCCTGACACTGGTGCTCTGTATACAACCCATGCAGCACTCCTTACACTGGTGCTCTGTATACAGCCCATGCAGCACTCCTGACACTGGTGCTCTGTATACAGCCCATGCAGCACTCCTGACACTGGTGCTCTGTATACAACCCATGCAGCACTCCTGACACTGGTGCTCTGTATACAACCCATTCAGCACTTGACGCCGGTGCTCTGTATACAACCCATGCAGCACTCCTTACACTGGTGCTCTGTATACAGCCCATGCAGCACTCCTGACACTGGTGCTCTGTATACAACCCATGCAGCACTCCTTACACTGGTGCTCTGTATACAGCCCATGCAGCACTCCTGACACTGGTGCTCTGTATGCAACCCATGCAGCACTCCTGATACTGGTGCTCTGTATACAACCCATGCAGCACTCCTGACACTGGTGCTCTGTATACAACCCATGCAGCACTCCTGACACTGGTGCACTCTGGACAACCCATGCAGCACTCCTGACACTCTCCATACAACCCTCGAAACACTTCTAACACTAAATCACTCTATATAACCCATGCAGCACTTGACACCGGTGCTCTGTATACACTCCTTACACTGGTGTTCTGTATACAACCCATGCAGCACTTGACACCGGTGCTCTGTATACAACCCATGCAGCACTCCTGACACTGGTGATCTGTATACAACCCATGCAGCACTCCTGACACTGGTGCACTCTGGACAACCCATGCAGGACTCCTGACACTCTCCATACAACCCTCGAAACACTTCTAACACTCACTCACTCTGTACAACCCATGCTGCACTTGACACCGGTGCTCTGTATACAACCCATGCCGCACTCCTGACACTGGTGCTCTGTATACAACCCATGCAGCACTTGACACCGGTGCTCTGTATACAACCCATGCAGCACTCCTGGCACTGGTGCTCTGTATACAACCCATGCAGCTCTTGACACCGGTGCTCTGTATACAACCCATGCAGCACTTGACACCGGTGCTCTGTATACAACCCATGCAGCACTCCTGACACTGGTGCTCTGTATACAGCCCATGCAGCACTCCTGACACTGGTGCTCTGTATACAACCCATGCAGCACTTGACACCGGTGCTCTGTATACAACCCATGCAGCACTCCTGACACTGGTGCTCTGTATACAACCCATGCAGCACTTGACACCGGTGCTCTGTATACAACCCATGCAGCACTCCTGACACTGGTGATCTATATACAACCCATGCAGCACTCCTGACACTGGTGCACTCTGGACAACCCATGCAGGACTCCTGACACTCTCCATACAACCCTCGAAACACTTCTAACACTCACTCACTCTGTACAACCCATGCAGCACTTGACACCGGTGCTCTGTATACAACCCATGCAGCACTCCTGACACTGGTGCTCTGTATACAACCCATGCAGCACTTGACACCGGTGCTCTGTATACAACCCATGCAGCACTTGACACCGGTGCTCTGTATACAACCCATGCAGCACTCCTGTCACTGGTGCTCTGTATACAACCCATGCAGCACTCCTGACACTGGTGCTCTGTATACAACCCATGCAGCACTTGACACCGGTGCTCTGTATACAACCCATGCAGCACTCCTGACACTGGTGCTCTGTATACAACCCATGCAGCACTCCTTACACTGGTGCTCTGTATACAGCCCATGCAGCACTCCTGACACTGGTGCTCTGTATACAACCCATGCAGCACTTGACACCGGTGCTCTGTATACAACCCATGCAGCACTCCTGACACTGGTGATCTGTATACACCCCATGCAGCACTCCTGACACTGGTGCACTCTGGACAACCCATGCAGCACTCCTGACACTCTCCATACAACCCTTGAAACACTTCTAACACTCACTCACTCTATACAACCCATGCAGCACTTGACACCGGTGCTCTGTATACAGCCCATGCAGCACTCCTTACCCTGGTGCTCTGTATACAACCCATGCAGCACTTGACACCGGTGCTCTGTATACAGCCCATGCAGCACTCCTGACACTGGTGCTCTGTATACAGCCCATGCAGCACTCCTGACACTGGTGCTCTGTATACAACCCATGCAGCACTCCTGACACTGGTGCTCTGTATACAACCCATGCAGCACTCCTGACACTGGTGCTCTGTATACAACCCATTCAGCACTTGACACCGGTACTCTGTATACAACCCATGCAGCACTCCTTACACTGGTGCTCTGTATACAACCCATGCAGCACTCCTGACACTGGTGCTCTGTATACAACCCATGCAGCACTCCTTACACTGGTGCTCTGTATACAGCCCATGCAGCACTCCTGACACTGGTGCTCTGTATACAGCCCATGCAGCACTCCTGACACTGGTGCTCTGTATACAACCCATGCAGCACTCCTGACACTGGTGCTCTGTATACAACCCATTCAGCACTTGACACCGGTGCTCTGTATACAACCCATGCAGCACTCCTTACACTGGTGCTCTGTATACAGCCCATGCAGCACTCCTGACACTGGTGCTCTGTATACAACCCATGCAGCACTCCTTACACTGGTGCTCTGTATACAGCCCATGCAGCACTCCTGACACTGGTGCTCTGTATACAATCCATGCAGCACTCCTGATACTGGTGCTCTGTATACAACCCATGCAGCACTCCTGACACTGGTGCTCTGTATACAACCCATGCAGCACTCCTGACACTGGTGCACTCTGGACAACCCATGCAGCACTCCTGACACTCTCCATACAACCCTCGAAACACTTCTAACACTAAATCACTCTATATAACCCATGCAGCACTTGACACCGGTGCTCTGTATACAGCCCATGCAGCACTCCTTACACTGGTGTTCTGTATACAACCCATGCAGCACTCTTGACACTGGTGCTCTGTATACAACCCATGCAGCACTCCTGACACTGGTGCTCTGTATACAACCCATGCAGCACTCCTTACACTGGTGCTCTGTATACAACCCATGCAGCACTCCTGACACTGGTGCTCTGTATACAACCCATGCAGCACTCCTGTCACTGGTGCTCTGTATACAGCCCATGCAGCACTCCTGACACCGGTGCTCTGTATACAACCCATGCAGCACTCCTGACTGGTGCTCTGTATACAACCCATGCAGCACTTGACACCGGTGCTCTGTATACAACCCATGCAGCACTCCTGACACTGGTGCTCTGTATACAACCCATGCAGCACTCCTGACACTGGTGCTCTGTATACAACCCATGCAGCACTTGACACCGGTGCTCTGTATACAACCCATGTAGCACTCCTGACACTGGTGCTCTGTATACAACCCATGCAGCACTTGACACCGGTGCGCTGTATACAACCCATGCAGCACTCCTGACACTGGTGATCTATATACAACCCATGCAGCACTCCTGACACTGGTGCACTCTGGACAACCCATGCAGGACTCCTGACACTCTCGATACAACCCTCGAAACACTTCTAACACTCACTCACTCTGTACAACCCATGCAGCACTTGACACCGGTGCTCTGTATACAACCCATGCAGCACTCCTGACACTGGTGCTCTGTATACAACCCATGCAGCACTTGACACCGGTGCTCTGTATACAACCCATGCAGCACTTGACACTGGTGCTCTGTATACAACCCATGCAGCACTCCTGTCACTGGTGCTCTGTATACAACCCATGCAGCACTCCTGACACTGGTGCTCTGTATACAACCTATGCAGCACTTGACACCGGTGCTCTGTATACAACCCATGCAGCACTCCTGACACTGGTGATCTGTATACAACCCATGCAGCACTCCTGACACTGGTGCACTCTGGACAACCCATGCAGCACTCCTGACACTCTCCATACAACCCTTGAAACACTTCTAACACTCACTCACTCTATACAACCCATGCAGCACTTGACACCGGTGCTCTGTATACAGCCCATGCAGCACTCCTTACACTGGTGCTCTGTATACAACTAATGCAGCACTTGACACCGGTGCTCTGTATACAGCCCATGCAGCACTCCTGACACTGGTGCTCTGTATACAGCCCATGCAGCACTCCTGACACTGGTGCTCTGTATACAACCCATGCAGCACTCCTGACACTGGTGCTCTGTATACAACCCATTCAGCACTTGACACCGGTGCTCTGTATACAACCCATGCAGCACTCCTTACACTGGTGCTCTGTATACAGCCCATGCAGCACTCCTGACACTGGTGCTCTGTATACAACCCATGCAGCACTCCTTACACTGGTGCTCTGTATACAGCCCATGCAGCACTCCTGACACTGGTGCTCTGTATACAATCCATGCAGCACTCCTGACACTGGTGCTCTGTATACAACCCATGCAGCACTCCTGACACTGGTGCTCTGTATACAACCCATGCAGCACTCCTGACACTGGTGCACTCTGGACAACCCATGCAGCACTCCTGACACTCTCCATACAACCCTCGAAACACTTCTAACACTAAATCACTCTATATAACCCATGCAGCACTTGACACCGGTGCTCTGTATACAGCCCATGCAGCACTCCTTACACTGGTGTTCTGTATACAACCCATGCAGCACTCTTGACACTGGTGCTCTGTATACAACCCATGCAACACTCCTGACACTGGTGCTCTGTATACAACCCATGCAGCACTCCTTACACTGGTGCTCTGTATACAACCCATGCAGCACTCCTGACACTGGTGCTCTGTATACAACCCATGCAGCACTCCTGTCACTGGTGCTCTGTATACAACCCATGCAGCACTCCTGACACTGGTGCTCTGTATACAGCCCATGCAGCACTCCTGACACTGGTGCTCTGTATACAGCCCATGCAGCACTCCTTACACTGGTGCTCTGTATACAGCCCATGCAGCACTCCTGACACCGGTGCTCTGTATACAACCCATGCAGCACTCCTGACTGGTGCTCTGTATACAACCCATGCAGCTCTTGACACCGGTGCTCTGTATACAACCCATGCAGCACTTGACACCGGTGCTCTGTATACAACCCATGCAGCACTCCTGACACTGGTGCTCTGTATACAACCCATGCAGCACTCCTGACACTGGTGCTCTGTATACAACCCATGTAGCACTCCTGACACTGGTGCTCTGTATACAACCCATGCAGCACTTGACACCGGTGCGCTGTATACAACCCATGCAGCACTCCTGACACTGGTGATCTATATACAACCCATGCAGCACTCCTGACACTGGTGCACTCTGGACAACCCATGCAGGACTCCTGACACTCTCGATACAACCCTCGAAACACTTCTAACACTCACTCACTCTGTACAACCCATGCAGCACTTGACACCGGTGCTCTGTATACAACCCATGCAGCACTCCTGACACTGGTGCTCTGTATACAACCCATGCAGCACTTGACACCGGTGCTCTGTATACAACCCATGCAGCACTTGACACTGGTGCTCTGTATACAACCCATGCAGCACTCCTGTCACTGGTGCTCTGTATACAACCCATGCAGCACTCCTGACACTGGTGCTCTGTATACAACCTATGCAGCACTTGACACCGGTGCTCTGTATACAACCCATGCAGCACTCCTGACACTGGTGATCTGTATACAACCCATGCAGCACTCCTGACACTGGTGCACTCTGGACAACCCATGCAGCACTCCTGACACTCTCCATACAACCCTTGAAACACTTCTAACACTCACTCTATACAACCCATGCAGCACTTGACACCGGTGCTCTGTATACAGCCCATGCAGCACTCCTGACACTGGTGCTCTGTATACAGCCCATGCAGCACTCCTGACACTGGTGCTCTGTATACAACCCATGCAGCACTCCTGACACTGGTGCTCTGTATACAACCCATTCAGCACTTGACACCGGTGCTCTGTATACAACCCATGCAGCACTCCTTACACTGGTGCTCTGTATACAGCCCATGCAGCACTCCTGACACTGGTGCTCTGTATACAACCCATGCAGCACTCCTTACACTGGTGCTCTGTATACAGCCCATGCAGCACTCCTGACACTGGTGCTCTGTATACAGCCCATGCAGCACTCCTGACACTGGTGCTCTGTATACAACCCATGCAGCACTCCTGACACTGGTGCTCTGTATACAACCCATTCAGCACTTGACACCGGTGCTCTGTATACAACCCATGCAGCACTCCTTACACTGGTGCTCTGTATACAGCCCATGCAGCACTCCTGACACTGGTGCTCTGTATACAACCCATGCAGCACTCCTTACACTGGTGCTCTGTATACAGCCCATGCAGCACTCCTGACACTGGTGCTCTGTATACAACCCATGCAGCACTCCTGACACTGGTGCTCTGTATACAACCCATGCAGCACTCCTGACACTGGTGCACTCTGGACAACCCATGCAGCACTCCTGACACTCTCCATACAACCCTCGAAACACTTCTAACACTAAATCACTCTATATAACCCATGCAGCACTTGACACCGGTGCTCTGTATACACTCCTTACACTGGTGTTCTGTATACAACCCATGCAGCACTCCTGACACTGGTGCTCTGTATACAGCCCATGCAGCACTCCTGACACTGGTGCTCTGTATACAACCCATGCAGCACTCCTTACACTGGTGCTCTGTATACAGCCCATGCAGCACTCATGACACTGGTGCACTCTGGACAACCCATGCAGGACTCCTGACACTCTCCATACAACCCTCAAAACACTTCTAACACTCACTCACTCTGTACAACCCATGCAGCACTTGACACCGGTGCTCTGTATACAACCCATGTAGCACTCCTGACACTGGTGCTCTGTATACAACCCATGCAGCACTCTTGACACTGGTGCTCTGTATACAACCCATGCAGCACTTGACACCGGTGCTCTGTATACAACCCATGCAGCACTTGACACCGGTGCTCTGTATACAACCCATGCAGCACTCCTGACACTGGTGCTCTGTATACAACCCATGCAGCACTCCTGACACTGGTGCTCTGTATACAACCCATGCAGCACTTGACACCGGTGCTCTGTATACAACCCATGCAGCACTCCTGACACTGGTGATCTGTATACAACCCATGCAGCACTCCTGACACTGGTGCACTCTGGACAACCCATGCAGCACTCCTGACACTCTCCATACAACCCTTTAAACACTTCTAACACTCACTCACTCTATACAACCCACGCAGCACTTGACACCGGTGCTCTGTATACAGCCCATGCAGCACTCCTTACACTGGTGCTCTGTATACAACCCATGCAGCACTTGACACCGGTGCTCTGTATACAGGCCATGCAGCACTCCTGACACTGGTGCTCTGTATACAGCCCATGCAGCACTCCTGACACTGGTGCTCTGTATACAACCCATGCAGCACTCCTGACACTGGTGCTCTGTATACAACCCATTCAGCACTTGACACCGGTGCTCTGTATACAACCCATGCAGCACTCCTTACACTGGTGCTCTGTATACAGCCCATGCAGCACTCCTGACACTGGTGCTCTGTATACAACCCATGCAGCACTCCTTACACTGGTGCTCTGTATACAACCCATGCAGCACTCCTTACACTGGTGCTCTGTATACAGCCCATGCAGCACTCCTGACACTGGTGCTCTGTATACAACCCATGCAGCACTCCTGACACTGGTGCTCTGTATACAACCCATTCAGCACTTGACACCGGTGCTCTGTATACAACCCATGCAGCACTCCTTACACTGGTGCTCTGTATACAGCCCATGCAGCACTCCTGACACTGGTGCTCTGTATACAACCCTTGCAGCACTCCTTACACTGGTGCTCTGTATACAGCCCATGCAGCACTCCTGACACTGGTGCTCTGTATACAACCCATGCAGCACTCCTGATACTGGTGCTCTGTATACAACCCATGCAGCATTCCTGACACTGGTGCTCTGTATACAACCCATGCAGCACTCCTGACACTGGTGCACTCTGGACAACCCATGCAGCACTCCTGACACTCTCCATACAACCCTCGAAACACTTCTAACACTAAATCACTCTATATAACCCATGCAGCACTTGACACCGGTGCTCTGTATACAGCCCATGCAGCACTCCTTACACTGGTGTTCTGTATACAACCCATGCAGCACTCTTGACACTGGTGCTCTGTATACAACCCATGCAGCACTCCTGACACTGGTGCTCTGTATACAACCCATGCAGCACTCCTTACACTGGTGCTCTGCATACAGCCCATGCAGCACTCATGACACTGGTGCTCTGTATACAACCCATGCAGCACTCCTGACACTGGTGCTCTGTATACAACCCATGCAGCACTCCTGACACTGGTGCTCTGTATACAACCCATGCAGCGCTCCTGACACTGGTGCACTCTGGACAACCCATGCAGCACTCCTGACACTCTCCATACAACCCTCGAACCACTTCTAACACTAAATCACTCTATACAACCCATGCAGCACTTGACACCGGTGCTCTGTATACAGCCCATGCAGCACTCCTTACACTGGTGTTCTGTATACAACCCATGCAGCACTCCTGACACTGGTGCTCTGTATACAACCCATGCAGCACTCCTGACACTGGTGCTCTGTATACAACCCATTCAGCACTTGACACCGGTGCTCTGTATACAACCCATGCAGCACTCCTTACACTGGTGCTCTGTATACAGCCCATGCAGCACTCCTGACACTGGTGCTCTGTATACAACCCATGCAGCACTCCTTACACTGGTGCTCTGTATACAGCCCATGCAGCACTCCTGACACTGGTGCTCTGTATACAATCCATGCAGCACTCCTGATACTGGTGCTCTGTATACAACCCATGCAGCACTCCTGACACTGGTGCTCTGTATACAACCCATGCAGCACTCCTGACACTGGTGCACTCTGGACAACCCATGCAGCACTCCTGACACTCTCCATACAACCCTCGAAACACTTCTAACACTAAATCCCTCTATATAACCCATGCAGCACTTGACACCGGTGCTCTGTATACAGCCCATGCAGCACTCCTTACACTGGTGTTCTGTATACAACCCATGCAGCACTCTTGACACTGGTGCTCTGTATACAACCCATGCAGCACTCCTGACACTGGTGCTCTGTATACAACCCATGCAGCACTCCTTACACTGGTGCTCTGCATACAGCCCATGCAGCACTCATGACACTGGTGCTCTGTATACAACCCATGCAGCACTCCTGACACTGGTGCTCTGTATACAACCCATGCAGCACTCCTGACACTGGTGCTCTGTATACAACCCATGCAGCGCTCCTGACACTGGTGCACTCTGGACAACCCATGCAGCACTCCTGACACTCTCCATACAACCCTCGAACCACTTCTAACACTAAATCACTCTATACAACCCATGCAGCACTTGACACCGGTGCTCTGTATACAGCCCATGCAGCACTCCTTACACTGGTGTTCTGTATACAACCCATGCAGCACTCCTGACACTGGTGCTCTGTATACAACCCATGCAGCACTCCTGACACTGGTGCTCTGTATACAACCCATGCAGCGCTCCTGACACTGGTGCACTCTGGACAACCCATGCAGCACTCCTGACACTCTCCATACAACCCTCGAAACACTTCTAACACTAAATCACTCTATACAACCCATGCAGCACTTGACACCGGTGCTCTGTACACAGCCCATGCAGCACTCCTTACACTGGTGTTCTGTATACAACCCATGCAGCACTCCTGACACTGGTGCTCTGTATACAACCCATGCAGCACTCCTGACACTTGTGCTCTGTATACAACCCACGCAGCACTCTTGACACTCTCCATACAACCTTAAAACACTCCTAACACTCACACACTCTACACAACCCATGCAGCACTTTATACACTGGTGCACTCTACACAACCGATGCAGCACTTTATACACTGGTGCACTCTACACAACTGATGCAGCACTTTATACACTGGTGCACTCTACACAACCGATGTAGCAGTCCTAACACTCTCCATACATTCCACAATACACGTCTAACACTTACACACTCTGTACAACCCATGCAGCACGCCTGACAGTCTCCTTACAACCCATGGAGCACTCCTGACACACACACACACTTAAACCACGCATGCAGCACTCCCGGCACCCTTCATTCAACCCATGCAGAACTCCTGGCATTACCCTCACAACCCACACAGGAAAACTGACATAATCCTTACAACCGACAAAATATTTATAAAATACTAAATACTACCAGAATGGACTCCACACATACTGCATACATGTCACCCAGGACTATAGATTTACTCCGTACAACCTACACAAGACTCCACTTGCATTGGTTATCACCTATACAAAACTCCTTACATACTTCAAATGGCGATGCAGACTTTGATTCGTTCAGCCCTTTATAACTGTCCCAGAAATGTTGAATAAACGTGGTTGAACCTGTGCAGATTCACACAAAGAATAATCTTCTATTTTTCCCAATAGGAATTATTTTCCTTGGGTATGGATGGACAGTTTTTAGGAGAATGGCAGATTGTTCTTGCTTCACATGATTTGAATAGAGGTCCAGTGGACTCTTCAGCCAAGGTACCAGTATATTCTAACGGACACTTCTAACCACAGATTATTCCACAGGCGCCAGACGGAATTTGGAAACCTTTGCATTGTAGTGCTGCATCGTACCGCTAGGTGGCGTCACGTGGCTCTGTGCTTGACTGCACACCACCCCGGAAGTCACGGCGCCACCCCAGTGCGTTGACATACATCCCGCTCTTTCTGCACCTTCTGACACAGATGCAGAGCTCCACTCCCCACTTGGTCAGTTTCCTTATGACTCTTCAGGTTATTTCAAACCAGTGTGCCAGGTACCAATGTCTCGATTCAGAAGGGCAGGTTTCAAGCCATGCCGCGCCTCAGGAAGCAGATGTCTGTCATGGACCCACGGGAAGTGTGCCTTTGCTGTCTGGGTTTGCGCTTCAACCCAATTCATGTGATGAATTTCCCTCATATGCACCCGAGCAGGATCCCAGACCTGGAGGCAAAGCTGTATGTTGCCAAACACAAGAAGCTGGGCCTTCACTAAAGTCCAAGTTGCAGGTGCAGACATGGATTTGCTTCAGGGCAGTTACCATGACCACTCAACCTCACACTCGAGGTCCTCTGGTAAGTCAACGTCTAAGCAGAATCATAAGAACGCGAAACAAGGCTCGAGCCACCCCGCCACTTTGACTCCAATGAGAAGGTGTGAGGGTGACACAGTGTCAGTTGCACCCCTTTGAGGGCTCTGGCCACAGAGTCTATTCTTCACCTTGTCCCGAAGCACCCAGTGTTTCTCAGGCCATTGTCGACCTCACATGAAATCGAGGCCTTCAAGAAAGTTATGCTGAAAATTTACGGTGTGCTACCAGCTCTTTCTGGCGTGCCTTCAGGCCCCTTAGTTCCGCCTAGGCTTCCAGTTGGGTATCTTTCGGCTGGTTCATATTTCTTTTTGGAACACATTACCGGGCCTGTACCACTCCAGGACCCATCGGCGCCCTTACCCACACCACCAGTGCTGGATGAGTATCCACTGCCAATGTTGAACCCTGACCGACTTTGATTTGAGCACGATGATGTCTTGCTACAAAATCCCAAAGGTGCAGCCGGTTCCTATGCAGCCGGACTCCCACCCAGTGCCTTTGCCACAGAGCACCTATCAGCAGAGGTTCCATAATTTGTTTGATTCTGACTCTGATCCTTTACCAGAGGATGTTGATGATGATGATGGTGATGAGATTTCTTGCCTCGCCCTTATTACACTAAGAATGCCTCCTACATGGTCTTACAGAATGCCAGTTGACCTGATGCCTTGTCCAAGATAGAACTTGACTCCCCACTAGGACCACCAATCGAAGAGAATGCCTCCTTTGCAGTGATATGGAGGGCAGCTGAGGCTCTTGAGCTACAGCTTCCCTCCATTGAGACCAAAACAAATGTTGTAACAGAAATGTTACAGTGTGGTCCAGCTACTTCTGAACCCTTGCTGTCCTTTAACGACACCCTCACAGATGATGGCCACTAAGCTCTGTTCTTGCTTGCCTGTGAATAGGCAGGTGGCCTGACATCACATACCAGCCCCTGGTGACCCTGATTTTCTCATCAAGCACCCCACCCCAAAATCGTGCAGGCCTCAACGGATAATGTAAATCCTAGCTCAATTCCGACCAGTCCACAGTGCTAGGAATGCAAGAAGATTTAGACTTTTGGCAAACATGTGTTTTCTCCAGCATGGTTAGCATTGTGATCAGTCATTACTATGTGTTTGCTAGTCCGTTACACACATACCCTGGGGCACATGGCCAGCGAGGTCTTGTCAGGAGTCCAGGAAGATCTTACGCCCTATTTGGCCCAGGTGATTCCTGATAGACAGGACGTGGCATGCTATGTTATCGGTGCAGCCTTGATACTATAGATTACCTTTGGAGGGCAGTAGGCAGTAGTATGGTACTTCATTGACATGCATGGATGTGGTCCAAAGGTTTGCCGTTTTGTGTCCCATATCTTCGGTGACAAGGCAGACTCTGCATTGGACTGCATTGCGGATGGCAAAGCTGCAGAGTGCTCTTTACGACTGTTGTCAAACAGTTTCCACATCAGTTCAAAAAGTTCTAGAGGCTATTCCAGAAGGCTGGTGAATCGACAGACAGTCTTCCCAACATGTGCAACAAGCACTGTAGTCGTTGACGTGGGTCTGGCATGCAGCATGGGTGCCAGCAAGGGCATAAGTCTTCCAATTCCTCTAACCCAATACAGTAGTCACCAAACCACTCTAGTTTGCTCTTAGTGACGCATGCCCAACTGGTGTAGGCAGGGTTCAACATTTCCTCCTGGGTTGATGATACATCACGTCCGACGGATGGGTCTTACAGATTGTTCAAAATGTTGATGCTCTACCATTTCTTTCTTCCCCACCCACCGTTTCTCCCACACCAGATCAGATTTCAGATGAGCACCTGCCCATTCTATTACAGGGAGTGCAGTTGTTGCTCTCCAAGTTTGCCACTGAGAAGGTTTCGTACTCAGAAAAAAAGGGGTTTGCTACTCTCACAATTTCCTCGTTCCGAAGAAAGACGGGGGTCTCAGGCCTATTCTGGACCTTTGCCTCAGTATCTCTTTCTGCTGAAGGACAAATTCAGAATGCTCACGCAAGCTCCTGTCATCTCTGGAGCCAGGTGATTGAATGGTGTCCTTGCACCTGCAGGACGTGTATTTTCATATTCTCATTCAGCAGTTTCCACAGACGCTATCTGCAGATAAGCACGTTTTTAGTTTGCTCTGCTCCTCTTCAGCCTCACCAGTGCATCTCAGATGTTCATGAAAGTAATGGCGGTGGTCACTACCCATCTTAGGAGTTCAGGGATACCAGTATTCCCATACTTCAAGAAATTATTGATGAAATTGGGCTCGCCACTGACAATTGTGGATCACGATAAACCTTTTGACGTGTTTGGGGTTGACGCTCACCTCACTTGACTCCTTTATGGAGGCTTCATCCATTAGAGAAGTGCTGGACACTATGGAGTTCATGGTTTTCTTTCTGCTACGAGTTCAGGATATATTTGGGCAATGATCCCTAAGCATCAGGTACGATTCAGGTTCACAGTGAAAGCAGTCCAGAGGCTTCTTGGCCTTTTAGCCTCCTGCATCCTCCTCATCAGCTATGCCAATTGGCACTTGCTATCTATACAATAGAACTTGAAGTCCCATTGGGCCCAGCATCAAGGCAATCTGACCGATGCCCTTCAGGTGTCTGACGAGACAGCTTGAGATATGCATTGGTGGCTGTTTGGACAGAATTTGTCCCGCGGCAAGCCCATCTCCCTTCTCCACCCAGAGTTGATAGTGGTGATGGACATGTCCTTGCTGAGCTAGAGAGGTGGATATCTGGAGACTCTTGTCACTGGCAGAGGGTCAGCTCCACCTCAATCAGCTGGAGTAGCGGGCCATTCATCTGGCGCTGAAGGCCTTTCTGCCTTTCGTCAAGGAGAGGATAGTGCAGGTTCTTGTGGTCAGCATCACCACAACATCATGCATATTATGGAGGAACTCTTTAAGGTGGTGACAACCAATATCCTTTCAAAATGCCCTGAAGATGTGGAATTTTGCCGTAAATATGTATCTACTGAACAAAATGACAGGTTAGAAAAAATGTTTGTGGTACTGCAAGAAGCAGAGGAGCATGCAGTCCCGGGCCCAGTGTCAGGAGACTCATTGTCTCTGGAGGTGCTTGGCGCGCCAGGACATTTTCCTCATTGCAAACCACCTGGCAGAGTACCTGAAGGCCACAGCGACTAACTGACCAGGCTGAAGCTGGTGGACTACGTACATTGTCTACACCCGGAGATGGCACAGGGGCCCTTCCAACAGTAGGTAGAGCCCAGGCAAGATCTTTTCACCACCATTAGGAAGGTGCAGTATTGAACGTTTTGCTTGTTGGAATCTCCACAAGAACACCTGTTGGAGATGTGTTGTAGGTGGAATGGAACACAGGACTCCTGTACGCCTATAAGTCCCTGCCTCTTCTGCCCCAAGTTCTGAAAAAGATCAGGAATGACAGAGCCAAAGTCATCCTAGTGAAACCGTATTGGGCTAGAAGAATGTGGTACACAGACCTTCTGGGTGTGAGCATATGCACTCAGGCTACACAAGGACCCATTTTCTCAGCAACAGGGCATGATCCTCCACCTGAATATGTGCAATGTACGCCTACATGCGTAGAGATTGAGCGCGGCAACTGGCTGTGTTTGAACGGCCACCTTAAGTGGTGAATGTCATCTTTGCTGGCAGACATTCTTTCACAAAATCCATTTTTACTGAGCGCTGGGACAAATTTGTGGCCTGGTGTTGTTTTGGCAAGACTGATCCCTTATGAACAAATCTGTCGTAAATCCCCTTGTTTGTTTTATCTTTGGCCCTGCAAGGTCTTACAGTGGGCACTTTTGAACGTTGTCAGCCCTTTTGGGTTTTCTGTTTTTGCTGGACCAACCACCCTTGTTTAAACCACCTGTTGTGATGAGATTTATTAAGGTTTGACACACGTTCCCTCCCAAGCTGCTTGTGATGCCACAGTTGGACCTTGCCATGGTCTTGACATTTCTCATGTTTATGCTATTTGAGTTGATGCATAGATGTGCCATGTTATTCCTGATTTTAAAGACTGTCTTCCACATTGCGATTGCCCCAGCTGGTCACATGAGTGCAACCGCCTCCCCCACCATTTTTCAGGACAACTTGATGCTGAGAAATCAAGCAGCATTACTTCCAAAAGTAGTGACTGTCCTCCATATTGGTCAATCCATCACTCTATCTGTGTTTTTGCAGCTCCTCGAAAGAGGGGAGACCCCATTGGCTGGAACCAAAAAGTATTTTAAGCATTTACATTGAATGTACCAAGGATCACCGAGTCGACTATCAACTTTTTGTGGGGTTCTAAAGTGTGAAGAAAGGAAAGGCTGTGCAGAATAGGACCCCATCAAAGTGGATAGTCCTCTGCATTAAGATCTGCTAATCACAGGCCAAGAAGCAGCCTTCAGAAGGTTTGAAAGCTCATCCACCCTGGGGTGGTACTGCTTTGGTGTGTATTCCAAGGTGAGGAATCTGTAGTCAGAAGTATCCATCAGAAGAACTAGTTACGTAGCTTTGGTAACGCTCTTTCTTGTGGATACTCTATCTAGAGGCAGAATCCTCATCACCCTTCCACCTCTCACTTCTGTGGAGTGTTCAATTTTTAACTTTTTAAAAGGTCCCAAGTTAGTATTCAGCACACTGGCATCAACAATTGTTAACGTTGTGCATTTGAGGGTGTGGAATTTGAAAATGATAAGAAACTGATGTCAGCACGCAGGTTGGCACTTTTATGTGGTTCGGTCCGTCCCTTGCAGAGCAGTTTCAAATTAATTGCGGAGCTCAAGACACTACCCAGCAGCACTGCTATGAAAAACATTTCATATCAAGTCTGTGGCCTGGAGAGTATTCCAGAGGTGAGGAATCTGCAGTCAGATTGGGTATCCACCAGAAAGAGCATTACTGAATGTAAGTAACTTGATCTTTAGGACCAACACTACAAGGTAACATCAATCATCTGGTTGAGCAATGACACCCTTGTAACCTCTCAACTAGGCGTTAACTGGAATCTGATCCACTTTTTGGGCTAGTGACCAGAAGCGTATGTGCAACAATACTGTGTAATTGACACATATAGGCAGCATATGGCAAATGTCAGTCACGTGATTCCTAGAGGCGAAGCTGAAGCTGCAGTGTATCTTTCACCTTTGCTATTTCATGACCGTCAGGTGGCTCAGAGAGCGGTCAGTTGCTGATAAAAAACAGATATATATTTATTTGTATAAAACTAAATGTTGATCAGTATCAGTTCAGTCTTGTGGCCTATTGGGCCAATTACCTGTACTTTCTCAAACCTATGTTGAGGTTTTTTGTTTTGTTGGCTGTAAGGGACATCCCGGCCCTTTTCTATGATGGATAACGATGTGTTTGCCTTCTTGGAAGTAAACTGGCGACAGGTACATTCATTCATTCCATTTCACTCCTCGTGGCATGCCCCATGTCAGTCCTGGACGCCCTTCTCTACCCCCCTCCTCCCCTCCTTGGGGTGAGGTCCAGCACTCTTTGATGAAAATCATGAAATCTTCTTCTGTTGATGATCTTCAGAAGACCTTCAGTGGCAATTTCCTAAAGCGTCTTAAGTCGGTGTGGAATGGCGTGCAAATTCCCCTTTCGTACAGATGTACTATAACTGTAATTGTGGGAGTTGTGCCCATCGCTGTATTATAGGTATCCAGCTAATCTTGGATGAAAGGTTTCTTCGCTAGCTCTACTGAATCATAATAAGGGCGTGGTGTAGTATCCTTTAGAGTGACTGATCTTCTTGTTTTGTATGTGTCTAGAACGAACTGGTTGGCAGCAGAGTACTGCATACTGTAGGGGGGCAGGGTGGAGGTTCAGGTGTGGATTTGGGAAGGAGGCCCTTGTCTGCTTGGGCTTCGGTGCCAGGAGGTCCTCGAGATTTGTGCCGATTGTGCATGAAATGCTCTTTAAGAAATTCTACATGATTGAGTGTAGGAGCCAGCCTGGTCTCTGGCCATGGCACATAACTAGTTCATTGTTCTCCAGTGGATGACTGATGGAGCGGCTTGCGTGATATCCCTGAACCTAGTCCACTTTCACATCTGCCACCAGGCTGTACCTAATCAGAGCACGTGTTACCCTAGACAAAATGTGAGACCCCCAGGGGACTTTGGTGGAACAGAGATCATTTTGTGATGCTTTTGGCTTGGACATACAGATTATGGCTAGATCAGGAACCAAACTTTTTTATTTGCTGGTCACTTTATTGACCCATACCTTCTAGAAGGCGATTAGTTTGAGAACAGGAAGTTTCTTTCAATTCTGTTCTCAAAATCTAGTCCTAGTTCAAGTTTATTTTTCAACACCCTGTCTTGAGTACCATTTGTTCTGTGAACAAGCCCCAAAGGTGAAACTTTATTTCCACTCCAATGTTCCTGGTGCAGACTGTGTGCCCTACGTTCTGAATATTTCATTCATTGGCTGCCTTCAAGCAGATCTTATTCTTTGAATGACCATTGAGAAGCACAAACAAACAGTTACAGCCATAGGACTGAGTGCTGCTGGTCCTAACTATCGGCCAGACACAGACAGATATTTAATGGTTCTCAAATATGTGGTTCTTCCTTGATTCACAATCTTGGAGTATTCCTTGTTGCTGACCAGACATCTTGGTCTTCCAAGAAGTATTCAAAGCTTCAGGTTTTCCATCCTTACCAGGAAGTACATTATCCTTTTTCACTCTAGTACATTATCGCCCTGGTATGACTGTGAAAGTGAGTAGTTACGTGTGTGGGAATCTGAATAGGTCTACTACATAGTACTACTACTGTTTCCGGAATAGCTCTAATATGACTATCTGTACTGGGAGCTTACTGTAAGGCAGAAACATCTATTCTACTATTTCACAGAATGCTCTGAGAATCAGACACATACAATATCCCCTGCCATCAGGAACACCCAAGACAAAGAGCATTTCAGGTTTGAAGATGTAGGAAGGGTGGCTGTACTGACTATTCACTGTTAGAGAAAAACAGCTTCCCATCATCACAATGAGCTAAAGGATCTTGAAGGAGGTGATATTCATTTACTGGGCTGTGCTGGGCATAAAAAGGGCAAATAACATTCATTTGTCTAAATGAATACCTTACATAGACATAGACAGGAGTTGCTGCTCAGAAGAGGCTGCTCAGCTAGGAGATGTGGGTGTGTCCCTTTGTATATAAATATATACACATTTTCTGCTTGTGCCTCAAGATGTTTAGCTCTGATGTATTGGTCAGCACAGCGGTTAAGAACCTTCGAGCAAACCGTAAACCTGGTCTTGATGAAAGTAGGTAGTAAGTCTTAAGAGAGCAACAAGCTTAAATGGATGAGGTAAATGGACAAGGATTGTCCTCTGAAACTCCTCCAGAACTGGATTCAAGATGGCCGCCGAGTAGGAGCCCTCCTGAGAGCTCCCGGTTTGGGGATTACCTCATCAGTAGTTTTCACTGTTAAACCCTGCCATCTACCCTCCTCCCTCCAGCCCTGGCTATCCACAGATCACCCCTCTCAAATGTACACCATTGAAGCCTCTACTTAGCCGCTGGATCGGCTGATGCGCTCTCCCTTGGATTCCGCCTACGGTCCTCTGATCCGGCTCTGACTGCTGGGTCAGCCGCTCCGAACCGGTTGCTTTGTGAAGGATGATGATTATTAGACCTGGGACGATACCAGTCGGGTCTCCGCTGTTATGCTTGGACCTGCTCTGTGAGCCCTGTTGCCGGGTCCGTGGTGAAGACCTGCCACAGTGAGGCCTGGTCGCATGCATTGAGGGCGGCCCTTATTCCTGTGGCCCAGAGCGAGGACGACCTGGAGCAAGAGCGTCCTTCGCCTGCTGCCCCCAGCCGGCTCTGAGGTACATCCTGCGGCCCCCGGAACAAGGCTGTCTCTTCTGCTGTTCCATTGTGCCCTGTAGCCCTGAAACAACGATGTCATTACCCCCGCCTGCTCGACCCCTGTGGGGGCGACCTCGACCCCTGCTGCCATGTCCACTGTAAAGGCGTGCCCAGGGCTTTGAGTGGGAAAAAAAAACCTGGGGGTGCTCTAAAAGGGGCGGGGCAAACCTCGAAGGGGTGTGGCCTATCTAAGTATGGGCTTGGTCTAAATAAAGATAACTAGTGTAGCAGTACCCCCTGCTCTGACAAGTAGTCAGCTCTAGGACTCCTCAGAGCCCCCCACCCCCTCTGTGTGGCAGCCCAGGCTGAGACAGCTTCCCAGGCGTACACACAGCCGCAGCCGAGTACTTCACAGGTCTTTAAAAGACCATTTGCATATTAATGATTCTTAGTCGTTTTTTCACCCCTTCTTAGAGCCCCTGCATCTCCACACTTCCTACTACTGTGCCCACTGGCGTTTTGTTCAACAGGTCAAATGCTCCCTCTTCCCCTTCGTCGCCCCGTGGGTATGCCAGTGGGTGCTTGTCGCCAGGATACTGAATAGGCCCCTCTGTGGCTTTAACACTGGCGGTAAACACACCGAGAGGCTTGTGGTGTTCCAAACAACTGTACGATGCTGCAGGCCAGAGTCGCTGGCACGAAATCAGCCTGCTGTTCTCACACTTGCAAAATAGGGCTGTCACATCCTCATTATGATGCGGTCATATAAAATTTCGTTCTGTGCAAACACATTTGTATTATTCCACGTCTAACTTTTTTTTGACTTGACTTTTACAAGCAAGTTTTCCATGATCAGAAGTAAAGAAGTGATATCAAAATGTAGGCAGTTTCTCACACGAAGTGGTTTAAGCTGCTAAATGATCCCACTTGAGTTACCATTGATCAACACATTGGTGCAATGAAAGCACACTACCAAGGAGTTGTGGGCACTCTAGTTGCTCCTCTGATCAAGTTGGTGTGGGGATACCAGTGGTACTGGGAGCGCATTAGCTTGATTTGCTTAAGCAGTGCGCGTGCATGCTCACCCGAAACATCAACAACAAGCATTTACAATGCAATAGGTCTCCCAGCTTTAAAGTTTGAGCTATTGGCATTGTATATTACAATGTGTTACATTAACTTGTTATCAAACTCTGAATTGTTGTATAAAGATGATTTGCAAACTGTCAAATGTTGCTGAATAGTAAGCAACGTTGTGAATAATATTGTTTGCTAGTCATCCTTGGGTACCAGAGTACTTCACTTGAGGCAGCTCACTACTCTGCACTCACTACTCTGCACTCACTACTCTGCACTCACTACTCTGCACTCACTGCTCACTACTCTGCACTCACTACTCACTACTCTGCACTCACTACTCACTACTCTGCACTCACTGCTCACTACTCTGCACTCACTACTCACTACTCTGCACTCACTACTCTGCACTCACTACTCACTACTCTGCACTCACTACTCACTACTCTGCACTCACTACTCTGCACTCACTGCTCATTACTCTGCACTCACTACTCACTACTCTGCACTCACTACTCTGCACTCACTACTCTGCACTCACTACTCACTACTCTGCACTCACTGCTCACTACTCTGCACTCACTACTCACTACTCTGCACTCACTACTTTGCACTCACTACTCACTACTCACTACTCTGCACTCACTACTCACTACTCTGCACTCACTACTCTGCACTCACTACTCTGCACTCACTACTCACTACTCTGCACTCACTGCTCACTACTCTGCACTCACTACTCACTACTCTGCACTCACTACTTTGCACTCACTACTCACTACTCACTACTCTGCACTCACTACTCACTACTCTGCACTCACTACTCGGCACTCACTACTCACTACTCTCCATTCACTACTCTGCATTCACTACTCTGCGCTCTCTGTAAGCTCACTGAAAAGTTTAGTTGTGCTATTGAATGGTCAAAGATCCTCTGTTCAATGGTACTCATTTTATCGACCTTAGAAGGATGAAAAGCCATGTAAACTCATGTGGAATCAAACAAGTGAACATGTGAGTATAGGAGAGCAAACACAGATCCTTGGAGTAGGCACATTAGCTCCTTTGGCCACCAGTGTAATACATAACTGTTACTATACCACATGACCCAGTAAGATAACGGTGTTCGGACAGTGTAGTGACACACACAGTAGTGTGTTTTACTGCTACTGCCTGTCTTCAGAGCAGCCTGTGACCGAAAAGGGGGCTCTCTGTAAGCTCACTGAAAAGTTTAGTTGTGCTATTGAATGGTCAAAGATCCTCTGTTCAATGGTAAACATTTTATCGACCTTAGAAGGATGAAAAGCCATGTAAACTCTTGTGGAATCAAACAAGTGAACATGTGAGTATAGGAGAGCAAACACAGATCCTTGGAGTAGGCACATTAGCTCCTTTGGCCACCAGTGTAATACATAACTGTTACCATACCACATGACCCAGTAAGATAACGGTGTTCGGACAGTGTACTGACACACACAGTAGTGTGTTTTACTGCTACTGCCTGTCTTCAGAGCAGCCTGTGACCGAAAAGGGGGCTCTCTGTAAGCTCACTGAAAGTTTAGTTGTGCTATTGAATGGTCAAAGATCCTCTGTTCAATGGTACTCATTTTATCGACCTTAGAAGGATGAAAAGCCATGTAAACTCATGTGGAATCAAACAAGTGAACATGTGAGTATAGGAGAGCAAACACAGATCCTTGGAGTAGGCACATTAGCTCCTTTGGCCACCAGTGTAATACATAACTGTTACCATACCACATGTCCCAGTAAGATAACGGTGTTCGGACAGTGTAGTGACACACACAGTGGTGTGTTTTACTGCTACTGCCTGTCTTCAGAGCAGCCTGTGACTGAAAAGGGGGCTCTCTGTAAGCTCACTGAAAAGTTTAGTTGTGCTATTGAATGGTCAAAGATCCTTTGTTCAATGGTACTCATTTTATCGACCTTAGAAGGATGAAAAGCCATGTAAACTCATGTGAAATCAAACAAGTGAACATGTGAGTATAGGAGAGCAAACACAGATCCTTGGAGTAGGCACATTAGCTCCTTTGGCCACCAGTGTAATACATAACTGTTACCATACCACATGTCCCAGTAAGATAACGGTGTTCGGACAGTGTAGTGACACACACAGTAGTGTGTTTTACTGCTACTGCCTGTCTTCAGAGCAGCCTGTGACCGAAAAGGGGGCTCTCTGTAAGCTCACTGACTCCTAGCAGTCACTGCAAACCATCCTGAGTGCTCGGTGGCAGCTATATAAGGTATATAAATATTCCATTGCCACCAGTTGACCCCGTGATACTCCGGTCCTAATGGAAGCAGCCCCTTTGAAAGTCAGCAGTATAGTATTATATTGATATAGCTCTCCCTGCCAGTGCACCTCCCTGAAGCCACAGCGCCTGTATATAGCAGTGCAGCTGACCTGCTGTGGCTGCTATTAATAAATACACTTGATGCTTCATCGTTCTGAGCTGCCTGTGCCCCCTGCCTTTACTTTGCTGTGTCGCTGTGCTGTGCAGCCGCTGCCTGGCTGCTTCTGCTCTGTTTTCAGCCTTGGCTGGCAGCGATGGGGTTAACGCTGCTCAAGCAGGAGTAGTGTTCGCCGCTGGATCTGGAAAGCGCATGCGTGCAATCACACGCATGCGCGCTAAACGGCCAGAAGTGGGATCACAGACCGGCAGAGACGGGCAGCGGGCAACGAGAGGAGAAACCGGCGGAATCCAAGGACTGCACGGAAGAGAACAGGACCGGACAACTTAGTTGTAGGAGGTAGGAGGGGGTATCGGTGCACGTGTGTGTGTGTGTGTGTGTATGCTCGTGTGTGTATGTATGTGTGCGACGGCGGGGGGGCCTCGGCGCACTCGTGTGTGTGTGTGTGTATGCATGGGAGAGTGTGTGTCTCTGTATGTATGTATGTATGTATGTATGTGCGTGCGTGCGTGCATGGGTGCTCGTGTGTGTGTCTGTGTCTGTGTGAATGCGCATGCGTGTAGGAGCTTCCCAGGAGACAGCAGCTGGCCACAGCGCTCGTTCGCGTGCGCGTGGCCAGCTCTAATCGCCTCCTCGGAGAGAAAATGCGCGCGCCAGGTGCTGTCTCCTGGGAAGCAGAGTCAGCGACAAAAGATCTCCTGGCGGACACAGCGCTGACGCGCTGTTAAACGCCAGGAGACCTAAAAACCGGGACTTCTGGTCACCCTACCTTTGACCTTTGAGGCCTGAAAATAGAGACCCCTTTCGAGGCCCCCCAAAAAACTGGGGGTGCTCAGACCCCCCCCCCCACTTAAAGCCCTGGGCGTGCCACTGTGAGGCCTGGTTGAATGCATCGAGGGCAGCCCGGATTCCTGCAGCCCGGAGCATGGACAGCCTGGAGAGACAGCGTCCCACCCTATGGCCTACTGCCCGCTGCCAGCTGCTGTTGTATGTCCTGCGGCCCTGGAACAAGACCGCTTTCTCTTTCGCCTCCATTGTGCCCTGCAGCCCCGCAACGAGACCGTCATTACCCTGGCCTAATCGACCACTCTGGGGGTGGCCTCCTATTCCTGCAGTCAGAGTGTGGCACCCCTCTCACCAGCCTATCGCCTGCGGTGAAGGCGGCCCTGTGCCGCGGCCCGGTGCAAGGTCGTCAGCCGCTGCATTTGAACCCTGCGGCCTAGCCTGTTTGCCTTACTCGGATGCGACCCGGTTTTCTTGCAGCCCTGAAGCAAGGCTGTTGCTCCCTGTCTCCTGCTGCCCCCTGCCAGCCGCTTTGGTGATCCTTGCTGTCTGACTTGAGGGCAGCCCGGTTTACTGTCAGCGAGGCCTCGTCCCCCTCCGCCTACTGCTACCCGTCGCTGACTATGTCACCTCCCCCCATATGTCTATTCACCCCCACCTTCAGCCCTGGAGTGAGGTCGGATGTCTGCTTCCCACAAACCAAGGCAGCACCTGGGTGAAAATTATCTTTGTTGGCTCTGGGTTTGCTTACAATATCTATCCTCTTTGGCCTCAGCCCTCTCCCTCAGCCCTGGAACGAGGCCAGATCTCTGTCTCCCACAAACCTAGGCAGCACCTGAGTGATGCTTCTGTTGAACCTGGTTTTTCAAATTTGCGATAGCTGTTTATGGTACATTACATCTTGCTAATTCAATGTCATGTCATGATGTTTCTACTGTGTAGCGAGAATTGCTCCCCACCGCCTACTACCTTGCCACGGGTTGTGGCAGGGAGTGGATTTCTTTCCCCTACCTGTGCCGGTCGGGGGCACCCACTAGCATTCTTCGTTAAGAGGCCGCAACCCACTGTGCACGCCTCACGGCCTTTTCGCCGCACTTACTCCACTAATTTTGCTTGCCAGCACCTTTCAAGTAGCTCTTGCAAGCTCCTCCGTGGTGAGCCTCAGCTCATGGACCCCCTCCTTGGGAGCCACCTTTCTGCCTCGCCTGCGGTCTGAACTTGTCCCTTTATTGCCTGCACCCCGAATGGGTATTGCGCATTGCAATTGCAATGCTTGATCCACTCCTGCAGCCTACCAGCTCATCCTCCTGGCTTCACCTAGTTCCCCTTCTCTCGCCATTATGGCAGGGTCTTGCCTGAAAGCAACAGGGGGCAACTCTTACACCATCGCATACCCTCATAACCTCTCCAGGGCCGCTGCTAAAACCTTCAAACATTCCGTCCTGAGAAGACACCCAGAAACTCTGATCTCCAACCTGTACTTCAACAATGACAAGGGCATCATTACCAATGACCCTATTTCCTACTCTAGAAAAACACACTAAAGCGTGCTGCCATATCAAACCTACTTAGCGTACAGGAATCCAGGGACATTCGGTATGGTGCCAAACTCACGATCGTGCCTTCCTTAAATCTTAGAGCTGACTTTAACATTACCTTATAAAAAAAGGCACCATTATCATCCAAGTAACAGACATAGATCCTAATAAATTTGCTGACTTCTACTTCATCCTCAAAAACAAGAACATAACTCCTGTACGCTTCCCCAGTACCCGCCGTCGCCACCTGACACTTGTCACAGCTCCGGTATATACAGCTCAATGGTAAGGTCCTCCCATTTATGTCTACCAAAGCTGAGGCTACTCCACCATGCACCCCTTCACTCTCCCAAAAGGTGGGTTAGCTCAACTCTACCCAAAGTGTTCCCCACTGGGCTGTATCTCTCCTAGATCTGTTAGAGAACTTCCCTCCACTCTCCCCAACCTCCAGCATCTGACAATAAGGCAACGTCGCTGCCCCCCTCCTCCAAACCTTCCTCCTCGCCTACTCGCTTAGTAACGAACACATACGTCATTCTCAGCTCACCGGACACCCGCCCCAACAGCCCTGTGACCACCCTACTGAGCACGCCTAGCCCTCCTCCCAGAAGCATAGCCTCAGGGCGCTCTAGCTCCACCACCAAGCTTCCCGTTCAGCCACCAGAACTAGTCCTGACCCACAGGTCACCTTTTCACCAATGGACCTTGAACATCAGAGCTTCCAACATAGTTCAGAGCATCCAGAAATCCATTCTCAAGTTGAAGAACATCCTTCACCTCACTGAACACTCAATTGCTAATCTCCAGCTCTCCCACAACTCAGTCCTTCCCCCGCTCATCATGACTTCCCTCCAACCCATGCCGCTGGGCAATAGACACCTTCGCCCTCGCAAATATCCCAACTACCTTTCGGAGGATGAAACTCTAGCCCTCCTCTTATCCTACAAGACCTCTCCTGACGCCCCCAGTCCTCCAGACAAGTAAGATGATTACTTAATTCCTACAGTCTCAATCAACACTAATTGATCGTCAACTCTTCGTAACAGAGGAGTAAACAGCAACAAATTAGCAAAAGTAACCCTATCTTCCCCTACTTGCAACATGTGCCCCGACGCTCCACTCTCTGGCCTCCTACTTAACTGCCAATCAGCAGCGAAGCATGCATCCGACATCGCCACACTCATCCTGAGCCAAAAAACTGAAGTAGCTATCCTAACTGAATCATGGCTTAACGAATCATCGTCACCTTACCTAGATTTACTAGTCCTGCCAAATTATAACATTGTTAGGCTTGACAGGCAAATAAAAAAAGGGGCAGGCATTGCTTGCATCTACTGCTCAGACCTACTCGTTACAGAACTCCATGCCAACCCCACAGATTCCTGCGAATATCTCGCATTTTCCATATGTAATAACGCTACTCAGTTTTGCAAACTGCACACCTTCTAACACCCCCCAGGCAACAATGACACATTCATCGAACACCTCATGGAAATCATTACTGCTAAGCTCTCCCCTCAATGCCGTCAAAGTCTTCCTTGCTGACTAATCACTTACTCTAGCCTGCCTATAACCAACTCACACGAAAGGCTCCATGCTGGATTGGATCATTTCAAAGGCGAAGGCGGTCAGGCTTAACTCAATAGATCCACGCGACTGGTCAGACCACCACGCCATTACCTTCTGGGTACCTGGCTTCCTCATGAAAAGGCCAGGGCAACCTGTGAAACCGAAACTCTGGCTCAGAGACACTAACACCCCTGAGCTCGAGAAGTTGACTGCTCATTGTGAGTATGACCTACACCCCCCCAAACCTATCTAAGGTCAACGATCTCACAGAGCACTACAACTCTACTTTGTCCAACATAATTGATGATCTTGCCCCACTAAAGCTAAAAAGAGCCCAAATCAAAGACAAAAACCCATGGTTCAACGGACCCCTCAACAAGGAAAGAAGAGCTCTCCGGCTACCAGAAAGAAACTGGAGACAGCACCCCTCAGCCTCCCAATTAAATTTCTCCCTCAGACCAGAAATGCATACAATAGGAACATCCTCAAATCCGAAAAAGAGTTCTTCAGATCGGAACAGGATAACTCTAAGAACAGACCCCGTAAGCTCTTTGAAATGGTCAAACACCAATCAAACAAACTAGGTAAAACTTCCCAAGAAACTACTAAATCCCTAATAACCTGTGTGGAGTTCTCCTCCTTCTAAAACAGCCAAAATAAACTCCAGTCGAAACAAACTTAATTCCGCCTGAAACTTCCCAACTCCTCCTGCCCGGACCCATCTCTCTTCTCATCTCCCCCAGGCAACACCCAAAAACAAAGCTCACTGGTCCAACTCCAAGTTATATGATGACCACTCCATCTGAAAAATTCTATCCTCTTTAAAACCGAATAACCACTTTAATGACCCACTCCCCTCCAACTGCTTGGCAGCGAGCTCCCTAATCATCATTCCCATTTGGACTACAATCATCAATGCCTCCCTTCTACAAGGGTCCATACCTGACTCTAAAAACCCGTCAAGTCATCCCCATCTTCAAAAAACCCACTCTGAATCCTGCTATTCCAGACAGTTTCAGACCAATATCCAATATTACTCTTCTTGCGAAAGTGCTGGAGAAATGTGGCAACTTAAACTGAGCCAACACATTGCTAATTTCAACCTATTCGATAATTCCAATCTGGTTTCAAGCCTGGGCACAGCACGGAAACCACCATTCTCTACATTGTAGACGATGCTCTTCAAGCCCTTGACCAAAGCAAAACATTTCTCTTAATCCTACTGGATTTATCTTCGGCATTTGACACAGTCAACCACGAGAAACTACTTGAACGCCTCAAACACAGGATGGGAATAGGAGTAACGTCATCAAATGGTTTGGTTCCTTCCTCTGGAACCGCTCCCAGAGATTTTTAGTCAACAGTAATCTATCTGCTCCTTCCCCGATAAAAATCGATGTCCCACAAGGCTCAACTCTGTCCCCTACCTTCTTCAATCTCTACCTCCAACCGTTAGCTGAAATACTCCGCACTGCCAACATCTCCTCCACATGTACGCCGATGATACTCAGATCTACATCACGATCTCATCTCTAGAGCAGATTAACTGTTTGAATGAGCCCCTGAAGTTGACTGTTCAATGGCTCACCAGCAACTACCTCAAACTGAATGCACAAAAAACTTAATTCCTTCTCATCTCCCCCCTAAAAGCACTACTGACATCCTGGAATGGACTAACTCGATCACAGCAATTAACTGCTCACCGACCATAGTGCAATCTGTCAAATCTCTCGGCATAACCCTGGACAGCAACCTGCATAAGCGTGACCACATCAACTCGATGCCCAAAACTGCCAGGTTTGATCTGAGCTACTTGAGGAAACTAAAACCTTTCCTCGAAGCTGCAGACCTCAAAACCGCAGTTCAGGTGTTAGTTATCTCCAGAATTGAATACGGTTGCTCAACCCTATCTGGCCTACCCACGATCTCCACAGCCCCCCTAAAAGCCTGCCTCAAGACTGCAGCAAGACTCTTAACAGGCTCAAAAACTTTTGACCACACCTCACCGTATCTGAACGCGCTGAACTGGCTTCCTTTTGAAGCCAGAATCCAACACAAACTAGCCTGTATCATGCACAAAGCACTATACGCAAATTCTTCTGTATATCTCGCCCAGAAAATCTTGGTATCTGGGGGAGTCAGAAACTCCCGGTCGGCCAGAGGTCTTGTGCTCCAGCCATCTCGCTTCTGGAAGAAAAAAACATATAATCGTGCCTTTTCTGGGGCTGCAACAAGAATCTGGAACTCACTGCCATCCTTCATCAGAAGAATACCTTCTCTGTCAATCTTTAAAAAGGAAGCTAAAACTTTCCTAAGGAGCAAGTTTCTCCCATAAATCTTTCATCGCGCACACTGCTCTGCAGCATTGCATTTGTTTTCCTGCAAAATTCTTGTCTGCTTGGTTGCTCCTATTCTTTGTACTGATTTATTGCTCCCTCAAATCTAATTGCTGGTTCTCTCTGCATACTGCTGACATGTCACCCATCAAATGTACTGGTTCTCTCTGCATATTGCTGACATGTCACCCCTCAAATGTGGTTCCTGTTTTTCTCTGCATATTGCTGACATATCCCTCCTCTGATTATTGTATATACCCTGTTTATGCCCAATGCAGTCACTTCCTTCTATCCATACCCATGTTTATTGCCTATGTCAACCTTGTATACAAAGTGCTATCCCTGTACAGCGCTCTGATACCCTAACGGGTCACGTTCATGCGCTATAAAACCTTAAATAAATAAATAAACTGTTTTGCTCCTGCTAACCGGAGTTAAACATTTATGTTTTATCAATAGTGGAATATGTTTGTTTTCTTTAAACCAATCTGAGATTTTTTTTAATACCCACATATTGGCAGACGTTTTGAGGGAAGAGCCTATATTAATATTACAAGAGGAGGGAAAGAGCGTAGAGAGAGCAAGAGAAGGACAAGCAACTGGACTGTTCTGTATTGCAACCATTAGGTGTGGTCATTTGTCATCCTTCGGCCAGGTCTTCAGTGACTGGTAAGGTTGTCTGAGAGCTCTCGAAGCTTTTCCCACAGGCGCAGTCCGAGCCAGGTCTCTCTCTTGTACTAAATTAATTTCTGACACTCTCTTCCACTCAGATTTTTTACCTGTTCCATGGAGATCCGTAGCACCAATTCCCTTTTCTGAGGGGACTTTTAGTAATATATTCTATTTCAGAGGGATTCCTGGGTTCTTTAATCCCATATACAGTGAGTTCCGGGGGCCCTGATTGTCCTGCTGAAGAGCTGTCTTGTTCTGTCTCTCCGCTCCTTCCCTGGGCACCCAGTGCCTGTTGATAATGGCCGTGCAGTGGCTGTTAGTCCTCAGAATGCATGGACAGCAGACACTGGCTGCAAACCTCCCTCCAACCTTCTCCACCAGGTCCCCACAAAACCCACACAACAAAGTACACAAGTAAGTAGACACAGCACACAGCATCTTCGTCTCATTCTTTTATTTTCCTTTCTCTCCAGCGCCCTCCCACCGAAGTTCCGTGTACAACAGTTGTGTCTTTGAGCCCTTGCAGAGGATGTTCTCACCGACCTTGTAGATTGTGTTGGGTGTGAATGGGAAAGGGCTGAGAGGACACACAGACCCATGGTCAACAGGCTGGCAGGAAGTTAGAGTTGAGGGTGGTAGGAGAAGGCGGGTTTGTAGAAGACTGACCGAGTGGATGTGCTTTACATTGTCTGCGAGATATTTACACATGGACTTTGCGCCAAAGGTGCGGAAGCCCATACTGGGGTTGTGTTTCATGGAAGGGAACAGAAACAAAATATTTTATTTCTGATTTTAAGGAATGTTAGATCCTGTTCTGTACTGGAGAAGCCTTGCATTCATGTATTTTTGGGCATAACATTTGCGGCACCTGAGGCATAAGCAGGTGACCTCGATCTGATCAGGGCTTTCCCATGTCCCTCAAATGTAGGTGCCACTAGGATTTCCAGTTTGAAAAAACACAGGTTTCCTTGTTCAAGCTGCTCCTTATTTCACCTTCCTTAGTCATCAACATTTTTCAAGTTTAAATGTTTATAAAAAAATCAGACAAAGACAAAATGGCGCCATGCGGTATCAGTGGAACCCAGTGCCTCGATTGGTGGGAGTGAATGGTGCAGAACAATTGCATCTGTCGGAAGCTCGCAGATGCCTTCAAACCTGGCCATCAAGGACAGGACATGTGTAAGATCCTCTCCCGTGCAGGGATTTATGGCAGCAACCCCGTGCGTGGGACCACAGAATAAATAATCACTGCATTGGTCTGAAAAATAAAAACAGGTTAAAAAAACTCACGTGTCTAATTTTCGAAAAACTGTCCATGTAACAATGGCAAAGCAAACTAGGAAGAGATGAAGAACAGAAAATTCACGCAGAAGTGGTCCGCAGGTGTAAATTAATAGTTGACCGGTTGACGATGGCCACACCCGCTCTCTGTATGCATAAAGTACATATGTTGCGTTATGTGTAACTGCATAATCTGAAGTTCTAACTTAGTCCATCAGTCACAAGGTGGTGGAGAGAGGCGTACAGAAAACCATCCTTTGGCTAGTGAGTTGCAAGAATGCTACACAGGAGAGGGGGGTTGGTGCCACCAGTCTTGAAAGCCTCCCTAATTTTGTGGCTGGCTTGAGTTTCATTTGCATCAAGTTGGTCAAGGCGCACTTACTCCCAGCCATGGAGCAACAGTTGTTCCCACCGCAGCCAAATTCAAGTTGTTCGCCCCATCTATAGATGCCTATTTCACAATGGCTGCATGCTGCTAGCTGACTCCCCTTTTATCTTGTCACCCTAGGCCACCCCCAGTACATGTATTTCAACAAGCCAGCCCTGCTTATCCCCTCTTTCTTTATTCTGGTGTGCACTCCACCATCTTAAAGGAAACGTCCCAATGGCAGGACCAGCGTTACCCTCTCCCCGTTATGCCCTTCTATGGGCAAACTCTGTGCCGCTCCCCACAGCCAGAAGAAACAGTTCATGAAACAGCTTTTCCGCGGAGTGTTCAGTACTCCATGTGGCTACCCTGCTCGTAAAACCAGAAAAATACAAAGTATAAAAAAATACCCATCAATGGTTGGTTGCCCACCTCACCTTTCCAGAGCCCTTTTTTGACCTTGCAGAAAGAGTTCTAGCCCCACTTGCAAAAAGTGTACAGCGGGGTGCGAACAGAGGAGCATCTGTGATATTCCTCAGGCCACATCTCTTAGTAGGGCTACCAAGTGCCTGCCCCTGCGATCCCACCGCGAGTGAGCGGGAGGCTTTCCCGCCCCCGCTTTGTTTCAACTCAGGAACATGAATTGTTCCTGGAGAAGCTCCTAGCAGAGGCCAATGTACTTGAGATTGTTCTGGATAATCACGTCTGTCACCGCGTCGAAGACAAACTGGATGTTGCTGGTGTCAGTAGCGCAGGTGAAGTGTGAGTAGATCTCCTTGGTCTCTTTGTTGCGGTTCAAGTCCTCGAACTGGCGCTGGATGTAGACAGCTGCCTCCTCGTAGGTATTTTGCCCCTTGTAGTCTGGGAAGCAGACGGTTAGTGGGATGCGACGGATCTTCTCGGCCAGAAGGTCCTTCTTGTTGAGGAACAGGATGAGGGAGGTGTTGATGAACCAGTTGTTGTTGCAGATGGAGTCGAAGAGGCGTAAGCTTTCTGCCATCCGGCTCTGTGGAGAGGGAGAGAAAGGATCCTTAGTGTTAACAGCAATCATACAGGTTTATACAGAAGCTACAACTACTGCCCTGGTAGGGGAAATGGATTGCTATGTCTTAAAGAAATTCATCACATCCAAAATAGTCTGTTTACGGTCAAGAGGCTGGCTGACGGCTCAACACCCATAGCTAGGAAGTATCCTGTTAACCTGCACCATGGTGCATTGAGGTAACCCATGATGGCACCCTTGAGCCAGTCCTGGAACCTGTTGGAGGCAATAGATGACAGAGAGAAGGTGGAGCCCAAAGTCAAAGGGCTTTGTATTGTCTGGAATGCTGCTACCCACAGGGACCTCACTGAAAAGCACTGGCTTGTCTGAGATCTTTAACCAGTGTGACATAACAAACTGCCCACAATGTAAACTGCCCTCCAGGGATCACTTTAAAATGGCGACAAGTGGTCGATCACTGACCTTCAGATCTACAGAGCTCTGAAGGTAATAAAAGCCACCAGGGTCTCCGGTTTCTTTTAGTAGAGGACAAATTCCATGGGTATATCTGTAAGAGTCAGTGTAGTGCACTTTGTGTTATCAGCCTAACTTGCAGAAATTTCAGACCTCACCCTGTCCAGTTAGTCCAGTTCTCGATGCCCTACAGCCTAGCTTACAATTGGGTGGGAACAGAAAGCATTCCCGTTTGTTGTGGAAGTGATTACACCTCGGTTGACAGTTTTCCCTCTAATGTTGAAATTGCTGGCCGGACGGCCACCTCATACGGATAGAAAGCAGTGTTCATGTCACTGATAGATTTTTCAATGAAGAAGAAACCACAACTGAAGATTAAGCACTTCTCTACAAAATGGAGAATTTTCTGTTACCACCCCACTCTAGGGAACGGTTTAATGTTGGGTGGTCACAGAAAATGCTCATGTTTTTGGAGGAAGTGGTAAATCTTGAGATGGTGAATTCTCCGTTGGAATGACCTCTTCTATACCATCTCTGTGGCCGAGGCAATTCCTGCAGTGGAAGATTCTAAAAGGCGGAGTTACAACTTCATTCATAAATCAAATGTTATGGTATGTTATGTTAATACAGCTTACTATAGAGCACAAATCACCTCCGAAGATGTATCTCAGCGCTAATGATAAACACAGGCAAAAACCTAACACAGAATTTTAAAATAAAATAGTTTTAAGTAGCTTTCTGAATTTGATGTAATCAGAGCAAATGCAAGTATGAAAGGGCAAAGCATAAAGATAGTGTGCACTTACAAAAAATGTGCTCCCATTTTAGCTTCTGGAGCACCTTTCATAAACTCCAAGAGAACCTCATGAGAGAAAACAGTTTTCTCTTAAATATGGTCCATCAAATCGCAGCCGAGGATCAGCATATTTCACAGGATAAAATCACCATAGAAAACACCACAATTCCTCAAATTAATATGTTACCACCAACAAATGGTTTATATTCAGACTACAATCTGTTATCGACCTTTTATGTGGGCTCCTTTTTGTGACCCTCAAAAACAGGCTTTCACTAAATGGAATTCAATGAGGACCATTTCCCGAGTCTGTAATGGTTGCCACAATATGCTCACCACATTGTGACCAGCCAATGAAGGGGGAGGAGGGAGGGAAGTGCCCATTTAGGAGTCTCCCCCTGGATGCCCATTGGAGGTCAGAGTCATCTCACCCTGCCTCCCCTTGTTTCATTCATTTTCAGGATGCAGGGACCATGTCCCTGAGTCCTGTAAGGTTGCCACAACATATCGTTCAAGTTGTGTCTAGCCAATACGGATTGACAGGTACTCTTTAAAGTGGCCAATCAAAGCTTACCCCTATACGCCCAGCCCGAACCCCATCTAAATTCTTGAAAACAGTTGAACAGAGTTATACCAACTTAGAAAAGAATGCTTTCTGAGTAAAGTGCTAACTTTTTGCTACATTCGGTTTATTTACATTCAGCCATTTTTTCGGTTGCTGTGGTAGAATTTTTCTAAGAGAATTAACATGGAAAATCATTGTTTTGGAACCCCACCTTTTTCTTGGCTTTTTGTTTGAGGGATCAAAACCAAACTTTCCAGGAAGGAGCTGAGGTACATGAAGGGTATATTTGGAAACTTTTGGGAAGATTCGTTAAATGAGGCTAAAGTTATGAGTGAAACAAATAATGCTCTTCCTATGGAAACTTTGACCTAACTATAACTACACAGTGGTGACCTACACTGTGTGTGTATATATATATATACACACTCACACACACATATATATATGTATGTGTATATATATATATATATATATATATATATATATATATATATAAATATACACACACACATGCACGCTCTATCTATCTATCTCTCTCTTCCTTAAAACATTTAAATCTGAATCTGTATGTGTATTTAGATATATAGATATATACACAATAAATCAGAGTTAAGCATTTTAAGGAAACAACACTGCTATGCAAGGACTTGTAGTTCAATACATTAATGTGTGTAGCAAGGTGCAGTGTCTGTGTTTTTCTGTCACCTACTAGCACATTCAGCAGCTGTGCTGCCGTAACACAACAGGAGTGCTAGGGCAAATGGAGCTGGGGCACGGGGCCCATAAGCCCTCCCTCAAGAGAAGCCATTATTAGGCACTCCTTGAGCCACGTTCCTAAAGGAAAAGTGAAAATAGGCCAGCTTTACAGCTTTTACGTGATTTGACAAGTAGGAAGACAACCGTTCAAAGCTTTCATCTGAAAGATGTTCTAGAAGGATCTCATGTTCAGCTGTTTCGAAGGAGGCTGAGGAGTCCAATAGAATCCGGGCATCTCTGCTGTCCCCATTTACCATCATTCCTAAGGAAACCTGGACTGTCTCAGTGCAATGGAATAAGAGAAAAGCGGATTGTGCAGGATCTAGACTGTAACCGGCTTCAAGAAAACCCAAAGCTGTTTTAAGGTTTTTAACGAACAGTGATAGTTGTGAGAAGAGGTTTTAATTGGAGATCTTCTTCAATAATGGAATGACCAGCGCTTGTTAACAAGAAATCTGAACCTGAGCAGAAGCAATATGACAGTAATGGTGTGGAGGGAAACATCCATTACCATGCAGTCTTTTCCACTTTTCCACCAATGTTATAATTAGGTGAATATGTTAGTGACAACATTAATGTTTTGAACTAAAACAACTACAGAAATTCAGCATTTATAGTCAGCAAAGCAAACTATAACTTGTGCCCCTGCCATGCACTGCTTATGACCTCACATATGACATCATGGATGACATGTTCTATGACATCGTTTATGACATCATAAAGTGAGAGGACCCAAGGAGAAAAAAGCTCCCGGAGACAATCAGAATGCTCTATTTTTAAATGTGTGCTTCCGCGAGACTCTTGTGGACCCAACCACCCAGATATATATTTTTTTTAACCTTAATCTCTCAAATACTACTGAACAGATTACACCAAATCGCAGAAAGTACAATCTGCTTACCAAGATCCAGCTACCTTCCAAATTTCGGTAGAATTCCTAGACGTAAGAAGACCTTACCTAACTATAACTGCCACTGGGATATATATATATATATATATATATATATATCAAATCCACCAGTTCTGGACTACAATGCTGCGAAGCGGCAACTCACTTGAGGAAGCACTAGCACTACAAAGACCACGAGGCCACGGGGTGGCCACGCCCAGTAGGGCGGGAACTTTGAAATAAAAGTAGATGCATGGAAAATTGCCGTCTTTCACAGCAACCAGCGAGCCTTCAGAACCCATGACTAAGTGCTCTTCAGCACGAAACGCGTCGGGTGTTTGGGACTATATTGAACTGTTGTCTGGCTACTTATCCTGTAACCACGCCACAACCTCCATCAAATAAATGCGGTAATCTGAAACTCCTGTGTGGGCCTTTCCATGTTGGGCGAACTGGTGGATTTGATATGAGCGGCCACGCCTGGGCCGCGGAAAGTGCTCCGCTGTTCATACAGCCCGGCTGTGACGGTAAACGCTGCAGCACTACGGATGGGAGACTGTGTATGGTGGTTATCACGAGTGGTGATTTGCAGGTCTGAAGCCACACAGACCCACTTGGGATCAATTTTATCTGGACTACAATGCTGCGAAGCGGCAACTCACTTGAGGAAGCACTAGCACTACAAAGACCACGAGGCCACGGGGTGGCCACGCCCAGTAGGGCGGGAACTTTGAAATAAAAGTAGATGCATGGAAAATTGCCGTCTTTCACAGCAACCAGCGAGCCTTCAGAACCCATGACTAAGTGCTCTTCAGCACGAAACGCGTCGGGTGTTTGGGACTATATTGAACTGTTGTCTGGCTACTTATCCTGTAACCACGCCACAACCTCCATCAAATAAATGCGGTAATCTGAAACTCCTGTGTGGGCCTTTCCATGTTGGGCGAACTGGTGGATTTGATATGAGCGGCCACGCCTGGGCCGCGGAAAGTGCTCCGCTGTTCATACAGCCCGGCTGTGACGGTAAACGCTGCAGCACTACGGATGGGAGACTGTGTATGGTGGTTATCACGAGTGGTCATTTGCAGGTCTGAAGCCACACAGACCCACTTGGGATCAATTTTATCTGGACTACAATGCTGCGAAGCGGCAACTCACTTGAGGAAGCACTAGCACTACAAAGACCACGAGGCCACGGGGGGGCCACGCCCAGTAGGGCGGGAACTTTGAAATAAAAGTAGATGCATGGAAAATTGCCGTCTTTCACAGCAACCAGCGAGCCTTCAGAACCCATGACTAAGTGCTCTTCAGCACGAAACGCGTCGGGTGTTTGGGACTATATTGAACTGTTGTCTGGCTACTTATCCTGTAACCACGCCACAACCTCCATCAAATAAATGCGGTAATCTGAAATTCCTGTGTGGGCCTTTCCATGTTGGGCGAACTGGTGGATTTGATATATATATATATATATATATATATATATATATATATATATATATATATATACATATATATATATATATATATATATAAATATAAATATATATATATATATATATATATATATATACATATATATATATATATATATATATATATAAATATAAATATATATATATATATATATATATATATATATATATATATATATATATATAAATATATAAAGAAAAAAAGCGATCCACTCCGAAGCAAAAGTGAAGAGGACACAGCAGGGGAAATTCAGGCAGCCGTTTATTTCACAAAGTGCAGGGCATAATGCATTTCGGCAGTGCTTGCCTTCTTCAGATGCCTTTAGCACGGAGCAACGCTTAGTCCCTTCTTTAACACTTCCATGCTAATGACAAGGTCAGCTCGTCATGGAGTTGCCATTCATTTCAATGGAAATTACAGTAAAATTCATGAGGTGCCTTAGCATGCAAGTGGTTAAATACTACACGGCCCTCCCATGGGCGGGAGTCTAGCTGAAGTATGTATGTATATATATATATATATATATATATATTTATATTTTTTCCAATAGGTGTGCTCAGCACTTGAGGGTGCACACGCGCAGACCGCAATTCATTTTTTCTGGCACCCGAAGCACACCAACCCTGAGTGTTATGCCTGACGCGTTTCGGTTAGTCCCTTAATCATAGGCTCACTCGACAATTGGCATGTCAGCTGACACTTTATTAAACAAGGCTCCAATCAGCTCATTACTTGCTAGCTTGAAAAAATGAATTGCGGTCTGCGCGTGTGCACCCTCAAGTGCTGAGCACACCTATTGGAAAATATATTTATATTTATATATATATTTTTTTATATATATATATAACAATGTTCCTGCTCACCACTCCACAGTGAGAACAGCCAGGTAAGGATCTCTTCCAAATTACTTTTAAACAATCACAGCATCAGAAGGCAAGAAAGGCAGCAAGTCTTTTTCAAGTGAAAAGGCAGGATTTTTATTCCACACAACAAATATATAAAATTTAAATAACTATTTATAAAGGGAGGTAATGTTTGGGTTCAGGCTACTATCATTTAAGGGAGATAAGGGTAATTGTTACAGTACACACTGACAGACCCCCACCAGCCATATTTTGAAATCACAGCCAGTCCTACAGTGATCTCTGTACCTTCACAGGAGCCTTCGCCATGATGGCTTTAGACCAGGCACGAGAAGTTTAATGAGTGGTCCCGTACCATACTTTTTTGTTTTTGAAAAGCAAACTCCCAAAGCAGGATTTTGTCTTACTAATGACAGTGACACCCTGGTAGTTTTCTCCCAGTATGTGTGGGTCATTAGTATTTTTTATGTTTGGGACCACCTAGTTTTCCCTGGAAGTCCTAACGAGGAAAAAACACATCAGACTTTCTACTCTAAATAGGGTGAGTGGAGTGATCTTGTCACACTGACGTCCCCAACACTGCCAGGTCTGGTGTCAGGTTCCAAAACGTGGAGGCAGCGGGGGCCTGATTGTCTGTATGACTCAAAATAGAGCAGGCGGGCCACAGTTTGATGGACAGAGTACTATGCCACAAATGTATTGAGTCCTTTGTCTGCCAAACTATTAATCAGGTTCTCGTGATCTTCTGGAGATAGGAGCTTGAAATCTCTCAAGACTAGACGTGGCACCTGATTACCAAGAACTCCAGACATCTCTACAGGCCTTATGGTAACAAAGGAAACGACATACAAACTGTAGACCGCTAGGGAGTTATAAAGAAGCGGAGAATGTTCGGCAATCAGATTACAAAGTCTGGAGCTCTTCAAAGTCTTTACGTTTAAAAAATCTCTTTCGAGCAGATTTTGACAGCTGAAATTTTAGCATCATAATATGATGGCCGAGTTTCTTGAATACTTTTTCCTGTTTTCTTTAGTCCAAGGTAGTCGGTTACCTTTCAGCATACTGTCAAAATCTTGTTCAAGTCTTTTACAACAGCATTTTGCCGCCTTGAGATTTTGCGAGCACGCTGAATGCATCTTCCAAAATTACAGCCAATCAGCCCACACTTTTTTATTGGGTCTGTCTCTGTGGAGGATCTTATAGCCAGGAGGGATCACAATCACAATGCCAGGGCAAGGTGCTTTCAGCATCCATGTTTCTGTCAAGAAAAAAGTATCAAGCTTCAAATCAACTATAGGTTTTGCAAGCTCAATGATCTATTTCACCAAAGACTACATGTTGCGCGGTGAACTTATATTTCACACAAAGATTGCGCTGTTTGGTTGGAGGTTAATGATGGTGCATGTAGTTACTGCAATCTAATCTGGTATTAGACAGAGCGCATGGGTGTCTATTGAAAGAAGCTGAGGACAAGTGGATGGAGCCAAACTTACGAGTGTAAGTCACTACTGAAAAAACATAATAAGTCCAACACCATACTTGGTTGACCGCAGTACTGTAACACCCTCCCAATGAAAATAATGGAGGCAGGGACTTAAAAGCGAACCCAGAGAAAATAATGTTAAATAAAATGAAATGATTTCAAATTGTTAAAGGTATAACTAATTATAATTGAATGTTAAAATAAATGGAAGTAGTACATGTTCAGTATTTAATTATAAAATATTTTACTAACCTTTTTACATTTAAAAATGTTATTACAACATAATTAATTTACTTTAAATTATACATCACTTTTAATCATTACTAATGCAGAAGTATTTTTTTTATTTTGGGTGGTAATTTATCTTTAAGTTTGAACTTAAAATAAATCATAATTTAATATAAAATATTTACAATAATTATGTATTTAATTCAAGGTTAAAGTAGTGTTGTAGCATTTTGTTCTCTCATTGTACATTTAAAATAAATATATAAAAGTAATTTACATTAATATTCAACATAAAAATATATTTAGACAACGTTTTCTAACTTAAATAAACTGTGTTAATTTCACCTTTATTTTACCATGTGAAGATCTCTGCCCTGAATGCAGAGTGTTCCTATATTAAAATATAGGGAAATTTTGAATAATGTGTTTAACTTAGAAAAAAAAATGTATGTTGATTATAAATGTAAATTAATTTGATATATGTATTTATATTGTAAAACTGAAGAAAAAATGATTCAGCACTAATAACTTATCTTTTTTGAATGTAAATAGTTTAAATGAAATTAATTTTTCTGATGTGTAAGTTAAATGATAAACCCCCACCTAAAGTAAAGTTTAAAAAAGTACAGTTTTAATACAATTTGTTACCTTAATTTTAAATGCAAAATGGTTATTAAATATGTTATAGTTAAATAATATCCATGCACTATTTGCATATGCTTTTTAACATGAAATCAAAACTAATTATATTTTTAACTATTTTAACTATTTTTATTTAATTGAACATTATTTCTGATGGAGTTTAAATTTAAGTCTCTAAGTCCAATATTTTCTACTGGAGGGTGTTGTGGTACTAGTGGTTCGTAGAGTGTGGTGCTGGACTTGCTTAAGCTCTAAGCTGGAGTAATTTATACTGTTTTGGGTCCCTTTTGGATGTAGTAACTTTTGAAGTGCAGTTTATGAACAGCAATGGACTTTGGGGCGTATGTAGGTAATTTTCGTTTTTGCGATTCTCAAATTGCGATTTTTAGGGAATCGCAATTAGAGAATCGCAAAATGAAATGTAGGTAGGATTAGCAATTTTTTTTGCAAATCCCACTTATTCCTTATTTGCGACTCGCAAATTGAGATTCACAAATAAGGAATACCTTCTCATTCATTCATATGGGCAAGAAGGCCCATAGGAATGAATGGGAAGACATTCTCAATTTGTGATTCTCAATTAGAGAATCGCAAATTGAGAATGCAATTTCAGGGTTGTAAGGGTGTCAATAGGACACCCTTTTGCACCCCTGAAATTAACATGTGTGCACATGTGGCCCACATACATGCCATAAGGGCATGTACGTGACCCACATGGCACTTTGAAAAATGCCAAAAAGTGCATTTTTCAAAGAAATCGCAAAATACCACCAACCTGAAGTTGGTGGTATTTTGCGATTCCTTAAGCCAAAATTTGCACAACTTGGGTGCTTCTTACATTGCATTTAAGGAATAGCAATTTGCGATTCCTTAAATGCAATAGCAAAATAAGGAATTGCAAATTTTGCGATTCCCTATTTTGCATGTGGGTTTTTGTGTGCTACATAGCACACTGCCCTAATTGCGATCGCAAATGCTGAAATTCTGCGAATTTCAGCATTTGAGAGCGCAATTAGGCTTCCTACATATGGCCCTTACTCTTTTGTGGGTGGGTGCACGTCTCTCCCTAAAACCCTCCTGAACCCCTCCATACCCCTGCCTTATCAAAAGTACTCCCCATTTTCAAGTCACTTCTCTCTATCCCATACACATTTACTAGTAAAAGGTATACCTTTGTGTGCGGAGACTCTGCAGTTAGGACGGAGAACTCCACACAAAAAAGAATAGGCGGGTTGGAGGAGGAACGTCCGCATGTAGGTTTGTGAACAGAATTTCGTAGTATGTTAGTAGCACTATTGTAGAGCTACAAAACGTCCTACAAAATGCAGTTTGTTAATAGGTCTCTGAGTTTTTCCGGGACAAATTATTGCTCCCCCAACATAAGAGCCTCGACCCTAGCAGTGATTTTGAATAGCGAGAAAAGAGAAATGTTTCTTTCCTGGAGATCTCTTTATCCATACCTCATTTATTTATTTAGTGCGATATTTTCGGATAGAGAAGATACATGTGCTCCTTTTGGTTACTTCAAAAAGTTCTGTGGCTAAAATGTGTGTAAGGTGATGAATGGACAGCTACAGTCCAGTGGGTAAAAGGAAGTCCCCAATCCAGTGGTCTGCGTTCTCCGTCCCGGGGATGTTGAATTTAGGTATATCTGGGAAGGAACAGTTCAGACCTTTCCTGAAACAAATGTAGTTTGAATCCACCCTCATGTTTGAGTTCAGTGTGTTTCATAGCCTGGTTTCAAAGACTCCCAGAGATCTGCCGCCATGTTTGTCCTGCTGGATGGCTCATTGGGAGATCAAGTTTGCCATCGCCTATTGAAGTTTTGTGTTGGGTACATCAACCCAGAAGTTATCTTGGTTGACTGCCTTAGTAAGCCCTGTGTACAGTACAAGGAGCGTTAAACTTTACTCTGCATCCGTTGGGATCCAGGGGAGTTCTTTCAAGACTTCTTTAAGGTGGTTGTGCCCCTTCAGGTCAGCCGTGTTCTAGCCAGTTGTGTTGGGGTCTTTGAAGTCTTTCTATGAGTTTGTTTGGTAGCTTGGAAGTCTTTCTATGAGTTTGTTTGGTAGCCTGGGGCAAACGTTGTTTAAGTCTAAGCGAGCCATCAAAAGGGCTCTAGTGAAGATTGATGTTGAGATCAGAAGAGTGAGGGATACTCGAAGGTCGGGAGAGCAGCAGTGGGACCGCACTTCACCACCACATTGACCTTGGGAATGAAGGAGCCTTCAGAGTTAAATATCGCTTCCGGTTTCCTAACTTTCAATGCAGTGACAGGTGATTTCAGCCCTGAGGCTGGAGCATTACTCAAAAGCAAGTGAGGTGGGTTCCAATCCTCCCACAATCACCATTGTTATCTTCAGGCAAATACCATTCCCCTTCATAGATAACAATAAGTGGTCCAGGAAGCTGGAGATGCTGTTCTGGTTTGAGGGCCTGGTTTGTCATTGAGTACGGAGTCCAGCGCCATCCGCATGCATTTGGAGGTTTGAGTGATGCTGCTCTCCAAGAGCTGCGCCTCAGGCAAACGTAGATGCTGATGAGAAGGCAGGACAGGGATGTTCTTTGAGGCACTTCATATAACACGCTGCGAGGTGATGATATGATGGTCCAGGTGGGACTTGTTAGATGCTTTTGGAGAGGAAGGACCAGAGCCATTACATAGATCCAGTGGCCCTGGTAGTACAGCATGGTCCACGCCGTCGTAGACTGCGTAGAGGCCGAGTAGTATGAAGGGTATTTCATCCAAGGACAACAGCAGATCTTCTCTGACCTACGCCTGGAGGTTTCAGTGCCCCTTGCTAGCCAGCCTGGCGACGGTGAAAGGTGAGGTTTACTTCAATGAGACCAGTGGACGCATTCTATAAACACTGCATTTAGGACCGCTAAAAGTAATGAAGCTGTTACACTGGATCTGATCCCAGGGCAGATTCTCAGATTTTCTTTCCCTTAGAACTGGGATACACCTGGCAGTTCTATCCGAATGGTTATGGTCCCTGTGAGTGATGCTGGCGGAAAGTTACTTACCTGTACGTGTAACCTGTGTAAGCTGTAACGTGTAACCTGTAACGTGTTCTCAGCTGACCATGTTTCCTTCTCCTTGGGAAATCGTTTGCTATCCGCGTAACTGAGTTCAGTATTTGCCAGTGTTTTGAACAGACCCAAGCCCATTTTATTGGACCGGGAATGTAAACCTGCGGATGTCGTCCTCACTTTTATACTCTACATGTGCGGATTAGATGCATCCGAAGCTGTGCAGTTTGCGATAATCACAAGAAACAATGAAACAGCTGTAGCGCTCCTTGGTTTTTTAAGCAGCATTAGCGGTCCCTGGTGGCGGAAGGAGACTTTGTCGTTAGGGAAGGGAGCATGAGCGATTTGTGGTGGTGAAAGAAGCGGGTGGTGTGGAAGGGCAGTAATGAAGGGGAAACGGCCATTACAGCGAAGCCTTTACAACGAAATCGTTAACCACGCATGCAGTACAACGCATGCGTGGTTAACACGAAAGCCTTTACCACGCATACCTTTACTACGAGGTTTGTAGTAAAGGTATATGTGGTAAAGGTAAAAAGTAAAAAAAGGGGGGTTTGGGGGGGTCTCCCCCCCAAAAAAGAAACTCACCTGAAGTCACGTCGGGTTTCAGCGTCGTTTAAGAGAAAACGGTAAACTTCCGCTTTCTCTTAACGACGTATGACGTCACCACGCTAGTAATTGTGGTAAATGTTATGCGTGGTAAACGAATTCCGTTGTAACGCATGCGTGGTAAAGGCATGCGTTGCAACGGAATTCGTTGTAACCTCATATATTCGTAATGAAGTGACAGTCCGCAGCTGTGAAAGGGACAGTCCGTATCTGTGGAACGGTCAGTACAGGCGGTCCATAGCTGTGGAAGGGAAGGGACAGCCCGTAACTGTGAAAGGGGCAATTCGTCGCTGTGGAAGAAGCACTGTGTAGCTGTGCAAGAAACAGTCCGTAGCTGTGGAAGGAAGCTGTTCATGGTACTTCAAGGCGCTATCCATGATGGTGAAAGAAGGGAGAGCTGATAATGGTATTTAAGGAAGCTCTCCATGGCGCTAACAATAAAGTAAGCTGTCCAAGGTGGTGAAAGAAGGGAGAGCTGTCCATGGCGCTAACAGTAAAGTAAGCTATCCATGGCAGTGAAAGAAGGGGGCGCGGTTCATGGCACTTCAGGGAGCTGTCCAAGGTGCTAACAGCAAAGTAAGCTATACATGGCGGTAAAAGAAGGGGGGAGCGGTTCATGGTACTTCAGGGAGCTGTCCATGGCGCTACCAGTAAGGTAAGCTATCCATGGGAATGAAAGAAAGAAGGGAGCGCTGTTCATGGTATTTCAAGGAATTTTCCATGGTAACTATAATAATGCCAGCTATGCATTGTGTTAAAAGACGGGAAAGCTGTCCATGGTGCTGATAGTAAATTAAGCTATCCATCGCGTTGAAAGAAGGGGGAGCTGTCCATGGTGCCAACAGTAAAGTAAACTATCCATGGTGGAGAAAGAAGGGAGAGCTGTTCATGTTACTTCAAACAGCTAATCATCGTGATAAAAGAAGAGGCAGCTGTTCATGGTATTTAAGATAAAGTAAGCTACTTATGGTGGTGAAAGATGGGGAGCGGTTCATGGTACATCAAGGAGCTGTCCATGGTGCTGATAGTACAATAGGCTACCGATGGTGGTGAAAGAAGGGGGAGCTGTTCTTGCTTAGCTGTCCATGGTGCTGAGAGAAAGGAAAGCTGTCCATGGTGCTGATAGTAAATTAAGCTATCCATGATGTTGAAAGAAGGGAGAGCTGTCCATGGTATTTATAGCACATTAAAGTATCCATGGCGGTAAAAGATGGGGGAGAGCGGTTCATGGCACTTCAGGGAGCTGTCCATGGTGCTGATAGTACAATAGGCTACCGATGGTGGTAAAAGAAGGGGGAGCTGTTCTTGGTTCTTCATTAGCTGTCCATGGTGCTGAGAGAAAGGAGAGCTGTCCTGATGCTAGAAGGAGCTGTAACTCCATGAACAGTTGGTAGCTTATGGAGCAGGAACTCTATTTTGCGGTGAAAGAAGGAGTGGCTGCATGTGCTGATGAGAGGAGTACCTCTCTCTAGTGATTCATGGAGCAGGAGGTCCCCATCAGGGAGAATGAAGGGTTCATGGAGCTGTCCGTGGTGGTGACAGGAAGGGGAGGCGTCTTGACGGTGAAAGGAGCGGGAGCCATTCATGGTAGTTTATAGAGGAGGATTCTCTTCGTGTCTGTGTATGGACCTAGACCTATCCACGTGTTTAATGGAGGGGGCGCTGTCTCTGTTAAAGACTTGTCCTTCGTTGCAGTGTTTTGAGCTTCCAGTGGTGGTAAAAGGTGTATCTTCTGTCAATGCAGGAAAGAGGAGCTCTCCGTGGTAGTGGCACAGCCCATGGTGATGACAGAGGCTGATGCAGTCTGCATTGGTCAGTGGGGGTGGATGAAGCTGCCCCTGGTGATGGAAGAAGCAGTCCATGTTTGTAAGAGCAGTGGGGGGGCCTGTTGTGGACACGGTGATTGAAGTAGGCCTTTAAACTGTCTCCAGGTGGTCGTAGTGGTTGAACAGTCTGTGGGTGCAGTGCTTGGAGTGGAATGTGCATATCACAATCGGTACATGATACTGTACAGCTCTCTCTTCATGGTGCCTGCATATCATCAACTGTTGTACACTAGAGTTTATACTTTCAACTTGCATACTGTAACGCGTTACCAGGCCATTCTAAGTTATGTACTCGAGTACATGGTACTTTACGCTTGAATTCTATAATGTGCTACCAGGCCATTCTCCGTTAGGTACTAGACGACTACATGGCACATTACGCTTGCATACTATAATGCGCTAGCAGGCCATGCTCTGTTACGTACTTGACTACATGGTACCTTATGCTTGCATTCTATAATGTGCTATAATGTGCTGCTATGTACTGGAGTACATGGTACTTTACGCTTGCATACTATTATGTGTTACCAGCCCATGCTCAGTCATGTACTAGAGTACATGGTACTTTACGCTTGCATACTATATTGTGCTACAAGGCCATGCTCTGTTATGTACTAGAGTACATGGTACTTTACGCTCGCATACTATAATGTGCTACAAGGCCATGCTCTGTTATGTACTAGAGTACATGGTACTTGACGCAAGCATACTAGAATGCGCTACAAGGCCATGCTATGTTATGTACTAGAGTACATGGTACTTGACGCTCGCATACTATAATGTGCTACAAGGCCATGCGCTGTTATGTACTGGAGTACATGGTACTTTACGCTCGCATACTATAATGTGCTACAAGGCCATGCTCTGTTATGTACTAGAGTACATGGTACTTTACGCTTGCATACTATATTGTGCTACAAGGCCATGCTATGTTATGTACTAGAGTACATGGTACTTTACTCTTGCATACTATAATGTGCTACAAGGCCATGCGCTGTTATGTACTAGAGTACATGGTACTTTACGCTCGCATACTATATTGTGCTACAAGGCCATGCTATGTTATGTACTAGAGTACATGGTACTTTACGCTCGCATACAAGGATGCGCTACAAGGCCATTCTCTGTTGTGTACTCGAGTACATGGTACTTTACGCTCGCATACTATATTGTGCTACAAGGCCATGCGCTGTTATGTACTGGAGTACATGGTACTTTATGCTCGCATACTATATTGTGCTACAAGGCCATGCTATGTTATGTACTAGAGTACATGGTACTGTACGCTTGCATACTATAATGTGCTAGCAGGCCATGCTATGTTATGTACTAGAGTACATGGTACTTTACGCTCGCATACAAGGATGCGCTACAAGGCCATTCTCTGTTGTGTACTCGAGTACATGGTACTTTACGCTCGCATACTATATTGTGCTACAAGGCCATGCGCTGTTATGTACTGGAGTACATGGTACTTTACGCTCGCATACTATATTGTGCTACAAGGCCATGCTATGTTATGTACTAGAGTACATGGTACTTTACGCTCGCATACTATATTGTGCTACAAGGCCATGCTATGTTATGTACTAGAGTACATGGTACTTTACGCTCGCATACAAGGATGCGCTACAAGGCCATTCTCTGTTGTGTACTCGAGTACATGGTACTTTACGCTCGCATACTATATTGTGCTACAAGGCCATGCGCTGTTATGTACTGGAGTACATGGTACTTTACGCTCGCATACTATATTGTGCTACAAGGCCATGCTATGTTATGTACTAGAGTACATGGTACTTTACGCTCGCATACTATATTGTGCTACAAGGCCATGCTATGTTATGTACTAGAGTACATGGTACTTTACGCTCGCATACAAGGATGCGCTACAAGGCCATTCTCTGTTGTGTACTCGAGTACATGGTACTTTACGCTCGCATACTATATTGTGCTACAAGGCCACGCTTTGTTATGTACTGGAGTACATGGTACTTTACGCTTGCATACTATAATGTGCTACAAGGCCATGCGCTGTTATGTACTGGAGTACATGGTACTTTACTCTTGCATACTATAATGTGCTAGCAGGCCATGCTATGTTATGTACTAGAGTACATGGTACTTTACGCTCGCATACTATATTGTGCTACAAGGCCATGCTATGTTATGTACTAGAGTACATGGTACTTTACGCTCGCATACAAGGATGCGCTACAAGGCCATTCTCTGTTGTGTACTCGAGTACATGGTACTTTACGCTCGCATACTATATTGTGCTACAAGGCCATGCGCTGTTATGTACTGGAGTACATGGTACTTTACGCTCGCATACTATATTGTGCTACAAGGCCATGCTATGTTATGTACTAGAGTACATGGTACTTTACGCTCGCATACTATATTGTGCTACAAGGCCATGCTATGTTATGTACTAGAGTACATGGTACTTTACGCTCGCATACAAGGATGCGCTACAAGGCCATTCTCTGTTGTGTACTCGAGTACATGGTACTTTACGCTCGCATACTATATTGTGCTACAAGGCCATGCTATGTTATGTACTGGAGTACATGGTACTTGACGCAAGCATACAAGAATGCGCTACAAGGCCATGCTATGTTATGTACTGGAGTACATGGTACTTTACGCTCGCATACTATATTGTGCTACAAGGCCATGCTATGTTATGTACTGGAGTACATGGTACTTTACGCTCGCATACTATAATGTGCTAGCAGGCCACGCTTTGTTATGTACTAGAGTACATGGTACTTCACGCAAGCATACTAGAATGCGCTACCAGGCCATTCTCTATTATGTACCAGAGTACATGGTACTTTACGCTCGCATACTATAATGTGCTACTAGGCCATGCGCTGTTATGTACTGGAGTACATGGTACTTTACTCTTGCATTCTATAATGCGCTAGCAGGCCATGCTCTGTTACGTACTTGACTACATGGTACCTTATGCTTGCATTCTATAATGTGCTATAATGTGCTGCTATGTACTAGAGTACATGGTACTTTACGCTTGCATACTATTATGTGTTACCAGCCCATGCTCAGTCATGTACTAGAGTACATGGTACTTTACGCTCGCATACTATTATGTGTTACCAGCCCATGCTCAGTCATGTACTAGAGTACATGGTACTTTACTCTTGCATACTAGAATGCGCTACCAGGCCATTCTCTATTATGTACCAGAGTACATGGTACTTTACGCAAGCATACTATATTGTGCTACAAGGCCATGCTATGTTATGTACTAGAGTACATGGTACTTTACGCAAGCATACAAGGATGCGCTACCAGGCCATTCTCTGTTATGTACCAGAGTACATGGTACTTTACGCTCGCATACTATAATGTGCTACTAGGCCATGCGCTGTTATGTACTGGAGTACATGGTACTTTACTCTTGCATACTATAATGTGCTACTAGGCCATGCGCTGTTATGTACTGGAGTACATGGTACTTTACTCTTGCATACTATAATGTGCTACTAGGCCATGCGCTGTTATGTACTGGAGTACATGGTACTTTACGCTCGCATACTATATTGTGCTACAAGGCCATGCTATGTTATGTACTGGAGTACATGGTACTTTACGCTCGCATACTATATTGTGCTACAAGGCCACGCTTTGTTATGTACTGGAGTACATGGTACTTTACGCTTGCATACTATAATGTGCTAGCAGGCCACGCTTTGTTATGTACTAGAGTACATGGTACTTTACACAAGCATACAAGAATGCGCTACAAGGCCATTCTCTGTTGTGTACTCGAGAACATGGTACTTTACGCTTGCATTCTATAATTCGCTAGCAGGCCATGCTCTGTTATGTACTAGAGTACATGGTACTTTACGCTTGCATACGATAATGCGCTACAAGGCGACGCTTTGTTATGTACTGGAGTACATGGTACTGTACGCTTGCATACTATAATGTGCTAGCAGGCCACGCTTTGTTATGTACTAGAGTACATGGTACTTTACACAAGCATACAAGAATGCGCTACAAGGCCATTCTCTGTTGTGTACTGGAGTACACGGTACTTTACGCTCGCATTCTATAATTCGCTAGCAGGCCATGCTATGTTATGTACTGGAGTACATGGTACTTTACGCTCGCATACTATATTGTGCTACAAGGCCACGCTTTGTTATGTACTGGAGTACATGGTACTTTACGCTCGCATACTATATTGTGCTACAAGGCCACGCTTTGTTATGTACTGGAGTACATGGTACTTGACGCTTGCATACTATAATGTGCTAGCAGGCCATGCTATGTTATGTACTAGAGTACATGGTACTTTACTCTTGCATACAAGAATGCGCTACAAGGCCATTCTCTGTTGTGTACTCGAGTACATGGTACTTTACGCTCGCATTCTATAATTCGCTAGCAGGCCATGCGCTGTTATGTATAAGAGTACATGGTACTTTACGCTCGCATACTATATTGTGCTACAAGGCCATGCTATGTTATGTACTAGAGTACATGGTACTTTACGCTCGCATACTATAATGCGCTACAAGGCCATGCTATGTTATGTACTAGAGTACATGGTACTTTACGCTCGCATACTATAATGCGCTACAAGGCCATGCTATGTTATGTACTGGAGTACATGGTACTTGACGCTTGCATACTATAATGTGCTAGCAGGCCATGCTATGTTATGTACTAGAGTACATGGTACTTTACGCTCGCATACTATAATGCGCTACAAGGCCATGCTATGTTATGTACTAGAGTACATGGTACTTTACGCTCGCATACTATAATGCGCTACAAGGCCATGCTATGTTATGTACTGGAGTACATGGTACTTGACGCTTGCATACTATAATGTGCTAGCAGGCCATGCTATGTTATGTACTAGAGTACATGGTACTTTACGCTCGCATACTATATTGTGCTACAAGGCCATGCTATGTTATGTACTAGAGTACATGGTACTTTACGCTCGCATACTATAATGCGCTACAAGGCCATTCTCTGTTGTGTACTCGAGTACATGGTACTTTACGCTCGCATACTATATTGTGCTACAAGGCCATGCTATGTTATGTACTGGAGTACATGGTACTTGACGCAAGCATACTATAATGCGCTACAAGGCCATGCTATGTTATGTACTAGAGTACATGGTACTTTACGCTCGCATACTATATTGTGCTACAAGGCCATGCTATGTTATGTACTAGAGTACATGGTACTTTACGCTCGCATACTATATTGTGCTACAAGGCCATGCTATGTTATGTACTAGAGTACATGGTACTTTACGCTCGCATACTATAATGCGCTACAAGGCCATGCTATGTTATGTACTAGAGTACATGGTACTTTACGCTTGCATTCTATAATTCGCTAGCAGGCCATGCGCTGTTATGTATAAGAGTACATGGTACTTTACGCTTGCATACTATAATGCGCTACAAGGCCATGCGCTGTTTCGGACTCAAGTACGTGGTACTTTACGCTTGCATTCTATAATCTGGCAGCAGGCCATGCTCTAGTATGTGCTACAGCTGGTGGTATCTTATGCTTGCTTACTATAATGTCCTACTAGGCCATGCTCGTTTATGCACTATTATAAAGAAGTAAGGGCACCCCAATATCTCCTAGCGAGCCTGGGTCTTTGTATACAGCAAAAACAAAAGGGTTAGGCAGGGGGCAGGCAGAGGGCAGGCAGAGGGCAGGCAGGGGGCAGGCAGGGGGCAGGCAGGGGGCAGGCTAGGGGCAGGCAGAGGGCAGGCAGGGGGGCAGGCTGGGTGCAGGCTAGGGGCAGGCAGAGGGCAGGCAGGGGGGCAGGCTGGGTGCAGGCAGGAGGGGTCATTCAAAACACAAAGAACTGCGCATGGATCACTCACTCAAGCCTCACTTATGACTTCCATCTTCCCTCGAGACACCTGCTCTCCACTTCACTAGCCCCGCACATGTCCCCCGCACCCATCGCACCCGCAGCGGGGGCCGCGTGCTCTCCTACATCGCCACCAAAGCCTGGAATGACCTCCTCTTACACCTACGAACGGTCCCTCCCTGGCAGTCTTCAGAAAGAAACCCAGGACCTGGCGTTTCGAGCGCTGCAACGTCAGCGCCCAGAAACCCCGAGGGGCGATAGTGCTGCGCTTCAGAAATGATCCATTATAATTGCACGTAAATTCAATGAAGAGAGGGGAAATGTATCCAAAGATTTACATGTGAAATAACAAATGTTATGGCGTACAATGACTTGTAGCAAAGGCACAAAGAACCCAAAACGACTGAAATGACATGTCATATTTCCAGTTCAGTTGATGATGAGGGGTTATGTGTTCCAGCACACAACATTCAGAAGACCCTAAGAAAGTTCTGTAATGCACAATTCATCAAACATCAGGTGAGTGCTGGTCCCTTCCTCCCAACCAGAGCTCTTTAGTGGGGAAAGTAAAGAAATCGGCAGATGAAACAAATCCGATCAGAGCCGACGTTTCGATCAAAGAGCGAGTGAATAAGCGAGGCCCTCATCAGGACCAGGCTAAGATAATACTTAAACAGCCCCGTGGGTGACTGTAGAAGGCAAACTTCACAAATAACTATGAAGAAATCTGACAAACCAAGCCATCAACTGACGCGGACTTGTAAACGTAGAGTTACAACGAATGTATTCTATTGGCAAGTACCTTAGAGATCAGGCCTACATACTATACAGCGCTACATACTATACTATACTGTGCTACAGCCCATGGGACCTTACACTGAGCCCAGCAGGCCACCATCCCTGGGAGGCCAACTATTCCCAAGGGGGTCTCAAATTGCAAGTGACTCATTAGTATTCATGAGCCTCGCATTTTGCGACCCCATTGGGAATCGCAATCAGTGTCTCTGACACTGTTGAACATTCCAAATTGCGACTTGCAATTGAGCGCAAATTGCGAGTCGCAATTTGGAATGGTCGTACATCTGGCCCTTTAAGCCCATGGGAGAAGTGTGGCTCACTGGTTAGAGGAGGCAGTCCCTGATGCAGAGGTCAGACCCGGGACCAGGGTTCAATCCCCGACGCGGCAGGGTCTTGAGCTCAAAATGTCCACGGACTCGATAATTCTCGCCTTGGTGCCTACTCGAATCATGGGTTCACACTCTGCAACTCTGGGCAATAGCTTACTTAATCTCCACTACGGCCCCACCGCGATGGGATGCCTGGCCTTCACCTTGGGGATGCCCAGCAGGGGTAATTTCACAGGGAAAGGCCAGGACGGGTTCCCAAAGCAAGCGCCTTGAGACCTTACGGTGAAAAGGCGCTATATAAGAACGTATGATTTACGATTTATTTACGATTTACTTTATTCTTGCATACTGAAACATACTAGCATGCCATGCTTTTATGTGCTCGAGCCCTTGCACCTGCGTACTGTAACGTACTAGAATGCCATGCAGTTATGTGCGAGTTCCCTTGGTACTTTACCCCTGCATACTGTAAGATATTAGCATGCCAAGTTATGTGTTAGAGCCTGTGGTACGATATGCCTGTATGCTGTAACATGCTAGCATGCCAAGCTGTTTTGTGCTAGAACCTGTTGTTTTTACGCCTGCATACTGTAACATATTAGCATGCCATGCTGTTGTGGTGGAGCCCGTGATACCTTACGCTTCCATACTGTAACATACTAGCATGCCATGCTGTTATGTGCTAGAACCTGTGGTACTTTACGCCTGCATACTATAACATAATAGCATGCTTTGCAGTTATGTGCTAGAACCTGTGGTACTTTACGCCTGCATACTGTAACGTACTAGCATGCCATGCTGTTATGTGCTAGAACCTGTGGTACTTTACGCCTGCATACTGTAACGTACTAGCATGCCATGCTGTTATGTGCTAGAACCTGTGGTACTTTACGCCTGCATACTGTAACGTACTAGCATGCCATGCATATGCCAGAGCCCGTGGTACTTTACGCCTGCATACTGTAACGTACTAGCATGCCATGCTGTTATGTGCTAGAACCTGTGGTACTTTACGCCTGCATACTATAAAGCACTAGGCAGCATCCAATACAGTTATGCCCTCTATGCTCACACTCCCTTTGCATTTCGTCCTGTAGCCAGACGTGCAGCCGCTCCTCACCCTGCAGACCTCCTCTAGGGGGCGCCCTGTAGTCTCCTGGGTGCTACTGCTTCTCAGATCTTTACTCCCAGCGGCGGAAACAGCCTTGGCATCAGCGTAATTGGTTAAATTAGCACACATACCAGATGTAATTAACATGAGGCTAATGAGGCAAAGTGGCTTGGGAGAGAGGACGCAGGGGGCAGAGGGGTGAGGCGTGCACAGGCACCGTGTCACGTGGTGTGTCTGATGCTAGCCCATCCCCCGTCCAGCATCTCTCGGCTTGTTTTGTCCTTTATGAAGAGGGTGTTAAGATAGCTCAGGGGGTTCATGCATACATGTGTGTGCAGACATCAGGTCGCTGCTTTTGAATAAGGAGCCGGCTTGGCCTTTCATGTGCCAATAGTCGATAAAAGCATTATGCTCAGAAGTAGCCCAGCAGTGCCAGCAACCATTTCATAAAAGTAATGCCACATGTACAAAACTTTTTGCCGGACCCAAGCTGTTTGAGACTTCAAAAAGCCTTATTACGTATTATAAAACCTATTTTGCGTTTCGGTAACCTATTACCGAATTGCAAAATGGGTTAGCGATTCAGTATTAGGAAGGGGCGTGTTAAGAGCAACTTGCAAGGGTATGTGTGAATGTTGTGCAACCCGAATGTGACTGCAAAACATTTGCATTTTTGAAGTCGGTGGTAAACCAGTCGCAAATGGGAAGGGGTCACCAAGGGACCGCATCTCCTTGGTGAGAATATGCAAAAATGTTTTAAAATTCTTTTTAAATAAAACCTTTGATTTTAATTTTTTTAATGCATCCCGTTTCAGGTTCATTATATAAGAGCAGGCAGTGGTCCTGCCTGCTCTTAAAAAACATTATCGCTGCCAATCACAAAGGGGAAATGGTACCCTGAAGAACCATTCCTGTTTGTGATCGTCTTACCACCAATTTGAAATTGGCAGTAAATGCGATTGCAAAACAATCTGACATCCCCCTGCGGCTCGCTATTAGGAAGGATGCCCTTGGCAAGCCCCTTTGTAATAGCAACTCAGAAGCAGGTTACCTACTTGCAAAATAGGTTTGGTACATGCTACAACCCTTTTAAGTGGTCGCAAACGGGCTGGTTTCCCATTTGCGACTCCTAAAAATGGCCGTACATCGGGCCCTCAGTCTCTGTTGAAATACGAGTGACACTTCAGGGGCACCATCCTGCTAGGGCATCCCACCATCACACCTGACCTCAAGGCCTGATGCTGGGACCTCGTAGTCTCTCAGGGATACCGATGTGTCGCGTAATCAGTCAATGCTCTTACGCCATGTGACTGACTCCACCCTAGCCCTACCGTGAGCCTTTACTTGCAGATCCCAAAGTGAGAGTTTACTGTGTGGAACGTGGTCTGGCACTGGCCATTAGTGTGAGGCAACGTAGTGGGACGCCTACATCTTTAGCGCCTCCCAGTGGCGCTAACCACCCAGCAGCCCCCCTGAACGCCTACTGATGTCAGTGTGGGCTAGTGGGCTCTCTTTACACAGGGGAGTTTGCTGTGAGTAGCATTGGTGACCACTCCGGCGGGACTCTGTAGCCTTTAAGTTGTGGCAAGTGGCAACCATCTCCTTGACTACCTGCAAATCTCTCGATTTCCATATTTGTTTTTTAAGTCAGTTTAACTAGTCAAACGGAAATGTTGTACAAAAGGACAATATCGGTTTAGAGTATGATGGGCAGTTTTGATGGATAACAAACTTAAGTGAACCAGTGTTCTCTAGTACATTTGCGATGTGTGTGTCATATCAACAGCCAGTACACATGCTGACCACGTGTCGGCCACTCAGGACATCTTTAAACCATCTGCTAAGGTGGAACCCTTCTTTGGTTGGTGCAGTTGAGTACAGGTCATTGGGAACAAGGCTGTGCTGTGGTGGAACCATACTTACTACGGCACTCTGGCTCCGTTCAGGAGCAGTAACCGTGTGCCAGCTGATCATGACATCTCCACACCTTATCCATTCCTGGCCCTCAGGTGGAACCCTTCTTTGGACGGCACAGAGGGAGGCTGTGGACCGTTATTTACAACGCTGCTCTGTCTCCCTTCAGGAGTCTTAACCATCTGCCAGCTGGTCATGACATCTAAACACCTTATCCATTCCTGGCCCTCAGATGGGACTCTTCTTTGTTGGGCATGGTTGAGTACAGGTCATCGGTAATGAGGCTGTGCAGTCGTGGGCCCATACTCACCACTCCACTCCTCCTTCAGATGCAGTAACCATGTGCTAGTTGGTCAGGAGACATCTCCACACCTTACCCATTCCTGGCCCTCGGGTGGGACTCTTCTTTGTGCAGCACGGTTGAGTACAGGTCACTTGCTGCGAGACTGTGCTGTGGTAGACCTATACTTACCACTCCACTCCTCCTTCAGGTGCAGTAACCATGTGCTAGTTGGTCAAGAGACATCTCCACACCTTATCCATTCCTAGCCCTTGGGTGGGACTCTTCTTTGTGCGGCACGGTTGAGTACAGGTCACTTGCTGCGAGACTGTGCTGTGGCAGGGCTCGAAAAATCTGAAAAATGGTACTAGTCCTGCAGGTCTAGTTCCTTGAAAAATGTCCTCGACCTAACAGCAATTTACTAGACCTCCATCTCTGAAAGCGGAGCAAATGTGACAAGATAACAAGATTTAAAGGCATCTTTATTGCTCATTAGCTTTGTGAGCAATAACAATGCCTTTAAATCTTGTTATCTTGTCACATTTACTCCGTTCTCAAAGACAGAGGACAAAAGTTAGTTTGTTTTCCTACTCGCCAGAAAAGGCGAGTAGGACCTAAAAATAGCTCGACCTCATTAAATTTACCTCGCAAATGCGAGCGGTCGAGTGGATTTGTCGAGCCCTGTGTGGTAGACCCATACTTTCGCACTCCACTCCTCCTTCAGGTGCAGTAACCATATGCTTGCCGGTCAGGACATCTCCAGTCCACGTCCAGTTTCCATAAGGTGGAACTCTTCGTTGTGCAGGCATGGTTGAGTAGAGGTAATCAGCAGCAAGGTCGCATAATGGTGGACCCATATGTACTACTCCGCTCTATCGCTTTTCAGCTGCAGTAAGTATGTGAAGGCCGGTCAGTACATCCACGGGTCCACTTCTACGTGCTGTTAGGTAGATGCATTGCAGAGTACCGGTCACTAGGTACAAGGCAGCAGAATGGTGGAACCATATGTACTACTCCACTCTGTTGCCCTTCAGCCACAGTAAGTATGTGAAGGCCAGTCAGGGCACCTCTACTCCACTTCTGCGTGCTGTTAGATAGATGCGTAGCTGAGTACAGGTCATCAGGAGCTAGGGCTCATAATGGTGGACCCATATGTACTACTTTGCTCTGTCGTCCTTCAGCTGCAGTAAACCTGTAAAGGCCGATCAGGACATCTTGAGTCCACTTCTACCTGCTGTTGGGTAGATACCTAGTTGAGTAGAGGTCATCAGGAGCAAAGGTACGTATAATGGTAGACCCATATTTACTATTCCGCTCTGTCGCTCTTCAGCCGCAGTAAACATGTGAAGGCTGGTCAGGGCATCTCAAGTCCACTTCTACATGCTGTTAGGTAGATGTACAGGTGATCGAGAGCAAGGCAGCACAATGGTAGACCCATATGTACCCCTACAGGTGCAGCAAACATGTGAAGGCGGGTCAGGACACCTCCGCTTCACTTCTGCTCTTCCTTCATGTTGGATATCTTTTGAGTGGTGTGGTTGAGTAGAGGTCATAAGGACCAAGGGCAGGGCATCTCCAGTCCACTTCGGCTTCCTTCATGTCGGATCTTCCTTTGAGTGTTGTGGTTGAGTAGAATCAGGAGCAAGGTTAGAACATCTCCGGTCCACGTCGGCTTCCTTCATGTCGGACCTTTCTTTGAGTGGTGTGGTTGAGTAGAGGCCATGAGGAGCAAGGCCAGGACATTACCGGTCCACTCGGCTTTCTTCATGTCGGATCTTTCTTTGAGTGGTGTAGTTGAGTAGAGGTCACCAGGAGCAACGCCAGGGCATCTCCGGTCCACTTTGGCTTCCTTTATGTCAGATCTTTCTTTGAGTGGTGTAGTTGAGTAGAGGTCATCAGGAGCAAGGCTAGGGCATCTCCGGTCCACTTCAGCTGCTTTCATGTCGGATCTTTCTTTAAGTGGTGTAGTTGGGTAGAGGTAATCAGGAGCAAGTCCAGGACATCTCCGGTCCACTTCGACTTCCTTCATGTCGGATCTTTCTTTGAGTGGTGTGGTTGGATAGAGGTTATCAGGAACAAGTCCAGGACATCTATGGTCCACTTCGGCTGCTTTCATGTCGGATCTTTCTTTGAGTGGTGTAGTTGGATAGAGGTCATCAGGAACAAGTCCAGGACATCTCTGGTCCACTTCGGCTGCTTTCATGTCGGATCTTTCTTTGAGTGGTGTGGTTGAGTAGCGGTCATGAGGAGCAAGGTCAGGACATATCTGGTTGACTTCTACCTCCTTCATGTTGGATCTTTCTTTGAGTAGTGTGGTTGAGTAGAGGCCACGAGGAGCATGTTCGCGCAGTGGCTTCTCCACGTCTCAGCTCTTGGCTCCATCATCTTTCCCTAGCAGCCTGCATAAAGAGCAGGCTCTACCAGCAGGCTTTGATTTTAGGAATCCTCTACTCCAGGAATCCTTGTCCCAAGACTCCCAAGCCTGACCATTTTTGTTGGCAGTGCATGCCAGGCCTTGCCAGGCCTTGCAACAGCTCCCAGCCACCTCGTTAACCTTCATGGTGATAGCTTTTGTCACAGAGGTGACGGCTTCAATTCATCAATGACATTTAAGTGAATGGATCAATAGATCTAATTTAAAAATGGTCCCTGCAGGCATGCGCTCTCTGTAGGGTACGTGTGTAACGAGGCAGACTGAATCCGGCACAGACGCCTCACCCCTTATCCAGACCGTTTCGCCTATCATCTCTGTTCTAGTGTATCCTGGGACCGACATCAGTGGAACACCAGCTACCACAAGACCAATCCCCATACAACATAATCAGTTTCATCTGTCTTTGAAAAATAACTTCCTCCTTGTAAAAAGACCCCATGTTTAAAGAAATTTGCTGCAGCAGTTACCTTTTTGGTGTGTACCCACAACACCTGAGTTCTAATCTCCGCTTTCATGATCCTGCTCAGTCTGTGCAGGAGCAGACCCTGATTTCCAGTGGTTCTTAGCTGCCTTTTATGGAGTGAATGGTTGGGGGAGGGGTGGGATTTGAATGGAACCTCTTGATTTTTGTGTGTATAGGGGTCAGATTGGAGTCCATTTTCTATCCTGGTTTCTTCGCTTGAGCTGAATGTGGTGGTGGTGGTCCTAGTTCATGTAGTAAGTTGGTGGAAGGATAGTAGTTTGTCCACTTTGGTTCTAATTCTGGTGGCAGGGTAGTGGTTTGTCAAGTTTGGTCCTCGCTCTGGTGGAAGGATGGTGGTTTGTCCTGTTTGATCCTAGTTCTGCGGAAGGGTGATGGTTTGTCCAGTTTGGGTCTAGTTCTGGTTGAGGGTGGTGGTTTGCCCAGCTTCCATGTAAATGAGTCTTGTTTTTCCACTGTGAGCTTGAAGTGGTTAGCAAACATCCAGTGATCAGCGTGTATGAATTCCTCAGGGTAACAGAGTCAAGATCTAGTGATGTTCAAGCTTTAGACTAGTTTGGGCATCATCTGCACAGTTACAGCAGGGGAGATTAAAGGAGGACATCTGGGTAGGCAGTAAACTGAGGTGGATGCTGAGCAGCAGGAGATCAGCGATTGAGCCTGGAGTGGCCTCCGCTAAGAGCTTGAATGATTCAGAATAAAAAGGGTGAAGACATATGATGAGAATCTTGACAGCGACACATGTCCTTGTCCTTCTTCAAGGACACTTTTTGACTTTTCTTCCCCTATTACTGATTTTGTGCTGCATTTGTGATTCAAGGATCCTGTATCGTGTTTTAACTTTCATATCGAATATTCTCTCTGAAGCAATCAATCAATCAATCAGAACATTTGTAAAGCGCATTACTCACCCGTGGGGGTCTCAAGGCGCTGGGGGTGGGGGTGGCTGCTACTGCTCGAATAACCAGATCTTGAGGAGTCTTCGGAAGGTAAGCAGGTCCTGGGTCTGCCGTAGGAGGGTGTTCCAGGTCTTGGCGGCGAGGTGGGAGAACGATCTGCTGCCAGAGGTCGCTCTTCGTATGCGGGGGACAGTGGCGAGAACGAGGTCGGTGGAGCGGAGCTGGCTGTTGGGGGTGTAGAAGCTGAGTCATCTGTTGAGGTATGCTGGTCCGGTGTTGTGGAGTGCCTTGTGTGCGTGGGTGAGGAGCTTGAAGGTGATCCTCTTGTTGACGGGTAGCCAGTGTAGGTTTCTCAGGTGGGGTGTGATGTGGCTGCGGTGAGGGATGTCGAGGATTAGGTGTGCAGAGGCGTTTTGAATGAGTTGAAGTCATTTCAGGAGCTTGGCCGAGGCTCCTGCGTAGAGGGCGTTTCTGTAGACCAACCTGCGGCTGACGAGGGCCTCTGTGACCGTTCTTATTGTTTCGGTGGCGATCCACCTGTAGATCTTGCGGAGTATGCGAAGGGTGTTTAAGCAGGAGAACGAGACGGCGTTGACCTGTTTTGTCATGGAGAGGGTAGAGTTGAGGATGAACCCCAGGTTGTGTGTGTGGTCGGTGGGTGTTGGAGCTGTTCCCAGTGCGGTCGGCCACCTGGAGTCGACCCAGGCCGAGGTGGTGGAGCCGAGAATGAAGACTTCCATTTTGTCTGAGTTTAGTTTCAGTCGGCTGTTCTTCATCCACTCGGCGACAGCTTTCATTCCTTCACGGAGGTTGTTTTTGGCGGTGAAGGAGAGGATCAGCTGGGTGTCGTTGGCGTAGGAGATGATGTTGAGGTTGTGCGGTCAGGCGACGTGGGCGAGCGGTGCCATGTAGATGTTGAACAATGTCAGGCTGAGGGATGAGCACTGGGGTATGCCGCAGATGATCTCGGTGGCTTAGGAGCGGAAAGGGGGGTGCGGACATTCTGGGTTCTGCCGGAGAGGAAGGAGGTGGTCCAAACCAGAGCCTTGTCTTGGATCCCGGGGTTGTGGAGGCGTGTGCGTAGGGTGTGGTGGCAGACAGTGTCGAAGGCGGGACAATATTGACTTATGTTCCTGTATATACATAACAAAATACATCATTTTAAAGCAAGTATTGAATGAGCCAAGTGTTTGGCTCATTTGAGACAAGGGATTTAATTACATTGTTCTAGAAAGCCTTGCCAAATAATAGCGCGTAGGTAAATTATCTACTGCGTGCCGGTCAGGATAGAGGCGCACTGCCAGAGAGGCTACAGTCTTTGCTGGATGTGCAGCATGCTAAGATTGACTCACTTTGGTAGAAAGTGCATGGTCTTGGTGGTGGCCGTGTCTAACATGCAGCTAGTTAGGACAGAGATGCTGTGACTGAGCAGTCGAGAGCCTCGATGCTGACGTAGCTAGATATGGAAAAAGTTAGGATAGAGGCGCATTGCCAAAGAGGCTACAGTATTTGGTTGACGTGCAGCATGCTACGATTGAATCACTTTGGTAGCCTATGCATGGTCTTGGTGGTGGCCTTGTCTAACAAGCAACTAGTTGAGACAGAGATGCTGTGACTGAGCAGTCAAGAGCCTCGATGCAGACGTAGCTAGATACAGACCAGGTCAGGATAGAGGCGCACTGCCAGAGAGGCTACAGTCTTTGCTGGATGTGCAGCATGCTAAGATTGACTCACTTTGGTAGAAAGTGCATGGTCTTGGTGGTGGCCTAGTCTAACAAGCAGCTAGTTAGGACAGTGATGCTGTGACTGAGCAGTCGAGAGCCTCGATGCTGACGTAGCTAGATACAGACCGGGTCAGGATAGAGGTGCATTGCCAGCGAGGCAATGGTCTTTACTGGGTGTGCTGCATGCTAAGATTGACTCACTTTGGTAGAAAGTGCATGGTCTTGGTGGTGGCCTAGTCTAACAAGCAGCGAGTTAGGACAGAGATGCTGTGACTGATCAGTCGAGAGGCTCGATGCTGACGTAGCTAGATACAGACCGGGTCAGGATAGAGGCGCATTGTCAAAGAGGCTACTGTCTTTGCTTGGTGTGCAGCACGCTATGATTGAATCACTTTCCTGGAGCTGTGTAGTTTGAGATAACTTATTATAACTGTTTTATATTGTGCTGCCTCCACAGTTTTCCCATTCATGCCACCAGTAACCGCAGGCATTACGATTACCACATTAAGGTACTCACTTGACCTTGTAAAGATGAACAGCTATGGTAGCCCTGTAGCTCACACCTGGATGCTGCAGATAGCTCTTGGCTTCATATGCCATCTTGACAGCTTTTTCTAAAGTTTTTTTTTTTATACTTTGCCTATTCTAGACATGTTTGGCTTTTACAGGTGATGAAACTTTCGCACAGAGGCAAAGTGATCAGCCTATGTTGCATTAATTTGTTCTGTGTGGGATCGGACCTCTAGTCTAGTACCAGAGCTCCATGAGGAAGGGTCCTGTCTGCTGTTGACGTCCAGAACCTGTGAACGCCCTGCACCTCTCACCCCTCCAAACACTCGACGCAAACGCACTGCTGCCGCCAAGGCCGTGCCTAATGCCCGGCAGTCACCCGGAACCTGTGAACGCCCTGCACCTCTCTCCCCTCCAAACACTCGATGCACACGCGCTGCTGCTGCCAAGGCCGTGCCTAATGCCCGCAGTCACACACAGAACGGAACATCCTTGCGTCCCAGGTGTGCTCAGCATGTCCAGGCCCTGAGCGGGGATAAATGCGAGGGACGTGTAATCCATCCAGAACATAGGCATTATTGACTTAGGAATGCAGTTGCTTCAGCCTGGGGGCTTATTTCAAACAGAAATGAATACTGGCAGAGTGTCTTTTTTTAATGCTTCCAGTTATTGCACATACAGGAAGTGAGGCTCGGGGATGCGTATAAATTGCCAAAAATCACAAAACTCCGGCCCTTTTATAGAGTTTGACGTTGAAGGACACCACAGACGTTTTGGAGTACCCTGTCTGCCAAACTCTCAGTCCACCCGCTCTATTTAGGTTCCGGGAGGTCATCTTGTTTCTGCTGCCGAAGCCCCCGCTGGCTGTACCAATGGAAACCATTGACCAATGCCTTGTTGGAGTTTGAGCCTAGGGTTGATGGGCGTCAGACCGTCTGCCCTATTGAGGACAGACATTCTGACCTCATCTTTTCCTGTTTGGGACCATGGACCTCAATTCACCAAAATGACAGGGGTAACGGAAGTGACATCACATGCCCTTTGTCCTCCACATGCAGTCTCACACACATACTTACACATACACTCAAATTCCCACATATACACTGTCTCACACATAAACACACACTCACTCACAAGCACACACACAGCAAACATTTAAAATAATCTTTACCTACCTCAGCTTCCATGGAAGGGCATATTCAAGCATATTGTACTCCATTTTTACTACACTATTAATGAACAATATATTTAATTTTTTACTATTAGTGTAATTTTAAAAAATGACAGAAACTAAAGAGAGTGGATCCCCAACTTCCTCAGTGTTTCTGGCTCTGAATTTGCCACCTCTGAGTCCAGGGGTCGTAAAGGCAGTGCTAGGGGTACCAAATGGCCAGTCAGGGGTCACAGCTGCAACCCTGGGTGACCCCTAAATGACATCCACCGCCAGGGAAAGCATGGTGGCCCCGAACAAAGGACAATAAAAATGACCCCACCCGTAGGGTGAAATCCTCCAGCCTGTCAGGGCCAATATTTTGTATTGATGAGCTTTGCTGAGCAGCTGATGTAAACATGGTAGCTGCTCAGCAACGTTAGTGCAGTCCCTTTGAAGGCACAGAGATCTGTAAATATGTTGAGCGGTCATCCACTAGGGTGGCACAGGTCATGACCTCTGCCCCCTAGCAGGACAGCAGGGTGGCTGCCAATCTCTAAACAAGGGTCCTAGTTCAATGGGGAACCTAAGAGTGGAATCAAGGCCTTCTGCTTTATAGTCAGAAATCTAGTCCCTGACCACAACCATTACCTATTATTATGTACTCCAGTGGCGGCTGGCATGGCTTGCGGGTGGCGGAGCAGGGGTGGGAGTGAGGGGCGCGGGTAGGGGCGGGTTGGGTAAGGGTCCGCATAATAAAAAATGTAATTTAAAAAAAGTTAACTTACTTTCCTGCTGGGTTCCGCGTCTTTGCTCCTGCTCTACTCAAGGAACAAGAAGCACAGCCACGCCCCACTGAGCAATGTAGTGTTGTGACTGGTAGGCACCCAGGCTCCCCTGACCCCGTTGTGATTGAATTTGAGCGTCCTGGTTTGACACTCAACCAGGGAATGGGGGCCTGGGCATGTTATCCACGCAGGCTGTAATACAGCTGCATGGAGAACTGGGAAAGTGCGCAGGACGGGTTTGGGAAGCCCCAGAGGGCCGATCAAACAGTCATTGCACACTTAGGAGTGGGCAAACCACTCCCGCCCCCCCGCCCTGCTCCGAGAGCTGGGCAGCCCCAGAGGGCCGATCAAACAGTCATTGCACACTTAGGAGTGGGCAAACCACTCCCCCCCTGCCCTGCTCCGAGAGCAGAGCAGCCCCATCCACCGACTCACCCGCCCACCCGCAAAGCAGCCCGAACATAAAATAATAATTACTGCAAGTTATTATCATTTTATGTTTCTACTTCTCGTCTTGCTCCTCGCTATAGCGGAGGAGCCGCCACTGTGTGTACTCCAAATACATCACCGCTGCCATCCATCGCTGTATGAACATTCTGTCTGTCAAATGTACAGAGAATCCTATACCATTCAAACCTTACTCATCACTGTCAAATGTATCTGAAATACCAGCTGTAACAAGGTAAATTTTTTCCACTGTACTTCCCTTTACAAATCTCAGGATGATTAAAATATTATTAATATTGAAGGGCACTAGTGAATTAAACGACATTCCGCTGAACGCGCTTATCTACCAGAATAGTGGTGCATTGTGGGTATATAACCATTGGCCAGCAAGGACGGAGGAGTAGTGGTAGAGGGCGGTGCTTCATTTTATCGACTTTGGCAATGTAAAAAGTGTATTCAACCATCTGACCTTTTAGTAACACACAATCCCTGCAGCAGGCACTCAATCCTCTGTTTTAATCCCTACGCTGCAGCGCATTGACGCAGATGCAGCGGCCTCCATGTTGGGCACCTCCCCAAAGCATAATATTACATTCATTACCATCCCTGTGACCGCTGCATATGATGTGCTCCTATCGGATGCACCTCTAGACTACCTTCTAGATCGGCTTCAAACTCTGCTCTGAACGTCGCTAACTTTAACTTCCATGTTGACGTCACTTCCGCTCGGCTCAGAATCTCATTGCTCGATAATCTGACCTGAATTCATCTTCGCCAGGTTCTTGGCATTACAGCACCTGGTCAATAATACATATATATTTAATTATGCTATGAGTCATTTCAACATGGTGAATCTTACTTGGTGAACTGAAGGCTGGTTAGATCTTCACTTTGACGTTTGTTTTCCCTCACCATTCCAGGGTCTGAGTAAAAACCAAGGCTAAGGCTTTTTTTTGCATGAAAAGAATAAAAAAAAACATTTCCAGGGACTCTTTCTGAATTGGTTCTGAAACTGGGCACGCTTGGGATTGACCTATCTATGTGAGATCTCTTAGACTTAATTGAGAAAGAAGAGCAAAAAAGATCCGAAAGTCTGGTGTCTTTTGCTAAATTCTGGGTTCAATCACATTTTACCTTATGTTATGTACTGTAGATTTAAAAATGCTGAAAATGTAAAACTGCAAGTTGTGGACCAAATGTAAAAATGATAATCTTTACGCGCATAACGTTAAATGTAAACAATCTACTATGAAATCCTAAAGTCATAAAAAGCTGAAACCGATTAAGATTTTAATCAGCTCAAAAAGCAGTTGAAACAAAAAAAGAAAGTCACGATGTCCCCAAAAGGTAACCTCAGGTTCCATCCCATCACAATCTGCGACCTCATAACCAACCTTATCTCTAAGGTGGAAACCATAAGGAGTAACCGTGGGGTGACTGAACAACTTCAAGAGCTCCTAATGCCCAGATGCTGGTGCCTTTTCCTCTCTGGCACCTCTCATCAGCATTATATGATAAAACACTCTTTGCTAACTTTTCTGAGGATCATATTGAAGCTCTCATCCGAGCCGTAACGACTTGTAAACTCATTGACCCCCTGAATCCCACATCTAGGAGGTCTCTCACGTTCTTTCTTGATTTTTTTTGCCATATTCTATTTATCAATAAGTCATATAATGAATGGATTTTTTCTCTAAACTTGATCAAGTTCGCGCTATATAAAACTTTATAAATAAAGACAGAATAATTTCCCACCTTCTGGTGAAATTCAACCAATATCCCAATGACACAGAAAGGAACTAGGCAAGGTTTCCTGCTCCTGAGCCAGTGGAAACTAAACTGAGTACTCCCCTGCACAAATCCTAGGAGGGTTCAAATAAACTCACTTACGGTACATTATGTCTTTTGCTTGTGCAGCGCTCTGTGCCACCCTTAGGCTGCCTCAAAGCGCTAGGTTGCCAGGAATTGAACCGTGTAGTGTTTATTACCTTTTCTGCGGATCATCAGGAATGGATTTTCTTTCTCAACTTAAAGATACAATAAATGATCGCGTATCCCGATGACGCAGCAAGCTACAAGCCTATTGCCACTTACCAAATATCAATAAAACAATAGAATCCGTAGCAACTAAACCGATCCAAGAGCATTTTGACACATAAAACTTTCTAGACCCTTGCCAAGCTCTACTCAAGATACAACACAGAAACATCTCTGTTGGTGATGGTGGATAATCCTGGATAGAGACCATCTGGGCCGTTGGATCCGCTTGATTTGCTGCCATCGTTTGACACCGTAGACCATCACACCCCTTCCAATGGCTGGAGCCAGTAAGTAATATTGATGGGACAGAGCTGGCTACACTACTTGACTGCGGCAATATTCTAACCTTCACACATAGAAGCCTTCAGTTCACACAGTGCACTTTACTCGTTTCCTTGCTGCTAAACTGTGGTGTAGACAGAGCACTTTAAGCAGGGGCGGCTCCAGCGATGCCCCACAGCTTTTAAGCAGTGCAAAAAGGGAAAAATAAAATTATAATAACACAATGTTATTGTTATTTTATTTTTCCCTGCTGAAGCCAGTTTTGGGCGGGACAAGGCTTGGCTGTTGTTACAGCCAGCAGGGGGATGACTGGTGTGTGCACTTAGGTGCGCATGACGGTTTGGACGGCCGTCTTGGGCCGGCCAAACAGTCATGCACACTTAGCATGTTCTCCACCCTGCTGTATTGCACAGCCTGGGTGGAGAACATTCACAGGCTCGCACTCCCTGTCTGAGTGCCGAACCAGGGTGCTCAGACCAATCACGAAGCTGCTGTCATGCTGGAGATAGCAGTGTTGTGATTGGCTAGGGTGGTCTAGGCGCCTGTGTGCTTCTGGTTCACAGAAGGAGAGGACGGAGGAGAGGAGGAGGCAGGCCATGCGGCCGGAGGTGTAAGTGATCTTTTCTTTTCTTTAACCCCCCTCCCCCGACCCCCTGTCCCCGCTCCACCACTAATGCCCGGGAGCAGCAGCCACTGGCTTTAAGTTTTTCTTTCTGTGACAAGGAGTACTGTCAGGGCCTATGTGGTACAAAGACTGTTACAGCCACATGCATCAAGCTAAAAACCGGTCGCAAACGGGCAGATTCTTAGAATATGCCCCTTTGCGACCGGTATTTTTGCATTTGGGATGCAAAAATCGCAATTTAAGGAATCTCTAAATTGAGATTCCTTAAATTGCGATTGCATTTAAGGAATCCCAAATTGAGATTCCTTAAATACAATGCATCAAAGTAAAAAAATGAGCGATTACGCTAATAGGAGTAGCAAATTACCACTTGCTAGATGCATCAATGTTCGATTTTGCGAGTCCTTAATTGCGAAGTTTAAGGATTCGCATTTAGGGGCTCGCAAAATCAGATGCATGGTGGATTTGCTAAAATATTAGCAATTCCTAAATATTCCTTATCTGCGACTCGCAGAGTGCGATTCGCAAATAAGGAATGACATCTCATTGATTCCTATGGGCCAAGAAGCCCATAGGAAGAATGGGGAGGAATTCTCAATTTGCGATTAGCAATTAGCTAATCGCAATTTGAGAATGCGATTTCAAGGGTGACGGGTGTCCAAAGGACACCCTGTTGCACCCCTTAAATTGACCTGGACACTGGTATTGCACACACACATGTCCCACGGACACGTGTGTGTGTGTAACATACAACTTTGAAAGATGCATTTTAGTGCATTTTTCACAGTTTTCGCTATTTACCATGAAGATTGATTTCACGGTAAATAGCGACCCCTATCAGCGAAATCGCTAGCTATTTTACATTCATGCATTGCATTTAAGGAATCTCAATTTGAGATTCCTTAAATGCAATCGGAAATAGCGATTTATGCATTTGGGATGATGCATCCCAAATGCATAAATACCGGTCGCAGAGGGGCAGATTCTGAGAATCTGCCCCTTTGTGAACGGTATTTCGCTTGATGCATCTAGCTGCATGAATTTGAACTTCGTGGTAATTTGCAAAAACTTTGAAAATTGCACTTTTGTGCATTTTTCAAAGTTTCATGTTGCGCACACACATTCCCTTAGGGCATGTGTGTGCGCAACATATGTGCACAGATCTATTTCAGGGGTGCAACAGGGTTTCCTTTTGACACCCTGGCACCCTTGAAATTGCATTCTCAATTTGCAATTCTCTAATTGAGAATCGCAATTTGAGAATGTCTTCCCATTCATTCCTATGGGCCTGTAGGCCCATAGGAATAAATGGGGAGGTATTCCTTAATTGCGATTCGCAATTTGCGAGTCGCAATTAAGGAATGTTTAGAAATCGCTATTTTTTAAGCGGTTTCTACATGCATAGGCTTTTGTGATTCCTTAATTGCGATTCCTTAAAAAGCGCAATTAAGGAATCGCAAAAGCCAACATTGATGCATGTGCCTGTTAGTCCTTTCAGGTTGATACGCTTGCTGCCTGAATTGGCTGCCTATACTCCAAGACCTCTCACTCGATTCACCTCCTCCTCTTAGCTGTATGCGTCAGAAGCATGTGAAGCGCGCCTTGTCCATGAACAGTTTGGTAGATAGCAGACCGGGGGGGGGGGGGGGGGGAGTTAATCACTCTGCATCTCTAAAAAAGGATTAGATCATCACTAGTTGGTATGACTTTATTAGTGATTTCTTTAAGTTCATAAAGTAATAGGAATTCAGCATCACAGTCAGTAGAGATGGGTTCATCACATCGTTCACAAGCTGTAAAACCTTACAGAGGTCTGCCTCAACCATGTACATCTGCAAGGTTGGATAGCTATAGAGAAAGCTTAGTACAACTTCTGTGTTAAATGGAAGTTCATCAAATAAATATTACTTTAAGGGATCTAGAAATGTAACTACATCCAACGTCTAGCAATGTACATCAAAACCAGAGAGACTAGACGTCTCCATTTATAGGGGAAGGGACTGTACTGCTCAAATGAGTGTTCATGCACTTCCTGTTGTGCAACATGTTGTCAAGCACCAGAGAGACTAGACATCTCCATTTATAAGGGAAGCGACTGTACTGCTCAAATGAGTGTTCATGCACTTCCTGTTGTGCAACATGTTGTCAAGTACACAGCTTAATGTTCAAGGTATGTCCCCTTCGAAGGAGGAGAGAGAACAGGGGGATTGTTTGGAAGATAAAACTCAGACAACAAACGTTCCAAAAAAGATCCCTTAAACTGACAAATTCACAGTGTGATGATTACACACCACCAGACCTACCTCTACATGTGTGTATGACGTCTAAAGTCACCAGGTGAAAGAGGTTTTAATTGGGGCATACGGTTTTAATTGAATATGGTCAGATGTGTGATTATTAAACTTACTTTTACATAGTTTCCCTAAACTTTTCAAATACAAACTTCCTGATTGACCAACAAATTCATTAAATCCAATGCCCTCTGGTTTAACGACAACGGCACAATTTACTGTCTTCACTCTTAAATTTATCACAGACATCTTTAATTCGCAGCATATATTAGAGACTCTACATCGATTCTGGAATCGTTTGTTGCTTGATGCCATTAATTTCACATAATTTACTGCAGGATGAGAGAGCCAAATCTGCTGTTTTTACCATTATAGAGTCACAAATCCAAAGCCACAAGTTCGGTAGGCTGCTCAGGTGTGTGTGACTGCTACATTTTCCTGCATACATTGAACGGTAGCATGCTCTAGTGTGCGTGACTGGTGCATTTTATGGCATACGTTGAACGGTAGCCAGCTCTGGTGTGCATGACTTGTTAATTTTACGGCATACGTTGAACAGTAGCCAACTCAGGTGTGTGTGACTGCTGCATTTTCCTGCATACATTGAACGGTAGCATGCTCTAGTGTGCGTGACTGGTGCATTTTATGGCATACGTTGAACGGTAGCCAGCTCTGGTGTGCATGACTTGGTAATTTTACGGCATACGTTGAACAGTAGCCAACTCAGGTGTGTGTGACTGCTGCCTTTTCCTGCATACATTGAACGGTAGCATGCTCTAGTGTGCGTGACTGGTGCATTTTATGGCATACGTTGAACGGTAGCCAGCTCTGGTGTGCATGACTTGGTAATTTTACGGCATACGTTGAACAGTAGCCAACTCAGGTGTGTGTGACTGCTGCATTTTCCCGCATAAGTTGAACCGTAGCATGCTCTAGTGTGCGTGACTGGTGCATTTTATGGCATACGTTGAACGGTACCCAGCTCTGGTGTGCATGACTTGTTAATTTTACGGCATACGTTGAACAGTAGCCAACTTAGGTGTGTGTGACTGCTGCATTTTCCCGCATACGTTGAAAGGTAGCATGCTCTAGTGTGCATGACTGGTGCATTTTATGGCATACTTAGAACGGTAGCCAGCTCTGGTGTGTGACTGGTGCATTTTACAGCATACGTTGAATGGTAGCCATCTCTGGTGTGCTTATCTGGTGCATTTTACAACACCGTTAAACAGTAGCCAGCTCTGGTGTGAGTGACATTTGTGATGTTTAAACTGCAGTGTGGTTGGCAGGCTGTGTCTTGTGATCAGCGCTGACGGCCTGTGATGGTTACAGGGCAGTGTGACCGGCAGGTTGTATCTTGTGTTGTGATCTACGCTAACGGCCTGTGATGGTTACACACCAGTGTGGCCGGCAGGTTGTATCTTGTGTTGTGATCAGCGCTGACGGCCTGTGATGGTTAGACAACTGTGTGGCTGGCAGGTTGTATCTTGTGTTGTGATCAGCGCTGACGGCCTCTGTTGGTTACACACCAGTGTGACCGGCAAGTTGTATCTTGTGTTGTTATCAGCGCTGGCGGCCTGTGATGGTTGCACAGCAGTGTGACCGGCAGGTTGTATCTTGTGTTGTGATTCGAGCTGACGACCTGTGATGGTTACACATCAGTGTGGCTGGCAGGTTGTATCTTGTGTTATGAGCTGTGATCCGCGTTGACGGCCTGTGATGGTTAGACGGCAGTGTGGCCGACAGGTTGTATCTTGTGTTGTGATCAGTGCTGATGGCCTGCGATGGTTACACAGCAGTGTGGCCGACAGGTTGTATCTTGTGTTGTGATCAGCTCTGACGGCCTGTGATGGTTACACAGCAGTGTAGCCGACATGTTGTATTTTGTGTTGTGATCAGTGCTGATGGCCTGTGATGGTTACACGGCAGTGTGGCCGACATGTTGTATCTTGTGTTGTGATCAGTGCTGATGGCCTGTGATGGTTACACGGCAGTGTGGCCGACAGGTTGTATCTTGTGTTGTGATCAGCTCTGACGGCCTGTGATGGTTACACACCAGAGTGGCCGGCAGGTTGTATCTTGCGTTGTGATCTGTGCCAACGGCCTGTGATGGTTACACGGAGCCAATATCTTGGGTTGTGCTCTATGCTGATGGAGCGCGACACGTTGCCATCGGCACGGCGCTTGGCAGCACGTGCTTCAGGGGCAAGTGTCTTGTGTATTCAGATGTGTTGGTGGCAGTGTCGGATTGGCAGGGCTAGCAATCAAACCGTGCCCAACGGGCCTGTGGTAGAGGCCAGCTTGTGGGCCGATGTTTTAGTCTGTGGATCAAGAAACCCCATACACCTGGGCTGATTTTCCCCAATGAGCTGCAGCTACAGGTGAGAGGCAGTCTGAGCAGGCCACATATTAGGCCCATTCATTGTTCTTTGCAGAATGACAATAAGGAGTCAGAAGGACGCCATCCTGTGGTGCACCTCCTTCCATCCCGGACCCAGAAGGTGTCAGTGAGCCTTTGAGAGAGGTGTGTCTTTTGAGCAGTGCAATTAACAAGTTGTCGGTGTAGGGAGGAGGCTTTTGTCCCCCACAGCAGGTCACACCGACCAGACAGACACGCCTCTGGTACCAGCTGCCAGTGTTCACTGATTGAGGTTAAGTTTCATTCAAATACTTTGCAATCGAATTAGAGGAAAAAAACAAGAAACACAACAGTTTAAATAACTTTGCAATAAAAAAAATCTGATTAGAAACGGAGTAGAAGAAATCACCTTTTTTGGCATGAATGGTTGCGTACTGCAATTGTGGGCCACTTTTTTTCCCCATCCCAGTCCAACCCTGGTTGGTGGTAAAGGAATGTGTATAGGTTGGGTGCAGCGTCTTTTGTGTTTGTTTGTTCTATTTAGAGTGCAAATACTTCTGTTACACCTAAGTTAAAGCGTTGATCTCAGGTTAAAATGACATCAACTAAGAGCAGCAGTCTTGCACCCCCGGGAGACGCCGGAATATTCAGCGGCTTGCGATCATGTGTAGCACAATCGATCAATCAATCATAACATTTGTAAAGCGCACTACTTACCTGTGAGGCTCTCAAGGTGCTAGCACAGTGGGGTTTGCCCAAAGCACGTCATTCAGACGACACTTATTGGCCACCACTGGAATGCATGCATCCTCTCTACCCCGACCCCGCCCTAACCACACACATGTCTCTGTTAGGGTCAGGGCAGCCACACATGCTGATGCTATAACGTGTTACTTCCGCCTCTGTGGACGCGCAGAGGGTTGACCCCACTGCCGAGGTTCTACGTGTGCGCTCGCGTCAAGCGCCCAAAGCACTATCATATGTGTCACGCGCTTTATGAATGATACGCGTCGCCGTTTGGACGCTTCACGATTCTGTTCTTTTGTGACCAATCCCCTGACGAGCCCTCTCGCTCCCTCTTGTTTCACGTCACAGGAGGGGCAGTCTCCAGATCTGAAATGGATCTAACTGCACACGTCGATTATTAAACCAGGCGCAGGCCTTTGATGTTACCTGCCCTCCTCCACCACCCGATCTGACTGCTCTTCAAGCCCCTAGGAGCGCAGGCAATTCTCCAATTCATAAAAGGAACGATTCCTGTTTTCATTCATAGATAGCGGGCAGGTGCCTGCCTGCCTCCCGTTGCCATGGTGACCGCGCGTTGATGGTACCGCAGGAGCCCATGATGCACGGGCTGAGCTGGGCTCGGATATTTCTTCTGCCTGCAGTACCGGCTCACAGATACTCGGGTCACTTTCACCGAAGGACCCACGCGTCATATGAGCAGTGTAACACCCACACTGACCAGTGATCCACAAGCGTTGATGGGTGGGGTCCCCTGACCCATTCACTCTTCTCGACATTTAAAGGATGAAAAGCTGAGTGCCTCTGCCAGGATTCAAACCTGTGATTTATAGGTTACACTCGACTCTACGGCGGATCCACTGCTGAGGCTGAAATCACAAGTTCCTGTTAGATTTTTACCTTCATTTTACTATCAGCCACTAATCACTCATGCCATCAGTTCTAGGTGGGGCCCAGGGCCCTTCCTAGAGCGAGGCCCAGGGTGAGTAGCCCCAGCGGACACCCTCCCTACCCCCCTCTCCCCCTCCCGAACCAGTCTTGGCACTGACAGTGCAATTCTAGGTGCTTCTGGGTCTCTCCGGAGCAGAGCCCAGCCAGTTAAACACCAGAGGGCAGTGGTAGTGCTTCCGGTCTAAAGCGTCATCATTCAAACTTTAAGCTGATGATCTCACAGGAAGTGCTACCACATGACCTTTTGACGCTGCTGATGTTTAAGAGTGGTGTCACATGACCTTTGACCTAAAGACGTTAAGGAAGTGACACTGCTGAAGTAAATAAATTAAAAAAACAGATTAAACTTGAAGTGCAAAATTAATAAAAACAATGCAGTTTGGGTTCCACAAGTATATAGTGCTCGAGCCAGTGCCATGGTATGCCATGAGTGCAGCCATTACATGCTAGAAGGGCTGCCCTGATACACCAGGCTTGCAGGAGACATCTACCCAGATACAGCAAGCATGACCCATCCCCACATGTCATGATATGCCATGAGTGCAGCCATTTCATGCTAGAAGAGCAGCCCTGATGCATCAGCTTTGCAGGAGACATCTACCCAGATACAGTCAGCATGACACATGCCTATTCACAGTAGGGGTGGGCGGAATTTGCGTAATCGCGTTACGCAAATCTCTGCGAAACGGTAAAAATCTCCGCGAACAAGCAGAAATTCCGCAAACACGCAGTATTGCTTGTTCGCAATGATTTTTTCCTGTTCACAATTGCTGTTTGCGTGCTCGGGGGGAAATATCTTGCGAACACATATTTTGAGAACGCGAACAAGCAAAAAATTTCGCGAAGTTGCGGAACGCAGAATTTTGGGCAACGTTCTCCGCGGAACACGAAATTACCTAAATTCCGCGAACGGGAGGCCTAATTTGTAGGCCCATATGCCGAAACACAACTCAAAATGCCCAGGCCCAGCCAAGGGCCAAACTCATCGCCCAGTGCCCACACAAAGGCCTCAGCTCTTCCACACAGCATTACTTCAAGCACAAGTCGATGTGATGCAGGCAGAACCTGCCAGGTCACCCCACAGGATTTGTTTTTCTTCTCTCCTCTCCTGGAGGGAGAGGCCATGAAAAGGCACAGGCAGAGAGAGTGAAAGCAACTGCACTGCTGATGACACTCATGAAAAGAAATGACAGTTTGTAATAAACTTGTAGGAAAGTAACATTTTCATTCATTGGCAGCTGGCTCGTACCGAGGGTGGTCGGGAGGTTTGGGGTGTGGCGAGGGGAAAACAGTGGGGAGCACTTTCTCTAACCCTGCTGTCTAAGACAGCTAGGTTAGAGATCTCTAAAATGCGCATGTCTGGCTTGCCGCCCCAAGACAGCTGGCCAAAGAGGCCAGCACATTTTAAAGCGCCCAGCTCCTTGCTGCTGCCATTCGGCATCGCTGGCCCCGCCCAATCCTGACCTTTAGTTCGGGAGGGATTTGCTGAAAAATAAAATGGTTATAAATAAACGTTATTACCATGTTATTTTTCAGCTCTGGGCTTGTGGAGCGACTCTCCTCCGCTCAAATGGAGGAGCCTCCCCTGCAGGCAACACAAAGACAGTGCCGGGTCGCAAGGAGCAAGGCAGGGGTCGCTGCTGTGACCCCTAGCTACTCCTGAATGATGCCCAAGGTATTGATTGGCAATATCTAAACTAAATGATACATTCTGGAACTCAGGACCACCCTCTATTAAAAAACACGACAGTGCATCTTACAACTGGCAACTGAAGGCTCAGTCATGCTCTGTAGGCGGCATTTGTGAAGACCTCTTTGGGCTGAGGGCTGTCTCGGATTAACTGGCACTGTGTTTTCCTTCAGGTGGATGTGTGGGGGGGTTGGGGAGGGAGAATCGTGGAGAAGGTTGGTTAGAACAGTGTACATGTCTTACATCCTCCACCAACATCAGCAGGTGTGCCGGCGGGGATCCCTTTATTCGGTACATGTCCATGCTGAGTTAAGAACTGAGCTGTCAACATGGCTTCCCTGTCTCTCTGCCCTCGAGTTCATGACTTTCTGTCCCCATTTCTGTGACCGAGCCGCTCTGATTCTTGGGTCCTAGTGCCCGCCTTTCTTGCATAATTCCGTACGCACATCTCCTCGTCGTTGGGTGTGTGCTTGAGGCTTCCTGTCCTAGTGTCATTGTTTCCATGTCCAAGGCTCAGTTTCCTAGTCTGTGTCACTCTGTCCGCCTCCAACTGCCAATGTCCTAATCTTTTTGTCTTTGCTCTGTGTCGCTTTGTTCCATTGTCCCGGGCTCCCTGTCCTACTCTCTCTGTCGCGGTCTTCCATTTTTCAAGGCTCTTTTTCCCAGTGCCCTGTTGACCATGTAAAAGGATCTGTCCTTGACACTGTGTCCCATTGACCGAGGCACCCCAATCCACTGTCTGCGTCACTTTGTCTGGACCCCCTGTTCTCCATGTCTGAGGGTCCCTGTCCTAGTCTCTCTGTCCCTGAATTCCATTTTCAGAAGCTGCCAGTCCCAGTGTCCTGTTAATCTGTCCATGTCACTGTATCCCACTGTTCGAGGCTCCATAGCCTAACAGTCCTTGTCACTATGTCTCCAAGTTGTGTTGTCCATGTTCGAGAGTCCAGTTGTCTGCGGCTCACTGTACTAGTCTTTATGTCACATTATCCCATGTCCGAGGCTCCCTGTCCGACTCTTTATCACTCTGTCCCTGTGCCATTTTGTCTTTGTCCGAGGCTCCCAGTCCTAGTTATGTGTCACTGTGTTCTATTGTCTGAAGCTCCCAGTCCTCTCTGTGTCATCGTGTTCACCAAGACTCCCTATCCTGGTTTCTGCGTCCTTTTTTTCCGAGGTGCGAGGTGTCCCGTTCTAGTCTCTGAGCCACTGTGCCCCATTTTCCGAACTTCCTGTCCTAGAGTGCTTGTCATTTTTTTCTGTGGTTGAATGAATCCAGGAAATACCTTTGAAACTCTAAGTGCTTGAGTCGAAAGATATTTGGAATAGTTGCAAGCCAAGATGGTTCTCAGCAAGATGGCCATTACCTCCAGCTAATTACCTACACTCTGCCCAGACCTGACAGCCAGGTAGCCAGATGCATTCTGTGTGCCGAAGGCTTAGTTTGCTACCACTGAACTAATTAGACGAACGCATCCAAAAACTGTGGTTTGTAGTTGAAAAGCTTAGGACTGGAGACAGTGTCTATCCAGTCGCCTACCCAGACCCAAATGGACACAATCACCCCTAGACAACTCGGACATTCGCTATCTCCTAGAGAGTCACACAGCTTCAAATTCCGCTACCCCCTCTCCCTCTTTTCCCGCAGTGGGCTGCCCCATTTCCACCATCACCTCTGACCGCATTCAAATTCACACATTCCATCCCATGCATGCTCATCCCCTCCTAACTTGATGCAAATACCAACTACCCTCCCGGAATACCCAAGTCAGAAAGACAACAGCTTCTCCCTGAACCACATGCTACACAACTGTCAGCCGGGGTCTCCAAACCGGTCGTAGAGGGCCGGATCCATGCCAGATTTTGTGCATTTCCCCATTTAGATACTGTTAGACCTGTCAGCCCTAGGGTGGTCTTTCCCTATTTTTTCACCCTTGCCTTATTTTTTCCACCTACTTTTTGTTGGCCTTAGGTCTCTGGGCACCTTCTCATTGTTTCCCAATGTTAAGGTGCAGGTGCTCTCTTCCCCTAAGATGGCTGCCACTGACCCCTGCTACTGCAGCGTGGTCTTTTTAGGCGCACTCTAGTAGCCAGGAGCTGGCTGGAACCCTTAAACAATGTAGCAATGCCAGCCTGCCCATAGCTAGAATGAGGGAATCTCCTGGAACCTTCTAGAACAGGGTAGGGGACACCAACTGCCACTGCCAACTGTCGCTATATAAGGAAAGGGAGGGAAACTTTCCAGTCAGAGCAGAGTAGAGTAGAGTAGTTGGGGCATCACTGACCTGGGGGACCCTTCGCAGGAGATTTAGGCGGTAGGGCCTAGTCAGGGACTAGGGAGTGACAGGGCTTAGGTGCTGCCTTCCAAGTAGAGTGAGGAACCCTGGACTAGCCCACTGATCTGGCCCAGCGGGAGGGGAACCCAGGGACCACCTGAAGTGACCTACTGACAAGCCTCCAACTCAACCCCCCTCCCCACCAAGCAACCAAGATTCTGCTGTAACAGAAGGGAGCCAAAGACACCCCGCGCGAAGAAGGAACTTTACCGCCACAGGACTGCTGGAGGTTCGACCAGGTATTGGCCCTTCCCATCTCTGTGCCCTGAGCATCCACCCGGGCCCCTGCGCTGTCCCGCACCAATTGCTTGTCCTGTGTGAACTGCCTGAATTGACTGTGCTGCCTATCCAGCGCTCCCCTGCTGTGGCCCCTGTAGAGCGCTGCACTGCCTAGACCGGCTGTGGTCCCGAGAACTGCTGTGTGCAAGCTAGCGCTGTGATTGTGGCCCGGAGCGCGGCCTGCCAACTTTCCCCCACTGTGCCTGTGAGAAGTACCGAAGTGCTACGACATCGGAGGGAGAGCTGAGGAGAGGGCCGCGCGCGCAATACAGTAGGCCCCGCGCTAGGCCTAGAAGCCATCTCCACCCCTGCCATGTGACGGGGTGCCCGGCTGCGTCACTGGCGGCGCCCCGCCCTGCGGCAGTGTGATTGGCCGCTCCCCCTTCAAACTAGGCCTCTGATTGGCCACACCACCCGAGAAGCTCTGCGACCGGCAGCTGCGGCCGTACCGCCTTCTTGCCTCCCACGATTGGGCTCGAAGAGAGCGAGAGATTCCCTGCCTGCTTGCTGCACACGCGGGGCCTCAGGAAGCCCCGCTGCATCTCGCGACTGCCCCCACAGCGCCCGACCATCGGGGAGCTCCCGAAGGAGCCCAAGCCCTCCTACTTCAGTTGTCCCGCCGCAAGGGCCCCGGAGGGCCGAAGACAAGAGGTAACCCCCAGGGGAGGAGGGCGGAAGGCCGAAGAAGGCCCCGAGTTCGCCCCTCCCCCGGGGAACATCGTGGTTGGGCCCTGTTGGCCTTAGAGGACTCGGGGAAAACCCCCTGTGAGTGGAAGGGAGGGGGAGAAGTCCCTCTGAGACTGCCAGGCCTCGGAACTGGGCCACAACATTAGTTAACCCCGCCAGAGGTTCAATTGTATGCCAGCTAGTGTAGGCCCTGTTGCTGGGGTTTTGGTGGCATAAGGAAGTGCTGCTGGCTGAATACTGGGGTATATGTGCCTTAATTAAATGCCCAGTTCTCTTGTCTGCTGAGCTGAGGCCTAATCTTCACTGAGATGTCTATGAGTACTAAATGAAATGGTTACTTACATGAAGAGATGGTTATTGAGGCTTGCTGCAATGGTATCTGAATGACTTTATAAAGAATTTCTTGCAGGTGCTGAGTACGAGCAGAACTATTGCAAAGCCTATGGTTATCTAATATTTAATATTTATTCAGTAAAGTATTTATTGCCGAGTGATGAAACACATGTATTTTTAAAGGAAGCTAATAAGTTACTGTTACTGTGATTCTAATCTTATATAACAGCTTATTAATTTGAATCAAACGTAACTGGTGTGGTCTAAGTCCTTGCGTGCACTTATTGTCTTAGTGGATGCGTGTGCTGTGTAGTCACTTAACACCTGAGCTTTCGGGTGCCTACCTGCTCGTGCCAGGCTACCCCCGGGGAACTGGTGACCCCAGTTCCTACAGATACATGTAGTTATTTTAAAAATCTGGCATGGATCCGGCCCTCCAGGACCAAAATCTGGCATGGATCCGGCCCTCCAGGACCGGTTTGGAGACCCCTGGTCTAGAGATATCAGACTCGATCCTGACTCATAATCTTGACATCCTGATTCTCAAAGAAACATGGCTCAATGTCTCATCTAACCATGCTCTAGACCAGAGGTCTTCAAACTATTTTGGTCTAAGCCCCCCTTAAACAAAATGTTTTGAAGTTGGGCCCCCCTCCTATATGGCAAGGATTTGGAGAGTGGGAGGAATGATCACGGGGCAGGGATCATGAGACCATTTCAGGGGTGTTTTTCTGTAGCTTGTAATCCACACTAAGGGGCCGATTATGATGGCGGACGGACCTGAGTCCGTCCGCCACCATAGAGTAGGAGGAACCGTCCGCAGGGGCAGCGGCGGTCCCTCCGTGCAAATTACTATGTGACCGCCAGGGTGGCGGTCACATCCTGTATTAATAACATTGCAGCGGGTGCTGCTTCAAGCAGCACCCACCGCAATGTTAAAAATGCATGTATTACATTTACATGCACAAAGCGGCAGGCACCGCGCGGTGCCTGCTGCTTTGTGCATGTAAATGTTGGGGGGTACCATAGGTACCCCCCATGTGCACCCCCCAACACCCTGGGGGCCCGCAACGGGCCTCCAAAAGCCAAAGTCCACATGCTTTTCCACGGCGGAAAAGCCGCCGCGGAAAAACATGTCTCCGTGCAAATCCTATTTTGGCTGACGGTGTCTTGCAGACACCGTCACCAAATAGCCCTCCCCACCCTGCGGATCAGCGGCGGACGGACCTGCCGTCTGCCGCTGGTCCAACCGCAATCCCACCGCCATCCTAATCTGGCGGTGGGTGTTCTATGTGGCTGCGGCGGTGAATCCGCATACTCCGGGCCGGCGGTGGCTTCCGCCGGCCCGGAGTATGCGGATTCACCGCAATCATAATGAGGCCCTAAATGTGCAGCATCAAACAAGAACAGAATTGACCACAAATACTGCTGCCCATAATTGGAGTGCTGTGGGCCCCAGTGCACTCCACCTGCTGCACTAATTATGGATGTAGCCCTGAGAAACAAGCTATTTCCTATCAGGATTTAATTCTGTGACTCAGTCATCAGACACAAAGACAACTGCTGTGATCACATTAGCTAACTGAGTTTCCATAAGGTAAAAGTGTATATTTCCTTTTGGTTAGTTTAACTTGCACTCATTTTTCAACTGAGGTGTGTGCGTCTTTATTACAAATATAATTACATCTTCAAAAATAGAAAATAAATTAGATATTGCATTTCACAAAATGTAATGTAGTCTCACAGATAGTACGATGTAGTTTCTATGACAAACTAGATGTCTCTAACTGCATAACCTCAAAGTCCTTTCAGAATAGTTACTGTGGTGCAGTAATTGTGTGCAGGACAAGTGACCATCATGTCTGTCAATGCCCCAACGAACATGCTAGGTGACAAATGCCATCCATTTACCACTCTCCTGCCTGCAATCTCCACACTTGAAAACAAAATCGGAAACATTGACAGCACTTTATCCTCACCAGCTCCCAAATACAAAAATGCAGCAGTGTGTCCTGTGAGGTTCTACTCACGCAAGGTTTATTTTTCCCCAAAAAGAAAAATCCCTGTTTGTTTTGCCTCCCAACAAGTAGTTCTTAAAGACTAGATTCAAAGTCCTCTTCAGTAACAGCTTCAAAAGCATTCATTCATTTTAATTTGGTAGCAAGTGTTCACAATCCTCAAAGGTGTACAATGGCTATAAAAAAAGCATTTTCTCTGGATAAAACCTGCTTTAATGTTAAGTTGTCTATATTAGTGAGTGGCAGTCTGTCTGTTTCTGCTAGTCACTGGTCAGATTGCAACCAAACATCTCCTGTGCTGCATGGGTCATGTATAAGAAGCCATCTTCATCCTTATGATCCCAATACACTTCTGACATTGTGGCAGACATGGACGGTAAGGTCTTGTTATTCACCATAAAGAAAAAAGCCTGTGTTGTGGATAAAGCTAATCAGCATCAAACAATGGTCTTAAATTGCGTCATGGTCAGCTCTTCGGGGAAATAGAAATGTCCTTTGTCCAATACAGCGGTACAAAAGGGGGTGGTGATGGACTGAGCATCTGAACCAATCAAACACTCACACCCAGTCAAAAGATCTGGGTTTAATCCATCACCGTTCTTTAGCCCACTCTGCCACCCCAGTTCAGACATGGCCATATGCAAATCAGTCTGACCCTGTGCCTCATGGGAACAGTCCAGCCCGAACTGCCAAGCCATGCCATCCCTGGACCGGAAACAAGCTTCCTAGGACTGGTTTCTGGCATGCTCCGTCCATCACCACCCCCTTTTGTAACGCTTTGTTCGCCATAAGTTGACAGGGTATGCTCAGACGTGAGTCCCTTGCTCACTTTGCCACTGGATTCAAGCAAGCCTGGCTGAAGACGGCTGAAATGCCAGAAACCGGTCTTAGGAAGCTTGTTTCCGGTCCAGGGATGGCATGGCTAGGCAGTTCGGGCTGTACTGTTCCCATGAGGCACAGGGTCAGACTGATTTGCATATGGCCATGTCTGAACTGGGGTGGCAGAGTGGGCTAAAGAACGGTGATGGATTAAACCCAGATCTGTTGAATGGGTGTGAGTGTTTGATTGTTTCAGATGCTCCGTCCATCACCACCCCCTTTTGTACCGCTTTGTCCAATACAGGCAAATACTTTTCTCTTTGATACCTTTCAATCACCACTGCTAGTTTGGATGGAAACTCTCAGTTTCTATCACCCGCCTCACCTTTCCCAGTTGCTAAACACTTCCACATTTTAAACGGGATTGGGTTTTTGTTTCTCTGCAAACTTTCCATCACATTCCCTGACAGATTTAAGCTGCCCTCTATGCCTAATTGAAAGTTAATTGATGATTTGCCCTTGAGTGGTGTGCGTGTTCGCAGTTATTCCAAGGTGAACAGCAAACAATGGAACGCAATTTTTTTCTTCTTTTTAGCCTGCTCTTTGACCCTAACTTCTCACTCTCTGGCCTACCCAATGCCACTTAGTATTCTCATCCTTTCATTTTTTTGTGGCGTTTAACTGCAGCATGTAAATGAAGACAGCCTAGAACGGCGCCTTTTGCGCTTCCAGGCTATCTTCATTTGCATGTAATTGCAGACCTATTCGCTCCCCCCTGGGAACACATCCACACCCCCAGCTGGGCACGCCCCACAGTTTGAAGACCTCTGCTCTAGACAGTCTACTTCCTCCCAATGACTCCATTTTGTTTTGTGAATGGGAAGATAGACACAGTGGAGGCCTCTCACTCATTCACAGAAAATCCCCGAGATGCAGGATCCTCCCAATGACTCATTTTCAGTCTTTCGAATGCACGTTGGTGGAATTGTCCACTTCCTCCAACCTTAGATTTAATGTGATTTACAATCCACCAGGTTAAAACAACACCTTTAACGAGGAATGCATGGATTTCTTCACCTCTCATCTTATCAGCTCAAACAAAAATATCTTCCCTGGTGACTTCAACATCCACTGGGGAGATGTTGGCAACAGTTATGTTAACACTTTTACCTTCTTTGTCAATCCCAATGATCTCTAGCAACACTACCTTAAACCCACACACCACAAAGGTGCCATTCTGAACCTGATAATCTATGATTGCCCCAACCTAATGACATATGACCCCATCCCAGATGACTGGTCTGACCACATGCAGATCCTGTTCTGCCTATCTAACACTTACATCAAAACATTTGTGTGACCCATGAAAGAGAAAATATGATTCAGGGACACATCCACCTTGACACAGAAGCCATGCCCATCATGGCCCTTTCTCACTCTCATTTTGATTACACCTCAGCTTGATATTAACAAGTGAAGTCCCTTATTGACAAATGTGCACCCCTGAGGTGCAAATTATCCAGACCAAAACCTTTTGGGCCCTGGTTCTCAAAAGAACTTTATGAAGAAAGAAAGCTTATCAGAAAATGTGAGAAAGAATGGAGACAACCACCCTCTCACCTGAGTATGAATAAGCTTCACAAAGGCAGAAAACAATACAAAGACCAGATCCTCAGAGCCAAATACTCCCATATCAGAGCCCTTGTGAATTCTGCAAAGAAAAGACTAAAGCGCCTGTTTGAGGTCATTGCACAGACTTCAAACCCCTCCACTAATTAAATTCCTAAGTCATCTGTCGACTGCTGCAACTACTTTGAGGATTTCTTTGATAAAAAAGTTAGAGACATCCATATCTCCCTACCCACCAGTGACACCCTAGAAACATTTGAGATTATACCATGCAAGGCGCTGCAATCATAGCAATCTTTATCTCTAATTTTTTTACTTGACCTACAATGAACAATCTCCAAAGTAAAACCCTCAAACCACCTTCAGGATCCCATTCCAGGTTATATCAGCAAATTTCTTCCCCCATTTGGATCACCATGGTCAACTCCACTCTCAAACAGGGCCTTTTTCCACGTCTAAAAGTGAGTCAAATCTCTCCTCTCTTGAAAATCAACCTCTCGATCCAGAGAACATGAACTACTACAGACCAGTCCCCACACTCCCATTTTTAGGCAAAGTCATCGATAGTTGCCTAGGATCCCAACTCGCTTCACATATTCGAACAAACAACCTCCTAGACACTCTCCAATCAGGTTTCTGCCAGGGACACAGTACAGAGATTATGATCCTCCAAACAGTTGACGACTCCCTTAGAATCCTAGACTCCAGTAACTCCTGCTTCCTGGTCCCCCTGGATGTATCCGCCTCATTCAACACTATCAACCATCTGAACCTCCTTCGCAATCTAGACCAACCCATGGGAAGTGGAGGCACAGTTCTTTACTGGTTCTCCTCAAACCTAACCGACCAACCCCAAATTGTAAAAACGGGTAACTTGTTCTCAAAACCAGTCAGCATTCATCAAGGGGTCCCTCAAGGTTCGATCCTGTATGCATCCCTCTTTAACCTTTACCTAGATCCACTACGTGTGATTTTCAGAAACTCTAGGATTTTCTTCCACCTCTATGCTGATGACACCCAAATATACATTAAACTTTGATCCCCGGAAGATGTGCCACTGCTTTCAAAAACACTTTTAAAGATTCAAAACTTGATGTACAACCACCATTTAAAACTCAATCCAATGAAAACAGAATTTCTTTTGATCTCACCTCTGAAATCAAAAACTCCAGTACAAGAATGGATGGCGAACCTTCCAACCCTAGATGGATGCCCCGCTATTGTCCAGAGTGTCAGATCACTTGGCTTCACCCTTGATAATCATCTCAATCTTCACAGCCACAGTGTAGCCATGGCCAACAGTGCACAACACAAACTTAGGCAACTTTGGGGCCTCAGGCAATTGATTTTGGAACACGATTTCTAAACAGTGGTGCAGTCCCATGTTCTTTCTAGAATAGACTATGGAATTGCCTTTCTCTCAGGCATTCCCAAAGTTCACCTAGTCCCACTGAGAGCAACACCACATGCTTCAGAACGGTTCATTTTAGGTCTCAAGGAATTTGACCACATTTCCCCTGCCCTGCTAACCCCAATGGCATCCCATTGTAGCGCTGGACCAATTCAAAATCGCATGCATTACCCAAAGGGTGCTGCACTCCTCATCATCCTCCATTCTAAACAAGAGACTGAAAATCCCCAGAGCAAAAAGGGGTTCCAGAAATGCCCAATCCCTTCTTCTGGGACTGCCTACCATCAGTCGGGAATGATACATGAGCAGGTCTTTCTTTGGTAGTGCCACTAGAATATGGAACTCTCTGCCCCCGCCCCCCCCTTCCTCCGCCTAACCACCTGACTAGGCATAGTCACCTTCAAAAAGGACCTCAAACTCCTCCTATTTGACAGACATCTTGATTAATCACCCCAAACCAGACCATAAGTACTCTCTCCACCATGATCTGACCTACCTTCACCTTCAATGCTTTAACTGTGTACGTCCTCTGACCAACTGCTGTAACTGTCTCTTGTGGTAACTCCTACACACATCTACCAACGTAAACTTCTGACTTTAATTACTATAGCGGGAACCTGCTGGTACCCTTGTATCCTGCTACTTTTGTAAAGTGACCTGATGCCTTTCGGCCATGTCCGCGCTATATAAAATTGCAAAAATAAATAAATAGTGTCTGTAATGACCTGGATTGAGGTGGTGACCATAGAGTGTGGAGCAACACTGATACATAGAACCAATGTAAAACTACAGAGTGTGAGGCTAATTGTATTACAATTTATTAATTGTGTTCCATTGTTCGTGTTAGGTTACTCTGGTCTAGTTTCCACGACACGTTTGTGTCTCCTTACTTCCCTGTCCAGTAACGAAGTCCATTAACGCAGTGTTGGTATCTGGTTCTCTCATACTTAGTTCTCTTGTGTTTCACGCTCACTCTTCACGTCTCTTTGTCTCCCTTTGTTGTTGTACAGACTGCATGTGCATTATTATGGGGCACCAGTCTTTCATACAAGCATTGTAAAAGACAATATGTGCGGCCTTTAATTGTCATCAGGTTGTAGTTGTAGACTGCTGATGCGTTTTGAATTAATGTGGTATCTTGAAATGATTAAGCACAAATACAAATGGTAACCAGTATAACAGGGCGCTCAGCAACACGTTAAAGGGAAAGTTACCCAAAACTTCTTTACTCTCACGGTGCTACTAAGGGAGAAGAGTATGGTTACCAACCATACCCTCAAAGAACCACCCACGTGGAACTTAAACAAAGTAAAGATAGTTCCCCGTGAGCACTCTAACCAAATTATTAAACAGTCAAATATCCTCAGACTCCATATTCTTCAAATGCAGGAAGACAATTATATTCCAGTCCTTATTATGATATAATCAATATAGTCCTTGTATTCCACTTAGATTTTATTCATCCACTGTAGTCTTCAAACGTAGCAAAAATGCAGCCAACATGTGTTTCGTCGTGCTTAGTAAAGCACATTGACTTCCTCCGGGCTGCAACCCAAACAAATAGGGTATGAATACTACACACATTACATGAGGGTAACATCAAATAAGTTAATGCAACTAGGTTTTCACAGAAACAATCTATTGATAGTGGAATCCCGTGCAAGAATAGAACAGACAAAGGATAAGTCCAATTCCAAAATTCACCCAAGTGTATAAAAAAGCTATTAAGCAAAAAAGGCCTCCACCACTCTTATCATAAGAGTACTTACAGGGGCTAAAGTAATCGTGATTTAAAGCATTATAGGAGAGAACAGGGTTTTTATAAAATATCGATAGTCACCTGTCCTATACATTCGCAACAGAAATTCTCTGCTACTCCACAAATTGTTCTCACGATCAATATCCTGTAATATTAATACATCAATTTTACTACGAGAAAAATATCTCCCCCTCAAAACCACTAAGTATAGCTACTCCATTAAATTAAAGAGATCAACAATTCACAATCCATATACCGTTATGTGTTATCTCACGCCGTTCAATCGTAATCTTCAATTATAATTAAGTCCTTAATTCATCAATTATGATCAAGTCCTCTATTCATACAATATCTATGTACCCAAAATCCTATATATAGTATGTGCACTATTCGTACCTCACAGGAAAAAATGCTATCAACTATAGCAACACATGGTATAACTAATCACCCCATGGGTTCAAATCAACTTTCAATAATCTTCAAAATCGCTGCGTCGGTTCAATCTCTCCGATCGCTAAAACTTGGAAACAAATAAAGGCTCATTCTTGTATTCCTTAAATACTACTATTGTAAATTGAACAAAAAACACACCCTCAATGCTCCCATAAAGTGAAAAACGACTTATAAAAACGATAACTGTAAGCGGCAGAAAAAGACCACTATCTCCAGGTGCCAACGCACCCTCCAATGTCATCACTGTGCTTCAAAACTGTTAAGAGACAGTGGCAGTCACTAGCAATAAGTATGCTACTACATGATTATTAATGAAAATAAACATCACAGTATACTATCACATGCTCGCAGTTAAACGCACAACAACGCTCTCACTATGAGTTATCTAGGCACATATTTGTTTCCAAGTTTTAGCGATCGGAGAGATTGAACCGACGCAGTAATTTTGAAGATTATTGAAAGATGATTTGAACCCATGGGATGAGTAGTTATACCATGTGTTGCTATAGTTGATAGCATTTTTTCCTGTGAAGTACGAATAGTGCACATACTATATATATGATTTTTGGGTACATTGATATTGTAGGTACTATTGATGAATAGAGGACTTGATCATAATTGATGAATAAAGGACTTGATTATAATTGAAGATTACGATTGAACGGCGTGGGATAACACATAACAGTATATGGATTGTGAATTGTTGATCTCTTTAATTTAATGGAGTAGCTACACTTAGTGGTTTTGAGGGGGAGATATTTTTCTCGTAGTAAAATTGATGTATTAATATTACAGGATATTGATCGTGAGTACAATTTGTGGGTTGCAAATGTATAGGACAGGTGACTATCGATATTTTATAAAACCCGTTCTCTCCTATAATGCTTTAAATCACTATTACTTTAGCCCCTGTAAGTACTCTTATGATAAGAGTGGTGGGGGCCTTTTTTGCTTAATAGCTCTTTTTATACACTTGGGTACATTTTGGAATTGGTCCTATCCTTTGTCTGCTCTATTCTTGCACGGGATTCCACTATCAATAGATTGTTTCTGTGAAAACCTAGTTGCATTAACTTATTTGATGTTACCCTCATGTAATGTGTGTAGTATTCATACACTATTTGTTTGGGTTGCAGCCCTGAGGAAGTCAATGTGCTTTACTAAGCACGACGAAACACGTGTTGGCTGCATTTTTGTTACGTTTGAAGACCACAGTGGATGAATAAAATCTAAGTGGAATACAAGGACTATATTGATTATATCATAATAAGGACTGGAATATAATTGTCTTCCTGCATTTGAAGAATTTGGAGTCTGTGGATATTTGACTGTTTAATAATTTGGTTAGAGTGCTCAGGGGGAACTATCTTTACTTTGAAATGATTAAGGATGTTAGCGTATGCTAAAAACATTTTACGATGGCCGCCCATGTGCGATTATCTAAAGAATCATTTTAAATGTATCTACCGTTCAGAGATCGATATGTTGAAGGTAACACTCATTGGCTGTCTTGGAACAGTAAAAAACAAAAAAGTACGGCAAAATATGGAGAAAGGGACAGCGTTCCATGTGCACATGTTCTACCATCCTGGAAGTTCTTTTTCACACTTTATTATTATTCTACCATTCCAAGATGGCTTGAACCATCTCTGAAAGGTAAACTAATGAGAAAGAACGAGTGGCGTCCTGCAAGTGGCAGTGAGCAGGCTGGTAGCAGTGTGCAGACAGTTGCTCGGACATCACAATAAAAAGATTCAAAGAGCAAAAATTCAATGTTTTAAACATAACATCACAGATTGTTCCAACAGCCCTGGCACTGGACGGGGTTATTTTTAGGTAAATGTGCACATTGCACACACGCACAATTCCGTCACTCAAAGTGTGAGGGGAGGGGATGGCTGAAGTGGACTATAGTTAGTGATATGAACATGTGTGACTGACTCATTCCGAGCCGTCTGGACGTTTGCGGGCACGGAGCAGTTAAAAAAGTGGCAGATTTCTCACTTAAAACTAGCCACTCTACCGCTGTGTCCCGTGCAGTGGTAACGCCATTCTCACTTTACTCGCACAGTAGTTGAGGGTCTTGTTTCCAGGGACCTTTGTTTGCCCCAAAAAATAATAAAGGCCACGAATGAGAAGTGAAACAAGCGAGAAGAGACCGGATGCGACCCCCTTGCAGGCGTGCAGGTGTTGGCTGTCTGGTTACTTCGTCACAACAGTGACGAATATCCTGTCGGACGAAATGTAAATCCCATTATATCCTCTGGGATTTATATTTCAGCGCACAGGATATCCATCACCATTGTGACCTAGTAACCCGTCAGCCAAGATCTAAATCAGGCCCATATTCAGTCTCCTGGATGGGGGACAAGTCTGGCTTCTCTCCTAAATGTGGGCGATCAAGGCCTCCTCCATAATCCTCCCCTAGAAACTAGAGAAAGGGAAGGCGTTATCCACGTTCTTCTGGATGGTGTTGTGTTGCCTCTCTCCTGAATTTGGAAGAGAGGGTCCCTGTATTCATTGCTAGGTGTGGAGGACTAAGGTGTATTCTTACCCCTTTAAGTTGAATTGCGCCATACGAATATAATGCTTACGACATGTTCGGGATATCTGGATGTATCTACGTTGTCATGTAACTTATGGCAGTAAGTGAGGTAATAAGGTAACATTTTTTTTTTGTGTTCCTTTTCCTACTTTGCCATTCATGTATATATATTTTTTTCAGAAAAGTGTAACATTTCGAATTCCTTCAGATACAGATAAATAAATACAATGTATTGTTTTGAATAACTGTATGTGGAATTTACAACATTATGATATTGAACTTCAAAAGGGCAAGTTCTTCTGTAGAGACTCGTTCCCGAGGATAGTGGCGTCCGTACACCCCGGAAGACATCTTGCTTAACTATCTTGATTGCCATAATAGTGTGTGGATCCAGGTCCGTCTGTGAATTCTACTGGCCTATGAACAAAAGTGTCACGTCCTAGAAACCCTATTGGAGCATGCTGCCCTGGTGAAATACAGACTTGATTGCAGTTAGAGAAGGGCCCGGAAGAATCTCTAAATCTAGGGATATTATCTCCACGGATTTCGGGAAGAAGACACCCGTTAGAGAGTGTCATTTAAACTCATCTTGAAAGGACAGATGTTTCATTCTCTGATCCTGTGACGATTATATAAAGATATTCAGTCCCCCTCCCCATGGTACATTGTCGCCCTGATGAAGGTGTTGCCCGGTCGGGTCGATACACCGAAACGCTCGTCGGAATGGTTTTTGTGGGCAACAGGATTGTTTATTCCATCATCAATCCTTATTATTATTGCTTTTGCCTAACACTCCTTTGTTTAATGAATTATATTCCATCTATTCCAATTCATGTGATGGCGTTTATGTACTGGTGGGATTATTCTTGTTTGATGTGTGAAAGATTGGCTGTGTGATTGTTTATGGAATATGTGGAAGTACGAGTATGAGAGTTAACCGGGCTGTGTGGGACAGTATATGTGGTATTGAATATGTATGTTTTAACACCATGCGTGCGGTGCAGATTTCCGCAGTGCGCTGAAGTTTGCAAAAACCCGCGGTTCACAAGAGGTGTACCTCATGACGAGCTGAGCTCGTCATGAGCGTCGAAGGGGTTAACTTAATGTTGAATGATGAACCTGTATTTATTTGTATTTTGTAATATCAGTATATGAAATTTTGAAACTATAAAAATGAATAATACATTTATATAAAAAAAACTTTCCATGATGGATTGGTCTGATGTTTGGCTCTGAATGGTAGGTCCTTGGTTCCATTTGTATTCTAGGATCCCTTTGTAGGACCTTATTTAAATATTAGAGGCAGGGTCTCTAGTCTTGATTGCTTTTGTATTTCTCCCCCGCTAACCTGCCTATATCTCTACCCATTGGGGGGCCTCCTTCTATTTTGTTGTTGCAAGTTATTCTGTAGAGTCACAACCTGAAGGCTGTTCCCGAGAGACCTGTTGCAGGTGTAGGTACTAGTAAATAACAGCAATTGGTTCAGTAGGGAAATGCGCAATTTCTTTTAAGTTGAAATATTTATATCCTGATTACTAGGAAAGGCCAATAAATATTGTGTGTGAGACATATTATTACTAGAAAATGAAATAAATAGTCACAACTGACACAAAAAATGTACTTTACACGGTATATTAATAGTCATATACCATGGAGAAACACAAAAGCTATATTTCAAAGAAACAGAACTGTTATGCAACACAAATAATAACATAAATTAGTGCCATACAGAGCGTGCACTTAACTGTAAACAAAAAACACAAAATCACTCAATTGGGCTTTTTTTACAACTCGTTAGAAGGCGCAATCATATATCCTCAATTGTTGGCGATAGATATGTGAGACTTTGGTACAGAACTCCTATTCATATTGTCGACGTTTCGACCCTTTCAACAATGTGTGTTCATGCAAAACATCACAGTGGATCTTCCTTAGGACTGGAGAATATCACTAAAGCCTGGTCAGAATGGCAGCATCATGTAGCTTGGTGCTGTGTTCAGAAAAGCAACCCTTCTCGTGCTATAGTAGAGTGCAATGGATAAAGCGTACCCAGGAAGAAAGCGTGTCCTAAATGGGGATCATATACAAAGAAAATAGTTCACGTAGGGATTTCTGACCGCATAATATATCCAAACTGTCAGGCGCCACAATTGTTGGGCCCCAAGTGGAGGTTTTGCTAGTTAGCAGATACCTCTGAGATCCACAAAGGATTTTTTTGTTAGTTTGCTTGAAGTGAGAGGGATTAAATCAGACCTCTACCATGGAACTCAATGTCTCAATTGTGCAGGAATGGGTATGGCAGTGGCTGCTCCCTAGAGACCTGCTGCAGGTATGGGTACAGTGGTGGCTGCTCCCTAGAGACTGAGCCGGAATCGGTGGTGGCGGCTCCCTAGAGAACTGCAACAGGCGTGGGTACAGCGGTGACTGCTCCCTGGAGAACTGCTGCAGGTATGGATACAGCGGGGCTGCTCCCTAGAGACGTACTGCTGGTACCGGTACAGCGGTGGCTGCTCCCTAGAGACTGCGCCGGATTCGGTGGTGGCTGCTCCCTAGAGAACTGCTCCAGGTGTGGGTACAGCGGAGGCTGCTTCTAGAGAACTGCTGCAGGTATGGGTACAGCAGTGGCTGCACCCTAGAGACCTGCTCCAGGTGTGGGTACAGCGGGGCTGCTCCCCAGAGAAGTGATGCAGGTATGGGTACAGTGGTGGCTGCTCCCTAGAGACTGAGCCGGAATCGGTGGTGGCTGCTCCCTAGAGAACTGCTCCAGGCGTGTGTACAGCGGTGGCTGCTCCCTAGAGAACTGCTGCAGGTATAGATACAGCGGTGGCTGCTCCCTAGAGAACTGCTCCAGGTATGGGTACAGCGGTGGCTGCTCCCTAGAGACTGCGCCGGATTCGGTGGTGGCTGCTCCCTAGAGAACTGCTCCAGGCGTGGGTACAGCGGTGGCTGCTCCCTAGAGAACTGCTGCAGGTATGGATACAGCGGTGGCTGCTCCCTAGAGAACTGCTCCAGGTATGGGTACAGTGGTGGCTGCTCCCTAGAGACTGAGCCGGATTCGGTGGTGGCTGCTCCCTAGAGAACTGCTCCAGGCGTGGGTACAGCGATGGCTGCTCCCTAGAGAACTGCTGCAGGTATGGATACAGCGGTGGCTGCTCCCGAGAGAACTGCTCCAGGTATGGGTACAGCGGTGGCTGCTCCCTAGAGACTGCGCCGGATTCGGTGGTGGCTGCTCCCTTGAGAACTGCTCCAGGTATGGGTACAGCGGTGGCTGCTCCCTAGAGACTGCGCCGGATTCGGTGGTGGCTGCTCCCTTGAGAGCTGCTGCAGGTATGGGTACAGAGGTGACTGCTCCCTATAGAGCTGCTGCAGGCAGGGGTACAGAGGTGGCTGCTCCCTAGAGACCTGCTGCAGGTACAGGAACAGTGGTGGCTGCTCCCTATAAACTTGCTGCAGGTAAGGGTCAGCGGTGGCTGCTCCCTAGAGACCTGCTCCAGGTATGGGTACAGCGGAGGCTGCTTCTAGAGAACTGCTGCAGGTATGGGTACAGCAGTGGCTGCACCCTAGAGACTGCTCCGGATTCGGTGGTGGCTGCTCCCTAGAGAACTGCTCCAGGTGTGGGTACAGCGGTGGCTGCTCCCTAGAGAACATCTGTAGGTATGGGTACAGCGGTGGCTGCTCCCTAGAGAATGCGCCGGATTCGGTGGTGGCTGCTCCCTAGAGAACTGCTCCAGGTGTGGGTACAGCGGTGGCTGCTCCCTAGAGAACTGCTGCAGGTATGGGTACAGCGGAGGCTGCTTCTAGAGAACTGCTGCAGGTATGGGTACAGCGGTGGCTGCTCCCTAGAGACTGCGCCGGATTCAGTGGTGGCTGCTCCCTAGAGAACTGTGCCGGATTCGGTGGTGGCTGCTCCCTAGAGAACTGCTCCAGGTATGGGTACAGCGGAGGCTGCTTCTAGAGAACTGCTGCAGGTATGGGTACAGCAGTGGCTGCACCCTAGAGACCTGCTCCAGGTATGGGTACAGCAGAGGCTGCTTCTAGAGAACTGCTGCAGGTATGGGTACATCAGTGGCTGCACCCTAGAGACTGCTCCGGATTCGGTGGTGGCTGCTCCCTAGAGAACTGCTCCAGGCGTGGGTACAGCGGTGGCTGCTTCTAGAGAACTGCTGCAGGTATGGGTACAGCAGTGGCTGCACCCTAGAGACCTGCTCCAGGTATGGGTACAGCAGAGGCTGCTTCTAGAGAACTGCTGCAGGTATGGGTACATCAGTGGCTGCACCCTAGAGACTGCGCCGGATTCGGTGGTGGCTGCTCCCTTGAGAACTGCTCCAGGTATGGGTACAATGGTGGCTTCTCCCTAGAGACTGCACCGGATTCGGTGTTGGCTGCTCCCTAGAGAACTGCTCCAGGTATGGGTACAGCGGTGGCTGCTCCCTATAGACCTGCTGCAGGTAAGGGTCAGCGGTGGCTGCTCCCTAGAGACCTGCTCCAGGTATGGGTACAGCGGTGGCTGCTTCTAGAGAACTGCTGCAGGTATGGGTACAGCAGTGGCTGCTCCCTAGAGACTGCGCTGTATTCGGTGGTGGCTGCTCCCTAGAGAACTGCGCCAGGTATGGGTACAGAGGTTGCTGCTTCTAGAGAACTGCTGCAGCTATGGGTAGAGCGGTGGCTGCTCCCTAGAGACTGCGCCGTATTCGGTGGTGGCTGCTCCCTAGAGAACTGCTCCAGGTATGGGTACAGCAGTGGCTGCACCCTAGAGACTGCTCCGGATTCGGTGGTGGCTGCTCCCTAGAGAACTGCTGCAGGTATGGGTACAGCGGAGGCTGCTTCTAGAGAACTGCTGCAGGTATGGGTACAGCGGTGGCTGCTCCCTAGAGACTGCGCCGGATTCAGTGGTGGCTGCTCCCTAGAGAACTGCTCCAGGTATGGGTACAGCGGAGGCTGCTTCTAGAGAACTGCTGCAGGTATGGGTACAGCAGTGGCTGCACCCTAGAGACCTGCTCCAGGTATGGGTACAGCAGAGGCTGCTTCTAGAGAACTGCTGCAGGTATGGGTACATCAGTGGCTGCACCCTAGAGACTGCGCCGGATTCGGTGGTGGCTGCTCCCTAGAGAACTGCTCCAGGCGTGGGTACAGCGGTGGCTGCTTCTAGAGAACTGCTGCAGGTATGGGTACAGCAGTGGCTGCACCCTAGAGACTGCGCCGGATTCGGTGGTGGCTGCTCCCTTGAGAACTGCTCCAGGTATGGGTACAATGGTGGCTTCTCCCTAGAGACTGCACCGGATTCGGTGTTGGCTGCTCCCTAGAGAACTGCTCCAGGTATGGGTACAGCGGTGGCTGCTCCCTATAGACCTGCTGCAGGTAAGGGTCAGCGGTGGCTGCTCCCTAGAGACCTGCTCCAGGTATGGGTACAGCGGTGGCTGCTTCTAGAGAACTGCTGCAGGTATGGGTACAGCAGTGGCTGCTCCCTAGAGACTGCGCTGTATTCGGTGGTGGCTGCTCCCTAGAGAACTGCGCCAGGTATGGGTACAGAGGTTGCTGCTTCTAGAGAACTGCTGCAGCTATGGGTAGAGCGGTGGCTGCTCCCTAGAGACTGCGCCGTATTCGGTGGTGGCTGCTCCCTAGAGAACTGCTCCAGGTATGGGTACAGCGGTGTCTGCTCCCTAGAGACTGCGCCGGGTACGATGGTGGCTGCTCCCTAGAGAACTGCTGTAGGTCTCGTGGTGGCTGCTCCCTAGAGACCTGCTGCGGGTATGGGGACAGCAGTGGCTGATCTCTAGACACGTACTGCCAGTACCGGTACAGCAGTGGCTGCTACCTAGAGACCTACTGCTGGTAAGGGTACAGCCGTGGCTGTTCCATAGGGACCAGCTGCAGTTATGGGCACATCTATGTCTGTTCACCAGAGACCTGCTGCAGGTATGAGTACAGCGGTGGCTGCTCCCTATAGACCTGTTGCAGGTACGGGTACAGCAGTGGCTGCTCCCTAGAGACCTGCTGCCGGCACCGGTACAGCTGTGGCTTCTCCCTTAGAGACCTACTGCCAGTACCGGTACAGCAGTGGCTTCTCCCTTAGAGACCTACTGCCAGTACCGGTACAGTGGTGGTTTCTCCCTTAGAGACCTACTGCCAGTACCGGTACAGTGGTGGCTTCTCCCTTAGAGACCTACTGCCTATACCGGTACAGTGGTGGCTTCTCCCTTAGAGAACTGCTGCCTGTACTGGTACAGCAGTGGCTTCTCCCTTAGAGACCTACTGACGGTACTGGTACAGTGGTGGCTTCTCCCTTAGAGATCTGTTGCCGGTACCGGTACAGTGGTGGCTGCTACCTAGAGACCTACTGCCAGTACTGGTTCAGCGGTGGCTTCTTCCTTCGAGACCTACTGCCGGCACTGGTACAGAGGTGGCTGCTCCCTAGAGACCTGCTGGGGATACTGTGGTGGCTGCTCCATAGAGACTTACATCGGATATGGGTACAGTGGTGCCTGCTCCCTAGATACCCTCAGCCGGTACCAATACAGCGGTGGCTGCTCCCTAGAGACGTACTGCTGGTACCGATACAGTGGTGGTTCCTCCCCAGAGACCTACTGCCGGTACCGATACAGCGGTGGCTGCTCCCTAGAGACGTACTGCTGGTACCGGTACAGCGGTGGCTGCTCCCTAGAGACGTACTGCTAGTACCGATACAGCGGTGGCGGCTCCCTAGAGATGTACTGCTGGTACCGATCCACCGGTGGCTGCTCCCTAGAGACGTGCTGCTGGTACCAGTACAGCGGTGGCTGCTCCCTAGAGACGTACTGCTTGTACCGGTACAGCGGTGGCTGCTCCCTTGAGACCTGCTGCCGGTACCGGTACAGTAGTGGCTGTTCCCTAGAGACCTGCTGCCAGTACAGCGGTGGCTGCTACCTAGAGACGTACTGCTGGTACCGATACAGCGGTGGCTGCTCCCTAGAGACGTACTGCTAGTACCGATACAGCGGTGGCGGCTCCCTAGAGATGTACTGCTGGTACCGATCCACCGGTGGCTGCTCCCTAGAGACGTGCTGCTGGTACCAGTACAGCGGTAGCTGCTCCCTAGAGACGTACCGCTGGCACCAATACAGCTGTGGCTGCTTCCTAGAGACGTACTGCTGGTACCTGTACAGCGGTGGCTTCTCCCCTAAAGACCTGCTGGCGGTACAGCGGTGGCTGCTACCTAGAGACGTACTGCCGGTACCGGTACAGCGGTGGCTGCTCCCTAGAGACGTACTGCTGGTAACGGTACAGGTGTGGCTGCTCCCTAGAGATGTACTGCTGGTACCAATACAGCGGTGGCGGCTCCCTAGAGACGTACTGCTGGTACCGATACAGCTTTGGCTGCTCCCTAGAGACTTACTGCTGGTACCGGTACAGCGGTGGCTGCTCACTAGAGACGCACTGCTGGTACCGGTACAGCGGTGGCTGCTCCCTAGAGATCTACTGCCGGTACCAATACAGTGGTGGATACTTCCTAGACCAGCACAACGAACCCCAGCCAAGCGGCCACCAACCTCACGAAATGGATCAGCGACTGACCTCGCCCCTCTGAAGACCCCGCCGAGCCGACCCGGCAGCAAGAAAGCACCATGGTTTAACGACGAACTCAAGAGCTCCAAGAAGAAATGCAGAGCACTCGAGAAAACCTGGCGCAGAGACCCAACACCAGACAACATGACTGCCCTCAAGCTCGCCACCCGAAAACACCACCAACTGATCCACACCACCAAGAAAACCGCATTCAAGGAACGACTGGACAACAACGCACACAACAGCAAGGGACTCTTCAACATCGTGAAAGAGCTCTCCAACCCCAACGCCGGAAACAACGACATCACACCCTCGCAAGACCTCTGCAACTCCCTCGCCTCCTACTTCCACAACAAGATCACGGACATACACAACAGCTTCAGCAGTCAACCGACGCACGCCACGACCGAACCACCGCCCCCCACAACCACCCTCCGCGCCTGGACCCCGATTAGCACCGAAGACACCGTCCACACGATGAACTCCATCCACTCCGGATCTCCGACAGACCCCTGCCCTCACCACGTCTTCAACAAGGCCGACGCTGTCATCGCACCCCACCTGCGGGACATCATCAACCCCTCCTTCGACACCGCGACCTTCCCGGAGAGCTGGAGGCACGCCGAACTCAGCGCCCTACTTAAGAAGCCATCAGCCGACCCCACCGACCTCAAGAACTACCGCCCCATCTCGCTGCTCCCATTTCCGGCGAAAGTCATCGAGAAGACCGTCAACAAGCAACTGGCCGCCTTCCTCGAGACGAACGGCTCCCTTGACCTCTCGCAGTCTGGCTTCTGGGCCAACCACAGCACCGAGACCGCCCTGATCGCAACCACCGATGACATCCGAGCCCTGCTCGACAACGGGGAAACACCGGTCCTCATCCACCTGGACCTATCCGCGGCCTTCGACACTGTCTGCCTCCGTACCCTAGTACAGCGCCTCAGCAACGTCGGAATCCAGGAGAAGGCACTGGAGTGGATCATCTCCTTCCTCGCCGGAAGGACACAGAGAGTCCGCCTCCCCCCGTTCAGATCGGAGGCCACCGAAGTCATCTGCGGCGTCCCTCAGGGCTGCTCGCTCAGCCCAACACTCTTCAACGTCTACATGAGCCCCCTCGCAACCATCGCACGCCAGCACAACCTCAACATCATCTCATACGCCGACGACACCCAGCTGATCCTCTCCCTCACCAACGACCCCGCCACCGCCAGAGCCAACCTACACGAAGGGATGACAGACGTTGCCAAGTGGATGATGAACAGCCGCCTGAAACTGAACTCGGACAAGACGGAAGTCCTCATCCTGGGATCTTCACCCTCCGCCTGGGATGACTCCTGGTGGCCCCCCGCCCTGGGCAGCGCACCCAAACCCACAGACCACGCACGCAACCTGGGCTTCATCCTGGACTCCTCCCTCTCCATGACCAGACAAGTCAACGCCGTCTCCTCGTCGTGCTTCAACATCCTGCGCATGCTACGTAAGATCTTCCGATGGATCCCCACCGAGACCAGGAAGACGGTCACCCAGGCCCTCGTCACCAGCCGTCTGGACTACGGCAACTCCCTTTACGCCGGAACCACCGCCAAACTCCGAGAGAGACTCCAGCGGATCCAGAACACCTCAGCACGACTCATCCTGGACATCCCCCGCCGCAGCCACATCTCCGGGCACCTGAGAGACCTGCACTGGCTCCCGGTCAACAAGAGAATCACCTTCCGGCTCCTCACCCACGCACACAAAGCCCTACACAACCAAGGCCCAGAATACCTCAACAGCCGCCTCAACTTCTACGTTCCCAAACGCCAGCTTCGATCGACCAACCGCGCCCTCGCCGCCGTCCCCCGCATCCGAAGAGCCACCACAGGAGGAAGGTCCTTCTCCCACCTGGCCGCCAAGACGTGGAACTCCCTTCCGACCCACCTCCGCCTGACCCAGGACCACCTCGCCTTCAGGAAGCAGCTCAAGACCTGGCTGTTCGAGCAGTAGCAGACCCCCCCCACCCCCAGCGCCTTGAGACCCGCCGGGTGAGTAGTGCGCTATATAAATGCTATGATTGATTGATTGATTGATAGAGACGTACTGCTGGTACCGATACAGCGGTGGCTGCTCCCTAGAGATGTACTGCTGGTACCGGTACAGCGGTGGCTGCTCCCTAGAGACTTGTTGCAGGGTAGGGTACAGCAGTGGCTGCTCCCTAGAGACCTGTGGCGGTACGGTGGTGGCTGCTTCCTAGAGACGTACTCCTGGTAGCGATACAGTGGTGGCTGCTGGCTAGAGACTTACTGCTGGTACCGGTACAGCGGTGGCTGCTCCCTTGAGACATACTGCCGGTACCTGTACAGCGTTTGCTGCTCCCTTGAGACTTACTGCTGGTACCGGAACAGCGGTGGCTGCTCCCTAGAGACGTACTGCTGGTACCGGTACAGCGTTGGCTGCTCCCTAGAGACTTACTGCTGGTACCGGAACAGCGGTGGCTGCTCCCTAGAGACGTACTGCTGGTACCGGTACAGCGGTGGCTGCTCCCTAGAGACTTGCTGCAGGGTAGGGTACAGCAGTGGCTGCTCCCTAGAGACCTGCGGCAGTACGATGGTGGCTGCTCCCTAGAGACGTACTGCTGGTACCGGTACAGCGGTGGCTGCTCCCTAGAGACGTACTGCTGGTACCGTTACAGCTGTGGCTGCTCCCTAGAGACGTACTGCTGGTACCGGTCCAGCGGTGGCTGCTCCCTAGAGACGTACTGCTACCACCGGTACAGCGGTGGCTGCTCCCTAGAGAACTGCGGCAGTACGGTTGTGGCTGCTCCCTAGAGACGTACTGCTGGTACCGATACAGCGTAGGCTGCTCCCTAGAGACGTACTGCTGGTACCGGCACAGCGGTGGCTGCTCCCTAGAGACATACTGCTAGCACCGGTACCGTGGTGGCTGCTCCCTAGAAAACTGCGGCAGTACAGTTGTGGCTGCTCCCTAGAGACTTACTGCTGGTAGCTATACAGCGGTGGCTGCTCCCTAGAGACGTACTGCTGTTACCGGTACAGCGGTGGCTGCTCCCTAGAGACGTACTGCCGGTACCGATACAGCGGTGGCTGCTCCCTAGAGACGTACTGCTGGTACCGGTACAGCGGTGGCTGCTCCCTAGAGACGTACTGCCAGTACCGATACAGCGGTGGCTGCTCCCTAGAGACGTACTGCCGGTACCGGTACAGCGGAGGCTGCTCCCTAGAGACGTACTGCCGGTACCGATACAGCGGTGGCTGCTCCCTAGAGACGTACTGCTGGTACCGGTACAGCGGTGGCTGCTCCCTAGAGACGTACTGCCGGTACCGATACAGCGGTGGCTGCTCCCTAGACACGTACTGCTGGTACCGGTACAGCGGAGGCTGCTCCCTAGAGACGTACTGCCGGTACCGATACAGCGGTGGCTGCTCCCTAGAGACGTACTGCTAGCACCGGTACAGCGGTGGCTGCTCCCTAGAGACGTACTGCCGGTACCGATACAGCGGTGGCTGCTCCCTAGAGACGTACTGCTGGTACCGATACAGCGGTGGCTGCTCCCTAGAGACGTACTGCCGGTACCGATACAGCGGTGGCTGCTCCCTAGAGACGTACTGCTGGTACCGATACAGCGGTGGCTGCTCCCTAGAGACGTACTGCCGGTACCGATACAGCGGTGGCTGCTCCCTAGAGACGTACTGCTGGTACCGGTACAGCGGTGGCTGCTCCCTAGAGACGTACTGCTGGTACTGGTACAGCGGTGGCTGCCCCCTTAGAGACATGCTGCGGATAAGGGTACAGCCTGCTTGAGCTTTACACTGTCTACCGAGATACATAAGAAGGAGGCAAAGGTCCCGGTGCCTCTGCTGTCCAGTGTTAGCCAGGCTTCTCTTACTGCCACCCCGGGGGCTCTGAAGGAGCACATCCGGGCAATTCCTAGTTTGGAAATCTGAATCCGAATCCCATTTCATTGTTGACGTCACCTGTCACTTCCACACTTTCTCATCTCTTCGGAGCCACTGTTCCACTTTAGGCTATATGTAGAATAAATATTCTAATGATTAATAATGACACTGTCTGGTCACATGTATGGTTCATACATGTAAGATTTCCAGCCTCTGGCGTGCCTAGGAGACAGACTCTGGATACTCTGAGTGAGGTGTGTGAGTGAAGGCAGCTCTGGCTTGACAGACAGCGCTGAGATCATATCCTACAGAGAGGAGTGCGTGCATCATTATAGGTGACAGCACAGCCCTCGTACTGCATGCACACTGCAAGGCTGGTGTATCACTGGGGGCTCTCGTCATGGAGCCGGGCCTCCCAGAGCCCCCTCCTCGCCCCACCTCAGTCTGGTGCTAAAAGCCCCTCTCCTCGGAGGAGACCTGCAGTGGCCCTTGGGGCTCGCTCAACCTTCCTCTCCTGTCTCAAGGACAGACCTCCCCCTTGTGAAGGCAGCGGCATCTCCAGTTACTCACCCACACTCCCCTCCGAGCAGCATCTCTCGGGAGAAAGGTTAAAAGGGTGGTCCATGCGCCTGAGAGCGGCGCGCGCTCCCTGCCTCCCTCCGCGCGCCTGACACTTCCTCGTCATGCGCCCCTGCCCCCGCCTCCCCAGAGAAAGCATCACTTAAAAAGCATGCTGTCAAGTGCTAATCCCATTGCTGCTGGCAAAGGCTGACCTAGAATGCAGGCATGCCTCCCTCCCTCCCTCCCCCATCCCTCTTCTCCACTTCACTGCTGCTGCTGCCTGCCGTGCGCCCCCCCTCCCCATCACCCCCCGCCGTCTGCCTGCTCACTCACAGCAGCTCATGCATGGGTTTATTCACACACTGCCCTCCTAATCCCTCGCTGCCTTTTTAAACCTCGCCCTGGCAGCAGAAGATGCCAGCCTCAGCCGCCCCATCTATGGGTCAGACACGCCTGCCACCCGTGCCAGTGTAGAGCGCTGTGATGTGCTGATCTGTGCCAGGCGCTTGCCACCCCGCGCACTGCACTGAAGGCTTCTAGTTGAGGACAGCTCTTAAAACCCTGGTGCAATCGCTGGTCCTCTCCAGACTGGACTACTGCAATTCTCTTCTTACTGGCCTCCCCAAATCCCACCTGCCCCCCCTTAAGTCTGTTCTCCATTCAGCAGCTCGTTTCATTTATGGGGCCAAAAGAAGCGACCACATCACACCGATGTTATCCACCCTCCGCTGGCTTCCAATCGAGGCTAGAGCTATCTACAAGACTGCCTGTATCACCCACAAAGCCCTGCACTTCTCCTCCCCTCGCTACCTGGCGAATAAACAAACTCTCTGGAGGCTCTAGACCATCACGTGATGCGGAAAATCTACTGCTTGAACCTCCCACTTTCAAGAAGGAAAGATCGATGGCCCAATCCTTTTCAGGCAACGTGGTGAAAATCTGGAACTCCCTTCCGCCTCAACTCCGGACCACCTCCTCCCCCAGGCCTTCAAAACGGACCTCAAAGTTCTACTCCTCCAAAGACATCTCCAAAAGTAATTCACGCCCTCTCTATTATCTGAAGGAAGACCTCCCATTACTGAAAATTCTATTCTCCATGACTATGGAAGTGCCTTCCCAGTGTGTTCTTGTGGTTGGAGTGTTTGCCATTTATTGCAGTATTATCCTTGTACCTGCGTTTGGTACTCTTTTGTAACATGCAGACGCCACTTTTCTCTTGTAACACACTGTTTGCTACCTCTCACATTTTGTTTGCTTTTGATACTTGCACAAGTGCCACCATTGCCTACGTAACGTTTGTTCTTGTGCCTGAGTGTCTAGCATATATTGCAGTATTATACCTCTAATTGTACTTTGTTTTCTCTTGTAACCTGCACACTTGTCACTTTTTCCTCCTGTAATGCACTGTTTGCTACCTCACGTATTTTGTTTATTCACAATTGTCACTTTTACCTCATGTAACTTAACGTCTGCTTTTGTAATTTGTTCACTTGTAATTAACTCCTCATGTATCATTACTGGTCCTATTGTGAAACGCTCTGACGCCTTCGGGTAAAGTCCGCGCTATATAACAACGCATAAATAAATAAATAAAAATAAAAGAGGCTTCTGTGGACACAATGCTTTGTACCGATGCTATGGGGCAGTACGGGAGGTCTGTGATGCCTCCTCACGGTGGGAATCAACATAGCATGTGAGTGACACTTAGGGGGCGTATCCCTCACAGGATTTAGAACCAATGTCCGACTGGCAGTGAGTGCCTGGAAACCAGGCATGCTATAAGAACTCGAGCCCGAGATACCCATTTTGCAGGGAAGAGTGACTGTAAGATTCCGGTACTGAATCTGGCCCGGCGGGACAGGCTCTCAGTCCTGGCAACGGGTTCTGTCCATTACTTTCCATTGCACCTACCTACCCAAAACACTTTGTACAGGTAGCAGGTCATGATGAGGGAGACAAGGCCCTGGTCCAGAAGACGGCTATCAACAGGTCGATTTTATGGAAAGACAGGAGGCTAGCATTATGCATATTACTTTTATTTACCACTTCTGAGCAGCACTTCAAAGAACTATTAGGTTAGAACGCCACCTTAACCATCTTTACTGTTTAATCTTGGGAAGGGGTGAGCAGGAATAAAGACTGTTTGCCATACAAAATATGATCTTTCTTTCATTCATCCCTACACAAGTGTGGTGATAAAGAACACTGTAGAGAGACTTCACACAAAGAGCCTTAGAAGGCTAGTCACAGGAAACTGTCAGCGAGGACAGGCGATCCCGAGGATGAACCATGCCACCCTAGCCTGGGCGAGGGCTCAGCATCCTATTGAGTAGTATTCATCAAGCACACCTTACAATAGGTGTAGCATGGACAGGCGAACCCGAGGATGAACCATGCCACCCCAGCCTGGGCGAGGGCTCAGCATCCTATGGAGTAGCATTCATCAAGCACACCTTACAATAGGCATAGCATGGACAGGCGAACCCGAGGATGAACCTTGCCACCCTAGCCTGGGCGATGGCTCAGCATCCTATTGAGTAGCATTCATCAAGCACACCTTACAATAGGCGTAGCATGGCCCCTCCTGGTTCCCAGTACATCGTAACAGGGATTTAGTGTATTCCATTGTTGTGTTAAATTATGTCTTTGGGAGGATATGCTCTGATTCCATAAAAATGGTTCCGTCCTCGCTTTAAGTACTGATCACTGTCACTCACTGTTTAATTTGAGTCGGTGCTTTTAGGTGGCCCACCTGCACTTATTTTTGGGGTCTTGCAATTCTTTTTTCTCATCAGAGAGAAAAACACGAAAGAGGAAAGGAGGAAGAGAAAGACAGAAAAACTGTGACAAAGGGAGAAAAAATGAATCTGCAACATTGAAATTAATGTTCATGGAGTGTCTGGTGGTGGATTAAAGAGGTATGAGAAGGACTCAAGACTGCACTGTTGTGGTATCGACATCCCGACCAGAGGTGCCATTTCCCTCGTTCGCTATCACAAGCATTACCTACTCCTCTGCAGCCAAGAGTTGCCATATCCCTCCCTGACTATCACGATAAGCATTACCTGCTTCCCTGCAGCCCAAAGGTTCCATATCCCTCGCTCACTACCATGACAAGCATTAGCTACTCCTCTGCAGCCCAGAGGTGCCATATCCCCCACTCGCTATCATGACAAGCATTCCCTGCTCCTCTGCAGCCCAGAGGTGCAATATCCCCCACTCGCTATCACGACAAGCATTCCCTGCTCCTCTGCAGCCCAGAGGTGCAATATCCCCCACTCGCTATCACGACAAGCATTCCCTGCTCCTCTGCAGCCCAGAGGTGCAATATCCCCCACTCGCTATCATGACACTCATACCTGCTTCTCTGCAGCTCAGAGGTGCCACAACCCTTAATCGCTATCACGACAAGCATTGCCTGCTTCTCTTCAGCCCAGAGGTGCTATATGCCTCACTCGCTATCATGACAAGAATTGACTGCACCTCTGCAGCCCAGAGAGGCCATATGCCTCACTCGCTATCATGACAAGCATTACCTGCTCCTCCGCAGCCCAGAGGTGCCATATCCCTCACTCCCTAGCACGACAAACATTAGCTCTTCCCCTGCAGCCCAGAAGTGTCATATCCCTTGTTCTCTCGCTATCATGATAAGCATTAGCTGCTCCCCTGCAGCCCAGTGGTGCCACATCCCTCGCTCGCTATTACAACAGGCATTACCTCCCCTATGAAGCCCAGAGGTACCATTTCCCTCACTCGCTATCATGATAAGCATTCGCTGCTCCCCTGCAGCCCATAGGTGCCATATCCCTCGCACGCTATCACGGCAGGCATTACCAACCCTCTACAGCCCAGAGGTGCCATATCCCTCACTCGCTATCGCAAGCTTTACCTGCTCGCCTCCAGCCCAGAGGTGCCATATCCTTTGCTTGCTATTATAGCAAGCATTACCTGCTCCTCTGCAGCCCAGAGGTGCCACATCCCTTACTCGCTATCACGACAAGCATTGCCTGCTTCTCTTCAGCCCAGATGTGCCATATGCCTCACTCGCTATCATGACAAGCATTACCTGCTCCTCCGCAGCCCAGAGGTGCCATATCCCTCACTCGCAAGCACGACAAGCATTAGCTCTTCACCTACAGCACAGAGGTGTCATAGCCCTTGCTCGCTCGCTATCATGATAAGCATTCGCTGCTTCCCTGCAGCCCATAGGTGCCATATCCCTCGCTCGCTATCATGATGAGCATAAGCTGCTCCCCTGCAGCCCAGGGGTGCCATTGCCCTCGTTCGCTATCATGATAAGCATTTGCTGCTCCCGTGCAGCCCAAAGGTGCCATATCCCTCGCACACTATCACGGCAGGCATTACCAACCCTCTGCAGCCCAGAGGTGCCATATCCCTCGCTCACTTTCATGATAAGCATTCGCTGCTCCCCTGCAGCCCAAAGGTGCAATATCCCTCGCTCGCTATCATGATAAGCATTCGCTGCTCCCCTGCAGCCCATAGGTGCCATATCCCTCACACCCTATCACTGCAGGCAATACCAATCCTCTGCAGCCCAGAGGTGCCATATCCCTCACTCGCTATTATGATAAGCTTTGCCTGCTCCCCTCCAGCCCAGAGGTGCCATATCCCTTGCTCGCTATCATGACAAGCATTACCTGCTCCTCTGCAGCCCAGAGGTGCCATATCCCTCACTCACTCACTATCACAACAAGCATTACCTGCTCCTCTGTAGCTCAGAGGTGCCATATCCCTCGCTCGCTATCATGACAAGCATTACCTGCTCCTCTGCAGCCCAGAAGTGCCATATCCCTCACTCACTCACTATCACAACAAGCATTACCTGCTCCTCTGTAGCCCAGAGGTGCCATATCCCTCACTCGCTATCATAACCAGTGTAGGAGAGTAGGAGCTGCTTACGGAGGTTACCCCCACTTTTTGCTGTGTTTCACTGGTTTATCGACTTTAGTCTGGCTGTGGCCCTGCTAACCAGGACACCAGCCTAGCTGTTCTCTCTCTAAATTGATTGCATGTACATTAGGTACACTCCAGATTGGTTACTGGGTTACCCTTGTGAATCCCTAGTATATGGTACCTTAGGTACCAAGGGCATAAGTACCCCAGAGGCATACCAGGGGCTGAAGCATGTATTATGCCACCCCTGGGAAGCCTTCCAAAATGGCGCCACAGGTCTGCACTTGCAGCCTGGGTAAGGTGGTGTAAGCACCCCTTACTTAGATATTGTATACCTATATTACCTAATAGTGGACATCAAATGCCAGGCCAACTTCTCACAACCAGAATTACCTGCTCCTCTGCAGCCCAGAGGTGCCATATCCCTCATTTGCTATAAATCACGATAAGCATTACCTGCTCCTCTGCAGCCCAGAGGTGCCATATCCCTCACTCACTATCACGACAAATATTACCTGCTATCCCCCACTCGCTATCATGACACTCATACCTGCTTCTCTGCAGCCCAGAGGTGCCATACCCCTCATCTCAATCACAACAAGCTTTTCCTGCTCCTCTGCAGCCCAGAGGTGCCATATTCCTCATTTGCTATGAATCACGACAAGCATTACTTGCTTCTCTGCAGCCCAGAGGTGCCATATCCCACCCTCGCTATCACAAGCATTACCTGCTCCTCTGCACTCCAGAAGTGCAGCTCACTCGCTATCAGAACAAGATTTACCTGCTCCTCCGCAGGCCAGAGGTGCCATATGCCTCACCTGCTATCATGACAAGATTTACCTGCTGCTCTGCAGCTCAGAGGTGCCATATCCCTCGCTCGCTATCATGACAAACATTACCTGTTCATCTGCAGCATAGAGGTGCTATATCTCTCACTCGCTATCAGAACAAGTATTACCTGCTCCTCTTCAGCCCAGAGGTGCCATATCCCTCACTCGCTATCATGACAAGATTTACCTGCTGCTCTGCAGCTCAGAGGTGCCATATCCCTCGCTCGCTATCATGACAAACATTACCTGTTCATCTGCAGCATAGAGGTGCTATATCTCTCACTCGCTATCAGAACAAGTATTACCTGCTCCTCTTCAGCCCAGAGGTGCCATATCCCTCACTCGCTATCATGACAAGATTTACCTGCTCCTTTGCAGCTCAGAGGTGCCATATCTGTCACTTGCTATCATAACAGGCCTTAGAATTACCTGCTCCTCTGCAGCCCAGAGGTGCCATATCCCTCGCTCGCTATAATGACAAACATTACCTGTTCATCTGCAGTCTAGAGGTGCTATATCCCTCACTCGCTATCAGAACAAGTATTACCTGCTCCTCTTCAGCCCAGAGGTGCCATATCCCTCACTTGCTATCATGACAAGATTTACCTGCTCCTCTGCAGCTCAGAGCCACTTGCTATCATAACAGGCCTTAGAATTACCTGCTCCTCTGCAGCCCAGAGGTGGTATATCCCTCGCTCACTATCATGACAAACATTACCTGTTCATCTGCAGCCTAGAGGTGCTATATCCCTCACTCGCTATCAGAACAAGTATTACCTGGTCCTCTTCAGCCCACAGGTGCCATGTTCCCCACTCACTATCATGACAAGCATTAGTTACCTGCTCCTCTTCAGCCCATAGGTGCCATATCCCTCACTCGCTATCATGACAAGCATTAGCAGCTCCTCCGCAGCCCAGAGGTACCATATGCCTCACTGGCTATCACGACAAGCGTTACCTGCTTCCCTGCAGCCCAGACGTGCCATATCACTCACTTGCTATCATGACAAGCATTTCCTGCTCCTCTGCAGCCTGGAGGTGCCATATCCCTCACTCGATATCATGACTAGCATTAGCAGCTCCTACGCACCTCAGAGGTACCATATACCTCACTGGCTATCACGACAAGCATTAGCTGCTCCCCTGCAGCCCAGAGGTGCCATATCCCTATTTTACTATCAATCACGACAAGCATTACCTGCTCCTCTGCAGCCCAGAGGTGCCATATCCCCCACTCGCTATCACGACAAGCATTACCTGGTCCTCTTCAGCCCAGACGTGCCATATTTCCCACTCACTATCATGACAAGCATCAGAATTACCTGCTCCTCTACAGCCCAGAGGTGCCATTTCCCTAACTCACTATCATGACAAGCATTACCTGCACCTCTGCAGCCCAGAGGTGCTATATCCCTCACTTGCTATCACGACAAACATAACCTGCTTCTCTGCAGCCCAGAGGTGCCATATCCCTCACTTGCTATCATGACAAACATTAGCTGCTCCCCTGCAGCCCAGAGGTGCCATATCTCTCATTTGCTATCAATAAGGACAAGCATTACCTGCTCCTCTGCAGCCCAGAGGTGCCATATCCCTCACTCACTATACCGACAAGCATTACCTGCTCCTCTGCAGTGCTCCGTTTAACCACTCGTTTTATTGCCTACAGCTATTATTACGTTCAATGTTTTCCAATGACCTATATCTGTCATATACCCATAGCACAGTCAACATTCATTACAATTCATAATGTAGAAATATTTATGTCACCCCTGATATTACAGGTAACATTTCATTACCTCCTCACTTCTGTATCTCAAGCATATTGACAAACTATCACTCCATATTTCACAGGTTGTATTTTATCACAAACAATTGTCAAGTCCCAGATATATTCTGCTACTTCACACCCATCCTTCATTGACATAGTGCCAGTACATTAACACCTACCCTCATCAGTATGCCAGATATGCTCTAATCACTCTCCTCGACAACTGACATTTAGTCAACATCTGATGACTCACACGCAAATTGTTAAAATATGCTCTATTAAAATTACCCACCCCTATGAACTTACCAGATATGCTTTAATATCACTGATATCACAGTCGACTTGGTACACCTTTACATTGTTCTTGACACATGGAAATGCCGGTTCGGGTACATGGCAATAAATTTTGTCCATCACATTCAATTTTACATGTCTTCAGTCTTTCTCATGGGCTTCCTTTTATGCATCATCCTTCCCTTGCACTTCACCCTGTTTCGGCCCTATATGCCTCCTATGCAGACCAAATCTTTCCCCATTTTTCCGGGCCCCCTCTACTCTGGTACACGGTATTCTCCGCCAGCTGGCACCAGTCCAGGTCGTTTCCCCAATCTTTAATCCTTGGAGGGTCAGCGCCTTTCCATTTTCTAGCACTATTCCTTCTAGCCACACCTGCCGCCAACATCAACCACGTTTTGGTGTGTGTAGACCAATTGATTTCTACTGTCCCCCCCTGTAATGTACCATGTTGCGTCTATTGGTACCTGCTGCCCCACTACCTTCGCCATAATACATGTTACCCCTTTCCAGTACCGTTGCAGTTTGGAGCATGCCCAAAGTATGTGAAAGAACGTGCCCTTCTCCCCACATCCCCTGGTGCAATGGTCTGTATCACTCCAACCCAGTCGATGTTGGAGCATTCTAGGGGTGTATGACCTATGTAATATCCAGAGCTGAACCAACCTAAACCTTTACCTTACAGCAGTCTCCCTAGAGCTTTGCACTGCTTCCCTCCAGTCCTCATCTTCTAGGAGTCCGATGTCTGATTCCCACGCTTCTCTCGTGGCGACCAAGGGGCCCGGGGAGTTATTCATGATTTTGGGGTAGGTGAGGGACACCACTTTGTCTATCATCGGGTCTAGCAACAACCTGTCCTCCAATTGGGAGTATTCCCGTACCACAGCCCCTTCTACTACGACTCTGTAGGGCATGTCTGAGCAGTAGATAGCGAAATCTCCCCAACTCCCACATTTGGTATTCGGCTTGCAACTCTTCAAAGTTAGGCATAGAGCCATTTATTCATACGTTACCCAGTCGCTCTATACCTAAGAGGGTCCACTTATGAAAACCTTTCAGTTTCTCCACTTCCCTCAGCATATCGCTGTCCCAGTGCGGGGTTTGTTCTGTCAATTGTCCATCCCACCCCAGTCTTCCGTTGCTTCAAACCATACTCGTCTCACTGTCTGTGTGTGTGGGGAAAGGATTCCCTTGCTCACTTGATATAAAGGGAAGATTGCCAGCCATGTTTCCCCATGGCCCATCCGGTTCTGATAATGTGGAGAAGACCCAGTCATTGACATTGATGCGACGCCAGATAAAAGCCCTGGGCACTAATGCTACCCCCTCTCGTAGACTCACAGTTGCAATTGTTTTTAACACAATGCGTAGGACCCTCCTTCCTAAAGTAGACTCCGAAGATCACCATCAATTGACTTTAAGAATGAACTGGGGATCTGATACAGAGTGTTTTGTAGCACATACAACAAGCAGGGGAGCACCATCATTTTGAATAACACCCCCCTACCCATTAATGAAACTTGGAAGCCGCCGTCAGTGGATCACATCCTCTCGCAGTCTCACTAGCTGTGAATTTAAGTTCAGGGTCATATAGTCATTTTCAGACCTAGTGATATGTATTCCTAGGTATTTAAATTCGTACGTCTCTCAATTTATTTGGTAGCCAGAGTAGCTACCAAAGAGTCGAAATATATGAATGAGTCTGTGTATCGTCTGCCGCGACCTGCAAGCTTAGAGTTGCACATCCTCTGCGTACAGGGAGATACGCTCCCCCCATTTGCCTCTAATGTTAATACCGTAGACCATAAGGCCATCGCGTACCCATGCTGCAAGTGGTTCCACCGCCATCCAAAAATCAAAAGGGAGAGAGGGCACCCATGACGTGTCCCACCAAGAAACTTGAAGGGTCTGTTTACTGTCCCTGTTACCCTTACCCTTGCTAGTGGGTTGTTCTACAGTAAGGCAATCCACGCTCTAAATGGCGGTCCAAAGCCCATTCTATCTAGTATCGCGAAGAGGTATGGCCATTCGATACTGTAGAATGCCATTCTGGCATCTGGTGCCAGCACCGTTGCTGCCTTCCTCAGTCTGCGCTGTTTCGTGCATAACTCCAAATAACCTTAGGAGATTTCATTTGGTACTTCTGTGTGGTATGAAGCCTTATTGGTCAGGGTGGATTATTATCGATATTATCAGTTGTATCCTATTTGCTAGGGCCTTCGCTAGTACCTTAGCTTCAAAATTAATTTGTGATATGGGCCTCTAAGAACAGCACTGCTCCGGGGGTTTCCCCCCTTTCGGTATTACTGCTATGGTCGCCAATCTTAAATCTTCCGGTAGTTTCCCATCTTGTAGTGCAGTGTGGAACATGTTTAACATTGGTTGAGCAATCTTATCTGCTACACATTTTTGCATTTCAGTGGGTAGCCCATTCGGGCCAACCGCTTTGCCTGACTGCAAGTCTCGTATGGCTCCTGCTACTTCCTCTACCATCAGATCTTTATCCACATCCTCCCTGTCTTCCGGGGAGAGTTCCATAAAGGGAATATCTCGCAAAAGTTCTGCACTGTCCCTCGCCGACCTAGTTGTTACCGACTAGCACAGCACCTCATAATGGGCTGCAAAGGCCTCCGCTATTTCCCCATTCCATTTACTTATTGTACCGTCAGGCTTCTGTATTTCTAGGACCCAGTTGCGGGCATTATCTCTTCTTTCTAACCATGCTATTAGCTTGTTAGCTTGGTCCCTTACATCGTATATACGCTTTTGTGTGGCTATTGCGTGAGATCTGGCTGCTCCCTCTTCTAGCTCTCTAAGCTCAGATTGTTTTAATCACAGTTTGTGCCCTAAGGTGGGGCCCGGTGTGTCCTCTCGCCCTAGTTGTTCCTCTAGGGCCGCTATCTCCTGCTCCAGCTCCTCATTTCTAGCGTGTCTTTCTTTTCTTTGGCCACCTGCTAGTGCCTGAGCATATCTCCTCGCCACTACCTTGTATGCTCCCATAGCATGTATTGAGAGCTAACAGTCCCTGTATTTTCTTCAAAATATTGTTCTGTTCTTTCCCTAAATTTGTCCGCAAAGCCTTTGTCCCTAAACTGCCCAGGTTGTAGTCACGGAGGGAGGGTGTAGTCTCTTATCGGACCCCTTAGTACTACCTCTACCGGTGAATGATCCGATATTTCCCTAGCTTTGTGCCTCGCTTCCGTGAATAGACCCACATGTATATTTTGTGTAAATATTTAATCCAGTTGTGACCCACCGGCGTGCGCCGCGGAGATGTGCTTGTACTGCCTAGTGTTGGGGTTGTGAGTTGTCCATAGGTCCGTTAGCCCCATTGCTCCTGTGAATGTTTGTAGGGGCCCAGTATGGCTGTTGTCTGGTCTTGTGTTTCTATCCTTCTCCGGAGCCATTACTGCGCTCATATCCCTTCCCAGTATGAGAAGCCCTCAGGGCACTTCAAGCAGTGTTTTATTAATCACTGGAAAGGTCTCTGAGTGGAGCATACATTGATGGTTCTGCCCTCCCATGTCCCAGTCAGAGCTACATATCTACCTTCAGGGTCGCGCCATATGTGGCTTGCCACAAAGGGGGTCATATTTTTACTGAGTATAGCCACTCCCCTTGAGCAGGATGTGAATTCCGTATGGGCAATTAGCGTGTAGCCATATCTGTTCAAAGCTAAATAATGATTACCTTTTAAATGTGTTTCTTGAAGCAGCGCTAGGTCGGGGAGTGTCTACACAAATATTGGAGGACCATTGTTCGTTTAATTTTATGCCCAAGACCGTTGACATTCCAGGATAGGATCATTACAGTATTAGGAAGTAGTGATGCCATTCTTAATATAGAGTGTCCTCTCCCTCTCTCGTCCCTCCCGCCCCAGGTCCCAATGTGTCCGCAAGTTGTGTAATGTGTATTGATGTGCCTCCGATTCTAACTCAAACAGATAATTAACAACACATGCCAAACAAACGGTGAAATATTAGGAACGTTTTCCATCCATCAACACACCCATACCAGCCACCCTGCACTGTAGGTTTAGAACAACCCACGTCCCCAATTTGCAGAGCGCCTGTCACCCCTTGAATAACATTCTACTGAGTGGGGTTGGTTGGCACCGTGCCTTTGGTTCCCATGCCATCCCTCCCTCCCCATTCGCCTTTCGTATTTCTTGTATATCCCCCTGTTTGTCACTATGTGGTCCACACTTTTTTCCAGGAGGTCTACCAGATGGAACCTCCGACATCTCTCCTTTGAGTGTCTTGCCAAATCAGGACTCATTAGTGTGTCTTATGGTCGATCTAGTCACAATTTGACCGTTTCCTCATTCCCACCCCCTCTTCCGTGGTCGGGTAAATGTCTGGTGGGCCTTGTCCATGCATGGGTCCTGCATTCGCCGTATCTCCTTGCCAGTTTCCCAGCGGGTTATCATTTTGCTCTCCCCGGTGTAGACTCGCACGGTTTTGCTGTCCTCTTGTGTACCTTTTACATCCTCTTTCAAGCCAATCCCAAGCTGTTTCTGGGGAGGTGAAATATCAAGATTTCCTGTCTTCCACAACCCTTAGTTTGGCTGGGAACAGCATTACATATTTGAGGTTTTCTTTCCTCAATGTCCTCTTGACCTCATCAAAGGTCAATCGCTGCTGTTGCACCATCAGTGTATAGTCGGAAAGAACCATATCATTGCATTCTCGTGGAGCAGGTCATCCTTGGTCCGGGCAGTCTGTAGGATAGTATCCCGATCTCTGTAGTTTAATATCCGGGCTCTCGGGTGCTCTGTGAGCTCTTTCTACAGTGAAGAATCTGGAAAGAAGCTTCTGTTTCAGCTGATTTAAGACTAGGTCCTCCAGAATTCCTTCTAGCACCCCCACCACCCTGTTGTTGTTTCTATGGACCCTCCCTTCTTGATCTTCCAACTTTGCGGCCATCACTTTTTTTTGTTGCACCTTCTCTTCTAGCCTTTTAGTGACCACCTGCAAGTTTACGATATTAGTTTCTGCAAGTTTGACTTTTCCGTGGTTTTGTTCATGTCTGCCCGGAGAATGTTTACATCTATAGTGACTTTGTCAATTTTGATTTCAAGTGTTGCCCCCAGACTGTGGATCGCTGCCATTATTGCCCCCAATGACCGCTTCTCCATGTCCCGGGTTCCAGATACCTCTATTCCTTCTGTCACTATGCTCCCGGGAACTGGGTACTTGTTCAGTTTGTTGCTGTGGGGAACCAGCGCTCCTTTTGTTCGCATTTTTTTGTGGCCTTTAAGTTGCTTTGCATCCTTCGTTTGTTGCCCTCCAGGGTCCTAGGCTGCATCGGGTGTCTTTGATGAGGCCGCCTCTTTATTAGGTGTGCTAGCTTCTCGGTGCCGCTGGCCTTGTGAGGATCAATCCCTCTCCCCAGTAGCCGCTCGGTGAGTGGCCTCTGTAGATCTTGGGCTACTTCCTCTGTCGCACTTCGCAGCCTGATCTTCCCTGGGATTGCCGGTGTCTTGTTGTTTCTTTTTCTTCTTAATGACTGTCACCCAGTCTTTTAAGGGCCCTTCCACTTTCTGACCTGTTTGGCCCAGCTTGACTTTCCTTTATTTCTTTTCCGGTTTGGGCCCCTGTGGTCCCGTTATCTGTTGGCTGTGGATTGCTGCTTGGCTGCCTTAGATTTCCTCCCACTCCTCTGTTTCTTCTAGGCTCTCCCTGTTTATTGCCTCCCTGCAGTGCCCCGCCGCTTTCAACTTGCCGAACGCTCACCTCTGCGACGTGCAGGCCTCGGCGGATACTTTTGGTACCAGGGCGGGGTCGTCTCCTCTACTCCGCTTGCTCTTGGCCGCACCGCACGCCCCTCTGAATGAGCGGTCCTTTCTCTCTGCCTTTTCCGGCTGCTTCTCTGCTCGCAACTACCTCCGGATGTTGGGTGGAGGTCCCGGTGCGCTTCTCACCCCATACTGTGGTCTTTACTCAGGCTGCGGCCTTCTACGACGCAATCCAGTGCGCGCCGGGCCTCTGCTTTGTTCTTGGATCCCAGCAGTTGGTGTCGTTTCTCGCATACTGTGCCCGCCCACAGCTGTCTGGCCTTCAGCAGCGTTGGTTCCAAGTTCCCAGCGCTGCCATTAGTTAGCCAGGGAGTGCTGCTGCCTGCAGCCTCTGCCCGACTGCAAATGTAACAGATCTAGTGCCATTGGGACAGTGACATCTCTATAAGGGGTTTCTAGGGGGAGCATAGACTAAGCCACAGATCATACTGGGGCCACTTATGAAGAGCAACCGTAAACTGCGTGCACATGTGTATATTTGTATGTATTATTCATGCATGTGTATATTTATATGTATGTGGACCTGTTGTGATTATTTGTATGAATGTATGTGTGTCTATATATATATATATATATATATATAAATTCTTCTGTGTGTGAGAGATAGACTGTGTGTGTGTGTGTGTGTATATATATATTTGCATGGGGTATATATACATCCTAGATCTACATATATACATCTTGCGGTGGACCAATTCAGAACCTGTATGCAGGAGGTGGCAACCTGGATGTCCACCAATAAGACCGAGGTGCTCGTGGTGGGGGGGAGTCCATCTGTGTGGTCGTCGGTGTGGTGGCCCTCTTGCCTAGGCGAGGTTCCAACCCCCTGTCGGGAAGCCAAGAATCTTGGAGTTTGGCTTGATGCTGATCTGTCCTTTGGACCTCAGATAGGCCGTGTGGTGGGTGTCTGTTTCAGCGTCCTAAAAAGTTTGCGGAAGGTCTTAGATCTACTTCCCATGTCTGCCCGTAGGACGCTGGTACTTGCCCTCGTCACATCGTGCATGGACTACGGCAACCTACTGTACCTAGGAGCAACCAGTAAGGTATTAAATCGTCTCCAGGTACTGCAGAATGCGGCAGCTCGCCTCATTCTGAAGCTTCCTAAAAGATCGGCCTCCAAAGTAGCCCTTCAGACTCTTCACTGGCTCCCAGTGAAGAGCAGGGTCGAGTTTAAGGCCCTCTGTACCTGCCACCGTATCCTTAATGGGAGGGCACCAGCACCACTCCAGAGTCTGGTCTCCAGATACGAACCTACGCGAGCGCTGCGTTCCTCCCATGGTGGCCTACTAAAGGTCCCTAGGACAAGAAAGGCTCGCATGGGAGGCAGATCCTTTCGCTACTTGGTGGCGAAGGGCTGGAACGCCTTACCCTTGGACCTTCGTCTAGAGTTGTCTGAAGCCGACTTCAGGAAGAAGCTAAAAACACATCTTTACACACGATAACTCTAGCTGACTCTGCGGCCTGCGTGCATGAGGTTTTTTTTCTGTCTTAGCGCAGGGACACGCTAGTTGAGCGTAACCGCACGCTCTATAAAACTCCCTTATTATATAATTATTAGATCTACATATATATACATGGTACGCCCTCCTCCCAGTTTCAACTTACTTGCAGCACCTGGCAAGGTTGCCCACTTTCTCCATTAATTTTTATTATAGCATTAGACCCCCTGAGCAGCATTTACACAGAGGTCTCCAATTTAAAAGTGGTCCTCTTCTGATCTCACTTTATGCAGACGATGTCGTGTTATATGTCCGACGCCCTCAAGAGAATTTGAGCCCTCTTAGTAGTGAGGTTATCTGGTTTGGGGTCATACACAGAAAGTCAGATTTACACATCTTAAGCAAAGATGTAGGCTCATGTCTCAAACAATGCTTTGCAGTGGAAAGGCATTTGGTCATATGCGTGGAGCAGTCTTTTTTTGTTTTGTGTTGCCTTTCAGCACATTCAACAGTTGTGGTGGTGATGCCAGAGGGGGGCACAGTCCCTATATGGCCCCCCTCTTGCAACACCACTGCTCCAGGACCTGCAGTATCAGATCCATCTGATAATTTCGGGCCCAGAAACTAATAACTGAACTTCAGGTGTTTCCCTCTGAGGTGGCCCTCTGGGCGAACTGTGCCAACTGGTAATGAAGGCCTTCGTGTTCTGATTTTGGGCTAGCTAGGCTTCCGGTGCCTGCTTTTCTTTTCATTTTAGCACAAAGCCTGTGAAGCGCACCCCTGGCTCCGACAGAGCCTCTCTTGGTCTTCTTGGCGAGCCCTGTCCTCTCCCCAGGGAGGGATGTCATCAGGCCCTCTAGATCTGATGAGGGTCTCATATTCCAGATGCGTCTCCCTGCATGAGATGCCACCATAACATCTTCCTGGAGGGTTCAATCCTCTTGGAAAGACAAAGAGAAGCAGCAGCAGGACGTGCACTTCACATGCAGCCCTCCTCGTCCGCTCTTTCCTTTCTCATGCATAGTTGTAGTGCATGGGTACCCGCAAGCATTTTGCCAGGGGCAAATAAGTATGGTCTGTTGTGGGACCAAGTATCACGTTGATTCAAGCCTGCTGAGGGTTGAGTGGGGGTTGTACGGCAGACACGGCGGAAGCAAAGCATGTGCATGGTGTGGACAGTGAGCTTTGGGGTTATTTGGGGTGTTTCATTCCACAGTTACCTCTAGTTTAAGCCCCTAGTCTGTAGATTTGACCCTGTGTTAACCTGTATCTGAGTCACTATCCCTCAACTGCAATCTGGGGTGAGCCTTCTTAGCGTGCTACTGCTACCGGGCCAGTCAAGTGTGCAAAGAAAGTCGCATCATTATTCAATTGGAATAAAATAGAATCTTAGGCCTCACAAGCTCCTTACACCTTTAGTTTCTCATCATTAAACATTAGGAGTGCTTGAAACACGGTCTGTTACGGTTTGCTATAACAATCCTGGACTAGGATGCACAGTTCACTGAGGTGGGAAGACATAAACCCATCCTCTTGTGATGAACTTGCCGCTTTCTTCACTGAGAAATCAAGTCTTATCTCCATTGACCTCGCGCTAAGACTCTACTACCTTCTTCTAGTCCTGCCCCACCCATTACTCCTTAGAGAAGTTTAAATCGACCTCCACAAACTCAAAGAACAATGCATCATGGGGCACCTTTACCCCAGTTAGTGAAAATGACATCATCAAGATTCTTCAGAATATCAACCCATCCAACCACTTCATCAACCCGTTGCCCCCCTCCATCTTCAAAGAAATCAAGAATGCACTCATCCCCACCTGGACAAGGATTGTAAACGCTTCTCCATCTCAAGGCACCATCCCAGACTGCCTAAGAGCAGCTCAGGTAACGCCTTTACTAAAAAAAACTAACTATGACAAATCTAATTTCAATAACTTCCGCCCCATTTGTAACATCCCCACCTTAGCGAAACTCCTAGAAAAATGTGTGCAATCCCAACTTTCTGCTCACATAGAGAATTACCAACTCTTAGACCAGCATCAATCCGGCTTTAGGAAGGGACACAGCCCCGAATTGGCTCTCACTCACGTTATGGATGATATTTAAAAAATGCTTGACCAAAACGAATCCTGCCTCCTGATCCTTCTTGACCTTTCCTCCGCATTTGACACAGTTAATCATGAGAACCTCCCATCCATCTTGCAAAACAGAGTGGGTTTTTCTGATCAGGTATTACAATGGTTTTCATCTTTCCTACATCACAGAACACAAAGAGTCAAGTCAAACCACTCTCTCTCCCAGCCCTCTCCTGTACTCATGGGGGTCCCCCAAGGGTCCGCTTTATCTCCTATCCTCTTCAAGCTTTTCTTGGAACCTCTTGCAAACTCTCTAAATTCCATGGACATTGCCCTACACATGTATGTGGACTACACGCAACTATATCTGACAGTCTCATCCCCGGAAAACATAATCTCACTCAATACCCTAATGTTTTTCCCAAACCTGGTTAACGGAGAACCATCTCCTGCTCAACACTTCCAAAACGGAATTCCTGCTCATCTCCCCTCCGAACAACATCCCTAAGCTAGACCTCTGGCTGACTCACCTCAATGCTTTCAACTGCACTCCTCTCATTGTAGATTCAGCCAAATCTCTCGGTATCACCATAGACAAGCACCTGAACATGAAAAATCATATCAGCAATGTATGCAAAGAAGCAAACCACTTGATGGGGTCACTCAGAAATATCAAACCTTTCTTCCCCTAAATGACTTCAAGCAGGTAGCCCAAGCGCTTGTCTTGCCGAGGCGAGACTACGGCAGTGCTACCCTCTGTGGCCTTCCCAAATACGCCCTGGCTCTGCTAAGGGCCTCACTGAACGCTGCGGCTAGACTGGTTACAGACACCAAACGAAAAGATCATATATCCCCAGTCCTAAAATCCCTCAATTGGCTGCCCTATGAAGCTCAAATTCACTTAAAGATCGCTGTTCTTGCACACAAAGCCCTTCACTTGAACAAGCCTACGTACCTTGCGCAAAAACTTAAACTATCCTGTGGTGTAAGAGCCTCAAGAAGCGCCTCTACCTTCCTCCTGAAACCACTCATCCTTAACAAAAAGAGAAGTTGTCACCGAGCCTTCTCAGACGCTGCCCCTAAGATATGGAACTCTCTTCCACCGGAAGTACGTAGAAATCTATTCAACGATGGCGTTCAAAAGATTCCTAATGAACAAATTCTTACCCTAATTGGGATAGACTCAAGGGCCTGTTGACAATGCTCCTACTACCATTGTACTTCCATCTGATTCGGCCACCCCCTTACTGCATACTGTGACTCCCCCTTGCTGCTAGCCTACACCTGTCTAATACATTACCCTCCTAGGTGCAATTGTACTGTAATATGCTACCTTTCTTGTTTTTTTCTCCCTCCTACGTGATATGAATATTGCTTTTGTACTTCCTCCCATTATGCTGTTAAGCACTCTGATATCCCTCGGGATCTTGTTCGCGCTATACAAAACTTTATAAATAAATAAAAAAAATAAACACCTAACCTCCACCACTAGAATATGGGACATTGGGAAAGTTCTACTGCAGCACTTTGAGGCTTGACATTTAATCCTGGCTTTACAACTTTGCCAAAATATGCTGGCTGTGAATTTTGTATTTAAACTCTGGGCAGGTTGCACAGCACAACATTTCTTTGGTGAGAGCAGATCCTGCATCTCACTATCAGAACCCCCACACCCTAATTGTTCTGTAATGAGCAAAATGGAACCAGAAGACGTGGTTTTACTAATCCCAGCCTCTCCCGGTGACAAATGGTGGGCTGTTGGGTAATCATTTTCTGAACATATTTCCCTGCTACTTTTTTAACAGAGATAGAAAAAACTTAGACCCAAACTAAATACTGGTACTAAGTATGTGATATGAAAAGAGGACTGTAGTCCAACAATAATTTGATTTTACCCTCGGGGAGAGAGCATTCAGTCTCATAGGCCACTCACGAAATATGGAACAGTGAGAAAGTTATGTGTCTTGAAATAAGACGTCTTCATTGTAGTGTTGGTGCTCCTGGTTCACCAAATTGTTTAATGACAGTCAAATCATAACCTTCCTATGCCTTTGTCCCCCAAATTATCATTACTCTTGGCTTTAGCCACAGGAGGCTCAAGCCAAGCTCGAGGAGGAGGCCTGGCTCACCTCGATTTTCTCTTGGATGCTGGAGCCAAAAATGAGCCAACCTTCATGTGGCTTTGGTCTGCCACCCACACTCTAACACCATGTGTCAAGTATTAACCCGTTTCATGCGCCCGCGATTTTGCGGAAGTGCGGCACTTCAGCAAAACGGGCGGGGCTGCGTCGGCCATTGGCCGACGGCAGCACTGGGCAAGTAGCGCTGCCATCGGCCAATGGCCGACAGCAGCATGTAAGGGGTTAAAAACAAAGCATTAGCTTATAATGTACAATTAGAGAGGGAAAGAGATACCGCTCTGGGGCTGAATTGCACAATGCGAAACCAGAAAACCTGGGATCAATCCCAGCTTCCCCACTTGAGCAAATTGTGCGATTCTGGGCAATTGTTTTATTTCCCATTGGCTCTTTTTTCTTCATTATCACATCTGAGAGCACTTAGAAATACTTGAGTTCAGGATGTGCACTGTACAAAACATTCTCGTGTGTTTGATTTAATAAATATAATGTTCCATGCATAACAACCTAGGCCACCAAGAGGGTGCACGTGACACATAATTTGCCTCCTGATTTACTAATAGCGTTGTTGTCAGGGTGGGCGCGGGGGAAGAATGAGTGTTTCTGAGTTCATGTTTGAAAACTATCAGCTTAAACACATCTGAATGCACTGATATAATCTGATATACTGATGTGAAATGCGTCTGCCTGTTAATGAAGTACTTGGTTTAATTCTAAAAGGTCTTTATGATATTTTTACCTATTTGTTGCACTGTTTTTGAAAAGTGAGGGTGTTCTAAAGATAAGTGGTACATGACACCTTCCACGCAGCTTCTCCATTACCTCACTTAACGCGTTAATAAATGCTTGCCCATTTAGTGTGTTCTGAATGTCAGTACACAGTCAGGTAAACATGAGCCCACTGCTGCTGTTCACCAGCGGGCTGTATGTAAAGGTCTGGAGGGCAGTACTTGGAGTATCCCCCCTCTAGAGTGTCTTCAGGCCCCTCTGTATCCCTTAGCAGGGGTGTGTGCTCTAGTGGTTAGACTGTTGACCCTGGGGCCCAGGGCGTTGGTTCCAATCCTGTTTTTGGGCTCTTCGCCATTAAAATAAACTGTACAGACTACTGCCTCTACCAATGACATGCTTGTCCCTGTAATGTGCTCTCAGCCGGACACTCATATGCCTTACTTGTTTATGTGCAGACCCTCATGTAAGAGATGCTGCTACCATAAAGCATATCTTAGCAAGGTGACTGCTGCTTCTAGGAGCTATGGCTGTGCTATATCAGATATCATAAATTAACTCAAATGATCTCATCCCTCCTGGCAGAGAGGTGCTGTGCTGACCCTGGCGGGTTTCTTTGGCTGGTGATGCTGTTCCATCACTGCGCCTTTGCAGGGCGAGTTTTGTGAAGGTGCTATTCACTCTGGGCAGCCCCCCTCAAAAGATAGTTGGGAATAGTACCACCTTTTCAGTGTTGGCACAGTAGGGCCACACTGACAGGCTAGATGCCCACTGCCAATACTGCTTAGTGTCAGTGCTGTGGCCCGGTAGGGCATCAGTCTGCGGTGGGCCCTCACCGTACGGACAAGCCCATGAGTCTCCTTCCTATACCCAGAGCCGCCAAGGATGCAATGGGCCCTGGTGCAAACAAGGAAAATGGCTGCTTTGACTGCTGTTGGGGTAGCAAAGTACAGCATATATCAGGGTACAACGGGCCCCTTAAGATCTTGGGCCCGGTCAATGGTCATGCTGCACCAATGGTTGCTACGCCCCTGGATGAGCACTGTGCAGATACCAGTACCACAATATAGCATAACAAAAACATCAAAGACAATGATCAGCAAACCCCTTGTTACAAGAATGGTGTCAGCGCCTGACATAAGGGATAAAGCCGACTCTGAAAGCTGCCAGCCTCCTTTCTGTAGTCTCCCAGATCTAACCAGCTGCCCACTCTTCGCTGCCTCCCGCTGCCCCCACCATATAGTGTGGCCCCTTTCAATTAAGAAAGATGCCCTTGTGTCAGCCCTGGCCTCTGGATGCATGCCATCCTCACAAAGCTTCTTTTAGACTGCACATTGGAATGCATCTGCCATCATGCCTTATCGAGGGTCAGTAATGGGCAAAGTCAGTACAGGTACTGCTCCTTAATGCTGGAACGCTGGACAATCCTAGCTAGCCACTGGTCTTATACACAGAGTACTGGAGAACAGGCCTAGATAGCCACTGGTATTGTAGACAGAGTACTGGGGGACAGGCCTAGATAGCCACTGGTCTTATAGACAGAGTACTGGAGGACAGTCCTAGCTAAGCACTGGTCTTATAGACAGAGTACTGGAGGACAGTCTTAGCTAAGCACTGGTCTTATAGACGGAGTACTGGAGAACAGTCCTAACTAGCCACTGGCCTTATAGACAGAGTACTGGAGGACAGTCCTAGCTAGCCACTGGCCTTATAGGCAGAGTACTGGAGGACAGTCCTAGTTAGCCACTGGTCTTATAGACAGAGCACTAGAGAACTGTCCTAGCTAGCCACTGGCCTTATAGAAAGAGTACTGGAGGACAGTCCTAGCTAGCCACTGGTCTTACAAACAGTACCCCGGAGGACAGTCCTAGCTAGCCACAGGCTGTATAGACAGAGTACTGGAGGACAGCCCTAGGTAGCCACTGGTCTTATAGACAGAGCACTAGAGAACTGTCCTAGCTAGCCACTGGCCTTATAGAAAGAGTACTGGAGGACAGTCCTAGCTAGCCACTGGTCTTACAAACAGTACCGTGGAGGACAGTCCTAGCTAGCCACAGGCTGTATAGACAGAGTACTGGAGGACAGTCCTAGGTAGCCACTGGTCTTACAAACAGAGCCGTGGAGGACAGTTCTAGCTAGCCACTGGTCTTATAGACAGAGTACTGGAGAACAGTCCAAGCAAAGCTACTGGTCCTACAAACAGGACACTGAAGGACAGTCCCAGCAAAGCTACTGCTCTTACACACAGGTCACTGAAGGACAGTCCCAACAGAACTACTGCTCTCACAAACAGGACACTGAAGGAAAGTCCCAACAAAGCTACTGCTCTTACAAACATGACACTGAAGGACAGTCCCAGCAAAGCTAATGCTCTTGCAAACAGGACACTGGAGGACAGTCCTTGCAAAGCTACTGCCCTTACAAACAGGACACTGGAGGACAGTCCCAGCAAAGCCACTGCTCTTACAAACAGGACACTGGAGGCCAGTCCTTGCAAAATCACTGCCCTTACAAACAGGACACTGGAGGCCAGTTCTAGCAAAGCTACTGCCCTTACAAACAGGACACTGGAGGATAGTCCTAGCAAAGCTACTGGCCTTACAAACAGGACACTGGAGGACAGTCCTTGCAAAACCACTGTCCTTACAAACAGGACACTGAAGGCCAGTCCTAGCAAAGCGACTGCCCTTACAAACAGGACACTGGAGGATAGTCCTAGCAAAGCTACTGGCCTTACAAACAGGACACTGGAGGATAGTCCTAGCAAAGCTACTGCCCTTACAAATAGGACACTGGCGGACAGTCCTTGCAAAACCACTGCCCTTACAAACAGGACACTGGAGGCCAGTCCTAGCAAAGCGACTGCCCTTACAAACAGGACACTGGAGGATAGTCCTAGCAAAGCTACTGCCCTTACAAATAGGACACTGGAGGACAGTTAGTTCCATCCAAGCTACTGCTCTTACAAACAGGACATTTGAGGACAGTCCTAGCAAAGCTACAGGTCTTACAAGCAGGACACTGGAGGACAGTCCTAGCAAAGCTACTGGCCTTACAAACATGACACTGAAGGACAGTTCCCCGCAAAGCTACGACTCTTACAAATATGACACTGGAGGACAGTCCATGCAAAGCTACAGCTCTAACAAACAGCCATTATAAACAATGGGGCATTCCCAAATGGTCCCTGGACCTGGGTATCGGTTATTATAAAGAAACAATGGCCCTGGACCAATTATTCAAGGAAGAGTTAGATTAACAGAAATATCAACTTATTTGAGCTTACATTAATCAACTCACAAACATCTATAAATCATGAAAATAATTAAAACAAACAGATGTGCAGAAAACCACTAAGTATTATTACAATATATTTGTTTAGTCATTTATAGGAACAATCATTAGAGGGTCACTAGAGGGCAGCCCTTGCAAAGCTACTGGCCTTACAAACAGGACACTGGAGGACAGTCCTAGCAAAGCTACTGGCCTTACAAACATGATATTAAAGGACAGTCCTGGCAAAGCTACTTCTCTGAACATTGCAGCGCCAGTTCAGCGAGGAGCAAACCCATATGATGAAGCATGACATCTAGCTTGCTAGGTGTGTGAGGGTTTTAGTCCCAACTAGGGTATTTCCCTCTTTGGCTTTTCTTTCTTTTTCTCTGTACACGCTTCATATCGACATACTCTACCCTCTCTCCACCCTATCTGGGGAACTTTGTACATTACTTTGCGGCTAATCTATTGGACACGTACACTGGACCCCATAAAACATTGTCCTTCTTGGTTCCCTTTGTTGTTACACAAAGCTACTTCTCTTACAAACAGGACACTGGAGGACAGTCCTTGCAAAGCTACTGGCCTTACAAACAGGACAGTGAAGGACAGCCCAAGCAAAGCTACTGACCTTACAAACAGGACGCGGTGACTGAAGGACAATCCCAGCAAAGCTCCTGTCCTTACTAACAGGACACTGTGATTAGAGGGCAGTCCTAGCAAAGCTACTGGCCTTACAAATAGGACACTGGAGGACAGTCCCAGCAAAGCTAATGCTCTTGCAAACATGACACTGGAGGACAGTCCTAGCAAAGCTGCTGTTCTTACTAACAGGACAGTGGAGGACGGTCCTTGCAAAGCTACTTGCCTTACAAACATGACACTGGAGGACAGTCCTAGAAAAGCTACTGGCCTTACAAACAGAACAGTGGAGGACAGTCCTAGCAAAGGTACTGGCCTTACAAACAGGACAGTGGAGGAAAGCCCTAGCAAAGGTACTGGCCTTACAAACAGGACGCGGTGACTGGAGGACAGTCCTAGCAAAGCTACTTGCCTTACAAACATGACACTGCAGGACAGTCCTAGAAAAGCTACTGGCCTTACAAACGGGACACTGGAGGACAGTCCTAGAAAAGCTACTGGCCTTACAAACAGGACAGTGGAGGACAGTCCTAGCAAAGCTACTTGCCTTACAAACATGATATTGGAGGACAGTCCTAGAAAAGCTACTTCTCTTACAAACAGGACACTGGAGGACAGTCCTTGCAAAGCTACTGGCCTTACAAACAGGACACTGGAGGACAGCCCAAGCAAAGCTACTGACCTTAAAAACAGGACGCGGTGACTGGAGGACAATCCCAGCAAAGCTCCTGTCCTTAATAACAGGACACTGTGAGTAGAGGGCAGTCCTAGCAAAGCTACTGGCCTTACAAATAGGACACTGGAGGACAGTCCCAGCAAAGCTACTGCTCTTACAAACATGACACTAGAGGACAGTCCTAGCAAAGCTACTGCTCTTACAAACAGGACACTGGAGGCCAGTCCTTGCAAAATCACTGCCCTTACAAACAGGACACTGGAGGACAGTCCTAGCAAAGCTGCTGTCCTTACTAACAGGACAGTGGAGGACGGTCCTTGCAAAGCTACTTGCCTTACAAACATGACACTGGAGGACAGTCCTAGAAAAGCTACTGGCCTTACAAACAGGACAGTGGAGGACAGTCCCAGCAAAGCTACTGCTCTTACAAACATGACACTAGAGGACAGTCCTAGCAAAGCTACTGCTCTTACAAACAGGACACTGGAGGACAGTCCTAGCAAAGCTGCTGTTCTTACTAACAGGACAGTGGAGGACAGTCCTAGCAAAGCTACTGCTCTTACAAACATGACACTGGAGGACAGTCCTAGCAAAGCTGCTGTTCTTACTAACAGGACAGTGGAGGACGGTCCTTGCAAAGCTACTTGCCTTACAAACATGACACTGGAGGACAGTCCTAGAAAAGCTACTGGCCTTACAAACAGGACAGTGGAGGACAGTCCTAGCAAAGGTACTGGCCTTACAAACAGGACAGTGGAGGAAAGCCCTAGCAAAGGTACTGGCCTTACAAACAGGACGCGGTGACTGGAGGACAGTCCTAGCAAAGCTACTTGCCTTACAAACATGACACTGGAGGACAGTCCTAGAAAACTACTGGCCTTACAAACAGGACACTGGAGGACAGTCCTAGAAAAGCTACTGGCCTTACAAACAGGACAGTGGAGGACAGTCCTAGCAAAGCTACTTGCCTTACAAACATGATATTGGAGGACAGTCCTAGAAAAGCTACTTCTCTTACAAACAGGACACTGGAGGACAGTCCTTGCAAAGCTACTGGCCTTACAAACAGGACACTGGAGGACAGCCCAAGCAAAGCTACTGACCTTAAAAACAGGACGCGGTGACTGGAGGACAATCCCAGCAAAGCTCCTGTCCTTAATAACAGGACACTGTGATTAGAGGGCAGTCCTAGCAAAGCTACTGGCCTTACAAATAGGACACTGGAGGACAGTCCCAGCAAAGCTACTGCTCTTACAAACATGACACTAGAGGACAGTCCTAGCAAAGCTACTGCTCTTACAAACAGGACACTGGAGGCCAGTCCTTGCAAAATCACTGCCCTTACAAACAGGACACTGGAGGACAGTCCTAGCAAAGCTGCTGTCCTTACTAACAGGACAGTGGAGGACGGTCCTTGCAAAGCTACTTGCCTTACAAACATGACACTGGAGGACAGTCCTAGCAAAGCTACTGGCCTTACAAACATGATATTGGAGGACAGTCCAAGAAAAGCTACTTCTCTTACAAACAGGACACTGGAGGACAGTCCTTGCAAAGCTACTGGCCTTAAAAACAGGACGCGGTGACTGGAGGACAATCCCAGCAAAGCTCCTGTCCCTAATAACAGGACACTGTGATTAGAGGGCAGTCCTAGCAAAGCTACTGGCCTTACAAATAGGACACTGGAGGACAGTCCCAGCAAAGCTACTGCTCTTACAAACATGACACTAGAGGACAGTCCTAGCAAAGCTACTGCTCTTACAAACAGGACACTGGAGGCCAGTGCTTGCAAAATCACTGCCCTTACAAACAGGACACTGGAGGACAGTCCTAGCAAAGCTGCTGTCCTTACTAACAGGACAGTGGAGGACGGTCCTTGCAAAGCTACTTGCCTTACAAACATGACACTGGAGGACAGTCCTAGCAAAGCTACTGGCCTTACAAACATGATATTGGAGGACAGTCCTAGAAAAGCTACTGCTCTTACAAACAGGACACTGGAGGCCAGTCCTTGCAAAATCACTGCCCTTACAAACAGGACACTGGAGGACAGTCCTAGCAAAGCTGCTGTCCTTACTAACAGGACAGTGGAGGACGGTCCTTGCAAAGCTACTTGCCTTACAAACATGACACTGGAGGACAGTCCTAGAAAAGCTACTGGCCTTACAAACAGGACAGTGGAGGACAGTCCCAGCAAAGCTACTGCTCTTACAAACATGACACTAGAGGACAGTCCTAGCAAAGCTACTGCTCTTACAAACAGGACACTGGAGGACAGTCCTAGCAAAGCTGCTGTTCTTACTAACAGGACAGTGGAGGACAGTCCTAGCAAAGCTACTGCTCTTACAAACATGACACTGGAGGACAGTCCTAGCAAAGCTGCTGTTCTTACTAACAGGACAGTGGAGGACGGTCCTTGCAAAGCTACTTGCCTTACAAACATGACACTGGAGGACAGTCCTAGAAAAGCTACTGGCCTTACAAACAGGACAGTGGAGGACAGTCCTAGCAAAGGTACTGGCCTTACAAACAGGACAGTGGAGGAAAGCCCTAGCAAAGGTACTGGCCTTACAAACAGGACGCGGTGACTGGAGGACAGTCCTAGCAAAGCTACTTGCCTTACAAACATGACACTGGAGGACAGTCCTAGAAAAGCTACTGGCCTTACAAACAGGACACTGGAGGACAGTCCTAGAAAAGCTACTGGCCTTACAAACAGGACAGTGGAGGACAGTCCTAGCAAAGCTACTTGCCTTACAAACATGATATTGGAGGACAGTCCTAGAAAAGCTACTTCTCTTACAAACAGGACACTGGAGGACAGTCCTTGCAAAGCTACTGGCCTTACAAACAGGACACTGGAGGACAGCCCAAGCAAAGCTACTGACCTTAAAAACAGGACGCGGTGACTGGAGGACAATCCCAGCAAAGCTCCTGTCCTTAATAACAGGACACTGTGATTAGAGGGCAGTCCTAGCAAAGCTACTGGCCTTACAAATAGGACACTGGAGGACAGTCCCAGCAAAGCTACTGCTCTTACAAACATGACACTAGAGGACAGTCCTAGCAAAGCTACTGCTCTTACAAACAGGACACTGGAGGCCAGTCCTTGCAAAATCACTGCCCTTACAAACAGGACACTGGAGGACAGTCCTAGCAAAGCTGCTGTCCTTACTAACAGGACAGTGGAGGACGGTCCTTGCAAAGCTACTTGCCTTACAAACATGACACTGGAGGACAGTCCTAGCAAAGCTACTGGCCTTACAAACATGATATTGGAGGACAGTCCAAGAAAAGCTACTTCTCTTACAAACAGGACACTGGAGGACAGTCCTTGCAAAGCTACTGGCCTTAAAAACAGGACGCGGTGACTGGAGGACAATCCCAGCAAAGCTCCTGTCCCTAATAACAGGACACTGTGATTAGAGGGCAGTCCTAGCAAAGCTACTGGCCTTACAAATAGGACACTGGAGGACAGTCCCAGCAAAGCTACTGCTCTTACAAACATGACACTAGAGGACAGTCCTAGCAAAGCTACTGCTCTTACAAACAGGACACTGGAGGCCAGTGCTTGCAAAATCACTGCCCTTACAAACAGGACACTGGAGGACAGTCCTAGCAAAGCTGCTGTCCTTACTAACAGGACAGTGGAGGACGGTCCTTGCAAAGCTACTTGCCTTACAAACATGACACTGGAGGACAGTCCTAGCAAAGCTACTGGCCTTACAAACATGATATTGGAGGACAGTCCTAGAAAAGCTACTTCTCTTACAAACAGGACACTGGAGGACAGTCCTTGCAAAGCTACTGGCCTTAAAAACAGGACGCGGTGACTGGAGGACAATCCCAGCAAAGCTCCTGTCCTTAATAACAGGACACTGTGATTAGAGGGCAGTCCTAGCAAAGCTACTGGCCTTACAAATAGGACACTGGAGGACAGTCCCAGCAAAGCTACTGCTCTTACAAACATGACACTAGAGGACAGTCCTAGCAAAGCTACTGCTCTTACAAACAGGACACTGGAGGCCAGTCCTTGCAAAATCACTGCCCTTACAAACAGGACACTGGAGGACAGTCCTAGCAAAGCTGCTGTCCTTACTAACAGGACAGTGGAGGACGGTCCTTGCAAAGCTACTTGCCTTACAAACATGACACTGGAGGACAGTCCTAGAAAAGCTACTGGCCTTACAAACAGGACAGTGGAGGACAGTCCCAGCAAAGCTACTGCTCTTACAAACATGACACTAGAGGACAGTCCTAGCAAAGCTACTGCTCTTACAAACAGGACACTGGAGGACAGTCCTAGCAAAGCTGCTGTTCTTACTAACAGGACACTAGAGGACAGTCCTAGCAAAGCTACTGCTCTTACAAACAGGACACTGGAGGCCAGTCCTTGCAAAATCACTGCCCTTACAAACAGGACACTGGAGGACAGTCCTAGCAAAGCTGCTGTCCTTACTAACAGGACAGTGGAGGACGGTCCTTGCAAAGCTACTTGCCTTACAAACATGACACTGGAGGACAGTCCTAGAAAAGCTACTGGCCTTACAAACAGGACAGTGGAGGACAGTCCTAGCAAAGGTACTGGCCTTGCAAACAGGACAGTGGAGGAAAGCCCTAGCAAAGGTACTGGCCTTACAAACAGGACGCGGTGACTGTAGGACAGTCCTAGCAAAGCTACTGGCCTTACAAACAGGACACTGGAGGACAGTCCTAGCAAAGCTACTGACCTTACAAACAGGACACTGGAGGACAGTCCTTGCAAATCTACTGGCCTTACAAACAGGACACTGGATGACAGTCCTTGCAAAACTACTGGCCTTACAAACATGACACTGGAGGACAGTCCTAGCAAAGCTACTGGCCTTACAAACAGGATAGTGAAGGACAGCCCAAGCAAAGCTACTGACCTTACAAACAGGACGCTGTGACTGGATGACAGTCTTAGCAAAGGTACTGGCCTTACAAACAGGACACTGGAGGACAGTCCTTGCAAATCTACTTCTCCTACAAACAGGACACTGGATGACAGTCCGTGCAAAGCTACTGGCCGTACAAACATGACACTGGAGGACAGTCCTAGCAAAGCTACTGGCCTTACAAACAGGACGCTGTGACTGGAGGACAGTCTTAGCAAAGGTACTGGCCTTACAAACAGGATACTGGAGGACAGTCCTTGCAAATCTACTTCTCCTACAAACAGGACACTGGATGACAGTCCGTGCAAAGCTACTGGCCGTACAAACATGACACTGGAGGACAGTCCTTGCAAAGCTACTGGCCTTACAAACAGGACAGTGAAGGACAGCTTTGCTGTCACTACACATCATACTACGCACCATACTGGAGGTGTTGTGTTTGCATATCTGTCCCTACGCACCATACAATGCTCCATACTGCAGGTGTTATCCTTGCTTTGCTGTCACTGCGCACCATACTATGAACCATACTGCAGTTGTTATCCTTGCTCTGCTGTGACTGTGCATTATGCTATGCTCCATACTGCAGGTGTTATCCTTGCTTTGCTGTCACTGCGCACCATGCTATGCTCCATACTGCAGGTGTTATCCTTGCTGTGTTGTCACTGCGTACCATACTATGCTCCACACTGCAGGTGTTATCCTTGCTTTGCTCTCACTGCGCACCATGCTATGCTCCATACTGCAGGTGTTATCCTTGCTGTGCTGTCACTGCGCATCCTTCTACGCACGATGCTGCAGGTCTTATCCTTGCTGTGCTGTCACTGCGCATTCTTCTACGCACCATGCTGCAGGTGTTATCCTCGCTTTTCTGTTACTGCGCACCATACTACACACCATGCTGCCGGTGTTATCCTTGCTGTGCTGTCACTGCGCACCATACTATGCTCCATACTGCAGGTATTATCCTTGCCGTGCTGTCACTGCAAACCATGCTATGCTCCATACTGCAGTGGTTATCCTTGCTTTGCTGTCACTGCGCACCATGCTATTCTCCATACTGCAGGTGTTATCCTTGCTGTGCTGTCACTGCGCACCATGCTATGCTCCATACTGCAGGCGTTATCCTTGCTTTGCTGTCACTGCAAACCATGCTATGCTCCATACTGCAGGTGTTATCCTTGCTTTGCTGTCACTGCGCACCATGCTATGCTCCATACTGCAGGTGTTATCCTTGCTGTGCTGTCACTGCGCACCATATGACGCACCATACTGCAGGTGTTATCCTTGCTGTGCTGTCACTGCGCACCATACTATGCTCCATACTGCAGGTATTATCCTTGCTGTGCTGTCATTGCAAACCATGCTATGCTCCATACTGCAGGCGTTATCCTTGCTTTGCTGTCACTGCGCACCATGCTATGCTCCATACTGCAGGTGTTATCCTTGCTGTGCTGTCACTGCGCACCATATGACGCACCATACTGCAGGTGTTATCCTTGCCGTGCTGTCGCTGCAAACCATGCTATGCTCCATACTGCAGGTGTTATCCTTGCTTTGCGGTCACTGCGCACCATGCTATGCTCCATACTGCAGGTGTTATCCTTGCTTTGCTGTCACTGCGCATCATGCTATGCTCCATACTGCAGGTGTTATCCATGCTGTGCTGTCACTGCGCACCATACTATGCTCCATACTGCAGGTATTATCCTTGCCGTGCTGTCACTGCAAACCATGCTATGCTCTATACTGCAGGCGTTATCCTCGCTTTGCTGTCACTGCGCACCATACTACACACCATGCTGCCGGTGTTATCCTTGCTGTGCTGTCACTGCGCACCATACTATGCTCCATACTGCAGGTATTATCCTTTCCGTGCTGTCACTGCAAACCATGCTATGCTCCATACTGCAGGTGTTATCCTTGCTTTGCTGTCACTGCGCACCATGCTATGCTCCATACTGCAGGTGTTATCCTTGCTTTGCTGTCACTGCGCATCATGCTATGCTCCATACTGCAGGTGTTATCCATGCTGTGCTGTCACTGCACACCATACTATGCTCCATACTGCAGGTATTATCCTTGCCGTGCTGTCACTGCAAACCATGCTATGCTCTATACTGCAGGCGTTATCCTTGCTTTGCTGTCACTGCGCACCATGCTATGCTCCATACTGCAGGTGTTATCCTTGCTGTGCTGTCACTGCGCACCATGCTATGCTCCATACTGCAGGTGTTATCCTTGCCGTGCTGTCACTGCAAACCATGCTATGCTCCATACTGCAGGTGTTATCCTTGCTTTGCTGTCACTGCGCACCATACTATGCTCCATTCTGCAGGTGTTATCCTTGCTGTGCTGTCACTGCGCACTGTATTACTATGCTCCACACTGCAGGTGTTATCCTTGCTGTGCTGTCACTGCGCACTCTACTATGCTCCATACTGCAGGTATTATCCTTGTTATGTGTCATGACGCACAATCTGTTCCCTCCATGTCTACTTTAGCGCAAACACCTTGCAACAGTGTGGACTGCACTGAGATCCCTAATATGCAAGGAGTAAAACTGTGCAACGTTTTCTTGATATGGCCCCTAGACAGGCAGTGAAGGGCAGATCTACACGTGCACGTCTGCGTCTCCCCCACAGCAGTCATTCGAGCACGCTATTATGCTGCAGAAGGCAGCCTTACAGCAGAGGGGAGGGAAGCGTAGTAGAGAGCCCGGCCACAGAGAGCGAGAGTGACGTGGGAGAGCGGGAGGGGATGCTGCATCGCCCGAGCTTTTTCCTCCGTAGCCATGGAAACGGCAGGAGCAGAGCTGACATTCTCCATGGTAAAATATTCAGAGAGAGCATGAGCTGCTCGAGATTACGCTGCAGATGCCACAACACCGAGCCAGACAGAGCGCGAGCTGAACGTAAGCACTCTGCCTACGCACGCTGCCCTCGCACGCGGAGACGCGAGGCCCGCCCTCTTACACGCACCTGCGGACGCACGCACGCGACGCGACGCGACGCAGCAGACTGCGGAAGGCGCATGACGGGGACACGCCCCGGAACACACACAGCAGCACGCGGTAATTTACCCACGACCCCACCTGTCCTTGGTAGCACAAGAGACATCAACCTTTGGCCTCACGTCTTCTCAGGAAGTGATGTCGCATGACTTTAACCCTGATGACATCACAATAATTGACATCTCTGAAGTTCCATAATAAATGCATGATTAATATAACAACACAAACAAATATCTATTTTAGATGCCTCCTATGTTAAGGTACTTACATAAACTCTGAAAGTGGTGGGGGTGTAATATTTACCTTGAATTGTAGTTAACAAGCATAGTAAGTGAGCTAGACCTCTTTTAGACTGCCCTCCATGAGAAATTTGTGAAAAATAATGGGACCAAATGGTGCATTTTAAAGCGCAGATTGGGCAAGAATTTCCAAAAACACCATAAGGCCCCTGAGTGCACTCATTAAATATTCAAGTGCTTCAATAGTGTGCCAAGCTAATGAAACCTGACGCTACTCAGGATATGGTCACTTTTTTTTCAAACTCTGTTATGTGTGCACCTTATGTCAACAGTTACCTCATTTTGCCTGGGCTAGCATGTTGTCCTGCGGCCTACATGGCCTTTGCCCTATATGCCCTAGGTGCTCCCTTATGCCAAACATTACAAACAATATGCCAGAAATGCGTCATTTATACTGTACATATACCATAGGTGACCATGATGCAAAAATTACCTCTAATATGTCAAGGGGAACATACTGTCATCACTGTCCACCTTCCATGTGGTACAGTTGTCCTCACTTATGCCAAGAATTACCTCCAATGTGGCAGCACCGGCATTTTGCCCTGAATCCCCCCATGTCCTCTCTCACTCTCCTGCACTCATTCTTACTCTGGCTCACTTGTACTGCCACGCTCACATGTACTCTGAATCACTCTTATTCTCACTCCTTCATTAGCACGCATACTCTCATATTCCCACTCATACTGGCTCATATTCTCACTCATTCAGGCACTCTCACTCACATTCCCTTTTCCTGTCACTCACTTGCCAGTAGTTGAGATTGATTCAAACAATCCATTCATTACCTTGTTGCTGTGGGGGTTAATTCCATGTACCTATCCACACACTGTAAATCAAACCTGACTAAATGTCCACACAGAGTAACTATACCCTCAATGCACGTTTCTATGCTGTAACTCTACTCTTAATGCGCATGCACAAACACTGTAAGTATACAGAGTACACATGTCCACGTAATGTAAAATGGACATTTTACCACTACACACAATGTAAATCTACACATATCCACATAGTGTGAGTCATTACTCGTCCCTTCACTGTAAATGTACTCTGAACGCACGTCGCCACACTGTAAATGTTCCAGTTCATATACACTGTTAAGCTACCTGCAAGACGCATGCCCCTACAACATAAATCTACACTCAATGCTCATGTTCACACACAGTGTGAATTTCCAGTGTGCGCATGTCCACAAAACATAAATCTACCCTCAATACATATGTCTACACACAGTAAGTGTATTCTGAGTACACACTCACACACTGTAAATCGACCCTAGCACACATGTCCGCACAAGGTAAATATACACTGCATGTACGTCTCCCTACAACATAAAACTATGTTCAGTACACTCCCCATACACTGCAAGTCTACTCTGAATGCACATCCACTCACAGTATATGTGCCCCTCAATACACATTCACACCGTAAATCTGCCTTCAATTAATATAAGTGCCCCCACGTATATCCACACTCAGAATACACGAGGACACACTGTGAATCTACTTTGAGTACATATGTCCACAAAACATAAATGTACCCTCACACGCTCTACATCTACCCTTCAGTACGCATGTTCCCACAATGTAAATCTACCATCAGTGCACGTCTTCGCACTCTATATCTATGATAAATACAGTTGTCCATGGACTGAAAATCTAGTTTTGTTTCTATATAGTGCAAACCATACATACGTCCATCCTCAATACACATGCACTCACACTCTAAAAATGTCATGAATGCATTCATATGTCCACACACTGCAAACCTATCCTAAATGCACATGTGCAGGTACTGAAATATACCACTGAGTACGTGTCATCACACAATAAATCTACACAGGCTACAAATGTCTAACAACGTCAATCTTCAGTCAGTGCACATGCCCACACACTGTGACTCTACACACTGTAAATCTACTCTCAATACACGCCCACACAATGAAATATAACACTGACTAAGTGTATCAATACACTATAAAACCTCCCTGAATACAAATGTCAGCTCAAGGCAAATATCCACTCAATGCACCCGTACAGGCATGGTAAATCTACCTTTTATTCATGCCATAAGAAATCTACCCTAAATTCACATGCCCTCACTCTTTAAATCTATATTGAATTCATATGTCCATACACCTGAATTTATCATAAATACCCATCACTCCTCAACACATTGTAAACCCTATCCTAAATACACTCACACATACTGAAATATATCACTGAGTAAATGTATGTACTCAAAGCCAGTGCACATATAAGCACTGTATTTCTAACCTGAATGCACATGTTCCCACGCTGAAATGTATCACTATGTGTATCAATGCACTATAAATCCATTTTTTATACACATAACCACCCAACATATATCTTGAGTCAAGGCACATTTCCACGCACTGTATATCTAACATGAATGCACATGCTCATACAGTGTAAATCTAATTTGTTACGCAATAAATCATAAATCTTCTCCAAAACACATAACCACACACTGTAATTTTACTAAAAAATGCATACTCACACACTGTACTTCTGCACCTACCTATACACCTCAACACTCCGTAAATATATCCAGTAAACATATGTAAACACACTTTAAATATACCCTGAATACAGGTCAATACAGCGTAAAAGTACCTTAAATGATGAACACGTTCAAACACTGGAAATATACCACAGAATACACATATCCATACACTGTAAATGTGTGCCTATCCACTATCCACACACAGTAATATTATCCTGAATACAAATATCCATACACTGTACATTTGTGCTGAATGCACTGTCCACACACAGTAAAACTATCCTGCATAAAAATACCCATACACTGTAAATCTGTGCTGAGTACACTGTCCACACACATAAAATATATCCTGAATACAGATATCCATACACTGTAAATTTGTGCTGAAAACACATGCATACACGGTAAATCTGTGCTGAGTACACTGTCCACACACAATAAACGTATCCTGAATACAGATATCCATACACTGTAAATTTGTGCTGAAAACACATGCATACACTGTAAATATGTGCTGAATGCACTGTCCACCCACAGTAAATGTATCCTAAATACAAATAGCCATACACTGTAAAGCTGTGCCGAATACACTGTCCACACACAGAAAACGTATCCTGAATAGAAATATCCATACGTTGTAAATCTGTGGAGTACACATGTCCACACACAGTAAAATTATCATGAATACAAATATCAATACACTGTAGATGTGTGCTGAGTACACTATCCACACACAGAAAATGTATTCTGATTACAGATATCCATACACTGTAAATCTGTGCTGAATACGCTGTCCATGCACAGTAAAAGTGTCCTGAATGCCAAATATCAATACATTGTAAATCTGTGCTGAGTACACAATGCCCACACACAGTATAATTACCTTGAATACAAATACCCATGCACAGTAAATCTGTGCTGAATGCACTGTCCACACACAGTAAACATATCCTGAATTCAAATATCCATACACTGTAAATCTGTACAGAGTATTCATGTTCACACACAGTAAACATATCCTGCATGCAAATATCCATACACTGTAAATCTGTACAGAGTACACATGTTCACACACAGTAAACATATGCTGAATACAAATATCCATACACTGTAAATCTTTGCTGAATGCACTGTCCACACACAGTAAACATATCCTGCATACAAATACCCATACACTGTAAATCTGTACAGAGTACACATGTTCACACACAGTAAACATATCCTGCATGCAAATATCCATACACTGTAAATCTGTACAGAGTACACATGTTCACACACAGTAAACATATGCTGAATACAAATATCCATACACTGTAAATCTTTGCTGAATGCACTGTCCACACACAGTAAACATATCCTGCATACAAATACCCATACACTGTAAATCTGTACAGAGTACACATGTTCACACACAGTAAACATATCCTGCATGCAAATATCCATACACTGTAAATCTGTACAGAGTACACATGTTCACACACAGTAAACATATGCTGAATACAAATATCCATACACTGTAAATCTTTGCTGAATGCACTGTCCACACACAGTAAACATATCCTGCATACAAATACCCATACACTGTAAATCTGTACAGAGTACACATGTTCACACACAGTAAACATATCCTGCATGCAAATATCCATACACTGTAAATCTGTACAGAGTACACATGTTCACACACAGTAAACATATGCTGAATACAAATATCCATACACTGTAAATCTTTGCTGAATGCACTGTCCACACACAGTAAACATATCCTGCATACAAATACCCATACACTGTAAATATGTACAGAGTACACATGTTCACACACAGTAAACATATGCTGAATACAAATATCCATACACTGTAAAGCGGTGCTCAGTACACTGTGGACACAAGGTAAAATTATCCTGCATACAAATACCCATCCACTGTAAACCTGTACTGAATACTCTATCCACACACAGTAAACATATCCTGAATACAAATATCCATACACTGTAAATCTGTGCTGAGTACACTGTCCTCACACAGTAATATTATCATGAATACAAATACCCATACACTGTACATTTGTGCTGAATACACTGTCCACACACAATAATATTATCATGAATACAAATATCCATACACTGTAAATCTGTGCTGAATGCACTGTACACACACAGTAAACGTATCCTGCATACAAACACCCATACACTGTAAATCTGTACAGAGTACACATGTTCACACACAGTAAACATATGCTGAATACAAATATCCATACACTGTAAAGCGGTGCTCAGTACACTGTGGACACAAGGTAAAATTATCCTGCATACAAATACCCATCCACTGTAAACCTGTACTGAATACTCTATCCACACACAGTAAACATATCCTGAATACAAATATCCATACACTGTAAATCTGTGCTGAGTACACTGTCCTCACACAGTAATATTATCATGAATACAAATACCCATACACTGTACATTTGTGCTGAATACACTGTCCACACACAATAATATTATCATGAATACAAATATCCATACACTGTAAATCTGTGCTGAATGCACTGTACACACACAGTAAACGTATCCTGCATACAAACACCCATACACTGTAAATCTGTACAAAGTACACATGTCCACACACAGTACTGTATACGTATATGTATATGTACAGAATACAAATATCCAGAAACTGTAAACTGGTGCTCAATACACTGTCCACACACAGTACACGTATCCTGTATACAAATACCCATACACTGTGAATCTGTACTGAATACACTGTCCAGACACAGTAAAATTATCCTGAATGAAAATATTAATTCACTGTAAATCTGTGCTGATTACACTGTCCACACATAGTAAACGTATCCTGCATACAAATACCCATATACGGTAAATCTGTGCTGAGTGCACAAATCCACACACATTAAAAGTATCCTGCATACAAGTATCAGTACACTGTAAACTTCCATTACTTCATCAGCTAAACATCTGAGCTGCACGTTTGACTCTAGTTTATCTCTCCCACCCCACATCACCAGCATAGCTCAACCCACCGACTTTCATCCTTACTCATCAACGAAAATGAAACATTTAATAATCTGCCACACAACTGAAATCTGCGGCACATGCGAAGGCCTCAATCATACATCGACCAACTGAACGGTGTTTTACCCTCAAAAGCTAATCACTTCCAACTGCAGGTCTGAACTTATATCTTCAACATTGAGGACATTACAGCGATTCCATATTGAGGCAAGGATCAAATCGAAATCTGCTTGATTGCCTTCAAGGCAGTACACTTAAAGAAACCTTCAAACCTCATCAAAATTCTAAATGTCTCTGGAGTACAATGTGATCTTTGAAGCATGGCATCTATTCTAATGAAAACAAAGAGATTCAGACCCACCAAAGTGCAAAATTAGCCGTATTCAAGAGCAGCAAATAACCTCCTGAAGTCACTTCCTGCCAACACAAGAACTCTTTCCAAACGTGTCTCCTTTAAAACGCCTTGAAAAATATCTTTTCTGACTCCACCTGGGCTCCACCTTAATCCCTACCTTCTTGCCCTAATACATAACTCCCTCCTCTACACACCTCATGCTTCTCTCATCTCTTTACTATTGCTGTTGTCAATGTTCTTGTTCTTTGCAAAGCACACCAATATTAGCTGGCATGGTAGGACTAATGCATAATGTGTGTTTAGTTTAGATCTACACTGTGTTAACGCCTTAACAGGGACTAATGCAAAGCATGTTCATATATCTATTCGGGGGTTGATACATGTATTTGGTGACAGAATTACAGTGTGTGGTCCTGTATCCACAGGATAGATTTACAGTGCCTGGAATCCTATCCTAGCGCCAGATGTACAAACATAATTTTATAGTTGCAAACACTCTGAGTCAGAGTTTGTGACCACAAAAGAAAGGATTTTCATATGCACCAATCATATTTTAGAAGTCTATAAAGTTTTTATCAACTTTCTAAAATGAGATTATGACTGGAAACCGAATTGGTATTTGGAAGAGGATTGTTGTGAGCACCCCTTCCAAATATATTGAATCAGTATAAAATGTATCTATGGCTTGTGACCATAATTCCAGTTGTAAACCGTTGAAAAGTTAGAGACTCTCAAGTTGGGGTGGTAACCGAGTTGGAAGTGGGAAGGGGTCCTCTTTGGATCCCTTTCTCTTTGTGAATTTTTGTAAAAGTTCCAAGGTGGTTAAGTAGTGGCGCAGGTGACTACTGTCCTAGTGAAACTTTAAAAAAAATCTTCTTACTAGCAGTCCTGTTTGCTTTATGCAAAATGGACTGCTTTAACAAAATCTTTATTTAAAGCAGTCACAGACATAGTGATCTGCTGACTCTTGCCAACCAGCATCCCTGTGATTTTGTACAATTGGAGTGAGTCTCAATTTTCAACCTACTTAATTTTAATAAGGTAGGTCGGACTGTGACACACTCTGATTTAGAATGCTACGAACCGACCTATAAGTATATGGGTAGGTTCACAAAATTTGATATCGGTTGCAAACAGACTGGTCGCAAATTGAGACTGCTTTATGCTATTAATATAATTGTACACATTACCCTTACTTCTCATATATGCCACATTCCCTTGAGAGGAGAGGTATTCAGTGTAATCATTTCCATTACACCACTGATATCGTACTTCTTATATACCACATTCACTTGAGGATGGGCCTTACAGAATTAGTGTGATTACTTCCAATACACCACTGATATCTTACTTCTTAAATACCATATTCTCTTAAGGGTGGGACTACACAGTTAACGTGATTGCTTCCTTTACATCACCAATATCTACGAGCCATATGTACTATTCCACTAGTCACAATTTGCGACCAGTATTTTTGTGACCGGTGTGAAATTTTGCAAACCGAGTTATGGAACACCATTACATAGGTCGGTTAGCAAAATCCCAATTCAGATTAAGTCACAATCAGACCTAACTAACTAATAATCATTCGGTAGGTAGCAAATTGCGAGTCAATCTGATTAGCCACAATCAAAGGGGTGGTGGCCAGCAAGGGTTAGCAGACCACCATGTTTATTATTGTTTTTAAATAATATATATATATATTTTTTAAAGCAGTCGGTTTTCCTAACAGTATGTGGGGTTGCTGTTTTAAAAAAAGAAAGTTTTGTTTTTTAAAAACGTTTCTCTGAGAATTCCGGTCCCACACCATTCATCCAGTTGGTCAAGGGAGGCTCCTCCAATAAGGCAGAGGAGCGTCGCCCCACTGCTTTCTCGCAGTGGGAGTAAGCCAAAACATAAAATGGTACTAACTAAAAGTTATTACCATTTTATGTTTCCTTTGTGCATGGCGGGCGTGTGGGCGGGGCTGCTCTGCTCTTTGGGCAGGAGAGGAGTGGTTTGCTGCACACTTCTAAGTATACAAAGACTGTTTGGTCATCCCTCTCGGGCAGCCCAAACCAATTATGCGCACCTTGCCCTTTCTCCATGCAGGCTGCATAGCAGCCTACATGGAGAAGAACATGGTCACCCCATTCGTCCCTGGCTGGGTGGCGTCCCGATCAATCACAACGCTGCTTGCAGCGTTGTGAGTGGCTTAGGGGAAGGTCCAGAGGGAGCCTGGCTGCCGGCTTCCTGTTCCTGTTGGAGGCAGGAGAGCAGGAGCCAAGAAGACGCGGGACCCGGCAGAAAGGAAGGTAAGTTTAATTCATTATTATATATTTTTTCCATTTACCACCCCCGCACACCCTCCGCAAACCCCCCCCCCCCCCACCAGCGCCCCCCCATCCGCGAGCAATGCCGGTCACGACTGCATATGGTATCAGTTCAGAATCTGGAAGGAATGCCCACACATGCTACTTTGGTAATCATTTGCAATGTGATTTATAAAAGTTTACCAACTACCTAAATGGCATTTGTACTAAAGAAAAACCTACTTTGCAGTCGCAAACGCTTCTATTTTGCGAATCTGCCCTTAGTTCAGACTCAGAATAGCGCTCAGAATGTGCTCAGAGTTCAAACTGGTAACGCATGGCCACATTAACTTCTCACTTATAATTAACTTTATAGTTCAATAAGCGGACCCCCCCATTAGGTCTCTTTGGTGTGTTACCATGCACGAAACCTTCTCAGACAATGCAGTAAAATCGTTAAGATCACAATGAAGTGTCAGTAAAGTTTACCGGAAAATAAATGAACCAAAGCTAGAAATTAATAAGCATTCTTCAAAATGTGATCATTTCCTACATAATGGGTTGATGTTCTAAGCAGGCCCGGACTGGCCGTTGCAGGCACCGGGCAATCCCCCGGTCGGCCGCGAGGGTGGGGGCCGGTTTTGGGCCCCAGGGGGCCGGTTTTGTTACAGGGTCGTTTTTTGCGGCACTGTAACAAAATTGGCCAAAAACCGGCCCTAGCAAAGGGCGCGGTCGCACCCCCCAACCCCCTGAGGGGAGGGGGGGCCGGCTGAGCACTTTGCCAGGTCCGGTTTCGGTTCCCAGTCCGGCCCTGGTTCTAAGCACTAAACATTCGAGGACAGCTTTGCGGTTCCTCGGGGCTTGGAAATCCACTCACATTCTGTTTGAGGTCTGTTGTTGGTGCTGGTTATCTTGACCTCAAGTGCTTGGCTCCTTCATCCTTGCTAGAAACTTATTAGATACCTTATCAAATTTTGCTGTTCCTCCTCCTGACTTCAGAACTGTGGGCCTATACATTTTCAAAAAAGTAATGAGTACTTGCACTCCTCTATTATTCAATGCTTTAACCAGAGTGTTCAGTTTATGCGTGCTACCAAGGGTATCACCCTCTGATCCACAGTGTGTGTAGTAATTCAACAAAAAGAGCGTCTCCCGACCTGGGAGACGTCCCCTTGGTGCACTGCTATAGATCCAATGAAATGGACTTCACAAACGTAACCAAATAGACATAAATGCTTAGAAAAAATTCTAATCCAAAATAGTATCTATAAGGAGAGCAGCGCAGGATTTATTTAGTCATCCTGGAATTTTTCATTTCCATATATACATACATTAGTGAAACCCTCTCACTTTGGGAATTCTTTTTGTTTGCCCCCCCCCCCACCCCACATTTCTTCTTACAGCTGTTTTCATGTGCTATAAAAATCTCTTACTTTGGCATATAAAAAACTTTACTACCATAAGTATTAATTCATTCCACTTGCTCTGCCATCAATGTTTAAAGTGTTTTAAGCCAAAAAAGGCCTACCATACCTGTTCTCCTCTGAGGATCTGACTCATTAGGGTGCTTGCACTCAATACTAGAGTTTTTAACTCTTCTCGACTGTGGGATCAGTTGATACTGCTTCGACACACTGGTGCAGCGTACCGGGTAGGCACGGTTAGGGAAACGTAAAGAGGAAAATCATCACAATTCCTCTTGGATTAAAGTACGTAAGTCTTGTTTTTGTAGGTAAAGCATGCTTTTTCGTACCGCTTTTTCTGAGCCATTTGCTTCTTTGTGGTGATCATCGTTATCTCAGACTCTTTTGCAGCTTTGCAGTCTCTATCCTCTTCTACGGAAGGTACAGTAGTAAAGCATGTACTCTTCTTATCCTAACATTAATTTTATACTGTTTGCCCCACTTGTCTTTTGCCCTTATAGATGGAATAGTGGCTCCCCTTGAAGTGTCCCCTATTTCGCCTCAGTTAATAGCTCCCTTTCCCTCTACACTGGCCTCCGTCGTGGAGTTTTCACCTTTTCTACCTGAAATCGCCATTTGATTGCTCCAGGCTTTACTCAGATGCACATTTGTATTCTTTTCTCCCCTGACCTAACAGGGTGCTTTGTTTGATCTAAACTTTTCCTTCTCATGTGGATTTTCAGTACATCCATGCCCCCGTCTCCTCTTTAACACCTTGCGGATGGTCACTGCACAACTATGTAAGTACTATTAAGAGGTGCTCGTTTTGCAGGGTCCAGTGAACATTCTTGGTGAAGAACTCTTACCTGGATCATTACAGATGGATACCCTGTTTTGGAATTGAGATCTACCAAAAGCCTGCAAGAAGCTGTGATTTGTTCCAACCAAGCACAGTGAATAGCTACATGGAGTGCTGAATTGTCAAATAATTTCATCAAAGACTGTAACAAAAGACTCATAGCCCTCATTAGAAGTGGCCTGGTTTTGTATGCAATAATTATCGCATCCAACCGAGCTGATGCTGAGGTGTTAGAAATGTATCGAGTGTGATGATTATCACCTATTATAAAGTTTGCCCATGGAGTGGCACATTGCATGGTTTTTTGTGCTACCACACCAAAATCCACATATCCCAGTAAATTCCACCTGGTTTGACCTGCTAAAATTTAACGGGGATGAAAATGTTATTGTACCCGTCAAGTAACAATAAAATCACACCACTTATACTTGCGATCCCTATGCAAACACGTGTTGCACAGGGTCACAATTTATCGTGCTACTCGTAATGAGGGCCATCTTGTCCATGCTAGCGGTGTGCCGAGAATATTTGCTGGTGTTGCAACTTCATTGTCTTTAAACTCAATGCCTGGGTCGGGCGTGTCTCTTCCCCAACTTTAAATCTAGTCAAGGACACTGAAGGTGAACGATCACTTTCTTCCAAATCCCTTGCACAAAGCGTTCACCTTAAGGGATTCTACTGGGTGAGTATGGTGCATCAGAGCACTGACGTGCCCATGAGAACACTGCCATAGTAAATTGAATAATATGACCTGTGGTACTGTGGGTGATGTAGTCTTTCACAACCTCTCTCCTCTAGGTGCTGATCTCCAGAAGCTGCCTACTCCAAGTCCTCTGCTAAATGATGCACTGCTTATTGCCAGTCTGAGAAAAAAACACAAATGTTTGTGTGTGTGTGTGGAGCGGGGGTGCAGTGCTTGAATTAATCTCAGCCACTCAAGCCTTATTCCAGTTCATCACTTTATGCCCACCATGCCACAATCAAATCCACCTTGGTCCTGTTCATGGAGGAACACTCCAGCCCTAACTTCCAAGCCAGGTTCTCTAGGACTCTAGCTTCAATCTAGTGAAGAGTCCCAAATATGATGATGATGATATGAGGTTTATAAAGCGCACAGTTACTTCCAGGCGAGTCCCGTTGCTGGATTGGAGATTGCCTACAAAGCACAGATCATCCAGTTATGCTTGTTCAAAAAGCCATGTTTCCATTTTTTTCTTAAAGATGGATTGCTCAGTTGTGGTACGTAGCTCCAGCGGAATTTTGTTCCAGGCAACTGGTCCAAAATAGGAAAAGGACCTACCACAGGTTCTAGCCTGGCAGATTCTTGGAACTCTAGCCAGTCGATCGAAGGAGGACCATAGATTTCTGGGACGGACATAGTCCCAAATCTTGTCTCTCGGATAGCCATCTCTAGCCTCGTGCAGGGCTTTGTCAACAAGGACCAATGGTTTAAAAAGGATCCTATTTTTAATAGGCAGCCAGTGAAGTGCCTTCAAATGCGAGGACATATGAGTTCTCAGAGGAATATTGAGAAGGACTCCGGCTGAAATCTGTCTGTGGTTGCTAGTACTCTGGTTCAGATGGGAACGGACCTGGCAGTATGGGACGGACTGTTCCTGTCGCAGCAGGACCATGACTGATTTGCATATTAGTGGTTCCTGGTTAAAGCGGCATGGTGGGTAAAAACGCAACAGACGTGGACGTGGCCCAAAATAGCTACCAGTGGCTGTAATTAATTCAAGTATTCCGCTCATCACTTTTGTGTATTCCTCAGTGATTCCTGCCAACATCAGTTCTTATAAAGTGGGATCGTCCAGAGGAAGGTCACACAATGATGTGCAGCTGGACCTTAAGAGTCAATGGTATGAATGGGCGCTCTCAAAGATGAGCAAGCGTTAACAGCTGTGAACGAGCACAGCATGGGAATAGTTCATAATAAATGAGCCACCAGGTCTAGGGATCCGAACTGAGCACTGCAATCTTTGCTTGGACCCCCAAGCCGCCATTTACTTACCAGTGATGAACACGCTACTGAGACTGAATGGCGCATGCCACATTTCAACGCATGATTGACATTTACCTGGACCCTGGCACAGTTCTTTCCTTTACCTCGAGATCAGGATTAAACTATTTGTAACATATCATGAGCTTTTGTGGCCAGCTACTGCCCATGGCATGTTGTAGGTCCCCTCAGGCAGCCTAGCCTGTCACTTGGCGTTGCGTGCACTTTTTCACATCACTGATGCAAAGCCTTGGCACAATCCTGGATCTATGATTTCCAGGACCCTGCGATTCAGCGGTAGAGCCTCCATCGCAATGCACTACCCAAGGCCCTTGGAGATGCAATCAGCGGGGCACATGCGGGATGCCAACGGAACCAAGCAGTGCGTCGGCGTTGCATGAGCCCAATCTTTGCTGCTTTGTAAGCTGCCACACACCTCCACAAATTGTAAATCGACCTATGGTTACACAAGTCCACACACTGAAAATCAATCAGGAAATATTAATGTCCGCACTTGGAAGGCCCCTGCGCGTCATATATGGGCTCAAACACTAAATGTAACTAAATACATACGTCCAAAGATATACATCGACCTCTACATAGACGTCCACGCAGAGTATCAGTTTGTGTGTAGAAGGAGTCTCCAATATTTTCTGTAATAAGAGCTACTAATGTTCAGTGAAAGTCAAGCTGGGCTGCTAATATTATTCACGATAAATAGTGACCACATCAGACGAGATTACATTAGTTGCCTCCCCGTGTAAGACGGTCAGCACTGCTCACCTCAGGGCATCAGGCAGGGTTGCCAGCAGTAATGCAATGGGAGGTTTTATCCACTTGAAATGCCTCTACATGGGTAACACATACCGTTTTCTAGCTGCAGTGCCCCTGGCACTAAGGGTATTCTAATTGTATTGTCATTGCATTTATTTAGCGCTTACTACCCCTGATGAGGCATCAAATCGCTTTTCTGCAAGTATAATAGGAGTAATAAGCCTCCACTGCTCCACATGATTTATCACTCAACTTTCATCTTTAAATATACTTTGGAAGTTCAACCATGTTTCTCCAAACAGCAGCTATCTCAACTTCTATACTCCTTTCCAATTGTGGTATACATATGTTAATTCATCCAAGCAAAAGCTTCTCATTTAGTATAGTGGGCTGCACACACGAGAGCTACTCGCTGAAGAAGCCTGCTGTACAGCTACGAATGCACACAATAAACCCACAAGCCCATACAATGTAGACAGATAAAGTTAATATATAATCAATCAAAATCATTACAACTCACATAGAGAATGATCAAATGCTATAGATAAATCATCTTACACTAAAAAGCATTGATACAGTTGACCCGTGGAAGTTCCCTTGTAAATGGAACTCTTAGGCTAAGGAAGACGCGTAAAGTTATACTGGGACGATTACACACAGACTGAGAAGTGCAATACGTAATGGACATATTACACATGCAATATAACTAAACGGGGCCCTGCAAAGAATGTCGAAGAGTCCTAAATATCATGTTAGAAATTCATACTCATCATAATTACATTCAAGGGAGAGAAAATAAATCAACAGGACTAACAATAGGGCTTCTGGTGTATAACATTTGCCAGTTAAATGAATCTTTATGCATTCTAAGTTGCACCGGTTAAAATAAATTAGCAGCAACATATCTAAAGAAACAAGCTTGGAACCTTCAAATGACCTCAGGGATCAGCAACCGAGCTAAAGAGCAAAGTGCATTTGTGACGAGATTTGATAAAAGGAGCTAAACTCCCTTTCTTATACGGTCTGCATTGCCTTTATGGGACCACAGGAATCAGTTCAATCGATAGAAACTGCAACATCGTTCGATCTGGTTTTATTTAAAAATATGGAAGTTAACTGGCACGAGTCACCATTTGAACAGATTTCTATAGCCTTAGAACAGAGACGTATGCCTTGCTTGCGGAACACTTGAAGGAACCAGTCCGCCCTTGGGCCCGCAGGTTCCGGTAAATGCAAGCCATATGGACTAGGGTCCTACACCGGCGGCACTTCTGATCCATG